>NC_088800.1:0-600000 GCF_011386835.1 Chrysemys picta bellii
TAATCCAACACCCTAAACCTGACTCTAAACCGTAAATTTAACCCATACCCCTAACCACTCCTACAAGGGCAGTTAATTACTTTTTTTTTTTAAGGCATTGAGTCTGGCTGTTATACCACTAGCTCAAGGTGGGTGAAGTGTGTAGTGACTGTACTGCGCCACAATATTTTCTTTTTTTTCACATTCAATATGGGGCCATGGCCCTTTCAATTTGTTTTTTCTAATTTTTTGAGTTGTATGTTCGATCTCATTTAATAATTTCAATCCACTTTGAAGTGGCATCAAGGGTTTTGCTGTGCTGAATTTGCAATTCTGGTCTCCCCTTCTCTTCTTCACCTGGTGTGCCCCACTTTCTTTTTTAACTTTATATGGGTTTCCCCCTTGCTCGTAATACACCTTGTCCAAATTTCATGCAATTCTGTGGGGATTTGCAGGGAGGGGATAAGCGAGTTCCCTAGCTTGTGGTTTTTCTGTCATATTAGATTGCGATTCCTACGACAGCTTGCTCACTTACCAGATCAGTGGGCGTGGGTCACCAGTGTGGTTAAATGTTCAGCTGCATGTGTGTGTTCTCCCGCAGCTCTGTGCAGACAGCTGGCGCAGCAGAACCACCCAATGACCACAAGATCTGTAAATGTACACACCAGGCCAGGTTTATTGTCAATGAAATACGGTACTAGTATCCTGCGGACTCTACTGGACCACTAATACATGTTTGCCCATAACAATGGACCAGCTCAGTGAACAGCAGGACTTTCGGTTCTGCCTTAGGCTAGATAAAGACACTCCCTCTGAGATACTGACATGGCTAGTTATCACCCATCACCTTGTACATGTTGGTTCGCTCAAAACATCGCTGTTACGTAGTGTCATCCTGACCTTATATTTTAGGAGGGGTCACTATGTTCCTGTTATCCTTGGGGGATGTTTTTGTACCATCCTTGATGTCAGGCTGTGTTTACGTGAGTACTCTGTGCCAAGCAGTTCTTTAGGAATGCATGTTGCTACAATATCAGCCCTGTTCTTGCCAGATTCTGTGAGCAGGTCCTGCCTCTTGCTCACAGCTTGTCGTTGCTTTATATCAGTAAAGCTTTGACAACTACTTTAGCACAGGCCTCATACCAGGCCTCTGATATGTCTTATGTCTCGGGCTCTTTTCCTACAATAACTGCAAATCAAAATTCTGTCATTTAGTGCTATAACAGTAAAATACAAGTTGATTGAAACATCTTAAAGCCCTTTGCATTAGATACTTCCTGTAACCTCAAAGGGTACAGCACACCCACTTTATAAGGTGCCTGCATCCCCACTTAAGTAGGCTAATCTTAACATGTACCCTGGAAATGCTCTCAACACTTGGGGAATTGGTTAGGGTTAGCATTTGCACTGGGGATTGTCCAATCAGTGATGTTTAAATATCCTGGTGTCATAACTATAAAGGGAAGGGTAACAGCCCTCCTGTGTACAGTACTATAAAATCCCTCCTGGCCAGAGACTCCAAAATCCTTTTACCTGTAAAGGGTTAAGAAGCTCAGGTAACCTGGCTGACACCTGACCCAAAGGACCACTAAGGGGACAAGATACTTGCAAATCTTGGTGGGGTGAAGGCTTTTGTTTGTGCTCTTTGTTTTGGGGGTTGTTCGCTCTTGGGACTGAGAGGGACCAGACATCAATCCAGGCTCTCCAAAGCTTTCTGAACAAGTCTCTCATATTTCAACCTTTTAAGTAAACAACCAGGCAAGGTGTGTTAGTTTTTATCTTTGTTTTCTCAACTTGTAAATGTACCTTTTTGCTAGAGTGTTTATCTCTGTTTGCTGTAACTTTGAACCTAAGGCTAGAGGGGATTTCTCTGGGCTCTAAGTTTGATTACCCTGTAAAGTTAGTTTCCATCCTGATTTTACAGAGATGATTTTTACCTTTTTCTTTAATTAAAAGCCTTCCTTTTTACGAACCTGATTGATTTTTCCTTGTTTTTAGATCCAAGGGGGTTGGATCTTGATCCACCAGGAGTTTCATAGATTCATAGATTCTAGGACTGGAAGGGACCTCGAGAGGTCATCGAGTCCAGTCCCCTGCCTGCATGGCAGGACCAAATACTGTCTAGACCATCCCTGATAGACATTTATCTAACCTACTCTTAAATATCTCAAGAGATGGAGATTCCACAACCTCCCTAGGCAATTTATTCCAGTGTTTAACCACCCTGACAGTTAGGAACTTTTTCCTAATGTCCAACCTAGACCTCCCTTGCTGAAGTTTAAACCCATTGCTTCTGGTTCTATCCTTAGAGGCTAAGGTGAACAAGTTTTCTCCCTCCTCCTTATGACACCCTTTTAAATACCTGAAAACTGCTATCATGTCCCCTCTCAGTCTTCTCTTTTCCAAACTAAACAAACCCAATTCTTTCAGCCTTCCTTCTTAGGTCATGTTCTCAAGACCTTTAATCATTCTTGTTGCTCTTCTCTGGACCCTTTCCAATTTCTCCACATCTTTTTTAAAATGCGGTGCCCAGACCTGGACACAATACTGCAGCTGAGGCCTAACCAGAGCAGAGTAGAGCGGAAGAATGACTTCTCGTGTCTTGCTCACAACACACCTGTTAATACATCCCAGAATCATGTTTGCTTTTTTTGCAACAGCATCACACTGTTGACTCATATTTAGCTTGTGGTCCACTATAACCCCTAGATCCCTTTCTGCCGTACTCCTTCCTAGACCATCTCTTCCCATTCTGTATGTGTGAAACTGATTTTTCCTTCCTAAGTGGAGCACTTTGCATTTGTCTTTGTTAAACTTCATTCTGTTTAACTCAGACCATTTCTCCAATTTGTCCAGATCATTTTGAATTATGACCCTGTCCTCCAAAGCAGTTGCAATCCCTCCCAGTTTGGTATCATCCGCAAACTTAATAAGCGTACTTTCTATGCCAATATCTAAGTCATTGATGAAGATATTGAACAGCGCCGGTCCCAAAACAGACCCCTGTGGTACCCCACTCGTTATGCCTTTCCAGCAGGATTGGGAACCATTAATAACAACTCTCTGAGTACGGTTATCCAGCCAGTTATGCACCCACCTTATAGTAGCCCCATCTAAATTGTATTTGCCTAGTTTATCAATAAGAATATCATGCGAGACCGTATCAAATGCCTTACTAAAGTCTAGGTATACCACATCCACAGCTTCACCCTTATCCACAAGGCTCGTTATCCTATCAAAGAAAGCTAGAGTTGGTGGGAGAAAGGAGGGGGGATAGTTAATTTCTCCTTGTTTTAAGATACAAGGGGTTTCGATCTGTATTCACCAGGGAATTGGTGAAGTCTCTCTCAAGGCTACCCATGGAAGGGAATTAGCACTTTGGGAGTGGTGGCAGCGGACCAGATCTAAGCTGGTAGTTAAGCTTAGAAGTTTCTTGAAGGCCCCCACATTTGTACCCTAAAGTTCAGAATGGGGAAGCAGCCTTGACACCTGGTTATTTGGAGTTCAGCCAGGCACACAGGGGTTCTGTGACTAAAGACTGTGGTTCTGCCTTTCCTATGGAAATGATGGAAACCGAGTTTGATAGCACTTTTTAAATTGGAGTGCACGAAATGCAGTGTAACTAGGGAACAGCCCTGCACATGCCTCTCAACTTGATTCAGACATTATAATGGGGCGAGATGATAGTCTTGTCCATAAGTGATTGACATCTGAGAAATGCAGAAGATGTCTGTGTATGTATATGCTGTTGTGGTCCTGCGATTAGAAATTTTCACTAAAGAGCAAAGTGCTGCATTTAACAAACTGACACACAAATTAAAGCCGGCCCCAAACAGATTCAAACACACTCAGACGTGAACAAATTATCTTTTATTTAGATGAGAAATACAAAGACATTTTATGTGCAAACAATAGGCTAAGCCATCTAGTTATTTGAAAGGAATTTAAGCCCAAGATAAATACAATGATTGTGGGGGAGGGGAGAGGGAAGAGAAAAGGGAAAGCTAGGACACCAATAAATAAAGTTACAAATTACAAAATTTCAGTGCTGAAACTGGATCTTTCTGCCAGAGTGTCTCCATTCTTTTAAAAACTCCTACCAAAGTTACACACTGTTATTTAACTAGAATTGGCACACCTGTTTCCATAAAACTGTTTCACTCTCACTACCTAGTTGTCTTGTCAATTTGCACCAAAACTATTTTCAAATAGATATTGGCTGTTCTTATAAATAATCCAAATATCTTCTCCTCATGGGTATTATGATATTTTATTAGAATAGCCTAACATGTCTCATTAGCTAATTCTTAGGTTATGGTGAAGAGGCAGCCAAGCAGACATCTGGGAAAGTAGCCCTTTTTAAATGGAGAAAATTTAATCCCTTTTGTTGAACAGCTGTCAGGGTGCTGTTTTATTCCCCTGATGAATAATTTGAGAATGTCCTATTGTCACTATCCCTAACTAAAAAAGGATAGTTACATTTAAAACCCTTCAGTTAAACAGCAGTGGGGACTCACATTGAAAAGAGACAGGTAGATGCAAGTCAAGACTTGTATCCTGTCCCTGTCTTGATGCTATTTCGGGATGGTGGGTAGAATTCCTATTTTGAGGTTCTCCTCTCTGAGGGCAGAATTTCCCCTATTTGGAACTTCCTGGATGTGGTCAGTTTTACATCCAAAAGGAAAGTTGTGTCATCTATTCTTTTAATTATGCTAATACTGCATAGACCAAGATAAAATCAGTTTGTTACTGTTTGCATGGCAGGGATTGTCACAAGGTAGAGCCATACAGGATTAGCCTCTTAAAAAGACTATGGGAAACAACTGACTCCCAAGGCAGGCAGAGAGTTAGTAACTGGTTTCATTTAAAAAACACTAAAATGGCTGACTCTGTGATTAAATTATAAAACAAAATTATTTGAAATAAACGTAAGGCGTATGTGTGTGTGTCTAAGAATAGAGAGACTTTATTTTAACCTATACTCTGGGAACATAAAACAGTCAAACAGATTTTAAAATTATTTAAAAAAAATGACATTTTTATCTGGAGCAGATAACTTGGGCAACAAAAGTTTGTTTCAGGCTAAAAGTAAGTTAATGAAGATCGGAGTTCATAACAGTCCTTTTGCATTTCTGTTAGGTATAGCAATATAACAGGCACCACCGTAATAATGAGTGAATATCTAAGTAGTAAAGGAAACGGGGAGTCATTTGCTCATGTACATTTGGTAAAATGTAAATAATTTAACAGCTCAGACTATTTAAGGCAGAGTAAATTCCCTTTGGCAAGTCTGCAGGTAGATCATAGTGTTTAATGGCATCAGGTAGAGATATGTGGAGCAATAAGATAACTTAGAAACTTTTTCTGTAACGTTCTAAAAGCTTCTGAAGCAAAACCGTAAAATAAACTTTTCTCAACTGATTCAAAAATCTCTCTCCTTCATCCCCAATAAAAGGCCGCTTTTCATCTTTAGGCATTAGCACATACATTCCTCATTTCCTCTACTACCGGGACAATCTGTATATTAGTAAGGCGTCTTAATGAGAAACAAATATTGAAAAAAGAATTGGATCACTAAAGATGTTATACATGGCTACAATAATGTATGTGTAGTAATAATTCAGCAACACTTAGATCATTGAAAGCCATCTAGGACTCTGCTGCACTAGTCCGATACAGCTAATAGTCACCACCGCCACCACCAAAAGCCGGCATTGCAACCACCTGACCAACCTGGCCATTGACCACTTTTAATTTGACTCAGTTCTGTGACAAAATCTTTTCTTCTCCCCATTGCCTGAAGACAGAGCTACATACGTATATTGAATAACATGCTAAAATATAACTCAAGTATAGGTCTTTACAAATCAAATCTATAAACAGAGTTCAGTCATCCTGGTAGTGAGCCTTTGGTAATGGACACTGCTATGGACAGAATCAGCTAGTTAAAATTTTTCCAGTTTCTCCATGCTACAGCACAGAGCAAATATTTCTCTAAGTTGATGTCCTGTTGTGTTTTCTTAGAATTTCGGGGAGGGAGTCTAAATATGAGCTGAAATCCTGTTCTGCTTCTAGATACAGAGGCAGACCTGGTTGCTCTGCTGTGTTAGCTTTCTTCTTCTACAACAAGTAACAAGAATTCAAGCCCCACCATCCAAACATTTAGGCAAAGAACACACCCAGAAGCCCAAAATATATTCTAACAACTGTTTAATCCCCAATGCCACTGTAATAGTACACGGAAAACATTCTAAACTAAATGCTTCTCAAGGAATCTGAAAAGTCAGAAAAAAAGATCATAGCAGTAAGACAGATAGAGTCCCTGTGGACTCAGTCAGGATTATTAATTCACTGACAGTCTAGTCCTTCTTTATACTTTATACTTGTAGTTTGGGCAGAAGGAGGTACATCAATATATAGGTGTCCTTGGTTCTGACAGGTGAAAGAGGATATTAAGAAACAGAGATGCAGTTTTTCCATTCATCCCCCTTTTCATAGCTCCTCTGGGAGATGCCAATTATTTCCCATAGAACTTCTTGTTCAGAAGGAAGATCAGGAGGTTGACGTTGACTTTTGCTCTGTCAAACAACTTCATGACAGCAACACCTTCATACTGCAGCTGCAAAAGATCCTATCAAAGAGAACATGTTGATTAGTGAAAAATCCAGAGAGGCTGAACAGGAAAGGGATAATTTACAAGACACTAGTGCAAAGCAGATTTCTGAAGAATTAATATCTGGTGAGAGTTTATGACATATAAGCCTGGGAGATTAATGCCTTAAAGACCCATTGATTTGACCTGGAAAGTATGAAAAATATTATATTAATAGACAGTTCTGATTATATTAGTTTTATGATTTTTTGTATTAATAGAAAAATTTAAATGAAAACTCTTTCTTGCTCTCACCTCTGTTTCAAATATCTAAAAAGACCACAACGATCTAAGTCTAAACAGTCATTTCCAGGCTCTTCAGTCATGTGATTACCATACAATCTCCATAACCCTTAGATAGAGTCCTTCTGCCCCTCATTTAAGCATATTTCACAGCCATAAAATATATGGTCTGATTTTCAAAGAAGTTAAGCAGCCACAGCTCCCATTGAGGTGCCTTAGGCACTAAAATTTAAAGCAGAACAACAGGAAAAGCTCCCAGCTAGGGTCAAATGAAGAAGATTGAACCAGTTTCATTATCAATGGAGGCAAGACTGCTACAATGACACCTTCCCAGTGTCATATAGCTCTGAGGAGGTAGGCACTGAATGGACAGACAAAGCATCCCCTGTGCCAGTTTCTCTCAGTATTGAACATTTTCTGGGAGACAGATAATGTGTGATAAGTAGGGCCCTACCAAATTCATGGTCCATTTTGAGAAATGCTGGTCTCACCTGTGAAATCTGTATAGTACGAAGACCAGATTTCACGGTCCGTGATGTGTTTTTCATGGCCATGAATTTGGTAGAGCCCTAGTGATGAGGCAGGGCTTCTCTCCAGCTTGCTAAAGACAAGCTGCCGCACTCACAGTCTCCTTTAGGCAGATTTATTGCCCAAACTTTAAGCAAAGTAAACAAAACTGTTCCTCAGCTCGCCTTTTACAACTTGGACCCCACCCCTTTAACTGGGAGCATCTACTATGGCATGGGAGCTGGACCTACTTCAGTCACAGGAGCCAGTCAGCCACCCTGTGACACAGTACTATACTTCCTCACCTTCACTGAGGTTGAATGGGAGCAAGGAGACTATAATGCCGTTTCTCCATCTTTCTCCAGCCCAGAGGCAAGGGAAGCCAAGAGACAGAGTCCCAAGACCACTCAAAGGCTCAGCTCAGAGGTGCTCATGACATAGAACTGAATGCTCCTCATTGGCTCAGGTGACATTGGGAACTTCAATGCCACTTTTGCTGGACCTAAAGTCACTTATGGTGATTAGGTCTTTGAAATCAAGACACCCCTCAACATTGATAATGCTGGATGATTGGTATCCAACTCAGTTGATCAGATGAGACGAATGACCTCGATGCTGCTCATCATGTTGGTCATAAAACCACCCTGTCAAGTGGTTAATCGGAGCCACAGTGTCTCTCAATGCTAATGGTACTAGACTCAGGGCCAGAAGAAACCTCCCTTACTAGTAGGGGTTTGAAATAGCTGTTCTTCTAAGAGTGAACTCACACTAATTCTGACCTTCTCCCAGAGGAACCCAAAAATGGAAGGCTGCAATGGGTATAACAGCATTGCGTGAAGCATAGTTCATAAAGCCGGAGCTCTCAGTTGCCCCAGTTATGCTGTCTATTGGGCCAAAAGACACTAAGAAAAACTGCATCTTAGGACTGATGTTCAGGAAAAACAAAGCTGCTCATGAGGAGTGGGACCTACAGGGTGCCTGCACTGGCATCAACATCAATTAAAATAAAAAAGCTGACTTTAACTACACACACAAGAATAAACACATAAGGGGCAGAAAAATGAAAAACCAGTAACTGATGAGAGAAGCATTGAGGACACTGAATGAGCTCCAAACTCACTGCAACTTTCATGGTCAAAAGTAAATGAAGGGCAACTGAGACCACTGAAGACCACTAGAAGATTGTGAGTTTAGGCTAAAGAGTGAGGATCCATATGGTCAGTTATTGAAGGAGTATTTTTAAAACAACAATCTATTTGCAAATTAGTATTTCCTAGAAATTATGCACAAATTTCAGTGCTTTTATATAAATCCAGATAGCTGTCACGTGGCAGGTATTACAGAAACGTAAGACTTTTCCTTGACTAAACATAGATCCGAACCTTGTAAGTTAATCAATCCTAAATTTTGGCCTTAGGTTCAAGTGAAAACAAGAAGAAATTACTCACCTTGTATAGTAAATATGGTTCTTTGAGTTGTGTGTCCCTATGGGTGCATCACTGTAGGTGTGTCTGTGTCCTTGCGCTGCTGATCAGAGAATTCTGATAGCAGACCATCCCACCCATGCATGCGCTGTTCCCCACCTGCCACAAGGCTAGCCAATGTGTGTGGACAATCCCTCCTCAGTAGAGGGGAGGAGAGTGGGTCGTGGAGCACCGACAGAGGGACACATCTTGAAGAACCCTCATTACTGCACAAGGTAAGTCAATCCTTTTTCTTCTTCTTTGAGTAGTGTCCCTATGGGTGCGCCACTGTAGGTAACTCCTGAGCAGTGCCCACCACTAGGAGGCTGGGGCTTTGGAGTCAAATCTATTATAGAGGATAGCTCCGTGGCACCAAATCTGGCTCTGCAGCTGAGTCCTTCCCTGAGGATGGCATAATGTTCTCCAAAAGTATGTGCAGATGCCCATGTAGCTGCTCTGCAGATTTCTGATTTAGGGATACTTTTGGAGAAGGCAATGGAAGAGGAGACCGATCTTGTAGACTGCATGAGTATTGAAGATGCGTGTGCTACATTATGCATCTGGTAACAGAGCTTGACACAGTTTGAGACTCATTTGGAGAGTCTTTGAGCTGAAAGCTCTTGTTTTGTCCAAATAGAAGGCCAAGACTCTCCTCGCGTTGAGCATATGGCTTCCCTATTATCCTGATGAAGTTTAGGATAAAAGGTAGGAAGTTGAATAAGCTGGTTTATATGAAAAGTGAAAGTCACCTTGGGAGTGAACTTCGGATGTGGTCGAAGTGTGACTTAGTCAGGGAAGGACACAGTAAAGCAGGGGATGCGCCATCAGAGCCACTATCTCCCCTATCCTTCTTGCTGAGGTAAAGGCGATCAGGAATGCCATCTTCATTGAAAGGTGAGTTAACGAACAAGTGGCACTAGGTTCAAACGGCCGTCTAATCAGTCCTTTTAACACCAGGTTGAGATCTCACTAAGGAGTGGGCAGTCTAGGTTGGGGAAAGACGTTTGCTATGCCTTTGAGAAATCTCTTCATGGTTGGATGAGAAAAGAGAAGAGTATCCTTCTATCTGTTGGTAGAAGATTGCAATTGCTGTTAGGCGAACCTTTAGTGAGCTGACAGAGACATCCAACTTCTTGAGAGTCAACAGGTAGTCCAAGACTACCAGTAGGATGGCTGCATTTGGGAGGATGCCTTTGGGCTGACATCAGATTTGAAATCTTTTCCATTTTTGCAAGTAGGTGTGATGAGTAGTTCTTTTCTTACTGTGTAATAGCACCTCCTGTACCTCCTCAGAGAAAAATGTCTCTATGTGCTAGAACCAAGAAGGAGCCAGGCTTTGAGTTGCAGAATCCGCAGGTTGGGATGGAGGGCGGGACCCTCATTCTGCGATAGCAGGTATGGAGTGATTGGAAGAGTCATCAGTGGACATAGTGCCAGCTGTGACAGGTAAGGGTACAACATCTGCCTGGGCCAGGTGGGAGCAATCAGTATGATGCTTGCTTTCTCTCTTTTCACTTTCAACAAGACTTTCAGAATTAGAGGGAATGGGGGAAAAGGCTTAAAGAAAACCCTTGTCCAATGGGTGGAGGAGACTGCCCCCCATGGAGTGTTGTCTGATCCCCATATGGAGCAGTATTGATGGCATTTATAGTTCTGATAAGTAGCGAACAGATCTACTTTCGGTGTCTGCCATTGCTGGAATACGTCATATAGGACCATCAAATCTACTTCTCACTTATGGTTGAGTGGGAACTTGCCTGTAAAATGAATTGAACTAGGCTTGGAGACATCTCATGCGCAGTCCGGCACGAGCTAGGACCGATGTGCCCGCAGCCATATGCCCTAGAAGCTGGAGGTGGTGTCTGGCCAAAATCTGGGGGCTGGATTGTAGAGACTGAGGAATCTGTGACATGGGAGGAGTGCCTCTGAATTCTAGTTTTTGCACCGGTGTTGATGTGGGAAGTGAGTTAATCTGGGCTCTTCTCCATTGCCTCCCCGCCCAAGAAGGAAGACTGCTGAAAGCACCTGAAGAAACAAAGGTGCTAAGCTGGGGAAAGGCAAGGGCTGAGTCCAGGCTGAGACAGGGGTCTAGTCTGTGAAGAGAAATAACTGGAACTCTAAGCTGCAGAAACTCTGCAACCTGCCTAAAACAACATTTAGGCTGAAAAATTACTATTTGTAACCTGTTTCTTTAGTGAATTAAGTTTAGGCTGCATGTTTTGTTTTATTTGCTCAGTAATCTGCTTTGTTCTGTTTGCTATCCCTTATAATCACTTAAAATTTACCTTTTGTAGTTAATAAACTTATTTTTTGTTCATTCCAAAACCAATTTGTGCAATTCATAACTGGTGGGGCAAGGAGCTGTACATATCTCCCTCCACATTGAGGGAGGGGGGTGATTTGTATGAGCTTATGCTATATAGATCTCTGTACAGCACAAGACAATAGAATTTTGGGTTTACACTCTAAAGGGTTGTGTGCACAGGAGAGCTGGGCATTCCCCTAGCTGAGACCTCCCACAGACAGCTAATTGCAGACTCTGTGTGATTCTACAGTTGGGTGTGTCCCTGCCTGTGTGTGTGCTGGAAAGGGGCTTGAGAGCCTGTTATAGCAGCACAGAGTAAGGGAAACTCAGGCTGATAGGACGGGTGGGCTCAGTGGGATCCCAGCACATCTGGTGGCAACCCGAAAGGGGGGTCCAACCTGTCACAAGGTCCATAAATGGTGTCCCTAGCCTCAGTTTTGCCAAAAGCTGGGAATGGTCAACAGGGGATGGATCACTTGATGATTACCTGTTCTGTTAATTCTCTCTGAAGCATAATGAATACAAATATTTATTTATGAAATCTTAGGTTAACAGAAAGTGACTACGAGAAGTCTACACGAAAGATTTTGGTGGCCACAGGCAGTCTACATAGGTTGTACACCACAGGTTTTCAGCATTAAATAGGAGGATCCTTACCTGATAATGTAACATGAATGTTTCCATCTGAACGCCCATGAATTTTGCTTTGACCTCAAAGTCTCCTACTTCCTCTGTTGGATTGATTTCAAATATCACATTTTTAAACCTATGAAGGTTGGCAAATAAAAATAAATGTATTATTTAACATACAATTTCTAATGAAGAATAGGTAGTGGAGGACAATATTAACACAGGATCCTTGCAATACAAGTAGTGTGAATAAGGAATCTCAAACTCAGCTGAGAGCAAGAGACAAAGGCAGAGCAGTAGGCAGTGGTACAATGTACAGCTCTCAGCAAGCCAGTTTCCTGCTGAGGTGAGGTAGGCTGCCTCATTGAGAGGAAGCCTCATAGATTCTAAGGCCAGAAGAGGCCATTGGGACCATCTGGTTTGACCTCCTGAATAGCACAGGCCATATAATGTCCTTGAAATAATTCCTTTTTGAACTAAAGAAGATCTTTTGGAAAAACATCCAATCTCGATTTAAAAATTGCCAACGATGGAGAATCCACCACAAGCCTTGGTAAATCATTTCAATGGTTAACTACCCTCACTACAAAACATTTACACTTTATTTCTAGTCTGAATTTGTCTAGCTTCAGCTTACACCCTTGGATCTTGTCATACCTTAGACTGCTGAACCAAAGAGCCTACTGTCAAATATTTATTCCCAATGTAGATACTTACAGGCTGAGCTGTAACCTTGTAACCTTCCCTTTGTTAGGCTAAATAGATTGATCTTCTTGAGTCTGTCACTATATAAGGCATATTTTCCAATCCTTTAACTATTCTCATAGCTCTTCTTTGGACCCTCTCCAATTTAGCAATCTCTTTCTTGAACTGTGGATTCTGGAACTAGACACAGTACTCTAGCAGTGGTTGCACCAGTGCTAAATACAGAGGTAACATAACCTCTTTACTCCTACTTGAGATTTCTCCTGTTTATGCATCTAAGGGTTGCGTTGCTCTTTGGACCACTGTGTTGCACTGGGAGCTCAGGCTCAGCTGATTATTCATCTTGACCCCAAGTCTTTTTCAGAGTCACTGATTCCCAGGATCATGCCCTCTGTTCTGTAAGTATGGCCTACATTTTTTTTCTTAACTTAACATTCAGCTATATTAAAACACATACTGTTTGCTAATGTCCAGCTTACCAAGTGATCCTGATCACTTTGAATCAGTGACCTGTCCTCTTCATTGTTCACCACGATCTCAATATTTGTGTCATCTGCAAACTATATCAGTGATGATTTTGTTTTCTTCCAGGTCACTGATAAAAATGTTAAATAGCATAGGACCGCAAAATGATCTCTCACACGCCACTAGAAACAAACCCACTTAAAGATGATTCACCATTTACAGTTACATTTTGAGAGCTATTAAGGGCTCAGGAGTGAGCTCTGTGAGTAAGCCAAGACTGTATTTAGGTGGCTAAGGAGGTGGTGTTTTCCTGGGAGGCCATTAAATTTTGGGGGACATAGGCCCTGTTTGACCCTAATCCAACTTTGATGAGGAAGGTTTTGTAGTTTGATTGTGGCAGATGCAGATAGATGGCTCTGGGGGCTGAGGGGAGAGATGGAGGACCATGAGGGGGAATTTCCAAAAAACAGATCTTATCAGACAATCTTGGTTGCTGTTTTTCATAGAACTGAGAAATGGAAACACCAGATTCGGTTATCTAATCTGTTCTTTCCCCAACACCAGTCAGTGAAGGGTTGGTTCCCTTCAGCATATTTTCTGGTGTATTGTCCAATTTTGTTTTCATTCCCCCCCACCCAAAAAAATCTTTATGTTAAAGTTAACGTTGGAAATATCCATTACAATCCCATATTAGAATGCTGCAGTTTTAAAAGAAATCAAAGTATGTGAAAGTTAAGTTAATTTGGAATGAAAGTTCCAGAAAACATTTACTCTGACTCTGTATCCCCACACACTATGCACCTTTGGATAGATCACACATAGCACAGAAACCTTAGAAACTTTTCAGATATAATAAAAACATAATATGTTCTACGTATCTGCTGGATCCCATATTTGTTCCATGTGAAAGTAGTAAGAATTGCGCTGTACTGATGAATAGGATACTCTGGCATACACTAACAACAGGGATAGCATAAAATTGCACATATGGGGTTGTAAGACGTTTGACAGTGGACAGTTCTTTAATTTATCAGAAAAAGGCATAATGAGACCCAATGGTTGGAAGGTGAAGATAGACAAATTCAGACTAGAAATAAAGTGATAGTTTTTAACAGTGCATTGGAAAAACTTAACTGGGGACGAGATGGATTCTCCATCACTTGGACGTCTTTAAAGGATGTCTTTCTAAAAGACATGCTCTAGCTCAACCAAAAGTGATGGGCTTGATGCAAAAATTGCTAACTAACTCTTTGACCTGTGCTATGCAGGAGGACAGACTATATGCTCATATTGGTCTTTCAGCCTTAAAAATCTATGAATCTACAAACACTACACAGCTCCAGGAGCTCAACCAGACATCAGTTTGTCACTATTTCAGACTAGTCTCTACAGAACACTTTTGGTGACTGATGGAACCCACTGATGGAACTCACTGGCTGAGAGATGGAATTTTGTTCCTCTACACCAGTGATTCTCAACCTATTTACCATTGTGAGCCTCATATGCAGCTCTCTATGTGTTATGGGGGCTACATCCATAACATGACTCTGAGGATGTCACATGGGCCGCAGCTATGTGCTGATTGGGCTGCAAGCGGCCTGCAGGCAAAGAACCACTGCTCTACACTGAAGCCCTGGAAAAGGAGTTTTACAAGCAGAAGATGACGGAGTTAGGAACACTTGTTTCCCTATTCCCAGGTAAGGTAAAGATCTTTGGACTTTAGGCTTAAAGGTTAAAAGACTACTCACTGGTTTACTTGCAGGTCTTCAATCTCCAACAGGACTCCCTTCTCATGGAGTCGAGCTGCCGTATATTTCAGAGAAATCTTTTTACTCTTTTTGCCTTTCATCTCCCGTGGCTTCTTAGAGACTCTGAGAAAAACAAATAATGAAGTTAACTGAATGAGGCAATAAGAGTGAGTTCAAACAATGACAGAATTTGATCTGATCTGGGTGGATGGCAGGAAATGAGTAATAAATTGGTATTGTCTAACAAATAGTTGTTATAAATACAGAATATTCACACATTTTAAGTTATTTAAGCCAGAGACCATATGTTTATGGTCTATTTATATATGTGTGGGCATGTACACATGTATATATACTGCACCCATTACAATTTACTCTGACCTCTTGCATAACAGAGGCTGCAGAACCTCACCCAGTAATTCCTGTAGCAACCCCAATACTTTATGGTTGAAAAACAGCATATCTTTCTGAAAGATATCCAATCTTGATTTAAAGATTTCAAGGGACAGTGAATTTACAACATTCTTTGGTAAGCTGTTCCAATGATTAATCAACCTCATTGTTAAAAATCTGGAAAGAACTATTCTGTTCATTGCTCTCTGGGGACCCAGAAGCAGTAAAGCGTTCAGAAGGAACCCAAAATTATGAATTTAGTCTGCAGAAGAGAAGAATGAGGGGGGATTTGATAGCTGCTTTCAACTACCTGAAAGGGGGTTCTAAAGAGGATAGATCTAGACCAATGTTTCCCAAACCTGGGACGCTGCTTGTGTAGGGAAAGCCCCTGGCGGGCCAGGCCAGTTTGTTTACCTGCCGCGTCCGCAGGTCCGGCCGATCGCGGCTCCCACTGGCCACGGTTCACTGCTCCAGGCCAATGAGAGCTGCTGAAAGCAGTGTGAGCTGAGGGACGTACTGGCTGCCACTTCCAGCTGCTCCCATTGGCCTGGAGCAGTGAACCGCGGCCAGTGGGAGCCGCGATCAGCTGGACCTGCGGACGCAGCAGGTAAACAAACCAGCCTGGCCCGCCAGGGGCTTTTCCTACACAAGTGGCATCCCGAGTTTGGGAAACACTGATCTAGACTGTTCTCAGTGGTACCAGATGACAGAACAAGGAGTAATGGTCTCAAGTTGCCGTGGGGGAGGTTCAGGTTGGATACTAGGAAAAACTTTTTCACTAGGAGGGTGGTGAAGCACTGGAATGGGTTATCTAGGGAGGTGGTGGAATCTCCTTCCTTAGAGGTTTTTAAGGTCAGGCTTGACAAAGCCCTGGCTGGAATGATTTAGTTGGGGATTGGTCCTGCTTTGAGCAGGGGGTTGGACTGGATGATCTCCTGAGGTCCCTTCCAACCCTGATATTCTATGATTCTATGAATTACCACAACTATCAGAGGGTAGACCACAAGATACTGCCAGTTCATCTCAGAGACCTGACAGGAGTAAGTGGCAGTGAACTGATGCTTAGAGGCTCCTGCCCAGTGTGCGGGGCTCTGTACAAGCATAATAAAAACACAGTTCTTGCCCTGACCACTTACAACCTACGTATAAGATGAGACACAACAAACAGATAGGGGGAGCATAAGGTAACAGAAAGACCAAGTTCCATAAGGCTGCAAGTTGAAGCTAGACAAATTCAGAATGGAAATAAGTTGTAAACTGTAAATGGTGAGAGTAATTAACCATTGAAATTTCCAGGTGATGGATTCTCCATCACTGACAATTTTTTAATCAAGATCGATTTTTTTTTTTAAAAAGTTCTGCTCTAGGAATTATTTTGGGGATGTTCTACAGCCTGGGCTATACAGAAGGTCAAATTAGATGGTCATAATGGTTCATTCTGGCCTTGGAATCTATGAATCTGGTATAAATATTTGAAGTAGAGAGAACAACCCACTTTATCATGTGTTCCTGCACTTTACATTCCTGGGGATCCCCACCCACAGTGCATCACAAAAGTTACATTCTTCCAAGTCCTCCTTTTTAGACCCAACCATATTCCTCCATCTCTTCAGTCCACCTGCTGTCACCTAGCCATTTCCCTCCCTCCCTCCCTTCTATACGTTTTGCCCTCTTACATGACCCAGCTACTCTCCTCCATCCCAGACCTTCCTACCATCACTCGGTTCTCTCTCCAGGGCTTACATTGATTTTGTTTCATGCCTAAGACCCTCACTCAGAAAATAACTCTCCCAGGGAATCCAATCAAGAAGCTTTGAGGTGGTGGCATGACTCTTCTCAGCTGTAGTCTATGCATTCCTTTCCCAAAAACCCAGCGCTGCTCTGAGGTACTCACTTGCCCTTGCTGGCCAAGTTATCCAAGCAGGTTTTGATATAGCTTTTATAATAATCCACCTGTTCCTCATAAAAAGTGGCTTTGGAGTTCAGTGCACTGTAAGTTTGCTGCAGCTTCACCAGCTCTGCCTTTCTCCTCTGACGGTATCTGCGCTGGTTCCGGATGTCCTAGATAAGGATGGTAGATGTGTGAAGCTTTACCATTGAGTCATTGCTGGGTGCTCCCTTTATCAAGCCAGTGTACAATATTAAGATAGTCCATTTGGAACACACATTTCCAAGTTTAATACCGACATTAATTAGCCCTTTCACAGAGTTTCTAACCAAATATATCCTTATAGACAGAAACCAAATGTCCTGAACAATTTTTCATTTCTTCCCTTGTTAATCTTTTATTTTTAGAAAGAAATGTTATTTTGATTATTATGAACAAATGAAAATGTCTAGTTTCCAGATTAGCTTCCATTATTATTTTGGATAATTAGGAATCACTTAAGGGTTTATTCTTACCTGATCTCTAAAGGAGACAATTTATTTTATATATGTATTTATATACCGCTCTGATGCATTAATTTTGGTAAATATTTGATGTCAGATAACTCATCACCGTAACAATGGATGAAACATGTGACAGAAGCTATGATTTTTTTTATTTCTCCCTTTCTCCTCTACTGAGTCTTGTTTACTGAGGAGGCCTTTGTAAGAGTATTATGAATGTTTATTTTGTACTTACATGTAAAATAAGGTTTCTTTACAAGAGTAATCTTTGTAAAGACAATTATTTTAGAATATGTCAATTTAAAAAGAAATAATTTTAGAATAAGTGAATTTAAATTTAAAAAGGAGGGAACAAAGAGGGCAAGTTGATGCATTAGGGTTTCAAGTTAAAAAGAGGAAAATTAATGTTACACTTACTGACTGATTCTCAGGAATTTTTCCCGAAGAAAATAAAAATACTCTTCCTTACAGTCAATGAGGTCCCATCATCAACAAAGTATTTATGAGAAAAGTGAATTCTTGCATGTATATGAAGGGCTGGAGATTAGCAGAGCATGTGTTACTCATCTCTCTGAGAGGCAGCTGTCACTATTACTTTAATACCTTGGAAAATTCCTGCCATCTGCACTATTGCAACTTCAATAAGAGTAACAAATGACGAGGCCATAATTTGAAACACCCAACGAACCACCAGTGACCTCCTGTCAGAATACCTTGGCAATATCATTGATTAGCTCCTGGTATCTATTCTTTGGGTTCACGGTTCCCAGTTCTGACAACTTCTTCAAGCCTGTCTTGATTTTCTCCTTCTTTTCTTGAAGATTCAAGTTGCTGTCCTCTTTTACAGATTTAGATTTTTTCATCTTGTCAGGGGTTTTGGCATCACGAATGGCCCGTCTCTGCATAGCTCTCTGATGCTCTGCTTCCTAGGAGAGAAGAGAATTACAAGTTGAGTGGATAGATTTTAAGGCTATATGTAAGGTTAAGATTCTGTCAGGGGTATTTTTAGTAAAAGTCAGGGACAGGTTGCAGGCAATAAACAAAAACTCATGGAAGCCCAAAATCTGTCCCTGATTTTTACTAAAAATACCCTGGGAGGGGGACAAAGAGAGCATTGCCAGGGCTTGCACCTGCTCCAGGGACAGGGGCTGACCGCTGCTGCTCCTGCCCCACGGGGACTGATCCAATCCCAGCCACTGTTCTGGCAGCTGCTGTTCTTGCAGCCCTGAGGCTGATCGCTAGTCAGTCAGCTGTTCCAGCAGCCCTGGGACTGACTACCCATCGGTCAGCTGCTCTGCGGCCCTGAGGCTGGCTGCTGATCAGCTGTTCCAGCGGCCCCGTCCCCAGAGCTGACTATCAGTCAGCTGTTCCAGTGACTGCTGCTCTGTGGCCCTGGGACTGGCGGCCAGTCAGCTGTTCTGGCAGCCCTGGGGCTGAAAAGCTGCTCCAGCCCTCTCCCAGAAGTTGTCACAAAGGTCCTGGAAAGTCATGGAATCTGTGACCTCCGTAACAGAATTGTATCCTTAGCTATAAGGCAAAATCGTCATCATCTAGTCTAACCTCCAACATAACTAAAGCCACAACATTTCACTCAGTGATTCCTGCACTGAATACAGTAATTAGTTGTTGAACTAAATAATACCTACTAGACTCATTCACACCCTCGTACCAGCACTGGCCTATCTGAAATCTGCTTTTTACATCATCCCCCTATATATATGGCTTCCAACAATCCAATCACCCCAAGAGTAAAAATCAAATACACCATATATCCATAAGAACGGCCATACTGGATCAGACCAAAGGTCCATCAAGCCCAGTATCCTGTCCTCTGACAGTGGCCAATGGCAGGTGCCCCAAAAGGAATGAACAGACAGATTATCATCAAGTGATCCATGCCCTGTCACCCAATCCCAGCTTCTGGCAAACAGAGGCTAGGGACATCATTCCTGCTCATCCTGGCTAATAGCCATTGATGGACCTATCTTCCATGAATCTATCTAGCTCCCTTTTGAACCCCGCTATAGTATTGGCCTTCACAACACCCTCTGGCAAGGAGTTCCAGAGGTTGACAGTGCGTTGCATGAAAAAATACTTTCTTGTGTTTGTTTTAAACCTGCTACCTATTCATTTCATTTGGTGGCCCATTGTTCTTGTATTATGAGAAGGAGTAAATAACACTTCCTTATTTACTTTCTCTATACCACTCATGATTTTATAGACCTTTATCATATCCCTCCTTAGTCGCCTCTTTTCCAAGCTGAAAAGTCCCAGTCTTATTAATCTCTCCTCATACGGAAGCCGTTCTTTACCCCTAATCATTTTGTTGCCTTTTTCTGAACCTTTTCCAATTCCAATATATCTTTTTTGAGATGGGGTGACCACATCTGCACGCAGTATTCAAGGTGTGGGTGTACCATGGATTTATATAGAGGCAATATGATATTTTCTGTCATATTATCTATCCCTTTCTTGATGATTCCCAACATTCTGTTCACTTTTTTTGACTGCCGCTGCACATTGAGTGGACGATTTCAGAGAACTATTCACAATGACTCCAAGATCTCTTTCTTGAGTGGTAACAGCTAATTTAGACCCCACCATTGTATATGTATAGTTAGGATTATGTTTTCCAATGTGCATTACTTTGCATTTATCAACATTAAATTTCATCTGCCATTTTGTTGCCCAGTTTTGTGAGATCCTTTTGTAGCTCTTTGCAGTCTGCCTGGGACTTAACTATCTTGAGTAGTTTTGTATCACCTGCAAATTTTGCCACCTCACTGTTTACCCCTTTTTCCAGATTGTTTATGAATATATTAAATAGGACTGGGCCCAGTACAGATCCCTGGGGGACACCACTATTTACCTCTCTCCATTCTGAAAACTGACCATTTATTCCTACCCTTTGTTTCCTATCTTTTAACCAGTTACTAATCCATGAGATAACCTTCTCTCTTATCCCATGACTGCTTATTTTGCTTAAGAGCTTTTGGTGAGGGACCTTGTAAAAGGCTTTCTGAAAATCTAAGTGCACTATATCCACTGGATCCCCTTGGTCCACATACTTGTTGACCCCCTCAAAGAATTCTAGTAGATTGGTGAGGCATGATTTCCCTTTACAAGGGCCATGTTGAATATTTCCCAACAATTTATGTTCATCTATGTGTCTGACAATTTTGTTTTTTACGATAGTTTCAACCAATTTGCCCGGTACTGAAGTGAGGCTTACTGGCCTGTAGTTGCCAGGGTCACCTCTGGAGCCCTTTTAAAAAATTGGCATCACATTAGCTATCCTCCAGTCATTTGGTACAGAAGCTGATTTAAATGATAGGTTACAGATGACAGATGTTAGTCCTGCAATTTCACATTTGAGTTCCTTCATAATTGTTGGGTGAATACCATCAGGTCCTGGAGACTTATTACTGTTCAGTTTATCAATTTGTTCCAAAACCTCCTCTAATGACACCTCAATTTGGGACAGTTCCTCAGATCTGTCACCCAGAAAGAATGGCTCAGGTTTGGGAATCTCCCTCACATCCTCAACAGTGAAGACCGATGCAAAGAATTAATTTAGTTTCTCCACAATGGCCTTATCGTCTTTGAGTGCTCCTTTAGTATCTCCATCGTCCAGTGGCCCCACTGGTTGTTTAGCAGGCTTTCTGCTTCTGATGTATTTAAAAAAACTTTTGCTATTACTTTTGGAGTCTTTGGCTAGCTGTTCTTCAAATTCTTTTTTGGTCTAATTATATTTTTACACTTAGTTTCCCAGAGTTTATGCTCTTTTCTATTTTCCTCATTAGGATTTATCTTCCACTTTTTAAAGGATGCCTTTTTGCCTCTCACTGCTTCTTTTACTTTGTTGTTTAACCACGGTGGCTCTTTTTTGGTTCTCTTACTATATTTTTTAAATTGGGGTATACATTTAAGTTGAGCCTCTGTTATGGTGTCTTTAAAAAGTTTCCACGCAGCTTGCAGGGATTTTACTTTTGGTACTGTACTTTTTAATTTCTGTTTCACTAACCTCCTCATTTTTGTGTAGTTCCCCTTTCTGAAATTAAATGCTACAGTGTTGGGCCACTGTGGAAATTTCCTCGCCACAGGGATGTTAAATTTAATTATATTATGGTCACTATTACCAAGTAGTCCAGCTATATTCACCTTTTGGACCTGATCCTGTGCTCCACTTAGGACTAAATCAAGAATTGCCTCTCCTCTTGTGGGTTCCAGGACCAGCTGCTCCAAGAAGCAGTCATTTAAGGTGTCAAGAAACTTTATCTCAGCATCCCTTCCTGAGGTGATATGTACCCAGTTGAAATGCCCTGTTATTAATTATTATTATTATTGAGTTTTTTATTTTAATAGCCTCTCTAATCTCCCGGAGCATTTCAGAGTCACGAACACCATCCTAGTCAGGTGGTATGTAATATAGCCCTACTGCTATATTCTTATTTTTCAAGCATGGAATTACTAACCATAGAGATTCTATAGTACAATTTAGTTCATTTAAGATTTTTACTTCATTTGATGCTATGCTTTCTTTCACATATAGTGCCACTTCCCCACCAGCACGACCTGTTCTGTCCTTCTGATATATTTTGTACCTGGTATTACTGTGTCCCATTGATTATCCTCATTCCACCAGGTTTCTGTGATGCCTATTATAACAATATCCTCATTTAATACTAGGTATTCTAGTTCACCCATCTTATCATTTAGACTTCTTGCATTGGTATATAAGCATTTTAAAAACTTGTCATTTTTTGGCTGTCCCCTATTGCATGATGTAATTGAATGGGACTTTTTTTCATTTGACTGTTTCTCATCAGATCCTCCCTGTATTTTATCATTTTCCATCCTCTCCTCCTTATTAGGACATAAACAACAAGGAGTCTGGTGGCACCTTAAAGACTAACAGATTTATTTGGGCATAAGCTTTCGTGAGTAAAAACCTCACTTCTTCGGATGCATCCGAAGAAGTGAGGTTTTTACTCACGAAAGCTTATGCCCAAATAAATCTGTTAGTCTTTAAGGTGCCACCAGACTCCTTGTTGTTTTTGTAGATACAGACTAACACGGCTACCCCCTGATACTTGACACCATTAGGACATAGGGAATCTCCATTTATAGAGATATTTTACATACACTATTTTACATACACAGGTCTGAAACATCAATATGCCACACCTAAATTGCCACATATATTACAATCCCAGAATTTAGGCTTTCATATGTACCTGCAGCAACATATATCTAGATTTAAAAGAATCAAGTATCCTAAGGAGTGGAGCCAAACTACTTTTCATACCTGCTCATGGGTGGCTGGAGTTTCCAGGATCTCAGTCAGTGTC
Source organism: Chrysemys picta bellii (assembly GCF_011386835.1). Lineage (NCBI taxonomy): Eukaryota > Metazoa > Chordata > Testudines > Emydidae > Chrysemys > Chrysemys picta. The sequence continues at coordinate 22,833 of NC_088800.1, forward strand.
TCCCCCGGCTGGAAGCGGATTACATCTACAATCAAGCGCTTTGTACTGAAAAGAAACCAAGGAGAGTAGGAAACAAAACAACATTAAAACAAAACAAAAACAAAAACCCTATTCCTGCTCTGAAATGAGAACAAAACTGTCACTGATTCATATTAGACCAGTCATATTCATACTGGATCCACATCCAAACCAGTCAACAGTCCTTATGTTGTCAATACTTCATGCCTCACTTCTCCAAATGCAAAGAAAGAAAAGTTACTTACTAGTAACTATGGTTGTTTGAGAGTTGCCTCTGTGCATTCCCACTCTGGGGGTGGTGCCCCCGCACCTTGAGCTTGCAGAGCTATCTTGAAAGGTGCATTGTTGGGACTGCATGAGCACCTCCCCACCTGAACCCCATGGTGCTGAACAGTCAGTACATCACACCGTATATAAGGGAGTGCAGCCCCACAACAGCCTCAGGTCCTTCACCTGGACAGCAGAGTCCAAGCTGTGTAGAGAACTTTGAGGCAGAGTGACAGGTGGGTGGGCAGTGACAAAGTAAAGTGTCAGCTCTCAAACAACCACAGTTACTGTTAGGTAACTTTTCTTTCTCAAAGGCCTCTGTGCATTCCCACTCTCGGGAGATTCATGAGCTGTCCAGTCCACATGGAAGGTGGGCTGAGGAACTCTCAATTAAATAAAGATTCTAGCACCACACACCCAGCATCAGAGTGGGATGCTAGTATATGGTGAATATGTGGACTGAACGCCAAGTGACTGCTCTACAAATCTCAGCAGGAGGATATGGCTTAAAATAGGCCACAGAGACAGCAGTAGCCCTCAATGAGCGAGTCCTTAAGCCTGCTGGAATGAGGACTTTGGTTATGTTAAACATCTGATTGCATATGGCATCCCACTGCTCTTTTCCCCATGGGGTATACCCAGACACTTCCTTCTACCCAAATGCCACAAAAAACCACACTGAAACAAACAAATCAACCATCCAAAACCAAAGAATGTCCCCTAAGCAGAATTTATCCTGAAAAGAGATACATCTCTTGGTCCTGCAGTATGTAAAAGGCCGGCCATGGAACCCTGTGAAGAGGGCCACTCGTACCTGGAAGGCACTCTGGATAGGAAAGAATGAAGATGGAACTCCTACAGGAGATGGAGATGGTGTGTTTTGGGTACTGTGGGGTGGTCTGTGCCATCCTGAAATGGAAAGATCTATGCCAGAGGACTGGGGCACAGCTCTGGGCTGGAGGAAGATACATGCACCAGTTAGGCTAAAATTTGGAAAGTAAGCTCAACAATGAGCCTTGAAGAAGTGGAAGAAGTGAATGGGATGATGTAACAGTACACTGGTCGCAGGGTGCATTTGTGTCCCAATGCACCTGTGTGATGAATGTTGGAATTTGCTGTAATATTTTTGCAAACGGTACACATCTCAGCTAACTGTCTGACTTTATTACACTGGTCTACAATTTTTGAGAAGTTGTCTGCTTCAGAGATAAAATATGCTATTTATTATGTATTTTGATGTGCTGAATTCAAATATGACAATTAAAACAACTGATTGGCTACTGTTTCTAAGATATTTAAGTTTTTACATTTTATAACTATGTATATTGTGTAGATAGAGTTTTAATCATAAATTGTAAACCTAGGTCTTTTCATGTGTTTATGGTTGCTTTACATAATATTTCACCTGTCCTGTTTATGTAACACTTTAAAAATCAGCAAAAGGGTTATATAAATAAAATTTATTATGAAACAAAAGGCAAAAAACTATTATGTACATAGTTTAGGCCTAGTCAGTGTCTACTCGGCGCTTCTTGGTTTGTCTCTTGTATTCATTAAATGGAGCATCTCTTGTCCCTGTCCAGCAATAGTCTGCAAGCATTGATGGGCTCCATTTGCCCTGATAGCGTTTCTCCATTGTTGCAATGTCCTGGTGAAATCGCTCGCCGTGCTCGTTGCTCACTGTTCCGCAGTTCGGTGGAAAAAAATCTAGATGAGAGTGCAAAAAATGTATCTTTAGGGACATGTTGCAACCAAGGCTTTTGTATGCCTTGAGGAGGTTTTCCACCAACAACCTGTAGTTGTCTGCCTTGTTGTTTCTGAGAAAATTTATTGCCACTAACTGGAAGGCTTTCCATGCTGTCTTTTCCTTGCCACGCAGTGCATGGTCAAATGCATCATCTCGAAGAAGTTCACGAATCTGAGGACCAACAAAGACACCTTCCTTTATCTTAGCTTCACTTAACCTTGAAAATTTTCCACGGAGGTACTTGAAAGCTGCTTGTGTTTTGTCAATGGCCTTGACAAAGTTCTTCATCAGACCCAGCTTGATGTGTAAGGGTGGTAACAAAATCTTCCTTGATTCAACAAGTGGTGGATGCTGAACACTTTTCCTCCCAGGCTCCAATGACTGTTGGAGTGGCCAATCTTTCTTGATGTAGTGGGAATCTCTTGCACGACTATCCCATTCGCAGAGAAAACAGCAGTACTTTGTGTATCCAGTCTGCAGACCAAGCAAGAGAGCAACGACCTTCAAATCGCTACAAAGCTGCCACTGATGGTTGGTCATAGTTTATGCACCTCAAAAGTTGTTTCATGTTGTCATAGGTTTCCTTCATATGGACTGCATGACCAACTGGAATTGATGGCAAAACATTGCCATTATGCAGTAAAACAGCTTTAAGACTTGTCTGCGATGAATCAATGAACAGTCTCCACTCATCTGGATCGTGAATGATGTTGAGGGCTGCCATCACACCATCGATGTTGTTGCAGGCTACAAGATCACCTTCCATGAAGAAGAATGGGACAAGATCCTTTTGACGGTCACGGAACATGGAAACCCTAACATCACCTGCCAGGAGATTCCACTGCTGTAGTCTGGAGCCCAACAGCTCTGCCTTACTCTTGGGTAGTTCCAAATCCCTGACAAGGTCATTCAGTTCACCTTGTGTTATGAGGTGTGGTTCAGAGGAGGAGGATGGGAGAAAATGTGGGTCCTGTGACATTGATGGTTCAGGACCAGAAGTTTCATCCTCTTCCTCGTCTGACTCAAGTGAGAATGATTCTGGTGCATCAGGAACCGGCAGTCCTTCTCCGTGGGGTACTGGGTGTACAGCTGATGGAATGTTTGGATAACGCACAGTCCACTTTTTCTTCTTTGACACACCTTTCCCAACTGGAGGCACCATGCAGAAGTAACAACTGCTGGTATGATCTGTTGGCTCTCTCCAAATCATTGGCACTGCAAAAGGCATAGATTTTCTTTTCCTGTTCAACCACTGGCAAAGATTTGTTGCACAAGTGTTGCAGCATATGTGTGGGGCCCACCTCTTGTCCTGATCTCCAATTTTGCAGCCAAAATAAAGGTGATAGGCTTTCTTAACCATAGTGGTTATATCGCGCGTTTGTGATGCAAAAGTCACTTCACCACAAACATAGCAGAAGTTATCTGCACTGTTCACACAAGTACGAGTCATCTCTGCTCACTTTGGCTAAACAGAAATGTGTCCCTTTGCAAAATCAAACACTGACAAATAAGAGAGCACGAAATTGTATTATTTCTAGAGCTGATATAGGGCAATTTGTTCAGCAGAGTGATGTAAGCTGCGTTATGATTGCATCATCCATGACTTCTAGGAATAACATGATGCAATTCATATCATGTATGACGCAATACCAGCTTCAGATTGCATCATTCATTGTTTTGCCTTAAAAGCAAGTACTGTCCAAACCCAGTCATAGATTTATTCATAGATCCAGTCAAAGATGTATTTTAGTCATTTCTGGTTTAAATTGAGATTCCTTCCTTTATAACTCACTTATCCTCCGCCATTCCCAAGTCAAGGGTCGTATATACTGACCCAATAGCATATCTTGAAAACTAGAGCCAATCAACAATTTTAAGCATCATTTTCGTTCTCAGTGACCCAGAATTAGTAAAGTTTGACTACATTTATTTCAGAAGCATTTTGGCTGTAGAGCAGTGTTATTACCTGTCACAGAGTAGCTGGTCCCTCTCGATAGACTAAGCCCAGCTTCCCTGGACCAGAGTAGTGAGTCCAATCCAGCCAATTAAAGAGGGTTGGGCTGCATTTGGACCTATAAAGGGCTGCTAATGGATAGCTGAGAGGGACTGAGACAGGCTGCAGAGGAAGGAAAGCCACACTGGAATGCAGCTACCTCCTGTGGTGGGTCCTGCGACTAAGGGGCCAGGGAAGCAGTCCTAGGGTGGTTGCTCCAAGAAGAGAGCAGAGCTCACTGAGACTGGGAAACTGCCAGGAGCAGGAATGAAGCACAGAAAAGTTTAGTCCTGTCCAAGTAGAAGGCTAGACATCATTTGACATCTAATGAGTGAGGGCGCTGTGCCTCCAGGGATGAAAGCAGCTTAGGGGAAAAAAACATGTTAGACAAAAATTTTGGGTGAAGCCACATCATCATTTTGTCTTTGGAGAATCATGTTTAAGGAGGTTCTGCCATGAAAGCCTGCAACTCGCACTCTGTTTGCAGATGTTATCGCCACTAGGAATGCAGTTTTTTGACATGAGAGGAAAGGGACAAGATGCCCGAGGCTCTAACAGAGGTCCCATCAGAGCTGCTAAGACCACGTTAAGGTCCCACAAAGGAACCATTTCCCGCATGGACGGATGGAGATGAAGAATTCCTTTAAAGAATCTTGCTACCATGACATTGGAAAATACCAATCTTTCACGAATGGGTGGTTGAAAAGCTGAGACTGCTGCCAGATGCACCTTCAACGAACTAAGCGTAAGACCCGACGAGTGAAGATGCAGCAAGTACTCCAGGATGTCCTGGATACAAGCCAGCATTGGCTGAAATCCATGGGCCAATGTCAACATAGAAAACTGCTTACATTTTGCTGAATAGGACATTCTGGTATAGAATTTTCTACTACTGAGTAGGACCTGTTGAACAGCCACCAAACATTTCTCTCCCTCCTCATTCAACCACAGAGCAGCCATGCAGTAAGATGAAGGGAACTAAGCAAAGGATGCAAAATGTGACCATGATTCTGTGTGAGCAGGTTGGGATCAAGAGGAAGGGATATAGGATGCTGAACTGACAACACGAGAAGGTTGGTAAACAAACACTGCATTGGCCATGCCGACACAATGAGGATGAGGTTGGCCCAATCTGCTTTTAGCTTGAGCATAACCTGCAGAATGACTGGGATCGGAGAAAAAGTGTATAGGAAAGGGGGAAAGCGTATAGGGAAGCTGAGTGGCAGCTGAGGTGGAAGGTGTCGGTCAGGGAGCCTGCAGAACAGATGGCATTTCCTATTGTCCCTTGTAGTGAACAGGTCAATCATTGGGATGGTCCAAGTCGCGAAAATGACTCGCAGAACACTGGGATTCAGAGACCACTCATGACTCAGAGAAAAATTATTGCTGAGATGGTCCATGAGATGATTCTGGACTCCAGGCAAGTGACTGGCTATTGGAATGATGATCTCGTCAATGCACAACTGCCATAGCATAATGGCCTTTTGACAGAGCACCCTGGATTGTGCTCCTCCTTGCCTGTTCACATAATACATCATGGTGGTATTGTTGGTAAGTATGTGACCCGCTAAGCCCCTGATGAGGTCTAGAAAAGTGTGACAGGCATTGTAGATGGTGTGAAGCTCCAGCACCTTGCAATGGAGCTTCCTGCTCTGACCACAGACCCTGAACTTTCAGCAATCCCAAATGTGCTCCCCAACACATCAGGGAGGCATCGGTGAAAATAGTCCTGGTTGGTAGGGCCAGATGAAGGGAATGCCCTGACATACATTCCCCTGAACTGTCCACTAGTGCAAGGAGGCCACGATCAACCTTTCTAAGCGGTGAAGGATTAGATGGTCAAGTGTCTTGAGCCACTTTTGAAGAGGGCAAAGACGCAAACTGGCAAATTGAACCTGCATGCATTCAGAGATGTGTCCCAAGACCCTCAGGCACATCCGAACTTTTGTGGAATATTGAGACTGCAGAGACAAAGGAGGTGAATCATCTGAAAATAGTAGATCAGGAAAAACTCTCTCTCTGAGTCTGAGTCTATTAGGGTCCCAGTGAACTCCATTTCCTGAGGGGTACCAATGTTGATAACCAAGGTTGTGTAGGATGAGACCCAGATGGCCGAGTGAGCAGTGTAATGTGTATGTGATAAGAACTTCTTCTCTGGACCTGACTTTTCTGACCTTAGTAGCTAGTTGTGCAGATATGGGAAGACATAGATTCCTTTCTTCCTGAGGTACACTGTCATATAGTTGGTAAAACCCTGGGATGGGGTGGGGAAGGAGACAGACTGAAGGGAAGGACTGTGTACTTACAATGGCAGTTCACCACAACGAACCAGAGTACGCCTCAGTTGTCACTGGTGTTGGTACCAAACTCAGCAGTGGTACCACAGCAACTGACAGTGCCAAGGTGGAGGGCAGAGAGTGCAGCCATGGTAACAACGGCAGTGCGAAGTGCAGCAGTTCTGGGGAATTTCCTGGTGCCGAGGCGGTTTCTTGTGCCGAGCTGGCACCAGCCTCACTTCTATTCTGTGGCAAGGGAGCACTGGGATGTGGTGCCGATGGACCCAAAGCTTCAGCAGCCCATCCAGACAGCAAGGCCATGGATGCCATAGCCCTGGTGAAGTCCTGAACCAAGGGAGAGCTCAGGACAGAAAGGCAGAGGAGGTCCACCGCTGCCTGATATGCCGCCAGTGTGGAAACAGTGGTGCTAGCATTGTCCTCTTCGGCACCAGACTCAATGGATGACACGGGGCCAGAATCAGAGTTGATGGTATGGGCCACTTGCACCCCTACACGGTACTGGGGAGTGGTCAGAAGGACCTGCTCCATCCCGTGTGCCAACAGTAGCCATACATTTCTTCCTGGATGAGGAAAAGAGTCTCTATGAAACCTGGAGATGTCTCAATTGGTCTTATGAGACTTTTTCCTTGGCACACTTGATGGAGAGCAGCTTCTTCACTTCTTTGTAGAGGCACCAGTCCCAGCGTGCAAGCCAGTCCCACTGATTGAGGTCGACCTCCAATCCAACACAAGCCTCAGTGCTGAAACAGGCCTCATGGCCTGCTCAAGAAGGTGCTGCTTCAGGCAAAGGGCTCTAGCCACTAGAATCTGTTTTGTGAATGATATACATATGGACACCGCTCTTTGAAGTGAGCCTTACCTATGCAGAGCAAGCACCTTGTGTGAGAGTCATTTGGGATCGCTCACCCACACGACGGACAACGTTTGAACTCTGGGAAAACACTTAACTAGACTAACTAACTAACACTAATGCTAAGGGTACTAACTAATTATATACAACTAGAACACTAGCTAAAGGATGAGGCGTTGTGAGGTTAAGAACCACGCAGCTCTGACTTCAGCCACAGGCAGTAAAAAGAAACTCAAGAGGGGTCAGGGTGACACTGTCTCAGACAGCATGGGGCGTGGTTATGGCCAAGAGCACCACCTCCTACAGGTACGGCTAGACAAAATTCTCTGGCTCTGATGAGCTGGGCTTGCACACACCTAAGTGGAATACATGGCAGCATCTACTTGAAGATGGCATACATCAGTGCCAATCCCCAGTTCAGATGGAAGACATCAGTTAAATAGTCTGGACTGAGACCAACTTGAGAGCAAAATTGGAGTGACTACAGTCAGTCTTCTGAGACCTCTCTCTTGGTGAAGGAGATGAACTAGAATGATCGCTTCTTCTTCTTGGAGGAAAGTCAGAGTCTGGCTGTGCACCAGCGGCTTGTGGCGGCACCAAAACCTTTTTAAGGGCCAGGCGATCTGAGGAGTATCCCAGCATTGATACATACTCATTGGTTGCTCTATAAAGATGCTGCTTGAGGCATAAGTCTCTAGCCACGCACATTCTCTTTTTAAAGGATTTACAAATAGAATACTTTGTCTTAATATACCCCTCTCCCAGGCACAAGCACCTAGTATGGGGATAGGAAGGACAGTGCTTAAAACCTGGCAAAGGCATCACACCAGGCATATCTTACTATTCAACTCCTAACTAATCTATCAGAAGGGTACTACCAGCAATAACTAACTACATACCAAAAAAGGGGAGAAAACTCATGGACAGCAAAAAGAGTGTGAGGTAAAATACAACAGAATGTTCCGCTTCCAACTGCAGGCAGTGAGAAGGAACTGAGGGGGTCATGGCGGCGCTGCCCTTAAATAGCCATGGGAGGAGCTACAAGTGGCCTGAGGGTGAGAGTGTTGCCCCATGGGGTACTGCTAAGCAAAGTTCTCTGGCTTCAGGGTGGCTCTGCTCCCTCCCTCACCCTTTTACAAATGGACTGGCTTCTCTCTGTTCCTCCCTCCTCTTCTCTATCCCTATAACACCAGGCCTAGAAAGGAGAGAAGAGGATCCTTGCTGGAGATGCCCCCTCAGTTTGGGAGGGGTTGTGAGTGAAGAGCCACCTGTGCTGCAAAAGGATCAGAGGTTTACTGAAGGAGGTGGCAAAGGGAAGGGAAAGATATGGTTGGATGAGCAGACTGAGGTAACTATGGGGCAGATATGAAGTCAAAGGGGACACAAAATTGATTTGGGAGTGAGGGTGCAGAGTTGATGTGCGGAGGACGATGACAACATAATTAACAGATGTATAGATGGGAGAACAAAATTAACTAACTAGAATTTTGAGAGAACGTGGAAAACCTCTGCACCATCAGGTAGCCCTTTAATACAAGTTTGTGTAATGTACTTTTTTAATCACAAGATGTTGGCAGGTATGGATTTTAGAGAAGCAAACTGAACTAGAATCAAATCAATCAATTGTGCACGTGTGACAATGAGCTAGCCCCAATCTCCGCACAATCACACATACTAAGGGGGAAAAGGGAAATTCAAAATCAGAAGGAGATTAAAAATGTGATTTTTGTTTAGAAGAACCTCATAATTTTGAGGCCAATCTCATGTTTTGTGATCTGACTCATGATATTTTAACTTTTGGGGTTTACAATACTGCTAGAGCAGATGACTGGCAGCTGTGGAGAAAACCCTGTAAATTACCACTTGTGTTCCCTGCTCCTGCAGCCTGCACCTCCCGAGAGGCACAGCAGAGAATCTGCCTTAAGGTTTTTACTGAATTCAGTATGAAAATAATGAATGCAACAGTACAGTATTTCTTGTGTTGAATTTAACATGCGAGTTAACTATTACATATATTGCACATTTCCCCTCCCAAAAATTTTCAATGTGTCACAAATTTTGTATTGATAACACAGAACTGCACTGGAGAAGAGATCTAGGGGGGTGTTTCTGCTAAAATGATCTGCTGTGAATTAGTTAACTATGTCCACAGTCAGGGCCGGCGCAACCCATTAAGCGACCTAGGCAGTCGCCTAGGGCGCTGCGATTTGGGGGGCGGCGACCACGGCGGTATTTCCGCAGCGGGACCTTCTGCTGCCTCTGTGGGGGGGGCGACATTTCGGGCGGGCCCTAGGTGGCGGAAAACTGGTGGTGCTCCTGTCCACAGTTAAAATTGACATCAGTAGCTTCAGAGTTAAAAATGTATTCAAGACAATAAAGGTCATTCACACACTTCAGAGCTCTTGTTTCAGACTTTGTACGGACTTCACTATATCAGTTATACTCAGCTTGTGTTTGGAAGGTTTTCTTCACAATCATGAAAACTGGAGACACTTTTTTAAAATGACAAACCTTACATTCCCCAGTATTATGCTTTGGCAATGGGGTTTTCCTGGAACAAATTCACTGGCCACAAAATCTAGGGGCCCTGGATACAAGCTGTGTGCACTTTAACAGGCTTGGATTCATTTATTCTTTCATTTCCTGACATCACTGTTGCCTTTTTCTTCCCTCATAGTCCAACCCATAAAATTAATATCCTACCCCTTATTTAAGCGACGACTGCTATAGGCCATTACCCATCACTCACTTCAGCAGGATTGTCCTTGCATCCATTTCAGCATTCTCATCGCCAGGAACATCAAATTTATTAGTCAGTGTAAGAGAAACTTCAGTCTTTGCTAGCATCTCCTTGTTGGGGTCATTAATGTTACCAGACCCTTCCCCTGGGGTAGAAAAAGGAGAGGTGAGTTATCAATGAAAGAACCTACTTCCCAATGCCAGATGTGATGATAGTGACACAGGTTAGAATGTATTCAAACATTGTCATGGGCTGTTTGGGTCTGCAATATTTTCCTTCCAGCACCGTACAGAAAAACACTTAATTCATTTTTTAAAGGACCTGTTACAGCCCATTTATGGGTTTTAAAAACATGTTCATCTTGCACATACACCTCTACCCCGATATAACACAAATTCAGATATAACACGGTAAAGCAGTGCTCCGGGGGGGGGGGGAGGGGCTGCGCACTCCGGTGGATCAAAGCAAGTTTGATATAACGCAGTTTCACCTATAATGCGGTAAGATTTTTTGGCTCCCGAGGATGGCGTTATATCGAGGTAGAGGTGTACATAATTTAGGATTTCCTAACACTCCTCCTTCTTCAGCAAACTGATAGAAAATGGATACTAAAAAAAATAAGATTTCATGTAAATTCAGGTTTTGGTGCCTCAGAGGTATACAAATCAGAGTGTGTGTGTGATACATCTTGCATCTCAACCTGCCTCTCTACTGATAAGCTTAAATGTGACCTACCAAAGAAAAGAAATTCAGTTTGTGCCCTTTGTTGCTTCTTTGGCCTTATCTATACTTAAAAGGGTTTCTTGGTATAGTTAGTAGAGATGCAGCTTGCATTGGCAAAAGAGTTCTTTTGCTAGTATAGCTTATAACAGTTCCCTGAATTAAATAAGCTATAATGGCAAAAGGACTTTTTTGGCTGATATGTCTACACTAAAGCATTTGCTGGTATAGCTATCTATATCAATTACTGACATAGATATGGTAGCAATACTTTTAAGTGTAGACTAGACCTTTACGTTGCATGAACGAGGACTGAAAGATCTGTCAATGTTTTTTCACATTAGAAATTCAGGTCCCTGGTGAGAGGGGAAGGTGTGTGTGTGTGTGTGTGTGTGTGTGGGGGGGGGGGGGGGGCGGGGAAAATGAGGAAACCTGGTATGGTGGAAGGGGAGGCACACAGAGCCCTGGCGTTGGAGGAAAGCATTTGATACAGTGCCTCGCAGATTCATAGAACACAGAGATGGAAAAGCCCTATGGGGTAACCTAGCCTAGCACACTGTAGGCTGCTGCTGTTTGTATAGCACCAATTCCCTCCCAAACTATGATTATTCTTTATAGTAATTTTTTTAAACCACACTTGGAGCTACTCAGAAGAACATAACATCTCCCTCATGTAAAAGAAGAGCAGCTCACCTATCAGGGACTCAATAGTGGGAACTTCCCCCAGGTCATCCAGCAGCTCATGAATTGGATCATTGTGCTCAGGCGCAATCGCATCTTGATGATCTAAAAGCAGCTAGATTAATACAAATAAAAATAATAATTTAACTGTTCCTCCTGTGTCTTGTTTCACCCAATTTAAGAATTACATTTTTACAATTATATTCTTTGGAGAGAATTCCTCTCAGTTCATGAGATTCCCAGTGAAGATACTAGCAGGCAAATGTCTGGCATCGTCACATAAGAAGTATCAGATGACTTCACAAGAAAAAAATATTAAAAAGGCCATAAGCAGACAAACTACTGACCTCAACATTTTGACAGTTCAGAAGATATTGCCTTTTTTTTTTTTTAACAATATCGTCAACATTTGAATTTGTTAAATGACTCACATTAAACTAATCAGTAACAGATTGTTCAGAAGGGCCATTCTGCAAGAAAGAAATGTGACTGGTGTATACTTACAGTGTGTGTATTGATGATTTCTCCAATGGAAATATAGATAACTGGTTTAGTGAGAGTCACCAAGTCAGAATATTCATCAACATTAAATTTATCCTGTAGTTCTGGAACCTCACAGGCAGCCTGAAAAAAACGTCTTCAGACAAAAAGAAAAAATAATCAACACAATCCTGCCAATCACAAGCACTGAGATAACCAAGGCATTGGCTCCCTGTGATAGTCCCAAGCAGAGCTGTTCTTTGGAACTTTGGTACAATAAGAGGAGGTTACTTACCTGTAACTGGAGATGTGTGGGTCCATTTCTGTATTCCACTGAGGGGTTTACGCATGCACACTAAGAGTCTGGAGCTGAAGAATTTGAAAGTAGTGTCCTTGGTCCACGCATGTGCTCTGGCTCACCTCGTGGTTTCATTTGAAGCAATAAAGGGCAGAGCACACTGACTGTATCTCCAGTTCCTTCTCCACCCTGAACCAGACATATCCATAGCAGAGGGGAAGGAGGGCAGGAAGTGGAATGCCGTTAGGGACCACACATCTCAAAGAACCTCCAGTTAAAGGTAAGTAACCTCCTATTCTTCTTTGAGTGATGATCCCTACTGTACTCCACTGAAGGTGATTAGCAAGCAGTACTTAAGTCAGAGGAGGGTGTGAGGATAAAGATGGAACAGTCATGCAGATGATTGCCAGCCGAAGGAGGCATCTGCTGCCAAGTCTTGTACTAAGGCGTGCATTGCAAAGGTGTGCATGGAACTCCATGTGGCCGCTCTACGTATGTCCTGGAGTAGGACATCCTGAAGGGAGGCTGTGGTTGAAGTCTGGACTCTTGAGGAAAGGGTCTGTATCCCACTAGGGGAAGGCAGGCATGCCAGATAGTTGATAGCAAAATGTAATGCAACACAAAATCTACTTGGAGACTCTCTGGATGACGACTGCCTGACTCCTATGTCTTTCTGCTAGTGCAGCAAACAGTTTGGGGGGCTTTCTGATGAGTCTTGTCCTCTGCAGGTCGGCCAAAACCTGTCGGCTGTATAGGGAGTCGTTCCTCAGCAAATGTGTGTGGTTTTGGGAAGAAAACAGGTAAGTGAATGGATTGATCAATGTGAAACTGGGAGATTACCTTTGGCAGGAATTTGGGATGCAGGCACAAGACGACTTTATTTTTATGGAAAATTGTGAAAGGCGGGGGGGAGGGATGGGGGTCTACCATCATGGCCCCAAGCTCACTGACCCTTCTTGCAGAAGTCATAGCAATAAGGAAGGCGACTTTCATGACATAGAGCATGATGCCAACAGTTCAAAGGGTGATTTCATTAGTACAGATAGAACTATATTCAGATCCCACTGCAGAGTGATGGGTTGGAAGGTTCTGATGAGGGCCTTCCAAAATAGTTAACAGGTGTGTGAACACAGTGATCTTCCACAGGAGGGTGGAATGCACTAATGGCTACTAGATGGACTTTCAAAGAACTGAGGGCAAGACCCGATGCCTTCAAGGACAGGAGGTAGTCAAGGAGGAGGGAAATCCCCACCCATTCTGGGGAAAGTTCCTTTTGTTGGGCTAAGGAAGTGAAACATTTCCACTTGGCCCTATAACTGTGCCTAGTGGATTCTTTCCTGCTGCAGGAGAGGATGTCTTGCACAGCTGAGGAACAGGCCCATTCTAGAGTAGATGCCCATCCAAATACCACGTTCTAAGGCGGAGTGCCTATGGATTGGGATGTCTGATTTCACTGTTGCATTGCATCAGCAGATCAGGGAAGATTGGGAGGGGAATTGGTGGACGGGTTGACATACATAGGAGGTTGGGAAACTAAAACTGTCAGGGCCAGCAGGGCGTGATCAGAATGACGATCACTCTGTCTCATCTGATCTTACAGAATACTGGAGGCAGTAGAGGTAGAGGAGGGAAGGCGTAATTGATTTGGGCTGACCAGGTGAGTATGAGAGTATAGCCCTGAGAGTGATGACCAAGTCCTGCCCTGTAGCAGTTCGTGTTGAATTTGCTGTTTATGTGGCAGGTGAAGAAGTCTTTGGTAGGTATCCTCCATCAGTTGAAGATGGCACAAACTACAGAGTCATGGAGTTCACACTCAGTCAATTGCAAACTGCCTGCTTAGCGAGTCCACAATCACATTGTGTGTCCCTGGGAGATAGGCTGCAGACAAGAGGTTATGGTGGGTGATGCACCAATTCCAGAGATTGACCACTTCTGCACATAGAGCAGTTGATCTTGTGCCCTTGTTTGTTGATGTAGAAAACAGTTGATAAGAACATGATGGGAACAGATGAATGAGAGAAAGGCTTGGCATGCTTTTCTTACAGCTCGGAGTTCCAGGATGTTGATGTGCCTCCTGAATTCCCAAGGACTCCATGCTCCCTGTGTTATGTGATTGCCCATGTGTGCTCCCCTGTCTACAAGGGATGCATCGATGATCATCTTGTCTGGGGAGGAGGAGAGGAAGGGAAACCCTGTGCAGACATGACATGGGTCCATCCACCACTGGAGGGATGAGAGCACCCTGGGGAGGACTGTCAACATGAGGTCCATGGTGTGATGTTTGGGGAAGTAAACTGTCTGGAGCCACATCTGGAGGCAGTGAAGATGAAACTGAGCAAAGGCGGTGACTTATGTACACAAACCATGTGGCCCAGGAGGGACAGATAAGTCCTGGCCGGAACATAAGGATTGTTGATGATGTGAGTTATGAGTTCTCACAGTGTCTGGAATCTGTTCCTGGTAGATAAGCCCATGCTGTGACTGAGTTGATGGTGGGATGAAAGAATATTCGAGGGATGAAAGAAGGTTGAGCAGCATGGAAGTTGAAACTTGGGCTTTGTGTCTGGACTGTGCAACTAGGAGCCTGTGGGCCGGATGGATATCGATGTGAAAATAAGCGTCTTGCATATCAAGAGCTGTAAATCACATGCCTTTTTCTCAGGATGGGGTGATTGCTGCCAGTGTGACTATATGAAACTTGGGCTTGCAAATGAAGTGGTTGAGGTGACTGAGGTCCAGAATTGGTCTCCACCCACCTTTCTTCTTGGGTATCAAGAAGTAAGTGGAATAGAACCCAGTTCCTTGATATTCTGGGGGAACGCATTCTGCCGTTTCCTGTTGCACTAAGGAGTTCACCTCTTGGGTGAGGATGCTGTCGTGAGAGTGGTCCATGAGGAATGATTGGGGGGCTTTGGAGGAGGTAGCATGATGAATTTGATTGTATAGCCATGTTGGATTATGTTCAGCACCTATTTGTCCATTGTTATCACACACCAAGCTTGGAAAGAGTGTGGTAGGATGATCCCCAAAGGAGGTAGAATGGTCGTAATGTGGTAGGCAAGGCGGTTGGCAGCTCTTGAGGTTGACTCAGAAATATCTTTTAGTTATGGATTGCAGCTGCAAGGTGGAAGTGTGTGAAGGGGAGTCCCAGAGGGTGGGATCTCTGGGTCTTCTGTCACTTCCTTGGTGGCTTATAAGGTCACTGATGGTAAAATTGGAGGGATCAGTAGCATTGTGTGGGTGGCGGGCGATGGAACTTGCACTTCAGAGCAGGTGTGTAAATACCCAGAGAGTGAAGGGTGACTCTGGAGTCCTTGAGGGCATGTAGGCAAGCATCCATCTTTTGATTAAAAAGATAGGATTCATCAAAGGGGAGGTATTCAATAGTGTTTTGCACCTCCCAAGGGAAATCGGAGGAGTGGAGCCACGATTCTCTACAAATAACTATAGCCATAACCATAGCCCTGGAAGAGGTATCTCCTGCATCCATCTCCAGTTGGAGTGATGTTCTGGCCACCAGTTTCCCTTTCGTAATGATTGCCTGGAAACGAGTCCAGTCTTGTTGTGGGAGTCAGTCAGCAAATTCCTTCAGTCTGCTGTAATTCAGGAAATCGTATTTGGCCTGATAGTTCGCAATCCTGAATTAGAGGACAGAACCTTATACCCCAAAAGGCCCAAACGTTTGCCCTCTTTGTTGGATGGTGTGGAGTGCAGGTGTTGTTGTCTGGCTCGTTCAGTTGCTGCTTGGACCACCAGAGAGTTCAGGAGAAGGGGGTGAGAAGAGAAACTCAGACCCCTTAGCCAGAGCATAATATATTTTTTATGCCCCTCTGAGGATAGGCCTGCATGTGGTTGGTGTGTGCCATACTGTTTCGGCTGGTTCAAGAATGGCATTGTTACTAGACAATGTGATTCTAGGTGATGCTGATGAGTGGAGAATATCGAGGAATTTATGCTGGGTATCCTGGATTTCCTCTAGGGGAATGTGTAGTTTCCGTGCAACTCTACACAGTAGAACTATAGGGTTAGAAGGGACTGAAAGGGTCATCTAGTCTAACCTCTTGCCAAGATGCAGGATTTGTAGTTTCTGAAATTGCCTAAAGTTGTCCGGAGCCAAAGGGGATGCTGTAGCCACTGCTTCATCCAGTGAAGAGGAGGGGAATCTCTCCAGTTCTGGTGGCACCATCAGAGCTGTGCTGAGGGGTTCCTCCTCCAGCAATGGATCCAAATGCCTGCTAGAAGGGGCCCTCAATGGGGAGGCAGGTGAAGGCTCCCTTGTGGATCAGCCAGTTTCTGAGGGGGGGGGGGGGGTAATTGGGACAAGGACCCCCAATAAGGCCAGTAGTCTGGATCCGGAGGGTCTTGAAGTGGTCCCCATGGCATAGGGAACCAATGGCTCCATGTTGGTTGGAGAGGAGGTTATTTCCAAGATCTGGACCGCCTTTGTAAGTACATTTCCGGTTGGCACAACACGGATAATCCCTCTCCAGTGTCCGACTTATCAGAGGATGAGAGGAAGACTCTAGTTTCATCAGCGGTACCGTCGAGCCAGTGGGAGTGCATAGACCATCGAAGCAGGACGTGAGGGGTCTCACAATAGTGTCATATCATGAGGGGAAGAAATAGTCTCCCTAGAGGTAGTGGGTCCCAACAAATGCAGTAATCCCGGTTCTGCTAAGGCAAAGACGTCCTGGAGCTCAAACGCCTTTTCCAATCTCCCTGGTGTTCTGGGTACCCTCTCTTTACTTGGAACTAGTGGTGGTGCTGTGGACTTCCCTGGAGTGGGCAGATCCCGCATCTTATGGGAAGCCAGTGTTGATGGTACTGTGTTCCAGTATCTGGGACCGCCGGATCTCCTTGCTTGTGGGACTTTTTGTTCTGTCTACGTGGTTTAGAGTGCACTCTGTATCCATGGCTCGAACTAGTGGAAGAAGCATCCACTTTCTTAGTTTTTGAGGAAGACTTATTCCCATGCTTATGGGTATGCTTCCTTACCTTCTGCGGAGGCTCTGGCATGGGGTTCACAATGGTGGTACCGCTGGTGCTGGATTCGGTCTCGGTAGCAGGAGGTGCACTCTTCGCTGTTTCAGGCCGATGTACAGGGGGTGGTCCCCTGGCCCAAGTTCGAGTGAAGCCTCATGGAGACTTCAAGAAGCTGCTTCCAGAGGCAGAGAGCAGGGCTTTCTCAGGTACAGCTGGGGAAGGACTGGCTGATACTACACCCAGATGCAATGTGGGCTTCTCCCAAGTGGTAGAGACAGCA
This sequence comes from Chrysemys picta bellii, assembly GCF_011386835.1. Taxonomy (NCBI): domain Eukaryota; kingdom Metazoa; phylum Chordata; order Testudines; family Emydidae; genus Chrysemys; species Chrysemys picta. Next base: position 40,187 of record NC_088800.1, read on the forward strand.
CTGGTGTTCGTTGCTGCCCGAGAAATGCAGACAGGAGGCACAGAGTTTCAAGCCTGGGATTCTGGGTATAGTACAGCGCCCGTGTATGGAGGCAGGGGAGAGGGTAGACAAATAAACCCTAAATTACTAAAACTACAAGGACTACGATAAAATAGCTATAAAGTACTATAAAACTCTACAATTCTAAGAACTATTTACAACAATGTATTTAAAGGTGGGTCAGAGATGAGGACACTACTGAAAGTTCTGACTCGGACCATGCGGCAGTGAAAAGGAACTGGAGACGCTGTCAGTCCACCCTTTATCACCTCAGATGAAACCACGAGGCAAGCCAGGGCGCATGCATGAGCCAGCGAACACTACTTTAAAATTCTCCGGCTCCAGGAGCATGGTGTGCATGCATAAACCCCTCAGTGGAATACAACAGGGACCATCACTTGAAGAAGAAGGTATGTTGGTCTTTGTGGGTCAGCTTTAGTACATGATGTGAAGGTACATAAGATATGCTAATGTGTTTTCCCCAGTATCTGCTGGACAGGTGCTACCCTGCATCTCTAGTGGCTTCGTTTACACATCCAACGGGGGGAGAGAGATTCTATGGTCATGAAACTGAAGAAAGCAGAGGCAGTCTGGTTCTATCCGACATTATTACTATTATTATAGGGGAAGCAGATGTGACCTCTATATTTCAGTTGTCTAGCACTTTCCATTATAAAAAATGATAATCCTTTCTTGAAGAGCTTTACCACCAACATAGTGTGTAGCAAGAGTTTGAAATTTGACAGGGTACAGTTCTGGGGCCAGGGAGATGCCTTTTATTGACCTGTAAATGTGTTCAGATTTGGCAGAGTTATAAACTGTTGAAAATCACCATTGCTCATCTGTATTTCACAGTACAGGTTGAATTTGGCTTGTGCTAACACCCCTCAAGATTCCATTAGTACTGTGCACAAACAGTGCCCCAGTGCCTCACTTCAGTAATCCACACACAGAATAGAATCTCTGGGGGAGGACATTCAAAAAAATAATTGATCACCTGTTCTTTTCTTCCTCTGATGCCTCCCATCAAAATACCTTTTTGTCTACAGTAAGGTGTACTGTACTGGGAGCCAGGAGATCAAAAGTTCTAGACTGACTTCTTCTGACTGGTATTAATTCTGTACTCTTCATAACCCTTATTAAGCAAGGCCTCATAAATAGACAGATTACTGAAACTGAGAACACAACCCAAATCTCTAATATGCCAATCCCAAATCTCATCCATTTAGCCACATTGTCTCTCAGAAAAAACCTGCCAGATATTTGTCCTTGGCTATGTGGTCTGTAAAATGGGGCTACTCATTCATCTCCCCATAGGAATTACGCATCTGCCTCTAATGGCTGGTTCACATAGGATAATGGACTGTTCTGGTAGCCAGCTAGTGAAGTTATCTCCGTACAGCAAGAGGGAGTCTGTGGTGCCATGCTTCAGGTTTAGGGGTCCAAGCTGATGACGCATAACGGGGGTGGCCTTCATAGTTACAGAGAACAGAATTTGTATTAGCCCTTTTCCTTTAAAAAATATCCACTTAGGATATTACATACATTAAAAATGTTAATAAGGTTGCAAAGTCAAGCACTCAAAAGTTGGGAAATGCTATGCTACAATTAAGTAGTCTTACTTCATCTTCCTTTTGTGTTGTGATACAATCTTTAATTACATGAACACATGCTATTTTCCACTAAACCACTCCTGTATTCAGGGCACGTTTCTTTTTATCCTCACTGATTATTTACTGTATGGCCCCATGCCTTAGTTACGCTGTCCAAACCCTGCAATAAATATAAAATTATTAAATTTCCTCATGGGCTTTATGGTGCTCATTTCCATAATATAGAGTGTTTCACAAATATTAGTGATTTTATCTTCACAACTCTCCTGCAAGATAGGAGAGTATTATTATCCCATTTTATTGGCGGGAAAATTGAAAGAGGACAACAAAGTGACTTCCCTAAGGCCACAAAGTGAATCGCTGGTAGAGGTAGGATTACAATTCAGATCCTCCTGACTGCCAACTCTGTGCTCATTACTTCCTCACATGATAAGGCAATGTGGTCTGAAGGGGTCATATGGAAAAATTGTACACGATCAAGACAGTATCATAATAAATACACACAAGGGCAACTTTAATTGTGGCATCTCCTAACTTTAGAGTGCTTGATCTTTCAACCTTAATAACATACTTATAACCTAATTATAAGTATATAGTATATAATCTATAACACAAATAACAGCTTTGTGCAACGGCAGTTAAGTCTGATTCAGGGCACAATCTTCTGACCCACTCCTTTAAAAGAAAAGAAATGGCAAGTTAAGGGAAGACGTTCCAGCATTTCTTGCCACCTGCAGGGTGCCTTGATCCAGACCTTCAAATGCAATCACTGACACAACAGACTGTACATTTAAGAGACTGAACCAGTTCAAATTCAGCAGGTAGCCCAAATATTACCTTTATTTCTTTGCAATATGGCCCTTCTCCATACTTCCCATCCTATTAGCTGGGATCTCCTACCTGAATTTCTGATAGGACTGAGAGAGATATTCATTAATGATGCTTAGGTGAGCATTGTCTCCCATGAACATCTTATTGGATGCAGCATGCTGTAACATCTTTGCAATGGAACCAAGGTTTCTGCGCTGGTCTGTAGTCAGCTGACCTCCAGCTGAAAGGTCAATGATGTCAAATGCATCTGGAGCAACAATAGCTGGGTTCATGTAGCGATAATAGAGTAAGTTGCCAATGATCTGGGAAAAGTTGAGCAGAGAAAAGCATGTCAAGAGGCAGTGACACAGGCTATGACTGGGCTCTATATACTCTGCTTTGACAAATTATTATTATTTGCATCAGACACAGACTCCAGTTCAGGATTGGAGCCTTACTATATTGGGTGCTATACATACATACTCTAGGAGATAGCCCCTGCCCCCAAAGAATTTACAGATTATATAGGAACAAGATGCACTAGGGTGTTAATCGTGATGGAAGCGGGAAGGAGAAGACAATGGTACTAGCAAAAGGAAGGCAAGGTTGTAGATATTCTTAACTAAATGTACAATTTGTAGCCTATAATTTTTTTAAAAATTTATAAATAAGATATATGACTAAGTGCTATTAATGAGTTACTAACAGGCTGCTTACATAGTTATTATTGATGCAGTGTTGTTGTAGCCATGTCCCAGGATATTAGAGAGACAGGATAGGTGAGGTAATATCTTTTATTGGACCAACTTTCTGTTCCAAACCTTGCCTCCCTTACTAACAGAAGTTGGTTCAATAAAAAATATTACTTCACCCACCTTGTCCCTTTACATAGTTATTGGGCAGTTAACATGGGTACAAGAATAGAGGTGATACTTAAAGGATCTGAAGGAAGATAGAGTAGTGATTGTGTAAACTGATTTGGGGAAGGTGTTCCATGCATAAAGGGCAGCATGGAAGAAGGCATGAAGGTGCTTGTAAGCAAAAAAAGTGTCTGCCATCATTGGCAGAACAAAAGAATGGTGAGATGGGACAAGTAGGGGGAGTAAAATTGAGGAGAACCTTGAAGGCAAGGACCAAAGTTTGCATTTAATGTGGTGGAGACAGGAAGTCAGTGGACAGATTTGACGAGTAGTAATACTGGTGAAAAACATACACTAATTTTCATACACCCCCTTCAGAATAATTCCTGAAGAAATCAACTGAAATTTTCCATAGAGATCTCAAGATAACCATGAATTAGCAAAACTGAGAAACCATTTCAACTCAGATGCCAGAAAAGTGAGAAAAGAAGATACTAGAAGGACTACTTGGTGAATTAGATTTTTACTATACAATACCAGGTTAAATGTAAACAGCTAAAACCCTCAGAAAATGAAGACAACAGTTAATAAATATGTTGTCCATGTACTCATAGGCTTCCTTCTATCTTCATGTGACATTTAGCTAAAGATATTCCAGGAAAAGGGAGTTAAGACCCCACTAGCTATCCTCGAGCTGTATTCTCACAGTGTGTTCTGTGGCTTTCTGGTGAGCCATGGAACTTTTCTGGTTGTGGTGGAGTGTTGTCATACATCATCATCTCCTGATTTCCAAGTGCTTCGATGTATGGAAGAGCCTAGACGCCTGAACAAACAGCTGAAATCAGGGAGTAACCAGCTTAACACTTCTACAATAGAACCACTTTCAGGGGTCAGACACACCAGTGGAACTTTTAAAAATAAAGTACTTCCTTGGCATTATTTTTCCATGTAAGCAACTGCTGTAGTTACACCAGGCTGCTGTGTGATCATTAAAGATAGTGAGGGCTGCAAAACTGGGAATGGGAAATGTGTCTGATAGACACCCTCTTTATTAATACATGACCAAACTAAGAAAAAAATGGAGAACTCTGTTGTATGGGGCCACTTCTGTTCTTAAACATCTATTAATCATATGTGAGCATTAAGTCTACCACTGTCTGTAGCTTTGACTTTGCCATCTTTACAACTATATTGTTTCTACAAAGAGCAGGTTTAGGAAAGCTTAGGGAAAGTTGCAGCTTTCTCTCTAAATTTACAGTTGGAAAAAAAGTTAATTCACCTGCACAGAAAGTCTAGAATCGATGCTTCAGTGTGGGAAAGCACAGAACTAGAAGAGAGAAGAAAACAGCATTCAGATTTTTTTTTTTTTTAAATAAAGTAGGAGCAGAGCAGTTTAAAGAGACACTATCAGGTGTGCTATGCTCTAAACCAGGGACTGGCAACCTTTGACACGCGGCCTGTCAGGGAAATCCGCTGACAGGCCGGGACAGTTTGTTTACCTGCAGCATCCACAGGTTTGGCCGATCGCAGCTCCCACTGGCCGCAGTTCGCCACTCCAGCCCAATGGAGCCTGCGGGAAGCGGCGCGGGCCAAGGGATGTGCTGGCCGCCACTTCCCACAGCCCCCATTGGGCTGGAACGGCAAACTGCGTCCAGTGGGAGCTGTGATCGGCCGAACCTGTGGATGCTGCAGGTAAACAAACCGTCCCAGCCCGCCAGCGGATTTCCCTGACGGGCTGCGTGCCAAAGGTTGCCGATCCCTGCTCTAAACTTCGGGTTTGTTAATTAAAAAGGGATTCATGAAAATAAAAATATTTTCGTTATTATTATTTTTTAATTTCAGCGAAAGAGTTTTGGAATTTTAAATGTGTCTGTAAGTCAAGCACTGCCACATTTCAATATTGAATGAAAACCAGAAAGTGATACTAATTAGACAGTGACAGCAGAAAGGTGCAAATATACAGTAGAAATGGTGAAAAGCGATGTAGTATATCCTGCTGTTGAAATACTGTGGGGTGCTATTAGTAACACAGGTAAGGATATTGGAATTTTAATATACATTTTTAACCTGATATTGTCTCTTTAAGAAAGAAAGATCTTGCTGTGATTGCTTCAGCAAAAACAAAGATTCACTTACTGGCAGAAACTGTACAGCAAGTTAAAGAAACTTGAAGGATCAAATGCCCAAAGGAAATTAAAAACAAGGCAGAAGTGACAGGATCCCTCCTTCTAAGCCCTGTACCATACACAATAACATTCACACACAACACAAAAGTCAGTTGATTTATGTCCTTAATAAGAAAGCACTAAAATGTAAAAGATCACGTACATATTCCAGGGAGCAGGATGAAACATAGATCTGTCTCTGCAATAGCCAGGTTGGCTCTGGGTCTGATTTGCAATCATACACACTACTCTTTGTCAAGAGGAGAGCAAAGGTATTGAAGTCCTTACCTTCAGCAACTCATCCTCACCAGCATCAGGAAATTTCTCATGTAGTGAATCTTTCAGAACCTTGGCAATGAAGCGCATGCCATAACTGTGAAAGAAACAAGAGCGCAAGGAAGACTCTGTGAGCATGAAATCAACAATAGTTTTCAGAAAGCAATGGTGCAGCTCATTGTACTCACGGGATTTTATCCACTGAGCTGACGATGGCTGACAGGAACTTGTCTGTCACTGTCCGCATGTTTTTGATGGATGCATCTAGGCGTGTCCTCACCTCTTCATGAGCCAGGGCTTGCTCAGGTGTAACATCATACGGCAACTTACTGTTAGACAAAACCCACAAGTGAATGAGGCCTGAGCATTCCTTTCAACAAGGTGGTTGGCTGTCCGGTTTCCAACTATCAACTTGAACTGAAAACTGCCATTTAGCCTTAATTTGCTTGGCTGGTAAGAAAATATAGTTACTTATCTCAAAGAATACTACAGTTACTGCAGGGTGTGTTGGCCACACAGATTCAACTCTGGTGCATGTCCCCCAGGAGCAAGATATTGACGTCTTTTTAATAGCAGTGTCTGTTGGGATCATGCCTGCGCCCTTGGAGCCCTTGTGACCACTGTAACTGAGGGTATCAGGGGTGCGGTGATGTTAAGCACCTCTCTGTTTCTTCATCAAGTGTCAAGACCTGGAATTGATGGTTGTATGGGTGTTAAATGCTGCTGTACAGACCAAATAGAAGACCATCTAATTTAACCTCGTAAGTTTGTCTCATGGACTGCTTCCTGCTCTGAGGCAAGATGTTAAGGAACTGCTATCAACTCGTGTTATTCCTTGACGTTAGCAAAGCTTTTGATACAGTCTCCCACAGTATTCTTGCCAGCAAGTTAAAGAAGTATGGGCTGGACGAATGGACTATAAGGTGGATAGAAAGCTAGCTAGATCATCGGGCTCAACGGGTAGTGATCAACGGCTCCATGTCTAGTTGGCAGCCGGTTTCAAGTGGAGTGCCCCAGGGGTCGGTCCTGGGGCCAGTTTTGTTCAATATCTTCATTAATGATCTGGAGGATGGCGTGGACTGCACTCTCAGCAAGTTTGCAGATGACACTAAACTGGGAGGAGTGGTAGATACGCTGGAGGGTAGGGATAGGATACAGAGGGACCTAGACAAATTAGAGGATTGGGCCAAGAAACCTGATGAGGTTCAACAAGGACAAGTGCAGAGTCCTGCACTTAGGACGGAAGAATCCCATGCACTGTTACAGACTAGGGACCAAATGGCTAGGCACTAGTTCTGCAGAAAAGGACCTAGGGGTTACAGTGGACGAGAAGCTGGATATGAGTCAACAGTGTGCCCTTGTTGCCAAGAAGGCTAACGGCATTTTGGGCTGTATAAGTAGGGGCACTGCCAGCAGATCGAGGGACGTGATCGTTCCCCTCTATTCGACATTGGTGAGGCCTCATCTGGAGTACTGTGTCCAGTTTTGGGCCCCACACTACAAGAAGGCTGTGGAAAAATTGGAAAGAGTCCAGTGGAGGGCAACAAAAATGATTAGGGGTCTGGAGCACATGACTTATGAGGAGAGGCTGAGGGAACTGGGATTGTTTAGTATGCAGAAGAGAAGAATGAGGGGGGAATCTGATAGCTGCTTTCAACTACCTGAATGGGGGTTCCAAAGAGGATGGATCTAGACTGTTCTCAGTGGTACCTGATGACAGAACAAGGAGTAATGGTCTCAAGTTGCAGTTGGGGAGGTTTAGGTTGGATATTAAGAAAAACTTTTTCACTAGGAGGGTGGTGAAGCACTGGAATGGGTTACCTAGGGAGGTGGTGGAATCTCCTTCCTTAGAGGTTTTTAAGGTCAGGCTTGACAAAGCCCTGGCTGGGATGATTTAGTTGGGAACTGGTCCTGCTTTGAACAGGGGGTTGGACTAGATGACCTCCTGAGGTCCCTTCCAACCCTGATATTCTAGGATTCTAACTCCTCTTGGTGGACATCAGCCAGCCAGCATCCAGGCTGTCAAGTGCAGCAACTCTGGCTGCGAATGCAGGAGCTTGACATTGTTCTATGAGAGCAGGCCAGGCAGAATCAGTAAGGTGATTGGCCCCAAAAGCATCATCATCATCAGGTCTGAGTACCAGAACTGTTTGGCCAAGCTGGAGCTATTAGGATGATAGTCCCCAAGTTCTGTCTGAGCTTTACAGGACCCTGGGGAATCATAGGTTATCAGTGGAAAAGTGTATATGAGGACTAGGGTCCATAGGATGAGGAAAGTATCTGTGAGGGATCCTGGACACCCACCTCCTCTGAGCAGAAACTTTGGTATTCATTGTTGTGGCACACTGCAAACAAGACTATCATCAAGTATCCCCATTGGCAAAAGACTGTCCAGAGGCCTGAGGACTTGAGGGACTACTTGTGGCTCTCAGAAAAGTCTCTGCTGAGCTGGTCCCCCAGGTTCTTGAAGATGGAGAGCTACCATGGTGACCTGGTGCTGAAAACTCTCTGACCAGACTCCTTGCCAGTTGATGTAACCATGGAATCACAGAAGAGTAGGACTGGAAGGGACCTCAAACAGGTCATCTAGTCCAGTCCCCTGCACTCAAACCAGGACTAAGTAATAACTAGACCACTCCTGATAGGTGTTTGTCTAATCCGTTCTTAAAAACCTCCAATTATGAAGATTCCACAACCTTCCTAGCCAATATGTTCCAGAGCTTAACTACCCTGACAGTTAGGAAGATTTTCCTAATGTCCAACTAAATCTCCCTTGCTGCAATTTAAGCCCATTGCTTTTTGTCCTGTCCTCAGAGGTTAACAATTTGTCACCCTCCTCCTTGTAACAACCTTTTACATACCTGAAAACTGTTATGTCCCCCCAGTCTTCTCTTCTCCAGACTAAACAAACCCAATTTTTTCAATTTTTCCCTATTGGTCATGTTTTCTAAACTTCTAATCATTTTTGTTGCTCACCGCTGGACTTTCTCCAATTTGTCCACATCTTTCTGAAATGTAACGCCCAGAACTGGACACGATGCTCCAGCTGAGGCCTTATCAGCATGGAGTAGATTGGAAGAATTACTTCTCGTGTCTTGCTTACAACACTTCTGCTAATACATTCCAGAATGATGTTTGCTTTTTTTGCAACAGTGTTACACTGTTGACTCATATTTAACTTGTGGTCCACTATGACCCCCAGATCCCTTTCCACAACACTCTTTCCTAGGCAGTCATTTCCCATTTTGTATGTGTGCAACTGATTGTTCCTTCCTAAGTGTAGTACTTTGCATTTGTCCTTATTGAATTTCATCCTATTTACTTCAGACCATTTCTCCAGTTTGTCCAGATCATTTTGAATTTTAATCCTATCCTCCAAAGCACAGCCCTGCCCAGCTTGGTATCGTCATCAAACTTTATGTGTACTTTTTATGCCATTATCTAAATAATTGAGGAAGATATTGAACAGAACCGGACCTAAGACTGATCCCTGTGGGATCCCACTTGATATGTCCTTCCAGTTGACTGTGAACTACTGATAATTACTATCTGAGAACAGTTTTCCAACTAGTTATGCACCCACCTTATAGTAGCTCCATCTAGGCTGTATTTCCCCAATTTGTTTATGAGAAGGTCATGCAAGACAGTATGGCTATGTTTACACTGAGCTCTCCCAGCGACAAAATAAAACTGCCACCAATGAGGGACAGTAGCTTCGTTGCCGGGAGAGCATCTCTCGCCGACAAAGCACAGTCCACACTGGCGCTTTTTGTCATTAAAACTTTTGTCGTTCAGGGGTGTTTTTTTCACACCTCCGAGCGACAAAAGTTTTAACGACAAAAGTGCAGTGTAGACATAGCCTATCAAAAGCCTTACTAAAAATCAAGATATACCACATCTACTGCTTCCCCCCCACCCACAAGTCTTGTTACCCTGTTAAAGAAAGCACTCAGGTTGGTTTGACAGGATTTGTTCTTGACAAACCCATGTTGACTGTTGTTAATCACCTTATTATCTTCTGGGTATGTGCAAACTGAATGCTTGATTATTTGCTCCATTATCTTTCCAGGTACTGAAATTAAGCTGACTGGTCTGTAATTCTCCAGGTTGTCCTTATTCCCCTTTTTTATAGATTGGCACTATATTTGCCCTCTTCCAGGACTCTGAAATCTCTCCCATCTTCCATAAGTTTTCAAAGATAATTGCTAATGGCTCAGATATCTCCTCAGGTCAGTTCCTTGAGTATTCTAGGATGCATTTCATCAGGCTCTGCTGACTTGAAGACATCTAGTAATATCTAAGGGCTTGTCTACACTGGCAATTTACAGCGCTGCAACTTTCTTGCTCAGGGGTATGAAAAAACTGTGGAGGTGCAGCGCTTTAACATAGCCAGTGTAGACTAGCCGTAAATAATTTTTAACTTGTTCTTCCCTATTTTAGCTTCAGAATGTAGAATGTTTTCTTGTTACTCTTTATGTCGCTAGCTAATTTAATCTCATTTTGTGCCTTGGCCCTTCTAATTTTGTCCCTACATGGTTGTATTCTTTTTTTATGTTCATCCTTCATAATATGAACTAGTTTCCACCTTTTGGAGAACTCTTTTTTGAGTTTCTGGTCATTGAAGATCTTCAGGTTAAGCCAGGTGGTTTCTTATGCAGTGGGATCGTTTGCTCTTGTGCCCTTAATAATGTCTCTTTGAAAAACTGCCAACTCTCTTGAACTGTTTTTTCCCCTGAGACTTGCTTCCCATGGGATCTTACCTATCAACTCTGAGTTTGCTAATGTCTACCTTCTTGAATCCATTATCATTTTCTGCTGTTTTCCCTCCTATCACTCCTTAGAATCATGAACTCTATCATTTCATGATCATTTTCACCGAAGCTGCCTTCCACTTTCAAATTCTCAAACAGTTTCTCCCTATTTGTCAAAATCAAACCTAGAATAGTCTCTCCCCTAGTTGCTTTCTCCACCTTCCAAAATAAAAAATTGTCTTCAATACATTCTAAGAACTTGTTGAATAATCTGTGCCCTGCTGTATTATTTTGCCAACAGATGACTGGGTAATTGAAGTCCACCATCAAGGCCTGTGCTTTGGATGATTTTATTAGTTGTTTAAATAAAGCCTCATCCACCTCTTCTACCTGACTAGGTGATCTATAGTAGACCTCACCATGATATCACTCGTTTTTTATCCCTTTTATCCTTACCCAGAGAGTTTCACCAAGTGCATTGCCATGGTATTGTCTGGAGACCCTGAAGGAGCAGTAAGAATGCCTTTCATGCCAACTGAATAGCTTGGAGTTGCAGCACGTTGACACACAGGGATATTTGTGAGCCAACCATTTCCTCCAAATCTGAAGTTGGTCCAGCTGTGCTCCCTGCCAATGAGTGGAAGCGCTCACGATCAGAACCTCTGAAGAGATGGATTCACAAATTCATAACTTTCAAGGCCAAAAGGGACCACTGTAATAATCTAGTCCCACCTCCTGTAGAACACAGGCCAGGGACTTAGAAGAGGACCCGCTTCCTATCAGGAGCGCGAGAGCTACATCTTCCCTGGTCCTTAGTATGGGTCTCCTTACAGGTTCTGTTCTGCTTCGAAGTGGAAGCTGCCAAAGAACAAGGCTTGCGAGTACCCCTTGAGCAGGGGTAACATGATGGCTCACAGAGGCATTGGAGGAGGCCTCTCAGCAAATGGGGTCAGTCAACCGATGCTTGCATTGAAGTCTCCAGCAGACATACCACTGCTGAATCATAGGAGGGGCAAATCTTGAATCTTTGCCTTCAGCCATTTTGGCCACATGGACTAGGTTGTGTGTGTGTGTGTGGGGGGGGGGAGAGGCGCTTTGTACAGGGAGGTGATAGGGTACTGCGGGAGAGAAACCGTATCAATGCTTCGTTTCCACAGTGTACATCTATCTAAACTTTATTTATTCGTTTATTTATCACCAACAGGTAGGCTAACTAACTAACAACTGTAGTTATGGAATTAGAATAACAATATCTAAGAAATCTTTTGCAGGTTGAAGAGATGTGGATACTGCAGGGTTCCATCTCAAGAGTGGTAAGAAGGAAGTGAGAGGCAGTTGAGGCTGCCCCACCCCTTATATCCTCTGCTACGGTAGTCACGAGAGTTCCCAGCGCATAGCCGCAGTGGACACTGCTATTCAAAAGAATTAAATCTCATGTGCATAGGGCACGTGTGCACCCAGAGAGGAATATATGCGGACAATAACTCAAAGAAGGACTGGGCTCCTGCTCTCCCTTTCGGTAGTGGAAGGGCTGGGGATTTCTTGGTAGCGCCCCCTCTTTCCCTTCCTTTGGACGTAGTGAGAAAATAATGCAGCATCCTTTTGCAGAGCATGCATGCAGATTGAGCAAGAAGGGTCAATTCCCCTTCAGAGCCCAGACAAGTGAGCAGAGTGCTCATTTCAACAGCCAAACTGCTCAACGCTTGGATACAAACTGGAAAGCTGGGCAGTTTCTGGGGAACAGGTATAATTCACTCTCTGTGGAAAAGCAGGCATCTGTGTTTCGCACAAGCTGAAGTATCTGCATAGTCTTCAGCTGAAGCTGGGATGATTAAGCTGACAGCCCTTAGATGTTAGGGCCAGAGGGTACACTATAGGATGTTGTCAGCAGAAGGCCCTCAACCCTGAAACTTAACCCCACCCTCAGTCTTAACATAGCTAGTTTTGGCTACCAGAGCATGCTACACGACCTATCTCTTTGGACAGGGTCAGGATTTCTGAGTGAGCAAACTCAGTTTGTACTGTCAGAGTACTTTAACTGTTGGCAACACTCAGTTTGAATTTTTCAGTATGTGTTTTTAAAAATCATCTCTATTTGAACCTATTCCAAGTTCTAGATGCATGCAATGATATGCACTGAGAGAAATAAAACCAATAGGACTGCCTTAAAGAGTATCCAACACAAAGGGGTCCCTAATTCTGTTTATGTATCTGGATGCTATTGTAATTAAAAATAAACAATAGTACTAATAAAGAGAATTGCAACTCTTTGCCATTAACTTGCTATAAGATGGTCACTCTTATGGAGACTCCAAACAGTGCTGTGTGAGGCAGAAAAAATTAAGAGGACACTAACAAGTAAAAGCTCTTCCACTCCTGACCTAATATAAGTGGTCTAGAAATTAGCATTAAATGTGGCACCTGAAGCATCAAAGCTCACCCCCTTACTCAGAGAATCCTCAATATGCCAGGATAGGGAGGAGGAAGGATATCTGCTAAATTACTACAGAATTGCACATCACAGCATTTATTGTATGTATCTCACTTCAAATGCACACTATGCAACCAAAACTGACAAGAAGCTGATTCCTGATAACTTTCTTCATAGTCTCTTATAGCTCAGAAAGTACCCCTTAGATGTCTAATTAATCCTTTAAAGCAGGTGATGCCAAGGTCTATTTCCCTTTCCTGTAGGAAAGGTGAAAGACTTTCTTGACACCTTAGGTGGGTAGCCTGTTGGTCACATTCCATCATCAACTTTACAACTACCCAACAGGAATTGATTTGATGAGTCAAACATTCTTTAAACCCAGTGGAAATTGGGAAGAGAAACTCAGTGAAGCCAGAGAGGCAAAAAGCAGATAACGTAAGGCAGCTGAGAAGTAAAAAAACAAAAGTAGTAAGAGTTCCCACACCTGGCCTCTCCAGTTTGCGACTCCATCTGGTTAACCCAAGATTTGTAAATGTCCACAGGATCAGTTTTGATGTTGAGTGATTTGTCATCCATGATTTCCTTCACAACAGGTGCCAGGATCTGCCTCATTGCATTCTGGCCACGGGCACCACGGTTGAAACTTACCACCATCTTAATAACAGTGGGGTTTCCAGTCACAATCTCATGTATCTGATCTACTTTTGATCTGGAAGAGAATTAACATGAATAAAAAACTAATTAGAAATAGTTTTACCAGTTATGCAACACTCTCATTTCATGATGCATGCTTCTTAAGGCAGAATGTGTTGGTTTCTTTTGTAAAGCTGGTGGATTTTTACAAAATTTCAATGAAACAAGTTACAACAAAGAGTGCATTAAGGAGCTTCATGGTTCCTGGCTCAGGTGTGCTAGGAGGCAGCATGGGCACAAAATTTAGCACCTTCATCTAAGAAATGTAGCACAGTTAGCTGGTGCCCAGAATACCAAGGCTTAGAGCTGTTACAGCACATTTTGCACTTCATTTTTAAATACAACACTTCAAAAACATTTTTGTAGGGAGAGAGAGAGAAAATGGGTGTGTTTTGGAGGGGGGCAGGGAAGATATGTACAGTATTCTTTCACTATAAGAGACAGATCATCATAGAAGACTAGGAGAAAAACTACATTTAGTGATAGCATGACTCGCTGAAAGGATGAAAACAACAAATTAACAGAAAAGTCTCCAGAGAGATAGTTTATATTCTTTTTCAGTGATGAGGCCCCAGCTGTGCACTGGGAGGAATTGGACTATGATGTGACATGACCACAAAGAATGTGCCAAGCCTGTGTCCACAAACTGACAGCCTATAAGAATGTAAACTACTACAGCTTTATTTGAGCTCTTGCATTCTCATTAGCTGTTGAAAATCCAAGACAAGCTGAGTTTGCACTTCAGTTTCTTACAACTTGTCTACATGGCAAGTTACCATGCAGCAAGCCAGAGCGCGAATCTATAGTGCACCAGATTGCCATGCAGTAACATCCTGTGTGATCACTGCTACAGCATAGTAAAAGTCCCGCAATGTGGTTTAGTATACTGCTGCAAAGCGCAGTGTCCTCATAGCAGTGTACTGCACGGCAAGTTGGTGCACTGTAGATTAACACTCCAGCTTGCTGTGCAGTAACCTGTCATATAGGCAAGCACTTAGTTCTCCTGCCTGTCCTTTTCCAAGCTCCTTATTGGCTTACAAAGCTGGAGCTACTCTAGGCACACCAGCAGTTTAAATCACTTGACATTGTGGTTACATGTTTTTCCAAAACAGATTCATTTAGCCAATTTTCCTCCTCAGAAAAGCAGATGCTTTTAATCTAAAATAAAATCATCCTTAAACGCTATGTAAAGAGGCTTGTTTTCTCCTCAATGGCTATTATTGAATAGCTCCTCTCCAAGCTAACAGATATTTCTTTGCGCTTCAGGGAAAACCAAATTATTCTTAGACAGAAACTGGAGACCCAAGCATGAACAGGGATAAACAGTGTAGCAGAAGACATCAGGTGATAAATGCCATCATAACAACGGTCCTTTAAGCCATCTGTATGGGAAGGCCATGGCAGCACATACTTGATTTCTTCCTGCAGTGCTGTCTGGAAAAGCCGAAGTAACAGGTATTCTTCCCTCTGATTGGATGCATAGTTATACAGCGTGAAGATCACAGAATCCATAAACTTGGTGGATTTGTTCTGAGGCATCTGAAAAATCAGCTTGGCCAAGTAGGTGGGGTTAGTCTACAATAACAACAAAAAAAGGTTCAGCATTCACTCCCATAAAGGCCAGGACAACTGGTGGCAATAGTGGGTCCAAAGCACAATGCACAGGTGATGACTGATTCAAGACATAGAAGTCTCCATGGCCAGAGGCTGACAAAATCTCTAAGCCTTTGGGGAGCTGTTTACCTGAAGCAAGTAGAACAGGTGCTGATATGCTTCCAGCTTCTCCCTCTTCTCTTTGCTTAGAGCCTTCAAACCTCCCCTCTGTTTGTTCAGCATCATCATGTCAGACAGCTGCTCCTTGTTCTTCTTGGTAAGTTTCTTACTATGAGAGACAACATCCTGCAAAGACAGAGAGAGACTCAAATCTAACTTAAATCCCCCAAATCCTCATTCACATTTTTTAAAATCATGTCCCTTTAATCTCTATATTTATTAATACTGCACAGAAAATTATGCACAATTTTATACCTGGGTGTGCAATGGATACTGCACTGGTTTAATTAGTTGATGATTTCCTGCTAGCAATGATCAAAAATAGCATTCCCATGGTGATTTAATTAAATCCATCAGCTGCATTCAATACAACTAGCCATGAGATGTTCCTCACTCGATTGCAGCTGCAGGCTGGGAGAGACCATCATTGTGAGTAGTTGTTTCTTTCTTAGTGGACCCAGAGTGTTGTATTGAGAGACTGCTCACTTCCCTGAGGGCCCACTCTTGTTGGGGTACTGTGGGGCTCAAGGTGCACATGAAACTGCTGGGGCATACTGGAAGCGTAAGAGGAGGAGGCGGCAGCATGAGAAGGTGATCCTCGGAATCAGAGCCCCAGAAGGAGCGGTGATTTGGTTTGGAATGAGGTCTTCAATATGTGGATTACAGACAAAGCCTGTTTTATTGAATCTGCCAGGTACAATTTACCGATTTACCCAGAGTCCTGGATGATGGTTAGCTGACAGACTCAATCCAGGTAGGACTGAGGTAAGCGGCGATACTCAGGTTCACAACCTCAGGGTCCTGTCCGATATGCAGCTGCTTCTGCACAGCCAGATTTTGTTATTATGAATCAAGTTTATTATGGTAGTGCCTAAGGAACACACACAAATGGGGCCACCTTGTGCTAAGAGCTGTACAGAGTAGTAGACATTCCCTGCCCCAAAGAGCTTACAATCTAAATAGACCAGACAGACGGGGGGGGGGGGGGGAGGGAAGAGGTATAACACAAGCAAAGCGAACAACAGGATGGGATTCAGAGTAGCAGCCGTGTTAGTCTGTATCCGCAAAAAGAAGAACAGGAGTACTTGTGGCACCTTAGAGACTAACAAATTTATTAGAGCATAAGCTTTCGTGGACTACAGCCCACTTCTTCGGATGCATCCGAAGAAGTGGGCTGTAGTCCACGAAAGCTTATGCTCTAATAAATTTGTTAGTCTCTAAGGTGCCACAAGTACTCCTGTTCTTCTTTTAACAGGATGGGAGCAGTGCTCACATTAGTTCCACAATATTTTTTGTTTTGCTAGGTTTACTTAGGAGAGGATGAACTAATTGAGAAGAAAAAGGTATAGAAGGGAGGGAAGGGGACAGGTAAGGAAAGAAGAGGGTATGGGGGGCAGGTATAGAGCGAAGTTGAGATGAAGAGACTGTAAGAGAGGGGAAGGGAGAGGGTTGGAGCAAATATGAGGACAGATTAATAAGATTGGGACTTTTCAACTTGGAAAAGACGACTAAGGGGGGATATGATAGAGGTCTATAAAATCATGAGTGGTGTGGAGATAGTAAATAAGGAAGTGTTATTTACTCCTTCTCATAACACAAGAACTAGGGTTCACCACATTAAATTAATAGGCAGCAGGTTGAAAACAAAAGGAAGTATTTTTTCCACAACGCAGAGTCAACCTGTGGAATTCCTTGCCAGAGGATAGGATAGGAGGCAGGGAATTCTGACCGATGAGCCTTCCACTGTGGAATGTGCTGCCCCATGAGTTAAACATAGCCCTAATATGTTGACCCTTCAGGTTATGTTGTCTCTTCTCCTAGGCTTTCCTTTGTACAAGGGGTGAGATGAGCAGCTGGGTGGTCAGGGTTGGTACGCTCACATTGTGAAGGTGTTTATATTGAAGCTGAGCACTGGCAACAATCTGGTCAATTGTCCTTGCAGCTGAAGCAGCCAAGTGTTTTTCTCTTCCACTGAAGCCAAAAGGACCAATGAAACCTTGAAAAGGGCCATTCTGGTATCCTCTTTGTTGGCAGCAAAAGTAAAATTGGTGCCCGGAACGTTTGAATATTGTCTGAAACAACTAAAGCCGTTCTCCTCATCAAGCAGTTGAAAAGCCTGAACATTGATATCTGAGCTTTATCTGAACTGCGCTGGCCAGGAAGTGATGAAATGAAAGCAAGGACTATATGTTTTTAGTCTCAGGCTGCCCTGATGGGTTGCTCCAGAAGGGATGGCTGTTATACTTTCACCCAATGCCTAATGGGCATTGCAGGGCTGATGTGTGATTAATGAATGACTATCAGAGTCTTCTTCTGTACCAGCTACTGGAATCTTACCATTATCACAGTGTATGGTCCCATCAACACCAAGGTCAACAATGCGACTGCAGACAATTTGTCCCAGTAACTACACTCAATCCTTAATGAAACTCTGAGAAGAGATGTTGTCATGATCCTGGGTGATTTTAATGCAGAGGTAGGAAAGGATAATGACACCTGGGCCAGTACTCTCAGGAAATTGGATATTGGGCAGAAGAACAGGAATGGACAGCAAATGCTGGAATTAGCAATTGCCAATGACATGGTGATTGACTCTTCCATCACCCAAAGAGTCATAAGCCGATCTGGTACTGCCCATATGTTTTCACTAGGACTGTTATTGATTGTGTTTTCATTAACTGTTATCGGTCAACAGTCATAGATGTAAGAGTTTGCAAAGGTATTGAACAGGACACTGACAATCCGCTTCTGCTGATAAAAGTGCACCTCTGATTTAGAAGACTGCCAAGTTAATGAGCCTAAATTAGTCTGATTTAATTAAATACTCATATTACAACCAAGCTATCATACAGCTTTCTCTTCTGAACTGCTTAAGCATTAGAGACTGAAGTCTCATTCTGTCTCTGTCATCTGATGAGGAATGGCTTTGTTTCAAATAATCAGTGCTGACCGTTACCAGCTCAGTGCTGGGGCCTCAACCCTCCAAATTTCACCCATGGATCAGTGAGGAGATGCTCCTAGCAGTTGGAGTTAAGGGGGGAAAAAAAACCAAGGCTGCAATTTGAGTCTTCAAAGACAAGTTGTTGAGAGCAAAAGCAAAGGCTGAATGGGTTTGAATTTGGAATACCATCAAGTCATTGTATAATAAGATAAGAAACCCTGGTGGTTGTCTTAGAGAGTCAGTTTAGAACAGGCTGCCGCCAGGCACCATCTCAGCATGCTTTAGTTAACTTTACAGTGTTTTCAGCAGAAGGTGGCACCATCTTGATTAGTAAGAATTAGGACAGCAACATTGGCCAGAGCCTGTAGTATCAGTTGTATCAAGATCATTTCAAGATGCTCCTCAATTGTCTGTCACCTGCAGCCCCTCTTCCATTTGAGAAGGGACAGCAGCCACCTTCCTTCAACAAAAAGAGTCCATAAGCTGCAGTCTGGGAAGACATGATGGGTTCTAACATTACCCTGGAGTTGCTGAAGACACGTGAGAGTATTGCTGTACTGTCGCTGCAAAGGCTCTTCTAGACCATCTGGCATACTACTCTCATCCCCAATGATTGGAAGACGGGGTAATCTGTTCGAAAAGGGCAATAAGGTAGAATGTAGCAACTACTTGGGTATTATTCTGTTACTCCTAGGGAATAACCTTTGCTTCCATATTATTGACAATGGCAAAGGCTGGGGCACTCAGTGTGGCTTTAAGACTGGTCATTCTACTATCAACCAGGTCTTTATCTTGAGACAGCTTTTTCAGTAGATGGTTGAATTATGCCATGCACAGCACTTGTTATAGACTTCACCAGACCTTTTATTCAAGTGCATTGAACAAGTCTATGGAATCTAATGAGGTGACTCAACGTCCCTGGAAGACAGGGATAGAAAAGCTCTATAATGGAATGGAAAGCTGTGTTAGAGTCAATGGCAGATATATGGTATGGTTTCCTATCTCGATGGGAGTTCATCAAGGGTTTGTTCTGTCACTACTGTTCAATATCGGCATGCACTAGTTGATAGATAAGCTTGAGGAGGCAACTGTTAGTGCAGCGTGCATTGGTCTGGTTATTAATTCAGACAAAACTAAGTCCTTAGCCCTTACCATCAAAGCAACCACCAGCTCAGTATTGACCTGTCCCAAGGAGACACTGACACTGAGTATCAGCTGTTAAATATTTGGGCAGCATCACAGATAGTGCTGGAAAGATTTAGGAGTTTGTATATCAGCAGCTGCTGCCATGTGTCAGGTCATTCAGCAGTTTCCTGAGCTTGATAAGTTTATGGAGGGACAGTATGATGAGACTGCCTACAACGGCATGTAGCCAATCTGCGACTGTTAGTAGCAAAATATCCCCAACGGCTGGTGATGGGACATTAGATGGGGAGGGCTCTGAGTTACAACAGAGAATTCTTTCCCAGGTTTCTTGCTGGTGGGTCTTGCCGAAATGCTCAGGGTCATATTTGGGGTCGAAAAATAAATTTCCCCCGGGGTCACATTGGCAGAGATCCGGGGGGGGGGGGGGGGAGAAGAAGAGGGGAGAGAGGTTCGCCTTCTTGTGCATTATGGGGCACAGGTCACTTGCAGGTTTAAACTAGAGTAAATGGTGGATTCTCTGTAACTTGAAGTCTTTAAACCATGTTTCGAGGATTTCAGTAACTCAGACAGAGGTTAGGGTGTATTTCAGGAGTGGGTGGGCGAGGTTCTGTGGCCTGCAACGTGCAGAAGGTCAGACTAGATGATCATGATGGTCCCTTCTGACCTTAAAGTCTATGAATCGATGAGGATGTTGTAACATCAAGCTTGCTACAAAGCTGTGGATCTATAAAAGCACAGTCATACTCACTCTATTGTATGGAAGTGACATATGGGTGCTAAGGAAAGCTGAAGAATCCCAGATTGACATTTGTCATCTCGTCGTCTTCATCAGCTGACCCATGTCACATCTCATAAACAAGGCTATTAAAAACTGAACCTAGTAACCATCTCCAGTCAGCTCTGGTTCAGTTTTGGCAGCCTTCTTGATACAGACATATTATTAGAATGGAAGACCAATGAATTCTTAAGCATCTGTATCAAAGAATGTCACTATGTGACTAGCCATCATGTGAGTGTCAAAAGCTTCGGTGGCACAGTAAGATTGCCAGTGCTGGACAAACTGAGTATACAACCAGACCACTTTAAGCATCTTGCCAGAGACTGATGCACGTGGTGCTCTATTTGAAAGGTCATGTCTCTTTGGGATTTGCCATATGAGGATGATGATGGGGATGGTGGGAGACCTCTGTGTGGGGGTAGAGGGAAAGATGGTGGAACTGAGTAGGAGTTATCACATGTAGACATTGGGTCCAGCTGCTGCTGCTTTTACAATACCCGTGAATGTGCCCAAGATAGTAGAGGTGTGCATTTTTTAAATTAAAATAAAAGTATTTTGCTTACTTGCCGGACTTAAGGGGCTGAATTCCCTAACATTCTTACTTGTGTAATGCATGTATGTATGTATGACTCTTATAACCATTTTAGAGATGTGGACACTGAGGCACAGAGAATCAGAATCATAGAATATCAGGGTTGGAAGGGACCTCAGGAGGTCATCTAGTCCAACCCCCTGCTGAAAGCAGGGCCAATCCCCAGACAGATTTTGACCCCAGTTCCCTAAATGGCCCCCTCAAGGATTGAACTCACAACCATGGGTTTAGCAGGCCAATGCTCAAACCCCTCAGCAAACCAGAACCAGATTAGAATTCAGGAGTTCTAGTCACTCAGTTGTCTCTAGACAATTCTGTCCTCTCTCTAAAACATTTCAACAACAAACCTCCTAGGATACTTGCCACAATTTACAGTACAATCTTCCCTTGGCTTATCACGTATCTGATCCACAGTGCAATGTGATTTTGCCTGATTTAGACTGTATACTACTGGGGCAGTGACTATGTTTCTGTTCTATATTGTGCTGGGCACATTAATTATTATTTAAGAGACTATGGCATTAAAGGGGCACAGCAGTAATATTTTTTTTTTGAACAATCACCATCTTCTATAACAAACCTCTCTCTCTCAGGCAGCCACCTCAGAAGGCCCCCCACATCATCTCTTTCTTCTTGCCTGGCTATCTCTGAAGCATTTCTTTTCTTTCCTTTCCTTTCCTTCTTTTAGCTGTGCTACAACCACCCACTTGTCCTTCTGAATCCCCATCAACTTCCACTTGCCTTGATTATCGCACAGAGGCCCTCTGTTTCACATGCACTTCCTTCCCCACAGTGGAACTGACTGTTCAATTTGTAGAGCTGTCTAGAACAGGTAAGAGCTGGGGGGGGCTGGTTCTCTCCATTATCTGGTCTATATGCCTGACTCTGTACTTTGGCTTTCCCTGTTAGTGTGGTTCATACCTGCAATGTGATTTTGTTTTTCACAAGCAGTCCAATTTTGATGTCCATCAGATTGAGGTCATTTTCCAGTTGCTGATTGGATCGGATTAGGGTCACAACCTCCTCACGCAGCTTCATTAGGTCAAGCTCTTCCTGAAAATCTTGGTCACTCTGATCCAGTAAGTGGACAAATTTCCGGACCACAGCCATAGGTGGGTCTTCAGCACTGACTAAAAGGAAATGAAGTATCAGGCAAAGAGCAACAGAAATCAATGAATACACATTTTAACAGCATATGAAGTATCCGTTTAATCACCTGACAAATTTAGCACCACACAATATAAACAGCTTCTAGCAAGATTTGGAATTACTTATTTTTGGACAAAACGTGAGCATAACCAGCAACAAATGAAAGAGTCACACAAATATCAATTCTAGGCCAATTTGTGATGCAGGTTAATTGAGAAGCTGTAGTTCTACCCAGCAGTAGCTACAGTGATGTCTGGATTTAAAATTTCTCCCCCACAGTGTTCTCCAACCTTACACTCTCCCCTACCAATACCACCCCAAATTCCTCCCATACTATTACTCTTCTAAATGGTCTACAGTGATACAGACTACATTAGCAGTGTGCCATGGAAATACTGACTCTTCAGGTATAAAAGTCTCATTCCCTTGGCAATACTTACTGAGAGTTTTGTAGTCATCTCGTGCTTTATTTGCACGAATAAAAGCCTGGATTTTTACAATGTCATTTATCTAGGAGGAAAAAAAATCCCATATCATTTCATTCACAGTGTAATACAGAAAATATATATTAAAACTAGTGTAGCAGAGAGACTCTTACATGGTCTCTGAAATACTGCAGACGATCTCTGTACCGCTTTCTGGCTTGATACATCCTGGTCATTGACTGAATCTGTGAAGTAGTAATGAGACACTCAGATAGAGATAAACTTTTTCCTCCATTACAGGGTCCCACAACAACCTTATTGCCACAAAGACATTGAGGAATTAGCAGGAATTTAAAGAAATGCAACAAAAATTATCACAGAGCTAGAGGAATTGATGCTAAATATGTAAATTTTGGCTAAATTACAGATGAGGAAGGAGAGAAGCAAATCCTAACATTCTATAAATATTTGAAGGATATCAACACCAGGAAGGGAGAGGGATTATTTAGGATCATACACAAAGAGGGGGTATAATTAGGAGAAATGGGTAAAGTTAGAGAAGGATTTAGAATGAACATTAGAAAAAACTTTCTGACCATGGGATCAGTGAGGCAGTGGAATTTTCTTTCAGGAAAAGAAGCAGCAGCCCTGGTGATTTTTAAAACTACACTGGACAAAGAACTAGAAACAGTACATAATCCATGATACTGAATGATTTTGCCCTGGCTCCTGAGGATAGACTATATGACCTAAAAGTTCTTTT
The DNA here is from genome assembly GCF_011386835.1 of Chrysemys picta bellii. Lineage (NCBI taxonomy): Eukaryota > Metazoa > Chordata > Testudines > Emydidae > Chrysemys > Chrysemys picta. Next base: position 63,392 of record NC_088800.1, read on the forward strand.
CCATCTCTAATTTCTATGACTATGAGTAGACACACTTCCAAGGAAACTGTACCTTCACTACTTGGTCCTTGTGTGCTCGCAGGTACTCCAAGCGATCTTGGTATTCCTTTCGCTGCTTGTAGCCACGCCACTGAGACTGAAACCAGACAATGCACACACGCACACAGACACAAATTTACTTTGCAAGGCATTACCATTCTTAACACTCCCATGCTATTCATCTTCCCAAGTTTGCCTTTGTCCAAGTGTAAAATTGAGGATTCATAATTTGGATTTTTTTTTAATATGTGTGAAAAGTGTTAGCTGCACTATGGGTACATCTACAATGCAGTTAGACATCCGCAGCTGGCCTGTGCCAGCTTACTCAGGCTCACAGGCCTCAGGCTCACAGGGCTCTTTAACTGCAGTGTAGACATTTGGGCTCAGGCTGCAGGTCGAGCTTTGGGACCCTCCCACCGCAGAGGGTCCAGCCTGAGCCCAAACATCTACATTGCAGTTAAACAGCCCCTCAGCCCGAGCCCTGTGAGCCCGAGTCAGCTAGCACAATCCAGCCACAGGTTTTTAATTGCAGCATAGACATATCCTAACCCTTGCCCAATAGTCTTCATTACGGAGTTTACCACGGACAAGGTGATAGGTATGTGCCTTAAGAAGGGAGCTGGATCACAAAGAGGTGGCTGTCCACATAGATTTAGGGAAGGTGTTCCACATATAAGGGGTCACATGGAAGAAATGCAGTGCTTTGAGAGAGAAATCCAAATTTGTTAACTTTTGGGAAAAGACACTTCTCTGCAGGCTCTGGGGAAGGGAGTGTGGAAAAGCTTGGAGGTATCCAATTGCTATGTTCTCTGTGAAAGGATGAAATTGTATTCAGTTTGAAGTATATATATACACGTGTTGTGGAGATAAACTACTCATCAAAGTACAGGTCACATATTATACAACAGAAACATTATTCACTCTCCTCCTGCAAAAAGTGTCCAACCCTCATGCCAAATGTCGCTTCTTCCCTCTTCTGACCCCCTAGCTCCTTGAACAACCTGACCACGAAGAGAAGCAACATGATCCCCCCATCAATCCTGCGGGTGACTCACATGCTCACTCCCTCCTAACCAAATATTCCTGCTCTGTTATGAAACTACTGATCTCTCCGATTCCTGGCCTAAGAGATACCAACTCATTCTACATTCCTCCCCGGTGGTTCCAGCCCAAGAAGGATCCAGCAGTACAAGAGGGCAAGTTGTATCAGTTTCACAGACTGAAGGATTACAAAAGGTAATAGGAGAAAGGACACTCCATATAAGAGTCCTGACAAGTCTTCCCTAGTTCCCAGTTTTTCGCAGATCTCCTGCTTTTGCGTCTGCTCTCTGCTTCCCCAATCTCCTTACTGAGTCTCCAGTTTTGGCCAGCTACCAAGGTAGGCGAAGCCAGTTTCTAAGGCCTGATCTACACTACACAGATAGATTGACGTAAGGCAGCTTACATCGACCTATTTATGTCAGTGTGCACACTACAGCCTTGTCCTGACGATGTATGTAGCCTACTACCCCAACGTAATAACTCTACCTCCATGAGAGGCTAGGGCTTATGTCAGTGTAATTAGGGCAACAAAATGTCTATATACACACTGCTACTTACATCAGCTGTTAGATCTCGTGAATTTCAAGAGCGTTTGGCAGCTGGACCCTGCTCCCAGCTGGGGCAAGAATGGCTCTGTCTCACAGCTGGGAGCTGGGACGAGAAGCCCAGGTGACTGGACTGAGCACCCAGCTGGGAGCCGGGGCAAGAATGGACCCTGCTCCTGGCTGGCAGCCGGAGCAAGAAGTCTGGGTGGCCCTCCCCGCTCCCGAGGTTGGGAACATTGGCTGTCTTGTCAATTTCATGGCTCCATGGTGGCTGCCCGTCTCCCAGCAGAGAGTGGGAGGGGCAAGAAGCTGGGGCAGCTAGACCCCGCTCTCCGGGACAAGAAGCCCCGGGCGGCTTCTTTCCTGCTCCTGGTGGGGAACAGGGAGGCAAGGGAGGAAGAGCAGCCTGCTGGGAGCCAGGAAGACTATGGGGCAGCCACGTTCCAAGCAGGGAGCTGCTAGTCTCTCAGCTCCCCAACACTGCCCCTCTTAGGTTGGTAGAAGCACTGCTAGTGAGGATGCGCACAACCGACCCAAGGAGGGTAGTGTGGACATGCACCACCACAGTAATTACTGCAGTGGCTGTAAGTCATAAGAACGGCCATACTGGGTCAGACCAAAGGTCCATCTAGCTCAGCATCCTGTCTTCCGACAGTGGCCAATGCCAGGTGCTCCAGAGGGAATGAACAGAACAGGTAATCACCAAGTGAGCCATCCCGTCGCCCAATACCAGCTTCTGGCAAACAGAGGCTAGGGACACCATCCCTATCCATCCTGACTAATAGTCATTGATGGACCTATCCTCCATGAACTTATCTAGTTCTTTTTTGAACCCTGTTATAGTCTTGGTCTTCACAACATCCTCTGGCAAGGAATTCCACAGGTTGACTCTGCATTGTGGAAAAAATACTTCCTTTTGTTTTCAACCTGCTGCCTATTAATTTAATGTGGTGACCCCTAGTTCTTGTATTATGAGAAGGAATAAATAACACTTCCTTATTTACTTTCTCCACACCAGTCATGATTTTATAGACCTCTCTCATATCCCCCCCGAGTCATCTCTTTTCCAAGCTGAAAAGTCCCAGTCTTATTAATCTCTCCTCATATGGCAGCTGTTCCATACCCCTAATAATTTTTGTTGCCCTTTTCTGAACCAATTCCAATACATCTTTTTTGAGATGGGGCGACCACATCTGCACAGAGTATTCAAGATGTGGGTGTACCATGGATTTATACAGAGGCAATATGATATTTTCTGTCTTATTACCTATCCTGTTCTTAATGATTCCCAACATTTTATTTGCTTTTTTGACCGCTGCTGCACATTGAGTGGATGTTTTCAGAGAACTATCCACAATGACTCCAAGATCTCTTTCTTGAGTGGTAACAGCTAATTTAGACCCTATCATTTTATATGTATGGTTGGGATTATGTTTTCCAATGTGCATTACTTTGAATTTATCAACACTGAAGTCAACCTAATATAGGTTGACTTTATTTTTTAGTATAGACATACCCTAAGACTTCCTCCGCCTTCTTCTCCTGCCAATCAGGCTACCTTCCCTGCCCTCAACTCCTTCCCCTTTTCCAATGACGGGGGTTGTCTTCATGAGACAAATCAGGTCCACATTGGGATTTTATAAAATGTATGCGTACAACTTACTCTCTCAGACTTTCTGCTATCCCTATGCTGGTAGGTCTGATGCTGCCACCCAGTATTCACAAACCTTTCCTTTATTTCTGGTGCAGTTCCCCCACTTGTCCACTCACAACTTCTAAGAAAGTCACTTTCCAGATATCACCAGCTTGAAATAAGCTAATAAAAAATGGAACAAGCACATTCCTTCAGAGATAGAAAGCAGGTCCCAGGATACAATTGTGTCAGAGTGCATCCCCACTGAAGGGACAGAAGGCCCATAAGAGATGGAGCTGATTCAACAGCTCTAATATACTTCAGATATAGTGCAGCCCCAGTGTACGTTACTGAGCAGTTCATGAGATAAATTCTTCAATACAGAGCACCTGGCATACTCCTGTCCCAAAAACAAACATCAATGGCTGACCAAACAATAAACCACTAGAAGGTCTTCTCTGATACATTCCTCTCCCTGCAGTTCTGCTTGAGGAGGAATTTGCTAGTTTCACATGAAAAGGGATAAGCAACATAAACTCTTCAGGGCAGGGGCTCTCTTTCTATTAGATGTTTGTACCATATGTAACACCCAGCACAATGAGATCTGGTTTCTAGGCACTATTATAATTCACAAATAATAATAGTATCACAGTATATGTAGTATGGACACAGAAGAAGTCATCCATAGACAGAGACATAGGACTTCACTACCTGGATACAAGTGATTGCAGGGACTTGCTTCTTCAAGAAATTCATTCTGGAGTTGAATTCCTGGCGAACAAGGTACCCACGGCAGCAAGCCTGTAGCCTTGTAATCAGGTTCTCATTAGCAAGCCAGAGCTGTTCTCTGTTGTACGCAGCAGTGACTCCAGAGATAGAGCTCTGAATTAGTGTTATGGAGGAAGAGGCAGTGGAGACAAAAATCAAGATGGTAAATTAACTTGCTATATCATGCACAAAATATCCTAAATTATCCTTCAACATACATTGGGATCATGATCCTGAGCTCAAAGTTATGGTGAATTTATTGAAGTGGCTCCTCTATATACTTTCTGGTGAGAGTAGGAATTTCTTGACACACGGAGCCAAGGTGAAATACATCGTCTATAAAAATCTGCTAGCCCCCAGTAGAAAGAGTGCAAAGGATGTGTATAGCATAATGGAAACACCAAAAGGGCATGGAGGCACATCCAAAAAGGCACAAATGAGAGGAAGATGTAGCAGCAAAGTATTTGTTTTAGTTATTTTTAAACAGCATTATCTTTTAGCCAATAATTCTATTTGGATTTAAGCTTTAACTCTTAGGATAATACTAGGGAGAATTACTCAGGTGAGCAACTACAAAGAATTTGCTGTTTTCAGGGAGACAATGAGTATATGTTATTCTACTACCTGTATCTCCTCCCGGGAGAGCTGGGTATTATTCTGCACAAATCCTGAGGGTTCATCCCAACGTCCCTCTCTGGTTTGCAGGTTATGGTAATAATAATAGCCTCCTTTCACCCAGTGCTTCGCCCACTCACTGCCATTGTCCCCTATGAGCAGAAATTGAAGTACAAGAACTGAAGGGGAAGCACAGCCTCCCAGCACACAGATAACATTCATTAAGGAATCATCAGTACAACTACTTTCAACTATCTGTTCACTGCAGCTAGAAAAGCAGATGTCACATTCCCCCAGGACCTTACTGAGTAACCTACCATAACATGCTCCTGAAGTAGAGAACATTCTACTAAACATTTAAGTAAAAATATATTTTCTAAATGTTAAAAAGAAGTCCCCCATCCCCTCCGCACAACCCTAGACTCCTTTCCAGACAAATTTCTTCCCTGGCCTCTGCTTTCCATTCCACCATCACAGATTCATCTATTTTCTCCTTGCCAGTTTACCATTTAAAATTCAGTTGTAAAACCCCCACAGTTCACCTGCTGCCATTTTTTCTCTCTTGGCTTCTGCCAGGTCACGTTGGTATGTCTCATCACACTCTGGAGTGACTCCATACAGTCCAACATCAGGCGAGCGCAGGGCACTGAGGGTCTGGCCCACATCACCATGGACCACTGCTTCATTAATGGCCAGAATTCCTAATGAAACTTAGATAATACACAAAAGAGCAGGTTACCTTGGCATGCAGGGGCTCAATGGTCCACACCAAACAGAACAGATTAATAGAAAAGCAACTTTGAATGTTTCTTTGGGGGTGGGAGAAAAGGGACATTAGGTGCACATCTTTAGGACTCAAGTGTCTTCAACAGAGCATATCACCAATGTCAGATGTTTTACTTCCACTCCACCCTGCCCTTTCCACTTGGAGCAATCACTACTTCAGCCAGCATCCTAGCCTTCTCTCTCTCAGTTCACCAGGAGAGGTCACAATCTGTGGGTAATACCACTGGGGATGAGATTGCAAGTGAAGACTGAGGAGGATGGGTCAATATTTAATGTACAGAAAGCCCCACGTAAATCAGTCCTTGCCCAAAACAGGCCAAGTTCAAGCAGCAATGCTTTGTAAAAGGTGTATAGAGGATTCCTTGTAGATACCCTACAGATCTACAGTTTGACAGAAACTAATTGGAAGTTGGCAGCAGAAACCAGCTCTCCTCAGACAGGATGTTCCTTGACATGACCTTCAAATAGCTGCCCTGACACACTGTCCATTTAGACATGTTTTCATGGAGGTAGCACAACCTATTAGAATCACAGAATATCAGGGTTGGAAGGGACCTCAGGAGGTCATCTAGTCCAACCCCCTGCTCAAAGCAAGACCAATTCCCAACTAAATCATCCCAGCCAGGGCTTTGTCAAGCCTGACCTTAAAAACCTCTAAGGAAGGAGATTCCACCACCTCTCTAGGTAACCCATTCCAGTGCTTCACCACCCTCCTAGTGAACAAGTTTTTCCTAATATCCAACCTAAACCTCCCCAACTGCAACTTGAGACCATTACTCCTTGTTCTGTCATCAGGTACCACTGAGAACAGTCTAGATCCATCCTCTTTTGAACCCCCTTTCAGGTAGTTGAAAGCAGCTATCAAATCCCCCCTCATTCTTCTCTTCTGCAGAATGAACAATCCCAGTTCCCTCAGCCTCTCCTCATAAGTCATATGCTCCAGACCCCTAATCATTTTTGTTGCCCTTCGCTGGACTCTTTCCAATTTTTCCACAGCCTTCTTGTAGTGTGGGGCCCAAAACTGGACACAGTACTCCAGATGAGGCCTCACCAATGTTGAATAGAGGGGAATGATCACGTCCCTCGATCTGCTGGCAATGCCCTTACTTATACAGCCCAAAATGCCGTTAGCCTTCTTGGCAACAAGGGCACACTGTTGACTCATATCCAACTTCTCGTCCACTGTAACCCCTGGGTCCTTTTCTGAAGAACTGCTTCCTAGCCATTTGGTCCCTAGTCTGTAACAGTGCATGGGATTCTTCCGTCCTAAGTGCAGGACTCTGCACTTGTCAGTGTTGATTTCTGTTGGTACCCATGGGAACAAAAGGTCAAGTTAACTTAATGGCTTTTAATCCATTCTAGATAAAATTCTGGGTTGCCTTTTCACATGGAATTTGCAGAGAAAGGTCTATGGCCAAATATGGACATCAAAGAACATTAGCAAGACAATGGATTACTATGCAAATCCATTACCATATTTGAAGGAATTTAGGATGTGTCCATAATACATCCTTAAACTTGGTGTTGGCTAGGTCACTATTTGAAGATGCTTCTTTTCTGAACTTCTATAAGACATAAAAGGAAATGAAGAAGCGGAAATGCACAAAATGTAAGTGCATGTTCACCTCTGAGACAAAGGAAAGTGTAGGCCTGTGTTTAAAGCACTACACACCGTGAAGGATGGTTAGAAGCCCAAAGGAAGAGAGCTGTTGAGTCACTGTAGCAGAGATGCACCATGTTCCATCCTAGAGCCAATGGCATAGAACTTTGAGCTTTCAGAGTTCCCCACTTCTGAGTTCTTGCTTCAAGTATGCGGTTAAGTGTGGTGATCATGTATTTTTGGAATCATTTAAATGTCATTATTGTGATACTACAATATTAGAAATTAAAGTAGACAAGAATAAAAATATATTTTATAAAACATGACAGGGGTTAAAAAAGAATATCAAGAAAAATGTAAGATGACTACTAAAAGCAGGGGAGGGAAAGGCAGGAGCCTGGAGAAAATAAAACGCTTAGCTACTTTGCCTTCGTCTTCAACACAAAAGACGCTAGTGGGTTCACATGATAAATGTTACAGAGAATGCGAGACTATAAAAAAATCATAATACGTAAAATGCAAGAAAAAAATCTTGAAAATTTCAAGGTACAGAAGTTAGCAGGGCTCCTACTTGTTTCAGAGAATTAAAATGGCAAATAAAGGAAACTGGTGAAAAGAATTTCAAAAGGCTTTTGATAAAGTCCCTAACAACAGGCCAGCAAAGAAACTTAAAACCACAAGGAAAGAGGAAAAATTCTGTCAGGAACTGAAAAAAAGAGCTGAGTTAGGAAGCAAAGAGCAGGAATCAACCATGGTTTCTAGAGACAGAAAGGAAGTTAATAGTGAGGTACCCATGAACCATAGAATATCAGGGTTGGAAGGGACCTCAGGAGGTCATCTAGTCCAACCTCCTGCTCAAAGCAGGACCAGTTCCCAACTAAATCATCCCAGCCAGGGCTTTGTCAAGCCTGACCTTAAAAACCTCTAAGGAAGGAGATTCCACCACCTCCCTAGGTAACCCATTCCAGAGCTTCACCACCCTCTTAGTAAAAAAGTTTTTCCTCATATCCACTCTAACCTCCCCCACTGCAACTTGAGACCAGTGCTAGGCCTACTGTTCATGAGTTTTTTAGGGTATCTGAAAGCTGTGGTGAATAGCACAGGTGAAAAATGCTGATGTAACAAAATTATTTAGGTTAGTAAAAATCAGTGCAAATTTGAGGAACTCCAGAAGCATCTAATAAAACTGAGTGACGGGGCAAAACAATGGCAGATTATATTTACCATAGACAAATACAATGTAATATGAACTGGATGAAATCATTTAAATTGTGCGTGCATGCACAAATACACAGATGAGTAACGAATTGGATGCAACCTCAGGAAAAAGATGTAGGCATTATTGTGTGCAGTTTGGTGAAGACACTTGCCCAATGTGCTGCAGTGGTAAAAAAATACCAAATTGGATGCTTGGATGTATTCAGAAGGTGACATAATAATGTGGAAAAATAACAGCATTACAATAAGTTAACAGTCTGGCCTTACCTTGCATATTGCCTTATGCACATGGACTCCACCTGAAAGAGAGCACTCCACATTCTCTCTCACATATACACAGTGAAAGTTCGATGTCTGAACCATCTTCTAGAAAGTCTGAGGATGCCTGATGATGAAGATTAATAGAAACACTTAATATGAAACTTACATTTCTGTGCCTCCTCTGTGTCCCTGTTGGATCGATGAATTCCATCCTGAATTTCATCCAGCCACAGTACAGCTGTCTCATCCTGAGTGTCCTAAAAAAAAATGGAAAAAAGCTCATCTCCAGCTGTACATCTAAGATAATTGGCTTTGTGATGTAAACTGTGCACATAGCAAGTGTTCACACATTAAGTTTCAGCCACAGAGGGGAAAAAAGCCACATTCCTCTCCAGATACTCTGTATTTGACTACAGCACAAGAATTAAAACTTCATGTGTTCCTGTGACCAGCAGAGGCTGCTACAACCATAACTCAAGCAGGTTCTCCTATTCTTCTCCCATCATCTCATTTCCAAAGATAAATTTGCTGAGGAAGGGGAAGCAACTGATAGATTCTAATATTGTGCATAGCTTTAATAATCAGAGATCAGGGACACAAGAGCAATAGGCCACTGAATTAGCACCAAGTAGCCTAAAGCCACTTGGAGGACATTTCTTCCCATACTATCAGGGAAACATACTCTAGCCTGGGGTGGGCAAACTTTTTGGCCCGAGAGCCACATCTAGGTATGGAAATTGTATGGCGGGCCATGAATGCTCACGAAATTGAGAGTTGGGGTGCAGGACTGGGTGAGGACTCCGGCTGGGAGTGCAGGCTCTGGGTGGAGCCAGAAATGAGGAGATCAGGGTGCGGGAGGGGGCTCTGGGCCGGGGCAGGGGGGGGGGGACATGAGGGTTCCGGCTGGGGGTGCAGGCTCTGGGGTGGGGTTGGGGATGAGGGGTTGGGGGTGTAGGAGGGTGCTCTGGGCTGAGACCAAGCAGTTAGGAGGGTGGGAGGGGGATTAGGGCTGGGGCAGGGGGTTGGGGCATGGAAAGAGGTCAGGGGTGTAGGCTCCAGGTGACGCTTACCTCAAGCAGCTTCCGGAAGCAGCGGCATGTCCCTCCTCCAGCTCCTACGCAGAGGCGCGGGCAGGCAGCTCTGCACACTGCCCCGTCTGCAGGCACCACCCCTGCAGCTCCCATTGGCCATGGTTCCCAGCCAATGGGAGCTGCTGGGATGGCGCAGGGGCAGCGCATGGAGCCTCCTGATTACCCCTATGCATAGGAGCCGAAGGGGGGACATGCTGCTGCTTCTGGGAGCCGTGTGGCGCCATGGCACGTGCAGAGCGGGGCAAGCCCCTGACCCAGCTCCTTGGCTGGAGCACTGGAACAGGGCAAGCCCCCAACCCCACTTGCTGGCGGCAGCTCGAGGACTGGATTAAAACGTCTGAAGGGCTGGATATGACCCCTGGGCCGTAGTTTGCCCACCCCTGCTCTAGCCTATTTACAAAGAGGCTACAAAACATGTGAAAAAAGTTCTTAAACATGATTCAAACTTGGTTTCTCCCCATCCACATTGCGAGGCCAAAAAGAGAGTTAGAATGGTCTTTCGCTGGAAGTGAGTTCAAACAGACTTTAAACTAAGCGTGGGAACCCTGTTTAACAGGCCATTATATATAGGGCCTTCATCACACACACTAAACTGTTCTGGTTGGACTCTGAACAAAACTAGTCAGCTGTGTTTATGTGCAGGAGACTGAGATGAAGGAAAAGGGGTAGAAGTTTAACGAAGACCCAAAACATATGCATGAAGAACAAATGACCTTGCAGCTGCCAAGTATAGTCTCTCCCCACCCACCATTTGCTTCCTGTTGCTAATTACTAAAAACTGAAACCACGTCCCTCAGCCCTCACTGTACAGAATACAGGAAACGCTCAACTCTAGCACGAAGTGCACCACAGCCATACAGCATAAAGAGCCACTCTCTACAGCGTGAAACTGGTTTTGAGGGTCAGTTCCAAAAGAGGCATTTCCTAACATATCCTCTGAATTTGTCCTATTAACATAGTTTAATTCTGTAGCTTTGAGACAGGTCACACAATGACTTGGATATCTGTCCCTTTCACTCAAGAGAGCAACATGTCCAAAACAGGCAGCTTTCAGCTAAAAGTCAACCTGATCCCAGGAGAATGGCAGAAGGAGAGAAACTGTCCAGGTGGAGGGGGGAAGAGGACTTTTCTAGTCCACTTTGATAAAGGTAACAACTTTGCACACTCCAATCTCTGCTAGTAAAAGTCAATCCACAGCATGTCCAGAGGACTAGGATGGCTTTGGAAAACCCCACACACATTTAGCATTGCAGGGCTTCAGCCACATACAGTGAATAGTAAGGAAACAGTTTCTCTTTCTTCTCTATGAAAACAGACCTTGCTTTTGACTTCTCTAAAAACTTCCACATGCACTGTTGCCTGGAAAATGTCAGCCATGTACATAATGTACAAAATGTCATACAGTAGCCCACCATCCAAGGAGAAACTAAGTGACTGTTACTCATGGCAATCATACAGTCAGTCCAAGATACACAAATTTACTAGTCAGTACTAGTCAGGTTAAAGATTTTCACTATTTTCCTTCTATACTGTAGTCTAATATCTCAATTTCTAAAATTACTTCAAGTGCAGCTGGGAGGGGCCCTGAAGCTGAGTTAATGCCCAAAAAAGGCAATTTCACCCCAACTGCAGTAACCAGCCCAGCCTGGCACACGCTCCCAGCACACTAAAAGGAGCTCATTATTTCACACTGACTCAGCAAAAGGAAATGATTCAACCCCAGATCAGTTCCTGAGAGTTTTTAACCATTTCAGGGCCCTCATTTCAATTAGTAATTTGTGCAATTATCAGCCATCTCCATTTCAAAAGTTTACGTTTATATGGAACCACTGCTGAGCTCAACATAGGTCTTAGTCTCAAACCAAATTCCTGCCTAGATAAGTCAGTGATGGATTCTGAGATAAGCTGTATGAAACTCTCCTCCTCAAGTCACCAAAGAAAGAGAAATCTAGCATCTCCTTCCCCAGGGAGAACAGAAAAAGACAAGGTCAGTTTCTGACTCCAAACTACCCAAAGCAGGCACATCCCAACAAGAATCATGCCTCCTACCCCTTCCCCAGCTATGAAGATGAGCCACTTACTTATCTCCTTAACTTCCGCTTGTTATTATCTAGTGCTGAAAGCCTGCCAGATTCTTTACAGACAATTGGACAATCATCAGATTAGGGATAGGAAGCAAGAGAAGTAAGTAAGCAGGCAGCTTGTTGGTAGCTTATTTTGCATGATCTCTCCTTCCCCAAATCTCTCAATGAATTGGTTATTTGTTGGTCTCTAACATTTTATTTTTTATATTATAATATTAATTATATTTTACATTAAAAACTGATATTAAGAGAATGCTAATATTGCAAAGTCAAGCACTTAAAAGTTAGGAAATGCCAAAATGAAGGCTACCTGTACAAACTTCATGTGACTAATTATGATTCAAACTTTAATTACATGATCACATGCTATATTTTCCACAGGACCTTTGTCTCATTCAGTGCTCAGAATGGATATTGCTCAATGAAAGGATAGCTATTCAATATTTCTTTTTAATCCTTGTCATACAACATGTGACCACATACATTATTTACTGCCACCATGCAAACCCTGCTCTGAATATACAATCATCCATTTCCTCATAGGTTTTCTATGGTGCTCTCATTATAGTACACATGAGGCACAGAGGTATGTCTACAATGCAGTTGGGAGTGAGCCTCCAAGCAATGTTCCCTCTATTTTTTTCCATCCATGTGCATAATGAATTTTGTTATGTGCACGAATATTAAGGTAATGTGCGGATGTGTGACACCAGTAGAAACAAAAAACCTAGATATAAAAATATTTTTTAAAAGTTACCATAGGGATAATTACTCCAGCCAGGACAGATTAGGCATTTTGGTCACAGAGGGTCCTGTGGCACCTTTAAGACTAACAGAAGTATTGGGAGCATAAGCTTTCGTGGGTAAGAACTCAGTGAGGTTCTTACCCACGAAAGCTTATGCTCCCAATACTTCTGTTAGTCTTAAAGGTGCCACAGGACCCTCTGTGACTTTTTACAGATTCAGATTAACACGGCTACCCCTCTGATACTAGGCATTTTAGAATTCACTACTCAATTAATTAAATTTAAGCATGAGAGAGAAATAAAATTATGAAATGCATAGACCAATTAAAAAACTAAAACACCACCACTTTGAAAGAATGAAATTACTGAAAATATATGTGCATTGCAGGAAGTACCAAGAAGTACCATCACCACAAGTATGTGTTGGGAGGTGAGCACGCGCTGAGGAAGTCTATTAGAGACTGTGCACTGTCTCTTTAAGGCACTCACGAGAAAGTTTAGACAGCAGCAGCTGCAGCTCTCCTGTTCCTGAACCCTGTCCCCCCTCCCCTGCTCTGCAGAGATGGGGTACATGGGCAGGGGGAGGCAGACACCCTGACATCAGTGCTCCCCCCCCTCCACCCCCCCACCACTCTGCACAGCAAGCAGGAGGGTCCCAGGAGCAGTTGGCTAGGGGCTCGAAATCAGAGGGCATGAGCGACGCGGCTCCAGAGTAGTAAGGGGAGTGGCACCTTAACACATGCCACTGTGCATGGCACTTGATTCACTCCTGGGCGGCCACGCAACCACACAGCTTAGAGGGAACACAGCCTCCAAGCCCAGGTAAAGAGACTTGAGCTACCAGAGCTCACACAAGAATGCTAAAAACAGCTGTGCAAACACTACAGCACCAGGGGAGGGTCAGACCAACCACCTGAGCTCAGACCCAGGGAGTAGGATGGGTTTGAGTTCAAGTGGCTAGCCCAAGCCTCTGCCAATGTCACAATGTCCACACAGCTATTTTTAGTGTGCTAGCATGAGCTCTTCTAGCACAAGTCTGTCTACCTGTGTTGGAAGGCTCGCTCCCAGCTGCAGTGTAGACATAGCCAGAGAGATTAAGCCCCAAATTGTCAACTGCCCACTATATTTGGGCACCCAACCTGAGACCCCTCTAGAATCAGATTTTTTCAGAATACCGAGCACTTTATATGCTCACAGTACAGTTCCCACTGATTTCACTTACAGTTGTGAGCAGGGCCGACAAGGGGGGGGGGGGGACTGGTACAAATTACCGGGGCCCGGCGGTCCGGAAGGGGGCCCAGGGCCCAGCTCCGCCCCCCCCCCCTTTCGTCAGCCCTGTTTAGCCGGTCCACCCTTGTTGGGGGGCCCGAAAAAATTCCAGGCCCGGCTTCCCCCTCCTCTCATCAGCCCTGTTTAGCTGGTCCGCCCGAAAAAAAATTTTCACTGGGGCCCGAACCTGCTCTCGGCAGCCCTGGTTGTGAGTGCTCAGCACTTTTGCAAATCAGACCACAGGTCTCTCAATTAGGGCAGCCAATAAATGAGGAACACATGTCAAAAGTTTGGTTTAAGAGACTTGCCCAGCATCACAAAGGACCTTTGTGTTAGAGGCAGGGATATAAGCCAGTTCTTCAGCATGGCATTCAACTACCTTAACCAAGAGACCATTCTTTCTCTTCCTGCAGCTCCCTGCCTCATTCACTACACACCTTCCATCTTTTGGAACAAATGAACCGGGTTCCTACAGAAAACAATCTCTTTTCCTACAGAACCCTGAGTCACTGTCCATCCTGTGTACAGAATGAGGCAGAGGTCCTGTGAAAAAAAAAGAAAGTATGTGATCATGAAATTAAAGGCTGCATAATAATGCATACGCACAAGGAGGCCAAATTAAGGTTGCATTGGCAACCTTAATTATGATATTTTTTAGTTTTGATTGCTTGACTTTTCAACTTCAACTTTAATGTTCTTTTAATTAAATATAATCATATAAAACATGTCAACAGGGAAATACTGTGTAGGAGTAGGTTTCAGAGTAGCAGCTGTGTTAGTCTGTATCCGCAAAAAGAACAGGAGTACTTGTGGCACCTTAGAGACTAACAAATTTATTTGAGCATAAGCTTTTGTGCTCAAATAAATTTGTTAGTCTCTCAGGTGCCACTCCTGTTCTTTCTTTGTGTAGGAGTAGGGAGGTTATATTACCTCTGTGGCATTGGTGCAACTGCTACTAGACTCTATGCTTCAAGAAGGATGTTGAAAAATTAAAGAAGATTCAGAGAAGAGCTAAAAGAATAATTTGTGATCCAGAAAATCTTCCATACAGTGAGAAAGACAATAGTTCAATCTATTTACCTTACTAAAGAGAGTGCTAAAAGGTGATTTGATCGCAGTCTACATGTACTTCACAGGAAGAAGATATTTAATACTAGAGGGTTTTTTAATCTAGCGAAGGCAGAACAAGGTCCACTAATAAAATGCAAATTTATAACAGTGAGGGTAATTAACCATTCTTACAATTTACCAAAGGATGTCCATCACTTGGGGGAATTTCAATCAAGACTGGATGTCTTTCTAAAAGTTCTTGTTCATCCATAAATTACTGGGCTTGTTGCAGGGGTTACTGAGTGAAAATTCCATTGCCTATGTTATATCAGAGGCCCAACTAGGTGATCATAATTGTCCCTCTTGGTCTTAAAAATCCATGAATCCATGAAAATTGCAGGTTTTGAGAAGTTATAAATCCAGTGATTTTGGGTCTGTGTATTTGCTGCACACTGAAGGACCTCACTTCTGAAAATTACCCAAAAGCCTCTGTGTGCTCTCAACAAAAGTGCTGCACACTATAGAATTGGTGCTCCAAGAGTCCCAAAATGCATTAGTACAACCTCTGTTGTATGCACTGAACTGAAGCAATAACAAGAGATGCAATGATCCATTGCACGCAATCAGTATGTCTGCAGCAGTTTCCTGGGTTTATGGTGACATCCAGCTTGTGGTTGCAAAACTATTTTTCTTTAGTGTAGACAAAACCTAAGTGTCAAAATATGATCATCCCCACAGAAGGCCTGACAATTGCTCCACTGACATCAGCACTATTTCTGCCATAATCACACAACAGAATATGCTGGACTATAAAAATTCTGCAGAGACCTGTTTAATAGCACTCACCTGTGCTTTCTCCCTCTTGGCTCGGATCAATGTGTCCTGGTAGTGCTGTGCTACCTTTGGGGTTACCCCCTCCAGTTTTGCTGCAGGGATCTGTAAGGCTTGAAGGGTCTTTCTGGTGTCTCCCTCGTCCAGAGCTTCATTAATAAGCCCAATTGCTAAAATCCCTAGAAAAGAAAGAATGTAAGGGACAGTTTCTGGTCAGCAGAAGCTCACAAGCAATGTTTTATCATCGCTGAATGGCTAGAGTCCTTATTAAAACTGGTGTCAGCTGAGAATTATAATGACATTTTCAACATAAACTCATCTTTTCTGGTGAAGACACCTATCTAATTTAGTCACATGTACAGTATCCATTCAGTGCTCTGGGCACAGTACAAAAACCAAACTGCTCAATGGCTCAAGGAAACTATAAGGAGAGACATAAAGAGCCCTATGGCATCCAGCATGAGCCCCCTCACCTCAGATGATCACCACACTTTCCCCGGGTCCTCTCAACACCCAGGAGCAGAGCCACTGCAAAACCAATTCCATCTACTCTTACTATAGACTGCAAACATGTCGATACCACCTTCAACAGTGTCAAAGGCAGCTGACAGATCCAATTAAATCAGTATGAATACTTCATTTGTGTGATGGTTTAAAAACAAACAAAACCCCCAAACTTTCTACATCCAAAAAAATTAGGACAGTTTTGCACGTTTAATTAAATAAATAAATAAAAAGGCTGTATCTCAAACTAAAAGTTTCCAGGTTTAATCCTCTCTACGGAGGAATCTCCAGGCTAATTTGGGGGAAATGTGCGTGGGCTAGCCAGAATGCGCAGGCTAATGCCCCTCAATTCCTTCTCTACCACAGAGTCAGAGACGAGAAATCTGAAGGACAGGGGAGGAGGGTGGACACATTTCAAAGAACCACAAGGTAACTACTACTACTTCATTGAATAGCATCCCTATGGGTGCTCCACAACCCAACCTCCTCCTCTCTACTTCGGAGTTCTTGTCACTGACGGTGACTCCCGAGCAGTACCCCTTCTGGAGGGCTGGGACTTTGGAGTCGGAGGGACCATGGAGCCAAGGCATTGGAGACAGAGTCCCCAGTGATCGCAAAGCATTTGGCGAAAGTGTGAACTGATGCCCATGTCACTGCTCTACAGATTTCTGAAATAAGGACATTCCTGAAGAAGGTGACAGAAGAAGAGATCAACCTTGTGGTTGTGTACGAATAGAGTCTGGAGGAGTCATGTTTCGAACTTGGTAACAATGTCTGATACAATTCGAGAGCCTTTCGGCAGATATTGCTGAGCCCTTGGATCTTTCCGCAATGGAGAAGAAAATCCTAGGGAACTTCCTGAAGGCCTTTGTCCTGTCCAGGCAGAAGGCCAGAGTTCTCCTGACATCTAGGGTATGTAATATAGCCTCACTGTTGTTTTGGTGAGGCTTGGAGTAGAAGATTGGAAGGTGAATCAATTGATTCATGTAAAATGGAGAGGTTACATTGGGGATGAATTTTGGATGCGGCCTGAGCATAATCTTGTCCAGAAAAAATACTGTGGAAGGGGGATGCGCCATCAGAACCACCATCTCTCCTGGGCAAGGTAATTGCTATCAGGAAGGTCATTTTCATTGATAGGTATGTCAGCAAACAGGTTTCCATGGCTTCAAAGGTGGGCCTAGTCAGTCCTTTCAGTACCAGGTTTAGGTCCCACATGGAGGTAGAAAGTCAAAGTTGAGGGAAGAGGCTTACTATATCCTTGAGGAACCTTTTAGTAGTTGGGTGTGACAGCACTGAATATCTTTCTACAGTTTGGTGGAAAGCTGTTATAGCCACTAGGTGAGCCCTAAGAGAGCTTAGAGATTGTCCCAACTGTTTTAGGGTCAAAGCATAATCTAGGATATGCGGAAGAGTCGCAGATGTTGGAGAGATTTGTTGCGATGTGCATCAAATCTGAAACCTGGACCATTTCTGCAGGTAAGTATGTCGTGTCAAGGACTTCCTACTGTGAAGTATTACCTCCGATACCTCCCTTGAACAGGAGCTTTCTAGGTGTTGGAACCAAGCAGGAGCCATGTCTTGAGGTGGAGAATCCCCAAGTTGGGATGTAGGGTATGTCCTCTGTTCTGCAAGAGGAGGTACGGGATGGCCGGGAGAGGGATTGGCTGGCACGATGCGAGCTGTGCCAAGTAAGGTTACCAGGTCTGTTCAACCAAGTAGGAGCAATCCAAAGGACGTGAGCTCTAGCCCTTTTTATTTTCAGCATGATCTTTGACAGTAGGAGAAACAGAGGAAAACTGTAGAGAATGTCCTGGTCCCAGCGGAGGTGGAGAGCATCACCCAGGGAGTGTTGTCCCATTCCTGCTCTAGAACAGTAGCATGAACATTTCTTGTTCAGTGAGTGGCGAAGAGCCCTGTGGATGGTGCCCCCCCCATCGTCTTAATAGATTGTTAAGCACAGTCAGGTGTATCTCTCACTCGTGGTCTTGTGGGAATTTGCGAGTTTTTTGTGCCCGGTAGATAAGCCACAGACAGTATAACATTGTGGGAGATGTACCAATTCCATAGCCTCATCACTTCTGCACATAGGAAGGGTAACCTGGCTTCCCACTGCCGATTGATGTAA
Organism: Chrysemys picta bellii; assembly: GCF_011386835.1. Classification (NCBI taxonomy): domain Eukaryota; kingdom Metazoa; phylum Chordata; order Testudines; family Emydidae; genus Chrysemys; species Chrysemys picta. The sequence continues at coordinate 81,601 of NC_088800.1, forward strand.
TACATACAGGCTATGTTGTCTGTTAGGATTTTTGTGTGTGATCCTATGATCAGAGGGAGGAAAGGGGCGCAGATATTCATGACCATTCTTAGCTTAAGGAGATTGACATGAAGGGGTATCTCTGTGGGCCACCATTTGCCTTGTATACCTCTACCCTGATATAATGCGACCCGATATAACACAAATTCGGATATAAGGCAGTAAAGCAGCACTCAGGGGGAATCAAAGCAAGTTAGATATAACGCGGTTTCATGTATAACGCGGTAAGATTTTTTGGCTCCCAAGGACAACGTTCTATTGGGGTAGAGGTGTATCGTGAGGCTGTTTACAGGTGCACCCCACCCTATGAGTGAAGCATCGGTGGTGAGGAGCAACGATGGTGATGTTTGCGAGAAGGGGATCCCTTTGCAAACATTGGCTGGGTCTTTCCACCAGTCTGAAGAGTTTTTGATCCTGGTAGGTGGTGACAGGGATTTGTCCAGCCTGTTCTTGTTTGTAAACCGAGCTGAACCACATTTGGAGGCATCATATGTGAAGCCTGGCATGTGGTATTAGCACTGTGCCGGCTGCCATATGACCCAAGAATTGGAGGCAGAGCCTGACTGGTATTTGTGGGCTGTTTTGAATGGTGCTTATTAGTGTGACTAAGGATAGGAACCTATGTTGAGGTAAGAGGGCTTTGACCTGTAACGAATCAAGGTCAGCCCCTATGAATTCCAGGTGTTGCACTGGAGTGAGGGCTCACTTCTGGATGTTCATCTGTAGACCCAGTTCTGTAAACAAGTGAATTGTAGCTTCAGTGACTTGGTGAGCCTTTCAGAGAGATCGGGCTTTGAGGAGGCAATCATCCAAGTACAGGTAGATCGTTGAGAATGTAAATGAGCGGCCACCACTGACAGAACCTTGGGAAAAAAAATCTCAGGATTGATGATAGCCCAAAGGGGAGCACTCTGTATTGGTAGTGGTCATGTCCCAGACTGAATCTGAGAAATCATCTGTGAGCCGGTAAGACTGAGATATGAAAACAGGCGTCCTAGAGGTTGAGGGCTGAAAACCAATCTCCCTGTTCCAATGTTGGAATGATCGTTGATGAGGTGACCATCTTGAATTTTTGAGTCTTGAACAAACTTGTTGAGATATCTGAGATCTGCTATGGGTCTCCAACCTCCCTTCCTTTTGGGTATTAGGAAATAATAGATGCCTCGTAGATGTTGAAGTACTGGTTCTATGGCTCCTAACTGGAAGAGGTGATCTATCTCTAATCCTAGTAAACTCTCATGAGAAGGGTCCCTGAAGAGGGATGGGGAAGAGTGTTGTGGCGAGGGTAGGGAGGTAAAAAGGATGGAGCTTCCAGTTCAAACAATCTCTAGGACCCATCGGTCCCATGTTATGCATTCCCCGGCACTGCAAAACACTGCCAATTGGTGGCCAAATAGGTGTGGAACGATGGACAGCTGTGTCAATCAGGGAAAGTGGTCTAATAGTGCCTCAACCTACCCATCAAAATTAGAGGGCTCAGACAAAGATTGTGGGTCACATGGCTTGCATTTAGGGAATTCCCCTTTCCTTCTTTGTGGTTCGTAGTGGTGATGAGGTTGGTACTGAGGCATATGTGGTCTATGTTGGTTTGGGGACTAAATCATTTCTTGTGTCCCAGTGTCTAGATACCCAGTGACGGGAGGGTAGCCTTGGAGACCTTCAGGGTGTGAAGGGAGGCATTAGTCTTCTTCCTGAAGAGCTTCGTGCCCGCAAATGGAAGGTCCTTAACCGTGAACTGCACCTCTTTCAGGAAGCCCAAAAAACAGAGCCATGACACTCGTTGCATCACCATAGTCGTGGGGATGGACCAAACCACCATATCGGCCACGTCAAGGGCAAATTGCAGCAATGTCTTTCCCAGCTGAATAATGGCCTTAAATGAGACACAATGTGCTTCTGGCATTTTTTTCAATAAAATTTTGAGTAATTTATATAATTATATTTTGCCGTGAGGGCCTGATAGATGCTGAAATGGAATTGTAGAGCGCTGAAGAGTATACTTTTCTGCCCAAAAGGTCTAGGCACTTCCAATCCCTATCTTAGGGAGTAGCCCTTGACTGGTGTTGTCGGCTGTGGCTCAGCCGACAACACCAGTCAAGGGTTGGCCATGTCCACCACGATGGAGTTGGGTGGCGGGAGGGAAAGAAGGAAATCAGATTCCTTGACGGGGACATAGCATTATTTGTTCACTCGCTTGCAGGCTGGCGCCAGTGATGCTGGGTTTACCACACTGACTTTGCCAGGTCTAAAATGGCCTTATTAATCATGAGAGCGATCTTTGGAGAGGATGAAGAGTGGATGATGTCAAGAAGTTGATGGTGGGTATCCCTGACTTCCTCCAGTTCCTGGAAGCGACAGAAGTCATCTCCCAAAGATGGTGGAGGAGGCATGACCGCTTCATCCAAAAAGGAGGGTATAATCCTCGGTGTAACTTTCTCTTCAGTACCGGCTTTCTGTTCCTCCCTGAATTAAGGCAGTTCTGAAAACTTAGATGCTGCGACTGAGGGGATGTGCCTCGAGGGTTCCCAGGGGAGGCTCGAAGCATGAGAGGCTTGCTGATAGTGTGCTGCCCAAAGGTCCTAACATGGTCATTGGGGTGGTGGGTGCCCATGCGTGGCTGGACCAAGATGGTGGTGGTGGTGCCATCTATGGGTGTATCTTTGGGCTCAGTTGATAATAAGCACCATATAGCGCTTGTGAGGAGTACCGTGATACTAATTCCTCTGGCTCACTGTCTGAACCCTCGCTAGAGAGCAGAGGGGCATGGCATGGCAGCGGAGATACTTCCTGTGCTTGGTAGAGGCTCAGTGCAGAGGTCCTGGTACCAAGAGGTGGGGACTCCAGTGCATCCAACATGCGGAGGTCTCTGGAGTGGCGGGATTCCACAGGTACCAACAGTCCCAATGGCTGGGGGGAAGACTCATGTTTGCCAGGTGACTCATGGTGTGGGTCCGGAGAGTGGCCTCCATGAAGATCATCTTCTGTCTGTGTTCTCTATCCTTATGAGACGGGGGCCTTAGTTGCTGGCAAAATCCACACTTTTGTTGAACGAAGACTTCCCCAGGGCAAAAAATGCAGTTGGGAGTGCTTATCTGTGACAGGGATTGCCTCTTTGCAAGAGAAGCACTTCTTGAAGCTCGGTGACCCGGGCATACCCCACGGGGGAAAGGTCCCCAACAAAGGAAGAGGCGGGAAAGAAATTAGTCTTTATTTTACCTTTAAAAAAAAAAAAAAGAAACTACAACTAGAACTACAACCATGAACTAGGAGGCTAACTAATATAGAAATGCAGATTAAAGTAATGGTCTTAACGGACTGTGAATAGCTCCGTAGATTGGAGAGGGGGCAGGGCAGTTGAGAAGAAACCAAAGGCGGTTAGCCCGCGTGGGCTAGATAGCCTCGGGGCGCAGCACAAGGAGAGACAGCGCATGTGCGGGCCTAATGGACACTGCTACCGAAGTTCTCTGATCAGCAGTGCAGGGACGCAAGCACACCTACAATGGAGCACCCATACGGACACTACTCGAAGAAGAAATACTTTTTGCTGGACCATGCCCAGTATTCTTATTATAATTATTATTTATTGGTATTTCTGTAGCACCTAGGAACCCTAGTCATGAATCAGGAGACCACTGTGCTAGGCACTGTACAACACAAAACAGGAGTATGGTCCCTGCCCCAAAGAGCTTACAGTATGAAATTTCCTAAATTGAAAGTTACACTAGTTACAGGACTATAGAAAGATATATGCAATATTGATGTTTGTTATGCAGTGTGACAGGGTCAGGCCAGATGGCTACAGTAGAGTAACAGAAGGTAGATACATTAGCTCCAGATTAAGCAGGTCCCTTTTCCCTGAGTAAGATAATGGGCTGTTCCAGAACAAGATCATAGAATATCAGGGTTGGAAGGGACCAGGGCCAGCTCCAGCTTTTTTGCTGCCCCAAACAGTGAAGCAAAAAAAAGAGAAAGCCACGATTGGCAGCACTTCGGCGGCAGCTCTACCATGCCGCTTCATTCTTCGGTGGCGGGTCCTTCCCTCAGAGAGGATGAGGACCCGCCACTGAATTCCCGCCGAAGACCCGGACGTGCCGCCCCAGGGACCTGCTTCCTTTGCTTGTGTCTGGAGCTGGCCCTGGAAGGGATCTCAGGAGGTTATCTAGTCCAACCCCCTGCTCAAAGCAGGACCAATCCCCAGACACATTTTTGCCCCAGAACCCTAAATGGCCCCCTCAAGGATTGTACTCACAAGAGATGACCATAGCTGAACCACTCAGTAATAGTAACCATAATGTAATTAAATCTAACATCCTTATGGGGGAGAAAATACCAAAGAAACCCACCACAGTAGCATTTAATTTCATAAAGGAGAACTACACAAAAATGAGGAACTAGTTAAATGGAAATTAAAAGGTATAGTCATAAGAGTGAAATGCCTGCAAGCATTTGTTTTTAAAAACACCAAAGAGAGACTCAAGCAAAATGTATACCCCAAATAAACAAAGAAAGTAAGAAGGCTAAAAACTGCCACTATAGCTAAACAACAGAGTAAAAGAGGCAGTTAGAGACAAAAAGACATTTTCTAAAAATTGGAAGTCAAATCCTAGTGAAGAAGATATTAAGGAGCATAAATTTTGGCAAGTCAAGTGTAAAAGCACAATTAGGCAGACCAAAAAATAATCTGAAGAGCAACTAGCAAAAGGCACAAAAACAGGATTTTTTTTTTTTTAAGCACATCAGAAGCAGGAAACCTGCCAAACAATCAGTGGGGCCACTGGACGCTAAAGGAGTACTTGTGAAAGACATGGCCGTTGTGGAGAAGCTAAATGAATTCTTTGCATTGGTCTTCACTGCACAAGATGTGAGGGAGATTCTCTTACCCGAGTCATTCTTTTCAGGTGAGGAAAAGTCAGCATGATATTTGTAAAGGAAAATCATTCCTCTCCAATCTATGAGATTACTTTAAGGGTGTCAACAAGTATGTGGACAAGAGTGATCTAGTGGATACTCACACCTTCTTGTCAACTGTTTGAAATGGCCCATCCTGATTATCACTACAAAAGTTTTTTTTTCTGCTGCTGCTAATAGCCCACCTTAATTGATTAGTTTCGTTAGAGATGGTATGGCAACACTCATTTTTTCATGTTCCCTGTGTATATATATCTATATCTATATATCTTCCTACTGTATTTTCCACTGCATGCATCCGATGAATTGGGTTTTAGCCCACAAAACCTTATGTCCAAATAAATTTGTTAGTCTCTAAGGTGCCACAAGTGCTCCTTGTTCTTTTTGCTGATACAGACTAACACGGCTACCACTCCGAAGCTAGTGGATACAGGGTACTTGAATCTTCAGAAAGCCTTTGACAAGTGCCTCACCAATGGGTGAAAGTCCTCTCATGGGTCAGTAACTGGTTAAAAGATAGGAAACAAAGGATAGAAATAAATGACAGTTTTCACAGTGGAGAGAGGTAAATAGCCAGGTCCCCCAAGGATCTGTACTGGGGCCAGTGCTGTTCAGTATATTCATAAATGATCTCAAAAAAGGGGTAAACATTGAGGTGGCAAAGTTTGCAGACAATACTAAATTACTCAAGATAGTTAAGTCCAAAGCCGTCTATAAGGGATCTCCCAAAACTGGGTGACTGAGCAACAAAATGGCAGATGAAATTCAATGTTGATAAATGCAAAGTAATGCACAATGGAAACCATAATCCCAACTATGCATACAAAATGATGGGATCTAAATTAGCTGTTACTGCTCAAGAAAGATCTTGGGAGTCATTCTGGATAGTTCTCTGAAAACATCCGCTCAACGTGCAGTGTCAGTCAAAAAAAAGCTAACCATTAGGAAAGGGATAGATAAGAAAAAAATTATCATAATGCCACTATATAAATCCATGGTACACCCATACCTTGAATAACTATGTGCAGTTCTGCTCGCCCCATCTCAAAAAAGATGCATTAGAATTGGAAAAGGTAAAAAGAAGATCAATGGAAATGATTAATGGTATGGAACAGCTTCCATATGAAAAGAGATTTAAAAGACTGGGATTTTTCACCTTGGAGAAGAGACAACTAAGAGGGCTTATGATAGAAGTCTATAAAATCATAAATGGTGTTGAGTGAATAAGGAATTGTTATTTACCCCTTCACATAACATACAAACCATGGGTCACTCAATGAAACTAATACGCAGCAGGTTTAATACAAACATAAGGAAGTACTTCTTCACACAATGCACAGTCAATCTGTGGAACTCATTGCCTGCGGATGTTGTGCAGGCTAACAGTATAACTGGGTTCAAACAAGAATTAGAGAAGTTCATGGAGACTATTAAACAAGATGGCTAGGGATGCAACTCCGTGTTTTGGGTGTCCCTAAGCCTGTGACTGCATGGTGCTGGGACTGAACAACAGATGATAGATCACTTGATAATCATCCTGTTCTGTTCATTCCCTCTGAAGCATCTGGCATCAGCCACTGTCAGAAGACAGTAAAAAGCAACAGAGGGTCCTGTGGCACCTTTGAGACTAACAGAAGTATTGGGAGTATAAGCTTTCGTGGGTAAGAACCTCACTTCTTCAGATGCAAGACTTATACTCCCAATACCTCTGTTAGTCTCAAAGGTGCCACAGGACCCTCTGTTGCTTTTTACAGATTCAGACTAACACAGCTACCCCTCTGATACTTGTCAGAAGACAGGATACTGGGCTAGATGGAGCATTGGGTTTAAACTGCAGCAAGGGAGGTCTAGGTTGGACATTAGGAAAAAGTTCCTAACTGTCAGGGTGGTTAAACACTGGAACAAATTGCCTAGGGAGGTTGTGGAATCTCCGTCTCTGGAGATATTTAAGAGTAGGTTAGATAAATGTCTATCAGGGATGGTCTAGACAGTATTTGGTCCTGCCATACGGGCAGGGGACTGGACTCGATGACCTCTCGAGGTCCCTTCCAGTCCTAGAATCTATGAATCTATGGTCTGACCGAATATGGCCATTTTTATGTTCTTAGAAATTCAAAAATCAAAATCATTATGGTCCAGATCTATTGCAGGGCCCACATTAGGAACCAGGGCCATTACAAATAAAGGATGGTACAGACATCTGATGTGACCATATAACAAACTTTGAATTTCATTCCCATGACAAGGGCTGTGTTTGGATGACCGCAAAGTTCTCTTATGGGTGGGAGGAAGAAACATGCTTTGTCACTCCAGCCAGCTCAAGTTCTGCTTTCTGTTGGGACATATGAAGAATGGGACAGAAAGTAAATACTGAAAATATAGTTATGCCTCTATATAAACCAACAGGATGTCCTTGCCTGATTACTGTGCTCAGTTCTGGTCATCCTGTCTCAAAAAAACCCATAACATAAAGAAAGAAAGGGGGCTCACAGATGAGAGACAAACATGATAGGAGGCCTAGCAAGACAGAAAAGGAGATGAACAAGAGAGGACATGATAGAATTAACAACAACAAAAAATGACATAGAGAAGGTAAATTGGGCACTCCTATTTGCCCTCTTTCATAATACAAGAGGATGCCTAGGATGCATTAATCTGTTAGAACTCACTGCCACAAGGTATTGAGTCAAAAACATTTATCAGGATGCAAAAAGGGATCAACACTTTTGTGTGTAATGAGAACATCCACAGTTCTATATTACACACACATTTCAAACAGGAGCTATAAATTTCCCCATGCTTAGGAGCATAAGCCAACCACTAACTAAGTGAATAAAAAGAAACTTCCCCTCTGAACAGGTTATTCCATTGGGGGATTCATTATAAGGATTCTTTCAGGCAGGTTATTGGACTAAATGGATGTCCAGACTTCTGCTCTGGTCCTGTATGGCAATTCTTACATTTCTTAAAACCTTGCCCATACAAACAGTACTATGTGATTGCTGGCTTGGTTTCTCTGTATCTCTCTGTGGTTTCATAATGAGATTTGCTCATGTGACCCAAGTAGGAAACCCAGTATCTATTTGGAGCATTCAGGAAATGAGTTAATCAAGACAGAAAGCTCTTAAATTAAAATTTAACCTTTCCTAGTCCATACACTATCTTTTCAGGGGTGAAATAAATATTTCAGTAAATGGGGACTAAACTGTGGCAGGAAGAATGAGAGAGTCCGTCAGTCTTAGTCTCCACTGATTAATGTAGCCTTGGCCCCTAACATTTGTAGCAAACCCCTAAGACGTTGTTGGGGAACACACTGGACTAGATACTGGAAAGAGCTCAGGAAAGTTATTTCATCCATTAAAAGTCCGTGTGGACTCTACTGCTGTGCGTTAAAAGTTTCCTAGTGAACTTTAATCTACTACTTTTTCAAAGCAAAGTAGGTCAAAGAGCACTAGAGAACTTTTAGTGTGTGGCAGGAGGGTCTGCACAGACACTTAGGCCTTGTCTACACTAAAGGGAAAACTCGATCTAAGCTAAGCAATTTGAGTTACGTGAATAGCACAACTCAAAATCGACGTAGCTTAGATCTACTTACCGCGGGGTCCACACTATGCGATGTCGACGGGAGACACTCTCCCGTTGACTCCCTCTACTCTTCTCGATCAGGTGGAGTACAGGAGTGGAGAGTGATCAGCGGTCGATTTAGTGGGTCTTCACTAGACCTGCTAAATCAACTGCCGATGCATCGATTGATGCTTGGAAAGTGTAGACAAGCCCTCTGTGTGCAGCAGGCTACTGTGGAGTAGATTTATATCCCAGTTTGCTACGAACTAAGTACTCATGTAGACAAGCCCTAATACAGATCCATATGACTCCTGTGTGTTTGACCCATCCAAACTGCTTCTTGAAATCTTGATCCTAATGAAGCTTTGTGTTGTATGTATATGTATGTATATTCGACCATAAAGTTAGAAAGGGGAGGGAGGAGCTGGCAAGTAGTTGTGTTCTTAGGAATCAACTTGTCCCTGAGATCTTGCTTTCTGAAACTTGAAAGGGTTCTTTTGCTAATTCAACAAATTAAAAGCATTTCAGCCACAAATAAAAATGAATCAAATTATTCCAGTTTTAGTATGTTTATTTTCAGACACTAGTTTCTCAACCCTGGGCTTCAGTCAACTAAAGTCGTCTAGATGGGAATGGAATTATTGAAAGATTATCTCTGAAGAATTCATGTGTGTGCCTAGTTCCACACCTCCCTTAAAGGTGCCAAAACAGCCAGTTTTTACAGAATGCAAATGTGAACCCCAATTGAATGTTTCAAAATACAATTAAGCACCTACATGAGAGACTCAAGACATCACAGTCATGAGCACAGTATACAAGTGTAAGGTAGCCAAAAATGCTTTTTGGGAGTGGCAAAGTTTTGAATATCTAACACATTGGACCTTGCCCAGTTTCTCAGGTATTAAAGGCTATTTCTGATTCATGTTTCTCAAATCCTTTTAATGTTTTAAAATTTATTTCTCACCTATTTCTTCCTGCTGAACTGTCTTGTAAATAAAGCAAACAGGCATCACCAAGTGATCCAGCTAAGAACCTCACTATGCTCTTATGCACATCCCTGATGAAACGTTAAGGAGCAGATTCAGGAGCAGGGGAAGAGCAGACAGAACATTACCTAAACGGGCACAGAAAAGAACTAGAGTCCACAATTTTACCATACTCAGAAGTGGAGTGTGGGGAGGAGATACACTTCTGAACTTGTGGCAAGAATTTCCTTCCTGTATACTGCAGTTGAGAAGTACAGCATTAGCGCTTGCTACATATTATTTCAACTCCAGTTCCCTTTTTGTTGTAGCAGTTTGTGTTAAAAAGGGGCATTGACCTCATCTCTTTGAGGCACTAGTGATCACCAAACCAGTCACTTGAGCCCCATGGATGCGTTTCACAGTCCCTGCCTCCAACAGTGGGTGGTACCCAGAAAGATTGGAAAGGATTAAACAGAAAACTGCTTTTTAGAGAGACTAGATGGTTCAAGGCCAGATAGTTAATTTTTATCAAGGCCCAAATTTTCAAATTCTGATGCTTGAATAAAAAAATGGTTATCCATCTTATAGTCCATTCATCCAGCTCATACTACTTTAACTTGCCAGCAAGAATACTGCGGGAGACTGTATCAAAAGCTTTGCTAAAGTCAAGGAATAACACGTCCACTGCTTTCCCCTCATCCACAGACCCAGTTATCTCCTCATAAAAGGCAATTAGGCTAGTCAGGCATGACTTGCCCTTGGTGAATCCATGCTGACTGTTCCTGATCACTTTCCTCTCCTCTAAGTGCTTCAGAATTGATTCCTTGAGGACCTGCTCCATGATTTTTCCAGGGACTGAGGTGAGGCTGACTGGCCTGTAGTTCCCCGGATCCTCCTCCTTCCCTTTTTAAAAGATGGACACTACATTAGCCTTTTTCCAGTCATCCGGGACCTCCCCTGATCGCCATGAGTTTTCAAAGATAAATCACTGGTATGATTGCTCGCCGAAGCAAGGAGATGTTCCAACACCATCACTAGCGGTAAAAAGGAACTGAAGGGAGGAGGGGGCGGCGCATCTTATGCTGGTGCATACGCAGAGGGAGCCAGAGCCAGCCCTACAGATACCACTGGGGGGAAAGCTTTCAGCACCAGTGCAGGTGGTGAGCACACACACCTGACATGGAATGGACATGAGCAAGAACTCGAAGAACTGTGTACCTAACTTGAGACATCTCAGGCCTAATTTTCAGAGGTGTTGAGCATGCAAAATTTACAACTTCAGCTGATAACAGTGTGTGTGCTTAATCCCTTGAAAATCAGGTCCTGTGTGTCTCAAAATGAGTACCATCACCCCCATCAGTGGATATTTTTGAAAATGTGTGTCTAAAGTATCAATCTACAGCACAGCATTAACTACACCACATCTGTGCCTATACTCCTACCAGTGACCCAAGTTTAGACTCTAGCTTGGGTAATATGAAAGGAGTTCGGTATCTCTTCTACAAGACTTCATTTGTCCACATCAAAAAACACTCTTGCAGTATAGCATAGCATAGCATAGTTTAACATCATTTTCGGTCTCTGCTCAAGGGTGGCTCAGAACTTACCTAGAATCATTATGTGGCCAAGGTTATTTCCATGACTTGGCTTTAACGAGAGATCCAATCCAGCCCCTCCTCCTCCCTAGCAGCTCCCCCAAACCCAGTAAACTGACTAATTTTGATTATCAAGTATCAGAGAGGTAGCCGTGTTAGTCTGAATCTGTAAAAAGCAACAGAGGGTCCTGTGGCACCTTTAAGACTAACAAAAGTATTGGGAGCATAAGCTTTCGTGGGTAAGAAGTGAGGTTCTTACCCATGAAAGCTTATGCTCCCAATTCTTCTGTTAGTCTTAAAGGTGCCACAGGACCCTCTGTTAATTTTGATTATATACTTCTGGAATGGTCAGAGTCCTAAGGTACATTTGTAATGGAACAGATTTTAGAAAAGGAAGAGACCTCCTAGTCCACTAAGTCCATGAGCCAGTAAACAGCATGTTCTCTTAGTGTTTTAAGATCAGGATCAAAAGGGCCTCAGCACAGTTGTGTATATGGGGAGCTTATGATTGGAGTAAGTGGTGAGATGCACTCACAGAACTGGCAGGGGGGTGAGGGGGAGGAGAAGGGCCAGAACTGGAATAGGAGCAGGGGCTGTGTGGTGGTGTATGCACACCCCACCCCTTGTTGGGGTGGGCCAGGGGTGTGCTAGTACTGCGGTTACAGCCTACCAGACGGTCTCAGGTCTCGCCATGATGAGATTCGAGGGGCAGGGTCTAAGTGGCAGCCCTCAGGTACAGGGCATTGTGATCTGGCGGCCAGAGTCAATATCGTGGCTGAGCGGCCAGAGTTAAAATGGCAGCCCTCAGACACAGGACAGTGTGCCCTAGCGGCCAGTACCTGGGGGGCCATCACCGGGGCGGGGGGGGGAGGGGGGAGAGAGAGGGTGGCGGCCCAAGCCCACCCAACTCCACCAGGCCCTGACCCAGGGCCCTAACAGGGAGGAGTGGTCCACCACTAGGTCAGCGGGGAATCCCACCAAAAGACGTTGACCTCATACAGATGGGAGATACTACTCTCTCTCACCCTCCCTAGGTCACTTCCTACCGCACTTCCTGAAGCTGCAGTCCATGGGGCATCGGGGTCTCTGGGCTCCTCTGGACAGGGCAGGTAACTCTCTTGGACTTCGATGGCCACGGATCTCCAGCTCCCACAGGGAAGGGCTGTGATAGCACTTCAGGGGGAGCCTCTACCAAAGGTCCTTCCTCTCCGGCAGCAGCTCAGACTGAGACGGGCTGCTCTCTTTTATACTAGCATAGCATTTGGAGCATGCCGCCTACAGTCTGAGGGTCGGAACTTCCTCCACCCATAGTGTGAGATTAATCCCTTCAGGCCCAGTGTGAGATATGCTTGCCCCCTCACAGGCTGCAAGTCAGGATTGAATGTCTTCAACAGAGGTGTAAAGGGGTCCGTTTGGACAGTTTGGCTGGCTCTAACTAGTGCTATTAACAAGGAGTTACCGGATTGGGATGCATTTCTGCTTCTCTCTTCCCCCTGTCAATTTTCCTAAGAACATGAGAACCTATTTAGCATGTCTAGTACTTGCGCCAAGAAGCAAAGACATATTGAATAGGCCTACAACAAAACTGGATCAGAGACTGAAAGGTAAACCTATGCTCACATCCCATCACATTGCAGAGTCTGGTCCCAGGACTTCATCTGTCTATCTAGGTAAAGATGTTGCATTTGCCACTATGGTATATGGAAATGCCTATACTTGCTCTCTTTGTCAGCAGTTGTGCTGTTAACACTTCATTATCAGAGAGCACTGAATTTACTCAGATAAAATGAGCTCTTTTTATGTGCACCATATAGGCATCTCCTAATGCTAGAAAGGCACCAACGGCCAAGGTCTCTCACCATGTGCCAGCTAGACCTCCAGCTACCTCCTTGTTAATAGTGCTACCCCCATCCCAGTGAATGTGAATCTGGTTTTGGCATTTCTTAGAATCCAGGTCACTCTAGTAGGAATGAAGTGGAAGCACTTACTCTCGTGCTCCTCATGCACCACTATGTTCACACGGTCCACACATGACTGGATATCATTCCATGTGATAAACTCATTCCCTCCTGTATGTGCCTGAGCTTTCAGCTTCATCAAATCATCGATGTATCTGCCATACACAAGAGAAACAATAAGAGACATCATGTGGGCCTAAGAGGGCAATTTAGCATGTGAGCCTAATGACTGTGTCCAGAACTAACATGCAAGGGAAGTGGCGACAGAGACAGCATGCAGGATATATCTGGAACAAATGCAAAAAGGGGAAGGGGAGACATACCAAAGCAGCTCACAAGAGCCCAGATCAATGCAACTGGCAGGGCGCCACAGAGACTGCATGCAAGACAGTGAGTCCAAGACCAGTGTGAAGACTGAGCATGGACTTCATGTGAAGGGGGGGCGGGGGTGGCATCAGCAACAGCATAAAAGAACCTGAATACAGCACCAATGTGAAGTCTGGGAAGAGACTTCAAGAGACTGTACATGAGTATGATTAATATGAAGGGGTGGCATAAGAGACAGTGTGCAAGAGAGCAAGCTCATGGGACCAGGCAAAAGGGGCACCAGCGACTAAATGTCATGATTAACAATTTGGAAAGATAGCATTAAGGGGCAAAAGAAAAAAATGAAATGTCAGGAGAATAATAAATAATAATAATATAGGGAATATTTGGCACACTGAGAGAGGCCACATCCATCTGTCACATGTACCCACCTCTGGGAGTTCTCATCTTCAATGTTAGTGAGCCCTGTAACTGGACTGCTCAGTTGTTTCCAAATTGTGTTCACATCCCCTGAATCCAACGCCCTGTTAATCAGAGCCACAGACGACAGCATCTCCACTGCAACTGACAGCTCTGGATGGGTGAGGTTACCCTGCATGCAAAGAGGACAATGAGGATCACACATCCTTCACAAATTTATGCCATGTGAGGTCGACAGAATATGGCAGTAGTTACAGTAACTGCAGTGAGTGAGTAAACGAGGAAGACAAGGAGACAACACAGCAACCGTAAACTACAGGGGAAAGTATGTGGTACAAGGAAGAGTAAGAGAATCACAAGTGAAACCAAGTAGGCAGAGCAAGTGATGTAAAAAATTAGAATCCACAGCTCCATGCAGCTTAGAGAATATATCCCTGATTTACAGATAAAAAACATAAGAACCATAATGGGTCAGATCAATGGTCCATCTAGCCCAATATCCTGTCTTCTGACAGTGGCCAATGCCAGATGCTTCAAAAGGAATGAACAGAACTGGGCAATCATCAAGTAATTCATCTCCTGTCATCCAATCTGGCAGTCAGAGGTTTAGGGACACCCAGAACATGGGTTTGTGTCCCTAACCATCTTAGCTAATAGCCATTGATGAACCTATCCTCCATAAACTTCTCTAATTCTTTCTTGAACCCAGTTATACCTTTGGCCTTCACAAAATCCCCTGGCAACGAGTTCCACAGGTTGAATGTGCTTTGTGTGAAGAAATACTTCCTTCTGTTTGTTTTAAACCTGCTGCCTATTAATTTTACTGGGTGACTCCTGGTTCATGTGTTATCTGAAGGGGTAAATAACATTTCCTTATTCACTGTCTCCACACCGTTCATGATTTTATAGACTTCTATCATAAGCCCTCTCTTAGTTGTCTCTTTTCAAAGTTGAACAGTCCCAGTCTTTTTAATTTCTCCTCATATGGAAGCTGTTCCATACCCCTAATCATTTTTGTTGCTCTTCTCTGTACATTTTCCATTTCTAATACATCTTTTTTAGAAGAAACCACCAGAACTGCATGCACTATTTGAGGTACTGGTGTACCATGGATTTATATAGTGGCATTACATTGACTCTCATATTTTATATATCCCTTTCCTAATGGTTCGTCACATTTGGTTACCTTTTTGACTGCCGTTGCACATTTAGTAGAAGGTTACTTTCCTGTAATTGCAGGTTCTTTCCCTGTTTGGATTCTAAACATGGATGCACATGCATGCCATGCGCTGGAGCCAGAACAGTTTTGTAGTAGCATCCTTTGATCCGCACATGCATTGGCCATGTGTACGCATCTGAGGCTATAAGAGGCCATGCAGGTCGATGCCACTCCCATATCCCTCTTACCACTAAGCAATGTCCGCAGCAGAGGGGAGGGAGCGCAGGTATTGGAATCCAAATCTCAAAGAACCTCCAGTTATAGGTAAGTAACCTCCTCTTCTTCTTCTTCAAGTGATGGTCCCTATATGGATTCCAAATGTGGGTAATTAGCAAGCAGTGCTCAGCACGGAAATGGGTGCGAGGAATCACGAGAAGTTAGTCTGTAGGACAGTTCCACTGCTGGGGTGATGGCATAGTGAGCAGTAAAGATCTGGACAGAGTGCCACATGGCCGGCCAATGTCCTGCCAGGGTACATCCTTTAGGCAGGCCAATGTGGTGGTGTGGGCCCCTGTGGAGTGAGCCATGACTCCAGGGGCAAGTGTAGCATTTGGCGCAAGAATCCTCGAGGGACTGGAGGGATTCATCTGTTGTGTCACTGAAAAGTTTTTAGTTGTCAAAGGGGAGGTCCTCAAGAGTGGTATGGACTCTTAGAGAACCCAGATGATTGGACCCAGGAGTCTCATTGGAGTACAACGCCTGTCGCCAGCGAGTGTGATATGGTGTCGGAGGCATCCATGACTGCCTGGAGACTCACCTTGGTGATCAGTTTCCCTTCATCCAGCAGCATCTGGAAGTCTTGTTGTTGGTCTGGCAGTAGAAGAGCCTGACTCTTCAAGAACCTGGAGTAGCTGAGAAAGTAGCATTTCGCCAACAGGGCCTGGTAGCTGGCGATATGGAACTAGAGTCCCATAGAAGAGTAGACTTTTCTAACAAAAGGTCCAGTTTTCTTGCCACCCTGTCCAGAAGAGTGGACTTGAGATGTTGTTGGCGAGTGCGTTTGGTCGCCACGTGAACTACCAGCAAGTTGGGGGGGTGAGTGGGTGAAAAAGAAGTCCATGCCCTTAGATGGGACAAAGTATGGCCTCTCTGCGTGCATAGGAGTAGAGGCACAGGAGGCTGGTGTATGCCTGACCAACTGCACCAGTTGCAGGATGGCCTCATGGATGGGGAATGCGGTCGGGGAGGGTCCTAGCAGTTGCAGAATATCCAGTAGCTGGTTTTGTGGGTCCTTGACCTGTTCCACTGTGAGGCTGAAGACTATAGCCACATGCTGAAGCAAGTCTTGGTATTGTTTCTGGTCGTCAAGAGGGGAGAGGAAAGGTGGAATCAGAACTTCATCCGGCGATGATGAGGCTCCAGGAGGGGCAGGCAGTCCCGGCTGCACTGTGTCATAGATCATAGATTATTAGGGTTGGAAGGGACCTTAGGAGGTCATCTAGTCCAACCCCCTGCTCAAAGCAGGACCAATCCCCAAATCCCTAAATGCCCCCCCTCAAGGACTGAACTCACAACCCCCGGGTTTAGCAGGCCAATGCTCAAACCACTGAGCTATCCCTCTCCCTCTCAGGTTCATTGTAAACAGAGGATGGCACAAAATGGGCAGGCAATAATTGGTAAGATGCCATGGCAGAACCCTGTGGTCCTGGTACAGGTCCCCGGGAGGCCAGCAGGGCCAAGCCTATGCGCCCCTGGGATATCTGAACCACAGCTCACCGGTAGGGGTCATATGCCGGAGGATAGGGTGGTCAGCTCCTAGGATTCGGGCTGCAAGATTGGGTACGTGAAAAGGAGGGATCTGGCTCTGAGGAGCACCCAGATTCGGAGGATGGGTCTGGTAGGGGTGGAGCCGACGATAGAGTGCAGTGGTAAGAGGGAACTGGAGTGCTGTCGACCCACACAGCCTCAGATGTGAGCATATGGATGACGCATGAGTGGATCAATGGACACTACTACAAAACTGTTCCAGCTCCAGCACATGGCACACGTGCACACCCATGTTTGGAATCCATATAGGGACCATCACTTTATGAAGAACAGATGTTTTCAGAGAACTATCCACAGTGACTTCAAGATCTCTTTCTTGAGCAGTAATAACTAATTTAGACTCCACCATTTCACATGTATAATTGGGATTATGTTTTCCAATGTGCATTACTTTGCATTTATCAACACTGAATTTAATCTGCCATTTTGTTGCCCAGTCACCCAGCTTTGGACTTAAGTATATTGAGTAATTTTGTATCATCTATAAACTTTGCTACCTCACTGTTTACCCCTTTTTCCAGATCAGTTATGAGTAAGTTGAACAGCACTGGTCCCACTACAGATCCTTGGGAGGCCCCAGTATTTACCTCTCTCCAGTCTGAAAACTGACCATTTATTCTTACCCTTTGTTTCATGTGTTTTAACCAGTTACTGATCCATGAGAAGTCTTTCCCTCTCATCTCATGACTGCAAGAGCCTTTGGCAAGGGTTCACATCAAAGCTTTCTGAAACTTCAAGTACACTGGATCACTGTTGTCCACATGTTTGTTAACCCCTTCAAAGAATGCTACTAGATCAGTGAGGCATGATTTCCCTTTAAAAAAGTCATGTTGAATCTTCCCCAACATATCATGTTCATCAATGTGTCTAATAATTCTGTTCTTTACTGTAGTTTCAACTAATTTGTCTGATACTGAAGTTAGTCTTACTGGCCTGTAACTGCCAGGATCGCCTCTGAAGCCTGTTTTAAAAATTGGCATCACATTAGCTATCCTCCAGTCATCTAGTACAGCAGCTGACTTGAGAGTTAGAGTACGTACCACAGTTAGTAGATCTGCAATTTCATATCTGAATTCCTTCAGAACTCTTGGGTGATCCTGGTGATTTTTTATTGTTTAATTCATCAATAAAATAGTAAATTACACAAACTTTGAACTGCAACATAGTTT
This sequence comes from Chrysemys picta bellii, assembly GCF_011386835.1. NCBI lineage: Eukaryota > Metazoa > Chordata > Testudines > Emydidae > Chrysemys > Chrysemys picta. The sequence goes on from NC_088800.1 coordinate 99,532, forward strand.
CAAGAATTCACAAAACAGCTACATTCTGGAGGAGGTGTGGAATGAAGAGCTAAGCATGATGGACACTGCTGGGAATCGTCAGATTGTTTTCCAAGAACAGGAAAGAATCTATTACTTACTTCAGGGCTCTGTTGCTGCAGAGTTGCTAGCTCCCTCTGGTAAAGTTCTGCTGCAAATGGATAAACCTGTGGTAACTGAGCCTCTGGATTCAAAAGTTCTGCCACAGTCTTCTCTGCAATACCCATTTGGATTGCAGAATTAATCCTTGCAACTGCTCCCAGCCCTGGAGATTAAAGGGAAAGAGGGCACAAGAGGTTAGGAGGGCAGAGAGCTTGTACCTCTGTTATAAGGTCATTTCTACCTACCCACTGTGGAAAGGGCTTTTGCTCTGTGGGCACCTAGGTGAAATGGCAAGAATACATTCCCTCCACTGCGTGAATTACTGGGTGAAATTATCTGGCCTGCGTTATACAGGAGGTCAGACTGATCTCAGTGGTCTCTTCTGACCTTGAAATCCATTATTCTAAGGTAGTTTTCAATCATTTTATATCGGTCAATTCCAGCAACAGCCTTTGTATCAGGAAAATAAAATAAACTAACTTAGTTTCAGAGTAAATTTTCAGAAGGGCAACATCTCTTTAGCAAGTGCAAATCAAGTAGTTAGAGGATTAGGGTTTACACCTGCAATTAATTGTCTCCTAATCTGACACTTGAAAGCGGCCAGAGTTGCAAGGAACCATAGTAATTGCATCCACAATGAGGATCTCCAGGTAACCTCTGACTCTGCCCCATGGAGCTACCAGGATTTACTTCACAGACCCAGGACCCAGAGATAGGTATAAGCTTTGAAGTACAGAAGTCACTTATAGTGGACACAAGTTTCCTAAATGTATTTTTAAAATGCATAGGTTAAAGAATAACCTATATTATAACCTGGGTTATAAGCGCTATTCTGGGGAGACTGAAAAGCATCACAGAAGCTGGCTTTCTGCAAGCTTCTCACTAGCCCTGAGGTGTTTACAGGGAAATCAAAGAACCGCAAAAGCTGATGTTGGTGTTACAACAAGGGTATAAATGATACATTGCTTCAACTCTCTGATCAGCTATAAACTCTGCTGAAACGCTCCTTACTTCGCTGGTACTGTTGTGCTGCACTGTTAGCAGCATCCACCCCAGACTGCAACTCCTCCTTCTGCAGGGGGCCTGCCAGGCCAGACTGTAGAAAAATAAATCACACACAAGGGAAAAAAATGTTGACCCTCTTGTGACTTTATTCAAACACAACAACACAAACAGCAGCTTCTCCCTGTGAAATTCTACCCAGGCACAACCCTATGCAAACAGTCAGAATTCTACAGATGTAGGAGAGAGAAATAACAAACCAGACACTTACAGTGCATTTGGTGAAAGAGACAAGGTTGGCTTAAGTCTGATGCCTTCTATGAGACTGTAGGTGCCAAGCAGGTCTAGAAAATTGAACATGGGGCTAAGAGCCAGATAAATCTCCATCTGGCTCTTTGCCATTAACTTGCTGTGAAGCCTTGGGCAAATCCTCTAATTTCTCAGATTCCCCATTTTTGCAAATGGGAATAATTAATTCCAGACAGAAGCTTTCAAAAATAGTTCTCCTTCTTTGATTATATCTAGGGTGATTATATTTCCCAAAGGGAAAACAGGACACTGCATGGGGCTTACTCAAGCCCCTTTCCCCGTGCAGAGCTGGCCAAAGCCGCTTTCCCCACGGACAGCTGGCCTTAGGGTCCCCTCCATCCCAAGAGCGTGGCTGACCCAAGCTGCATGGCGTTACTGCTCACCCAAGCCCTGCGGGACTGGCGTTGACGCTTCCTCTCCCCTCCCCACCTGAACATTCCTCCACACCCCATACCCCACTAGGGGGGCATACTCCACTTTTTTAGTAAAACTGGATATTTGTCCTGTTTGTTCTTGCCAACTGATGATCAGATGGCAAATGCAAATGGGACAAAAGCCCAGTCCTGCCAAAAAAATCATGACTCTTGGAAGAGGGCTTAAAAAGGGGACTGTCCCAGCCAAAACGGGATATATGGACACCTAATTGTATCATCTTGTGTGATTCTCATTTCTGGGTCCAAGAAACATGGAAATTGCTATACTGGATCAGACCCATGGTCCATCTAGTCTAGTATCCTGGCTCCAATAGTGACCAGCCACCAAAGCTCAACTTCCTAGTACAAGACAGCTGAAACTCTAAGCTCTCAAGGTTTTTTCCAGCTCCTAAGGGCAATGTTATTAGCCGCGATGAAAGTCAACCATTTCTACTGATGGTTATTCATTTCCCCTAATCTCCAAATACTTTCATTTCTGGTGGGGCTCCTCTGTACTCCAATTGTCAGTTGGAGAGAAGTTGATAGTTAGGAAAGTTCATCATGAACCTTAAGAACTGCAACATTCAATACTGATGCACTAAAGTGACATCAGAGAATAGACATCAGCCTGACAGGAGAAAACATGTGCTCCTTAGTTGGGCAGATCTGCTTGGATGATTCAGCAAAAATTCTAGTCCAAAGGGCAAAAAATAAGATTGGTAGTATTGTTCCCATAGCATAACTCAGGGTCTCCAGTATTTGGGAAGCATCTCTATAAGCCAATAACCTCAGTCAGGTCCACAGAGCAGAAATTGCTGCCCTTCTTCAGAAAAAGCAAGATGATCTGTGGGATGGTTCTTTTGCTTCTGGGATACTGAATTCCCAAACTTGCACGATGGGACTGAATTCTCCTAATCAAAAAGGCAATCTTCAAAATAAGGTGGTGTAAAAAAACACTCCAAGAGAGATTAAAAGGGGATCTCTCTCCATGAGGTTTGTAAGGACAACATTAAGATCCCACATCACTAGGGATTCTCTAACAGATAGGTAAGTATATAGTCATCCCTTTAAAAATCTGGATACCATGAGATGAGTAGGAGCTCTTGTACTTGTACAGAGGTATCTGTCAGTAGCACTCAACCTGCCAACATCCAGACTGTCAGATGTGGCAACTGTCTAGATGAATTTGGCCTTGATTCTGTGATATTATATCTGGAGAGTCTGGAAGTGGTACCGGAGGCTAAACAGACATCCTGAGATCTGTTAATCAGAATGGCCTCGGCCAACATGGAGCTATCAGGATTAGCATGACTGCCTCCTGCCTATTTTTGCTCACCACCCTGAGAATCGATGGAAATGCATACATGAGACCTCACTCCTACAATATGAGAAAGGCCTCTTGGGTTCATGCCCCTTTAATCAAATATGAGAAAGGAAGCTGGGTTCATGCCCCTCGAATCAAACGACTGGACACTTCATTGTCTCTGGAGGTAAACAAGTCAATAGTAGGTTTTTCCCTTAGGTGAAATACTGATGTAATGATGGAGCTCTTCAGAGACGACTTGTGGCTCTTGATGGATTGTCTGCTTAGGAAGTCTGCTAAACTGTTGAGACTCCTGGAGATGAAGTGCTATTGGAGTTACAGTAACTCCTCACTTAAAGTCATCCCGGTTAACATTGTTTCGTTGCTGATCAATTAGGGAACATGCTTGTTTAAAGTTGTGCAATGCTCCCTTATAATTTTGTTTGGCAGCCGCCTGCTTTGTCCACTGTTTTCAGGAACAGTAGCCCGTTGGAGCTAGCTGAAGGGGGCTTGGAACCAAGGTGGACTGGCAGCCCCCCCATCAGCTCCCCGCTCTCCTAAGTTCCTTGTGCGGCAGCCGCCCAGCAGGCTATCAATTGCTGGGCAGTTCAGCTGTCCCTCTCCCCACTGCCATGTGCTGCTCCTACCCTCTGCCTTGGAGCTGCTCCTGGGAGCCTCCTGCTTGCTGTGGGGAGGGGTGGGGGGCTGTGCTAATGTCAGGGTGTCCCCTACCCCCTACTCCTGTACCCCATCCACAGAGCAGGGGGGGACACGACAGGGCTCAGGACGGAGGGAGCTTGCTGGCAGCAGCTGCTCTCTCAACTTGCTAATCTACTTAAAAAGGCACTCATGGCCAGTGTGGAATTTCACCAGCCCAGTGCTTACAGGAAATGAGGAATCTCCAAGGTCTGATACTCACAGATGGCGCACCACGAGGAAGCACAAGCAGGAGAGCACAAGAGGGGAGGACTCCGGTCTCAGACTGAGAAAGCGGGACAATCAGCGAGTTATCTTAAGTGTCTATACACAAATGCAAGAAGCCTGGGAAACAAGCAGGGAGAACTAGAAGTCCTGGCACAGTCAAGGAACTATAATGTGATTGGAATAACAGAGACTTGGTGGGATAATTCACATGACAGGAGTACTGTCATGGATGGATAGAAACTGTTCAGGAAGGACAGGCAGGGCAGAAAAGGTGGGGGAGTTGCATTCTATGTAAGAGAGGAGTATGACTGCTCAGAGCTCCAGTATGAAACTGCAGAAAAAACTGAGAGTCTCTGGATTAAGTTTAGAAGTGTGAGCAACAAGGGTGATGTTGCGGTGGGAGTCTGCTATAGACCACCAGACCAGGGGGATGAGGTGGACGAGGCTTTCTTCTGGTAACTAGCAGAAGTTACTAGATTGCAAGCCCTGGTTTTCATGGGAGACTTTAATCACCCAGATATCTGCTGGGAGAGCAATACAGCGGTGCACAGACAATCCAGGAAGTTTTTGGAAAGTGGAGGGGACAATTTCCTGGTGCAAGTGCTGGAGGAACCAACTAGGGGCAGAGCTCTTCTAGACCTGCTGCTCACAAACTGGGAAGAATTAGTAGGGGAAGCAAAAGTGGATGGGAACCTGGGAGGCAGTGACCATGAGATGGTCAAGTTCAGGATCCTGACACAAGGAAGAAAGGAGAGCAGCAGAATACGGACCCTGGACTTCAGAAAAGCAGACTTTGACTCCCTCAGGGAACTGATGGGCAGGATCCCCTGGGAGAAGAACATGGAGGGGGAAAGGAGTCCAGGAGAGTTGGCTGTATTTTAAAGAATCCTTATTGAGGTTGCAGAAAAAAAACATCCCGATGTGTAGAAAGAACAGTAAATATGGCAGGCAACCAGCTTGGCTTAACAGTGAAATCCTTGCTGATCTTAAATACAAAAAAGAAGCTTACAAGAAGTGGAAGATTGGACAAATGACCCAGGAGGAGTATAAAAATATTGGTCAGGCATGCAGGAGTGAAATCAGGAAAGCCAAATCAGACTTGGAGTTGCAGCTAGCAAGAGATGTTAAGAGTAACAAGAAGGGTTTCTTCAGGTATGGTAGCAACAAGGAGAAAGTCAAGGAAAGTGTGGGCCCCTTACTGAATGAGGGAGGCAACCTAGTGACAGAGGATGTGGAAAAAGCTAATGTACTCAATGATTTTTTTGCCTCTGTCTTCACAAACAAGGTCAGCTCCCAAACTGCTGCACTAGGTGGCACAGTATCGGGAGAAGGTGACCAGCCCTTTGTGGAGAAAGAAGTGGTTCGGGACTATTTAGAAAAACTGGACGAGCACAAGTCCATGGGGCCGGATGCGCTGCATCCAAGGGTGCTAAAGGAGTTGGTGGATGTGATTGCAGAGCCATTGGCCATTATCTTTGAAAACTCAGGGCAATCGGGGGAGGTCCCGGATGACTGGAAAAAGGCTAATGTAGTGCCCATCTTTAAAAAAGGGAAGAAGGAGGATCTGGGGAACTACATGCCAGTCAGCCTCACCTCAGTCCCTGGAAAAATCATGGAGCAGGTCCTCAAGGAATCAATTCTGAAGCACTTAGAGGAGAGGAAAGTGATCAGGAACAGTCAGCATGGATTTACCAAGGGCAAGTCATGCCTCACTAACCTAATTGCTTTTATGAGGAGATAACTGGGTCTGTGGATGAGGGGAAAGCAGTGGATGTGTTATTCCTTGACTTTAGCAAAGCTTTTGATACGGTCTCCCACAGTAGTCTTGCCAGCAAGTTAAAGAAGTATGGGCTGGATGAATGAACTATAAGGTGGATAGAAAGCTGGCTAGATCGTCGGGCTCAACGGGTAGTAATCAACGGCTCCATGTCTAGTTGGCAGCCGGTTTCAAGCGGAGTGCCCCAAGGGTCGGTCAGGGGCCGGTTTTGTTCAATATCTTCATTAATGATCTGGAGGATGGCGTGGACTACACTTTCAGCAAGTTTGCAGATTACACTAAACTGGGAGGAGTGGTAGATACGCTGGAGGGTAGGAATAGGATACAGAGGAACCTAGACAAATTAGAGAATTGGGCCAAAAGAAACCTGATGAGGTTCAGCAAGGACAAGTGCAGAGTCCTGCACTTAGGACGGAAGAATCCCATGCACTGTTACAGACTAGGGACTGAATGGCTAGGAAGCAGTTCTGCAGAAAAGGACCTAGGGGTTACAGTGGACGAGAAGCTGGATATGAGTCAACAGTGTGCCTTGTTGCCAAGAAGGCTAACGGCATTTTGGGCTGTATAATTAGGGGTATTGCCAGCAGATCGAGGGACGTGATCATTCCCCTCTATTCGACATTGGTGAGGCCTCACCTGGAGTACTGTGTCCAGTTTTGGGCCCCACACTACAAGAAGGATGTGGAAAAATTGGAAAGAGTCCAGCGGAAGGCAACAAAAATGCTTAGGGGGCTGGAACACATGTCTTATGACGAGAGGCTGAGGGAACTGGGATTGTTTAGTCTGCAGAAGAGAAGAATGAGGGGGGATTTGATAGCTGCTTTCAACTACCTGAAAGGGGGTTCCAAAGAGGATGGATCTAGACTGTTCTCAGTGGTACCTGATGACAGAACAAGGAGTAATGGTCTCAAGTTGCAGTTGGGGAGGTTTAGGTTGGATATTAGGAAAAACTTTTTCACTAGAAGGGTGGTGAAGCGCTGGAACGGGTTACCGAGTGAGGTGGTGGAATCTCCTTCCTTAGAGGTTTTTAAGGTCAGGCTTGACAAAGCCCTGGCTGGGATGATTTAGTTGGGAATTGGTCTTGCTTTGAGCAGGGGGTTGGACTAGATGACCTCCTGAGGTCCCTTCCAACCCTGATATTCTATGATTCTGCGGCAGCAGAATGCGAGCTGGGACCACAACTCACATGATCATTTGATGGTGAGATGAAACACCAACCTTAGCCAGCCCTGTAATGAACACAAGTGAAATCTGGCTAGCGTTGCCATGTACATGCAAGCTAACGTGGTCAAGAAGTATGCAGGAGAATGATGGGTTGAGTCTCTATGGGAAGAGGGGTAGGGCCGGCTCCAGGCACCAGGTTACCAAGGAGGTGCTTGGGGCGGCCACTTCAGAGAGGGGTGGCACGTCCAGCTGTTTGGCGGCAATTTGGCGGACGGTCCCTCACTCCTGCTCGGAGCAAAGGACCTCCCACCAAATTGCCGCCGCAGATCGCGATCACGGCTTTTTTTTGTTTTGTTTTGTTTTTTTTGTTTGGCTGCTTGGGGCAGCCAAAACCCTGGAGCCGGCCCTGAAGAGGGGGAAATCAATGCAGGGAACTATGCCTATCCCAGTCTTCAGATCTCCCTTGCCTCAACAAGGAAGCCATACCAGTTTTCAGTGCTGAGGTGGGAGTCCATGCCAAAATGGTCTTTGATGGTCCTGAATCCTTTCCTGAGGGTGCTGTGCAATTTTTGCAAGTACCAACACAGTAGGCCCCGTGTGCCAGCCAGCAGAGGCATTGGCTGACTGGGACCTAGAAGAGACTGGATCCATCTTTGAAGTCAATCCTCACTCTTCAGGATCTGTACTCTCTCTCTCTCATTGATTGTTCCAAGGGATAGAACTTCAGATGAGTGTTCCAACTGAAAAGGAATGGCAAACCAAGCAGCTATCTAGTACATGGCTCTCACTGAGACAAAAAAAGACAGTGGCCATGGCCATCTGTGAATGGCATAAGTCTGTCACAGGATGGCTATGGTTTGAAGCCCAAGGGCTTTGAATCCACCATTTTTGGCCCAGATAGGGGTGCAAAGTGCCAAGGAAAATTTAAATTTAAATCTGTTTGGGTTTATAACAGAATTAAATAAAAAAGGAGGAAAAGGAATTAACCCTATTTAACTAATTAATTTGCAAGAAGCAGATTCTGCTCGGGAGTAGTGTGAAGACACCACTTGTTCCATCTTGCTTCCACTAGCAGTGAGAGAGCTGAGGAACACCTATGGCTGCTCTGCCCTTTATTCTCTTGGGTGGAGGGGCACAAGGACATACATGGCGCAGGCACGGCCCAACAATGCTATTAAGAGAGTCTGATCTCACATGCATAGGCATGCACATACCTTAGAGTGGGATCCAAACTGACACATACTTGAAGAACAATTCTTTATTACTTGGAGCTTGCTGCAAAGGCTAAAGACCTTTCAATATCACTGTCAGATATCTCAAACTGGGAATTACTATACACTCATTAAGCTAGTCATCCATCTAACCGCTGGCTTGTGAAAGTGCATGTGACACAATTACCTTGGAACCTAGTGCTCTGAGCCTCAGTTTCCCTCTTCTGGCAGTAGGCATTTCAATCTCCCACTTTTGGCTAGGCCAACTCCAGTGCTTCTTACTGGCCTCTGGCCAAATCATAAACCCATCTCCTTTTCCCAAAGTAAACAGAAAGTCCAAAACAAACAATCATTCAGCAATCTCAGGTTGGATCATCAACCCAACTCCAGGCTCAAAAATTCTTCCACTCCTTATGTCGGGGGAGGAAGGGGGAAAGGAAGGTTTCACATCACCTTCCTCAATAAGCCTGCAGGGGTTCGGCCCTCCTTCTACTCTGAGTTCCGGCCCAGACACACTGTACAAGCATAAGAACATAAGAACGGCCATATTGGGTCAGACCAAAGGTCCATCCAGCCCAGTATCCGGTCTACCGACAGTGGCCAATGCCAGGTGCCCCAGAGGGAGTTAACCTAACAAGTAATGATCAAGTGATCTCTCTCTTGCCATCCATCTCCACTCTCTGACAAACAGAGGCTAGAGACACCATTCCTTACCCATCCTGGCTAATAGCCATTAATGGATTTAACCTCCATGAATTTATCTAGTTCTCTTTTAAACCCTGTTATAGTCCTAGCCTTCACAACCTCCTCAGGCAAGGAGTTCCACAGGTTGACTGTGCGCTGTGTGAAGAACTTCCTTTTATTTGTTTTAAACCTGCTGCCCATTAATTTCATTTGGTGGCCCCTAGTTCTTATATTATGGGAACAAGTAAATAACTTTTCCTTATTCACTTTCTCCACACCACTCATGATTTTATAGACCTCTATCATATCCCCCCCTTAGTCTCCTCTTTTCCAAGCTGAAAAGTCCTAGCCTCTTTAATCTCTCCTCATATGGGACCCGTTCCAAACCCCTAATCATTTTAGTTGCCCTTTTCTGAACTAAAATGGCTCACCTTCTCAGACCCCTTGCTTAAACTCCCTCAACCACTTTTTACCTCCACCTGCTTGTAGGCCTTTTCCACAGCCCCTTCCTTGTGTCTGTGCATGGCTCTCTTTTTCTCTCTTTTCCTTTGGCCCACTTCAGAGAGCCTCCTAGCACTCTCTGCCTCCATCTGGCTCTATTGTCGGGAGCAGGAAAACTCTTCTACATGTCTCTCCCTGATCCTAGTTTTCTTGCAGGTCTCTTCCCCCTACCAAGCTAAGCAGGCTCTTCTCTTGTATAGAAAGTTTCAAAACCCATCATCATGTGATGAGGCAGATCATTAGGAACAGGTAGGCCCACTGCAAATCCCTCATCAAAATCTACTTCTGCTGGGATGCCTATAATCTGTAAAATTGGGATAATACTTTCCTACCACCCAAGGGCAGAGGATAAGTTAATGTCTATGAAACACTCAAATGCTATAGTGAATAGCATTATGAATAAATCAATCTTCAAGAAGAAAATGTGTTGACCCGCCATAAGACCTATGACAGCTCAACAATTTTAGGAGGGTTGCCAATGGACTCAACCAGAATTATGAAATGTAATAATGATCTTTATCTTCTTAATGTTTGTCTGCTCATGGACTTCAAAAATGTCAGAGCTTTATTCTCAGTTGAATAAACTGAATTGTTGCCTTTATTCCTGGCTCTGAATGTACTTGGAATCCTACTTCTTTACCATGTTAGACCTTGTAAAAGACAAATTATTAAAAATATACCATAGTAATAATTATCCCCTCCAACATTGCAGACCTCCGTAATAATATGCATACAAATATTACATAAACTAGTTTACTTTGAGGCCCTACTAAGTTTAGAAAACTACACTAATGCATTCTATAAACAGCATTCATATACAATATACATGCAAAATTCACTGAAAGTTAGGCTTAAAATAAGAAGATAATCTTTAAGTTATTTATAAGGAAAAAATATTATATGCTTATCTGTATCATAAGTATTTACAATAAAGTACTTGAGCACTGAACATAGTCAAGTAAGAGAGCATAAAACATTATATACATACATATATATTCATTATGTATTTATTTATACTTTACATTTAAGTGTATACATACATATTATTATAGTTATATACACACACTTTATATAAACTCTTCTCCTATGCTGAGGTTACAGCTATGTAATAAATACATTTATCATGCACTCTGTTCACTACAATTATGTTCCAGACCCTGAGCAGGTTCAAACCCATCACAAAAATACTTCCTTTCCATACTCCCAAAGGTGGACTCTCCCCCTCAATAATCACACCTGTCCAAGGTCCAGAATGAGCAAGATTCAGTCTTGGACTAGGAACTGCTTTTCCATACACAAAAATATGATTACTTTGAAATCTGCAAACTTTAAATTACTGGATATAAGAGTTCCTCAATATTGTAGTGGGTCCCTAGGATTCACTCCCAGCCCTTGAAGACCCTGAAATATCAGCCTTTAAGTTGTGACATTTACCATTCATGAGTAATGCTGCCATTTCAAACTCACACTGATAAAGCCTTTATACCACATCATCAAGTATTCCATTATACGTACACAATCACAATATCTCTTGCACATGTGTTATGCTGTTGGATTACTAAATTTACTTTTTAAATACTTTTTAAAGTTTTCCAAAGTAACATTAACTCTCATATGGGAGGTTTGTGATCATCCCATATAATTAATGTGTGATGGTTTGTGGTATTATAAATACTTTCACAATGATTACATACGCTTTTCCATACCTCCTGTTTCTGCTGCCTGTCACTCAAGAGCTGCTTGAGATACCAGTCACAATTTTCTCGCTGTAATCCTCGGAGTCCCAGGGCTGGTGATGTCAAAACTTCAAATAATGCTAATGCATCTCCCTGTTCCAAAACCAGATCTATCTTTGATAGGGCTGAATGTGCTAGGGAGAGAGCAAAGTAAAGTAAGGGTCAAAAGCTAAATGTAGCAAACATTAGGCTTCTATAGCAGAGGCCTCAAAGGCATCTCTTCCTGAACACTACTGACCGATAGTTTAGGCCTGGAAGTCTCCAAGTCAGACTCCAAAATCACTCAGGAGGACTTTAACAAGTGAAAGAGATGAAAATGGTATGTAATACTCAGGGCACAGAGTTTAATGGGGATCCTTCACTTCTTTAAGGGGCCAGGGGAGGGACAAGGGGCAGGATGAATTCATAATATAGAGCAGGGGTCAGCAACCTACGGCACGTGTGCCAAACATGGCACGCGAGCCGATTTTAAGTGGCATGCAGCTCCCTTCCGTGGTCCTGGACCCCAACCCCACTCAACCCCCCCCTGCTCACCGCTCTCCCCTGCGGGGGCAGGAGGCAGAAGCTTGGTTCTGCGGCAGCCAAGCTTTCCCTCTCCCCCGCTTCTTCCCCCAGCGGTGCTTTCCTGCCCCGCCTCCTCTCCGTCCCTGGCCAATCAGCTGATGGCCCTAGCGAGGGTGAGGGGGAAGAGCGGCAGCGTGCACACTGCACCGTAGAGGACACAGAGAGAGGTAGGGACGGAGCCTGGGGGAAAGGGGTGGAACAGGGCATATACCTTCCAGCCCTCTGCCCTGAGCGGCTCAGGGCAGGGGGCTGGGAGCACCCCCACAAGCCGAGCACCCCAACCTTCTGCCCTGCACCCTCACAGCCCCATCCCTCTGCCCTGAACCCCCCATACACCCAGCCGTCTGCCCTGAACCCCCCCACCCAACATACACCCAGCCGTCTGCCCTGCACTCCCCACAGCCCTGATCTCTGAACCCCCGCCACACACACCCCAGCCCTCTACCCTGACCCCTGAAACACACACACACCCAGGTCTGGGGTCCCGGCCGCAGGCCCTGATCAGCCCTCTACTGGCCTAGGTGAACAAAACCCCAGGCTGGCAGCGAGCTGAGCAGGCTGGTGGCGTAAGATCAGCATTTTAATTTAATTTTAAATGACGCTTCTTAAACATTTTGAAAACCTTGTTTACTTTATCTACAATAATTTAGTTATATAATATAGACTTATAGAAAGAGACCTTCTAAAAACGTTAAAATGTATTACCGGCACGCAAAACCTTAAATTAGAGTGAATAAATGAAGACTCGGCACACCACTTCTGAAAGGTTGCTGACCCCGATATAGAGAAATACTATGAACAAATACAGCAAGGAGAGCTACTCAACTTAGTTCAAAGTACAGGGATGGAAGGGGGAGTAAAGGAGCCACACAAGTCTGAATACTCTTTATCCAGGTCTATTAGTTCAGTGGGAAACTTACTGTTGACTTTGTTGACATTGCCCTGAATTTCAGCTTGAGTCAGCAGCTCTTCGTACACATCCCTCTCTCTCTCCGAATTCTCAGAGCCAGTCTGACAATGAAACAAAATTTTCAATGCAGCTGTAGAGTAGACTTTGCAGTGTGTTGTTTACAGGCCTCTTACAGTCCTCCAACAGAAAGGGCAATGAACATAACTAATGTACACCTACATGAAGTTCTAAACCACTGCACAAGAGGTCAGTAACAACTACACACACAGAAAAGGGAGTCCTGAAAGTGAATATCCCTAGGTGTGTACACACACACACTCTATAGATCTCCAGCAAACAGAGAAGGATATACAATATATAAGACTGGATGATTTCATTTAACAGCTCTGTGTGGGCACACAGAAGGAATCCCAGGACGTATAATGCAATAGATCCAGTTAGGCAGACATATACAGGTTCTCAAACTGGAAATGTACCAAACCAAATAAATGGATATGATATTCCAGAACAGGCCACATATCTAAGTATTGCTAATTTGCCTATCACTATGGCAAAGAGCAGACAACCGATAGTCTGGGTAGAATTCTGTAAGCAGATTCATTTACAAAGTAACATACCAAGCTTTTGGGACCACAGTGTTTAGACTTGGATGTGTAGTGCTTGTAAATATCAGCCTCTATAGAGTAGGATTACTCACAGCCTAGGTAGACTTGGAGAACGAGATTCACTAAGCAAGTTTAGTCTAGGTGAAGTTCTAGAAATAGTTCAAATTTTGTGGGATGGTGGGTTTGTTACATATATACATTAGGAAGACTCAAAAATTCTATAAAAAAAAAGAGGACAGGCTTTATTGATGTCTAGAATAAGACAGCTCCTCTATGTTCTTCCACCATGCATATTCCTTGGGAATCTGTGTGTAAGAGATTCAACTACAAATTAGATGTAAAACTATAATATCTGTTTTCTTCAATCTCATAATAGATTAAATTAATCCCTGGAAACTACAATGGAATTTCACTAAGGATAAATCTGGCCTAACATCTTACACAAAAGACTGAACAATATGGTTTCACTGGATTCCATGAGCAACCTCCTTTGGTGACATAATGAACTCAATACAATGAAGATGAATTCGTAACTAGAAAGGAACATTGATTTTTACCCTGTTTTTGGCATTCTCCATCTTGTCCTTCTTTGCCCGATACAATGTGTCCTGATAGATTGATGCCAGCAGTTCATCAAGATTCACCAACATGGCATTGGAGTTTTTCATTGCCAACAGGGTGTCAGCTGGAACTTGGCGGTCAATTGCTTCATTAATGGCAATAACAGCAGCATGCACTGAAAAACAAATCACAGCTTCCCTGTTAACTGCAAAGATGAATGCTCTGTCCTGTAATAAATTAAAGGCTTATCTGGTAAAGAAGAAAACAGCTGACTAGAGCTTTGGCATTGTTGCAAGAATTATCAGTATATAAATTATAAGTAAGACTTTGTATTTTTGACAACGGTAGTACTTATTTCCTGATATTGTAGTTTGATTTTGACCAAATCACATTCCGATTTTCTAACAAAAATGTCTTGGCCATAGAAGGCCTGTGTTGACTTAAACAATAGGGACTATTATAGCCAGCACTATAACATGCACTTTCTATCCAGTCTGGCAATTTAAACGGTCACAGAGGATGAAAATCCATTTCCCCTTACATGCTGCTTCATCCACAGAGAGTTCGTTAGCTAAAATTCCTCCAATCTTGCTGAAGGCAGGCATCTGAATTCCATACTTCTCCAGCTCACTCCTCATGTTACTGATCTCCTCCTCTGAAACACAGAGGGGAAGGGTGTAATGTGGGCAAAACATTCAGAATCAGTCCTAAGATCAGCTATTGACACAGAAAAATTAGAACAGCTACAATAGATTGCAAATTGCCCTTTCACAAATACTTTGTGCATGCAGTCTGAGAAGAGACAAAACTCTCCTATATTCGTTCCAGTCATTCAAATGGGAGGGCCTCACAGAAGTCTGTCTCACTACATAGTTTTGTGCTCCTAGCGACAAAGGTTTGAAACAGATTACGTGATCCCTGTACGTCTCAAAGTATGGCTGCCAGCAGGGCAAGGAACGTACATACAAAACATCCTACAAAGCTTGTTTTCTTCTGCAGCTGGTTCTCTGGAAGGAAAAAGACTAAAGCCAAGGGAAGGGGAGGGAGAGACAGTGGAGACATACTACTGTTAACAGAGCCAATAACTAAATAATTCAGAATAAAACTTCCTCCTAAAATTCTGGAGTCTCCTTCCCCAGCTAGGATGGGAGGAATCCCCCACCCACTAAACACAAATGAAGTTACAGCCCTGGCTGCCTTTGGGCATTAATCCTCCTCTGTCCATTATGTACAGCATCTACTGGAGTAAGTAAACAGGGCATGCAAATTCATAAACATTCAAATCTCAGAGAAGCAAGAAATCTCCATACCTGTGAAGTCCACCTTCCCATATAAATCTTGAATCTGAGGGGCCAGTCCCAGTTTAAACAGGTACAGACTAGGAAACATAATGCAGGAATAATTAGCACTAATTACTCCTTGTCGTCTTTACCCCACTCACAAGTAAATAAGGGAGAGAGAGATACTGGGAAACATTCAGCTAAGTGGAAAGACTTCTAGATGGTTAAAACCTGCCTTTTCAATTGTGATGGTGATTGATTCTCCCAGTGAAGCGTTTGTGTATGAAGGAATGTCACCGTGAAAAAACAATATACCCCTCTCCAGAAAGAAAGATCCATATTTAAAAGTTCCCTTCTGATCAGCAGACATCTGGTTGCACATCTGGGTAACTTCCCACCAAAGATTTGCTTTATTCTGTTGGTTAACAGCACAGAGCCAGCCCAACCCTACAGGCACAAAACACACCATGCAGCTACCTAGGTTGGTAAGGAAAGTTTGTATATTCTTTACTGCACTAGGTAACTGCAAGGTTTGCTGGTGCCTATAGGGTTGGGATTGCAAAGTGAAGTAAGATAAATTGAATTAAGGCCACTCTAATTCTGAATATAAGTGTCAACACCAGGGTTTAATGCAATTTAGTTTATCCACTTTAAATTCACACTTTTAGTTAATTCAGATTAACTTTCCTGAGTGTCCCCATGTAGACTAGTCCTTACTCTTGGAGACCTATATGTTGCCCATTATTTATATTTCAGCAAAAAGCTGACTCATTCTGAATATCTGGATTCTGATTTACACATCACTGGCAAAGAGGACCAGACTGATAAGGAGATATGAACATCTGCCAGCTGAGCCCAACTACTCAAAGAATAACTGCAGCAGCTATCGTGAAGCTGCCAGTAAGGAGGCGCTTCACCACTAACAATGACCCAAATCCCTTTCATACTGGGCAAAGGAGCATACACTACACAGTTCCATAATTGGCCATCACACAGTGCCAAGTGTTCCTGACCGCAAGTTATACTAAATGTTGGGAACTGGGTTGAAAGCAGGTTCACTTCTACAAACAATCTGATTCTACACCAGCCTGAAACTTCTGTTGATGTTCAGCTATTTGCAATCTATCTTGATGTTTCCTCCTCAGATTTCACCCTGACAAAGGATCAGAAAGCAAAAGAACAAGCTCCTTCTTGAGGACTGAAACTGAGTGAGCATAAGATGGAGACCCAAACTGATATGGCTCAGTGCTCTTTATACAGAAATGTCTTAAGGAGTGTTCTTCATGTGAAGCCCACTAAATATTCTTCTGCAATCAGATTGGAAACCTGCATCCAAACTGGTTTATCAGGAAGGACTAAGTCATTGCAATGCAATGTTCTATCTCTCTAGAGCATGAAGCGGGAGCAAAACTATCCACTTCAACACACTCTAATGAGGCAAAGACAGAAGTACCTAGCACAGCCAAATGGATCTTTCTAGTTACCTCAAGAGGTGAGAGATTAACCCTCTGACCTCTGAAAGGGTTTTAAAGCTTTACATGGCTTTTCAAAAAGCCCCCAAAAGTCTCCCTGATTTATCCTAAAAATAAACATGCTGCACACAGAAGGTTGGCCTCACTTTACCTGCTGCTCAGCTGAACAAACAAGCCTGCACCTATTCTCTCCAGACACAAACTGAAATTCATAGTTTATTAGCAGGTGAAAATGACAGTGTTGTCACTTCCCCTTCTGCCTCTCACACTGCAGGTCTAGATATAGATTCAGACAGTGCACACAACCGTGAAAATCTAGAACCATTATAGAAGTAAACATGCATCATATGAGACAGAATGGGGCATGTGCATACTCATGCTTCTGAACACCCACAGTACGTTCATACCCTTCCTAAGATTAATTTTCAATTCAGTGATATTTTATTAGCATGACAAGCTATACAAGTGTGGCCAAAGCGAGGGTGGGAGTGGGAAGAGTAGACCCTTTAAAGCAAACCCAAGACAGCACTTCACACTATATGTTTGGGATTTGATCCTCGTGACCAGCTGTCATTAGTGTCCATTCCTGATCTGGTGGCAGGACGATACATAATGTGATACTATCTCAATTCTCTTTTATGGTCACACAAATACTGTAGATTCCACTTATTGGGCAACCCCTTGGTAGCCAGCAAAAAGTTGCTATTATCCAGCAGCTGCTAATAAGTGGAAGGTAGGTTGTGAGACAGCAGTCAAAGAAGGAAGTGCCAGAACTTCACTTCTCTGGCTGCAGCCTTGCAAACCTGCCTGCAGGCAGGACAGCAGCAGGGAGGGGGGCTGCAGCCTGGATGCCAGGGCTTTCCAAAGGGAGTGGGGGCTCTGAGGGCCCACAGAGCTGCATGGTACCTTTCCCTGCATTCTCCACACATCACAGCAATTCTTTCCCTATGTGGAGTCTCCCAGCAGGGTGTAGCCCAGAGCAGCACAGGGAGAGGTACCACTGGGCTACTGCCCCTCTCATCCCAGCTACTGCTCTGCCCACAGCCTTCCCCCACCTCTCCTCCCCACCCGCCTCTTACCTCCTGTGCAGAGCCTGTGCACATGCAGGTTTTCCAGCCTGCTGCCCCCTCCCCACCCTCCACTATTGCTTTGACGACAGCCTCCTCTCCCCTCCCAGCCACCTACTTCCTGTGCAGTCTCAGTGTGCAGGCAGGCTTCCATGGCTGCAACAGGGGTGCTCAGCACATTCCAGTGCTTCCTTCTGGGGCCGCAGCCCCACAAACCTGCCTGCAGGTAGAACCTTTCTCCCAAAAGACGTTGTGAATAAGCAACATGCTGTTGCCACTATCCGGATCCCATTAATATTAAAGTCAATGGGGTGGGATTGGTTTCCAGCAAAATGTTGCTATTAACTGTAAGTTGTTTATATCTGGGTCACTATTAAGTGGAACCTACTATATGGAACTGCTTCTCTGGGGTAGGGCACTCTATACGGCACACACCTTCAAAAGGCTCTGATTACACTTCTTGCTTCATGATACCGTGATTCACAAATATGCACATATACACACACAATCCCCAAGGAAGGAGATTCACAGCTGTACACACCCCATCTCTAAGGCTTGGGAATCTCAAGATGTATATGCTGCCGCCAATGGCTGGTGATATCACTGACTCTTAAACATGCATAGCACTTATCACTGGAAACATAAATGCATTCATCATTTCATAGATGTCACTCCTGAAAGCTGCAGATCTTTCTTTAAGCCCACAGTACATTCACCCCCCACCAACTCTGAATCAGAATGCATTTGCATTCCCACAGACTTCAGATTTCTAGGTAGCCTTCATTCACTCACAATTCAGCCTCCTACCTAACACACATTACCTGAGTGCATGGATACAATAGATGCAGCGTGGCATGTTCTTCCGATCATAGATGTCAGTAGTTTCTGGGTAGAAAATCTGAATATAAAACAAAGTTAACCATCAGAATAATACCCTACTCTAGCCATCCTAGTAGGAAGGATTCTGACAATCCTAAAACTCCTCCAGCCCAGTCATGAGATAGGTAGTTCTTGGAGCACAACGTGTCTCCCCTCCACTTTGTACCCCACTGAGGCCCCTCCTAGCTGAAGCCTCACATTTCTCCCATGCGTCTACCAACAAACCTGTTCCCCACTTTCCTTACATGTACTCTCACATACACATCCCTGCTCAGCCCCATGCCCCTTTTATGTGACCACCGCGCATTGGCTCCCCACAGAGATACTGTGTGGTGTACCTGGGGAACTGGGTTGGAGATGCTGAGGGAGCCAAGAGATGAGCAGGGATATTTACATGAGGGGTTGGGGAAGAGGATTTTGTTTGGACTGGGTGGGCAGAAGGGGACTATGTGTGAGTGGCCTAGGAGAATGGTAAAGACAGTGTTGTGCTGCAAGGCACCTGGGGCCATATTTTCCAACAAATGTTGGGGGTCATATTTTTAATTGTTCATCCCCAGCAGCTCCTATTATCACATTCTTGGATCCAGAGCTCTTTTGAAAGTCAGGCCCCTTAAAGGGTTAACGTGGAAGGCGTCACTACATAGATTCTAAGGCCAGAAGGGACCATTATGACAGTCTGACCTCCTGTGAGCATATCCAATCTTGATTTAAAAATTGTCAGTAATGGAGAAACCATCATGACCCTTGGCAAATTGTTCCAATGGTTAATTACTCTTGCTGTTAAAAAAAAAAATATATATATATATATATATATATATATATATAGGCCTTATTTGCAGTCTGCATTTATCTAGCTTCAACTTCCAGCCATTAAATGTTAGACCTTCCTCTGCTAGATAAGAGCCCATTATTAAATACTTGTTCTCCCTGTAGATACTTATAGACTGTAAATCAAATCACTCCTCAGCCTTCTATTTATTGTATTAAGCTAAATAGACTGAGCATCCTGAGTCTATCATTATAAGGCATGTTTTCTAATCCTTTAAATCATTCTTGTGGGTCTTCTCTAAACACTCTCCAATGTATCAACATTCTTCTTGAATTGTGGGCACCAGAAGTGGACACAGTATTCCAGAAGTGGTCATACCAGTGCCAAATACAGAGGTAAAAAAACCTCTCTACTCCTATTCGAGATTCCCCCATTAATGCATCCCAACATCACATTAGCTCTTTTCGCCACAGCATTACCCTGGGAGCTCATATTCAGCTGATTATTTGTCATGACCCACAAATCTTTTTCACAATCAGAAGTGCTGACTATTTCCGGGTTATCTTTAACAAAGCACTTACTTTTCTTGGAAGGATATGTGCCTGTGTGTGTTCCTTACTGCTGTGTATCCTCGCAAAATGACAAGTGTCTCTGCACAAAGGCTTCACACTTGCACTCCCTCAATTCTGCTGCCTCAGTTCCTTGGTGCTCTAGGCAGCTGTGAAATGGGGAGCATTTGATGTGTGACTGCCTTGATGCAGAGACACTGGGCTCTATCTCAGGTCCCCTGCTCTGACATAGCCTTCCAACAAGCCCCCCTCTCTACCAGCGAAGTCTTTCCCCCAGTCCCCTTACATATTGCTGCTATATTCCCTCCATTTCCTCAAAGCCTTACTCAAGCCCTCATGCCTGACCCAAGTCCCATTCTCTCCGCTGTCCCCCACATTCTCTCTCTTCTCATCCAACATCCTCCAGAGCACCATCTCTCTCCCAGAGCCCATTCCTATACTTCCTGCTGCTCCTCTAGATCACTAGGAGTTCATGCATAGCACAGCTGATAAGTCAGGAGAGAGTTGGGTGGCAAATGTTGACGAAATCCTAAAAATAATAGTTTCAAGTGAGTATTTTTTTAAAAATGCAGACAGCAGGTTAAGGTATATAATAGTGACCCTTGTGTGATTAAACACATAGACTGTTCCTGTTACACGTAATAAAAGTGTGAGGAAAAGTTGTGTTGGGTATAAATCAATGCTCATGGTTTGACTTTCAGTACAATGTTCCCAAAGATTTATAGATTTTAAGGCCAGAAGAGACCATGATGATCATTTAGTTGGACCTCTTGTATAACACAGGTCATGGAATTTCACCCAGTTACCCCTGTACTTAGGCCAATAATTTGTGTTTAACTAAAGCATCTTTCCAAAAGGCTTGATTTGAAGACTTCAAGAGACAGAGAATCCACCACTGCTCCACAAGAGATGGAAAATCCACCACTTCCAAAAATTGTTGCTCCTTTTATCCATGATTTTCCTATGATGATTCCTAAAAATTGCCATGACCAAACTGTAGCTCAGGCATGCTGCTCAACAGAATGAAAAATAAAAATTTTGTACTGCAGATCTCACCCAAAATAATGAGTGTTAAGCATTTGGTACTAAAGCAGGAATTCACTGCCTCCCAATCATACAAACAGGGATGGGAATGGACTATTTTAACAAACTTCAGAATTTCAAAGGAGAACCAAGTCTAGGAAACTAAGGTTTAGCTAGGCAGAGTTTATTGAATCCTGTGTGTTTGCAAATTCATCCCACAACTTTCAAAACCTGGCGTTGTAGTGCAGAAATTACCTTGGGGAGGCCAATTTCAGCCATGGCATTCAACCACTGAATAACATTATCAGTATGACGGAAATGGAGACCAGTTGCCTGAAATAAAGAGGGGAAGGAAAAAAGCACATGAATCATCACAACCACTGTGAGTACCAGGGAACTTTGCTAAGGCATGCATCTGATAAGTGCTACTTACAACAGCTAAACTCTTCCAGGGATCTGAGGTCTTAAGTACTACGATGAAAGCTTTCTACAGCCAATTACATTTAAGGCTTACAAAAGGCCAGCTTTCTCAGACTCTCACATGCACACAAACTCAGACTAAACTAGAGATCTTCCTTCATCTGATATTCTATAGTTCAGGAAGAGTTAACTTACATTTTTTCAGTCTAAATTTGCCACAATCTATTACTCACTCATTCACTGGCAGTTCCTCTACAACCATATGACCTGAAGTCTCCCTCCTATCTCAGACCTCTCTAGCCATCCTAGTTCCCAGAATGGAGAGGTCTCACCTTATATCTGGTTTGTTCCCGGTCATAGATTTTCTTCAGAGACACCACCTTGGGGGAGAAAAAGTTTCCAAGTTTGGCTAGATAGACTCCATTCCTTAGCCCCTCCTCCAGCTCTGTTGTGGGAGGTAGATCCTCATTAAGGCAGGCCTCCATCCATCTGAAAATGTAAAAAGGACAGGAAAGGAGTAGGTCATTTGAGAGCTTTTATGATGTGTTCCATTTACTCTCCTCTTGGGGTACATTAGCTGCTCATTTTCTGAGCAAGTTCAGTGTTGCTGCTGTCACATCTTTTCCCATTGTATGATTTATGTATTAGGCACTGATGTGCAGTGTTATAAGACAGTGTGTACCACAAGATGCTGCTGTTTGGCCTCAGGTTTGAAGTGCTTCCCTTTCAGCTTTTAGGCTACCCACACTGAAGTTACTTCACATGAAAAAGTGAGCAGAAATACTGAACCCAAAAGTCTTAGAAAGTTTCACAAAAATATTTTTTAAACAATCACTCTTATAAACATCCTCTTACCCATTAATTTCTTTTCTCCTGGTCACCGTGTACTTTACATTTGCCTAAATATATTAGCCAAACTAAATTACCTCTAGTTTGAATCATCCTCCTGAGCACAGACTCATCTACTAGGTCTCCCTTTGTTGAGCTCCTCTATATGCAATATCACCTAATCCCTCACCAGTTATTAGTTGCTCCATCCCACTGATTCAAGTTCTTTTAGTGCAGTCTCACAGCTGAGACCTCAGATTCTGTGGTCATGTTTGCCTCTTTCCTGTATTTTCTCCCATTCTCTTACATATTTCAGACTTTAATTTAAAGTAAGTGAAGATACAGAATACTAGCTGCTACTGTAAGTATGATCTCATTTTCATTACTAAAGAGTTCTGTGTTCCCATCCAGTATCACAGCTTTCAATCAGCTCTTCCTTTATCTCTTATTTCTTCCTATCTAATTTAATGTCTGTTACTGTAGTACCTGAAGACAACAAAGATTACAGAAAGTAAATAATCTGAACAACTAATGTCCCCACTGAGAAAATAAGTCTGGTTTTACCTCTTTAGGGAAGTTGTCATGGGAAATCTAATGTATTCAGATAGGATTTATAGTTTGCTCTGAAGGAGGTAAGACCTTTGGTCATTTAATATTTGTGGAAGGGATTTCCACAACCATGGTTCATCTTCTAAAAGATCTATTGCCTTTCTCTGGAGCACGTGTCACTGTTAACTTAGTACTTCTAGAGTTCAGAGGGACACACCTACCTTGGTAAGGTCATGGTGAAACAGAAAAGTGATTTTCAAGATATTTAGGGTGTAGAAGATCAAGATCCAAATCTTAAAATCAGATCTGGTATTGCAACATGAGTAAGGCTAAGATTTAGTCATGGGTATTTTTGGTAAAAGCCATGGACAGGTCACAAGCTGTGCATTTTTATTTATTGCCCGTGACCTGTCCATGGCTTTTACCAAAAATACCCCTCACTAAATCTCTACTTCTGGGGCACCATTGCTGGGGCAGGCCCTGCTAGAGGGGGGGCCAACTCCAGTGCTGGGGGTTGACTACACCCCGGCCACTGCTCCCGGGGACCGCTCTCCCAACGGCTTCCGGGCACCCCAGGACCACTGCTGCTCAGGTGGTCCCCAGGGCACCCCCAGGACTGCTGCTCAGGCGCTCCCCGGAGCCAGTCACACCGGCCGCTGTTCCAGCAGTCCCTGGAGCCTGCTGAAGCTGGCCGTGGGGCAGCCCCCAGGACCATTGCTCAAATGCTCCTGGGGCCACCCCCGGGACCAACCGCACCAGCCACTGCTTGTGCGGTCCCTGGAGCCAGCTGCCTGAGCAATGGCCGGTGCAGCTGGCTCTGGGGTGGCCCCCGGGACCACTGCTCGGGAGTTTCCCAGGGCCGCCACCAGGACTACTGTTCAGGTGCAGTGACCAGCTGCACTGGTCAGGTGGCCCCCAGAGCCAGCTGGCCCTGGGGCCAGTTGCTCGGGTAGCCCTGAAATCAGCCGCACCAGCTGCTGCAGAAGTCACGGAGGTCGCTGAAAGTCATGGAATCCGTGACTTCTGCAACCTCCCTGAAAGAATCACAGCCTTGAACATGAGCTACTGTACTGTATTGAGCTCAGATAACTTAAAGACAAGGAAAGTAACACTGAACTGGGGGAGGGGTCCTGGCCGAAAGAAATCCAGCCAGTAAGACTGCTGAAGCTTGTGAGAAAGATCTTTGCTTTGCATTCATTTAGCTTGTTAAGTTGGACATTAATTGCATTTTACCTTTTATTCTCTTGTAACCAATTCTGACTTTATGCCTCATTACTTGTAATTACTTAAAATCTTTCTGTGGTTAATAAATTTGTTTTGTTGTTTTATCTAAACCAGTATGCTTAGGTTGAAGTGTTTGGGAAACTATTTGAGATAATAGGATTTGTGCGCATCATTTTATTAAATACAGATTCCCTGGGACCTGCTTAGTCCTATATAAGAAATGGTTTACCAATAATATTAAATCCCAGATCAGATTATGGCAGAGTCCTGTCGGAGGCATACATCAATTGCTTAAAAATACTAGGAAGAAAAGAGATACTTTGGCAACTACATTGGGTGAAGCAGGAGTTGGAGTTTCACTATGCAGTTCTGCAGACACTGAAGGGTCAAATCTTAGAATTAACTTTTTAGCCAATAGTTTTGGAAAAACTATCAGAAAAGGAGGTGGGTTCAGTAGCCTAACACTGCAGCAGGACATGATGACTATTAGAAATATGCACTCCATTGCATAAACTTTTAAATGAATTAATATATCTGTAAATACTGTGAGTCATTGAGTAATAACATTTCTCAAAGGTGCCACAGGACTCTGTTGCTTTTTAGAGATCCAGACTAACACGGCTACCCCTCTGATACTTAACATTTCTCAAGAAATTGTTTACAGCATATATGGTATTTAACTTGTTATGCATTTAACAAAAGACAGAAAGTGGGGGGAAAGGTCAAGATTGTTAAACAGCACACTGATCTGGATCACACTAGTGGAAAAGGAAATGTACTATTGAAAAGAAAATGTGCAATTTCTTTGGATAGAATGTCGTAGGCCTTGGGCACCACATGAAATTAATAATGGGACTTTGCCAATCATGATTGCTATTCCCAGATGGACAGCAAGTCCTATAGAATTAGTATGTGTTACAGTATGGGTATTTTGAGAATCTAACATATAGACAACAGTATCCTAGAGTTAATCTGGCAATAAGGGATGGTGTGGAGATAAACACCACATGTTGTTAAAGAACGAGGCACAGTTAGATGGTTCTGTGACTGCAGCTACCTCAGAAGGAAGTTAGGGCAGATTAATCACCAAGGACCGAGTGAAAGAGGTGGTACAGCTCAGTGACACCATGTGTGCACTGGGATGCCACCACTTTTCAGTTGGTACAATGCCATATTAAGGGAACCTGGATGGGTTTTGTCTAAAGCTCATCTCTCTGACTCAGATTGGGACCCATAAACGATAGCCAAGTGTACGGATTGAGGAGAACATGACAGATGAAGTGATGGACAACAATGAATGGGAATAATTAGTGACTAGTCTCTTTGTACCCATATCTCCCTTGTCTATTAACACAATTGATTTAGAAAAGAGAAACATACAGCAACTTGTGCCTATTACCCAACTGATAGCTGAGCAACAACAAATTGGGGACAGAGCTGTACAGGTTATGGAAACACCTCGGTAGGCCATACCAGCAGAGATGAGCTTGCACCACCTGGTGGGTACTTGAAGTTTAGTCTTCATGGTAGTTCAAATAACAACAACTATTGTGGTCATGGGAATGTGCTGCTGGATAATAAATTTGAAAAAGCAAGCACAGAAAGAAAGATGATGCAAATGAAACAAATGCAAACATAGGAGAAAACAAAAGGGTGTGGAACATAGGGCTGGCTTAGCTGACATGGGCAGGTCCAAGTTAAGACAAGACAAGCTCAAAAATGTAATTGCTGAAATAACTAACTATTGTGAACATGTTTAGTAAATAAGGGAGCCAGAAACTAACTAAATTAACTCTTGTGGGTATGTTTATAGTAAACAAAGTAGGCAGAAAAAACACTGAATTTATAAGCTTGCTTTACACAATCTGCAAAGCGACTGGTCTTTATATGCAAGAAGTATAGCTAGGAAAGATGCATATACATTATGTGGCACGAATTGGAATCGTAGTAGCACCCTGTACCAAAACCCTCTGTGTCTGCACCTGGCCCGAATGGGCAAAGAGCTGTTACATGCCTAACAAACTAACCTAAGTGATGAGCTGGAGTCAAATTGAGTTTTTTGGATCCCAGAGATTTGGATGACGTGTTATCCCAGAACTGGACACAGTGTACCGGATAAGCTAAGTGGAAAAGGTCTCAGAGGGAATCCCAACACTAACCAGCCATAGGAACCAAAGAAGAGATTACAAAAGCTAGGGATCATATGGAATTTGTAATGATGGATAAAGGCACTAAGATGTCGAAGATCAAGGATGGGTCTCCAACTCCCTTTTTCCTTTGGGATTAAGAAATAACAGGAATAAAAGACTTTGCCTATGAACTCTAGGGCAGGGGTTCTCAAACTGGTTATTACATGGGGGGTCGCAAGCTATCAGCCTCCACCCTAAACCCCGATTTATAATGGTGTTAAATATATTAAAAAGTGTTTTTAATTTATAAGCAGGGGGTCGCACTCAGGAGGCTTGCTACGTGAAAGGGGTAACCAGTACAAAAGTTTGAGAACCACTGCTCTAGGGGCCCTTACTCCACTGCTCCCAGTTGTAGGAGGGCACCTACTTCTTGCTTCAACAAACTCGCATCACAAGAGTCCCTGAAGAGAGAGACAGAGTGTAAGAAGGGGTTTCAACAGTTTGAAACTGGATGGGATACCAACAATGGCATGAAATTTTACTCCTGCCTGATGTCCAGACTGTGGGGCAGCTGAGGAAGTGGCAAATGGTCACCTCTGCCTCAGGGGCTCTAAAGATCTCTGGTGAGAATAGTATTGTTTTTGTCTATAGAAAGGCTGTTGCTTCTGTTGCTTCCTCTTTAGGATTGGAAGATACAATCCCAAAGATTGCAAGATAGTCCACAAACCTTTCAGGGTATGGAAT
This sequence comes from Chrysemys picta bellii, assembly GCF_011386835.1. Classification (NCBI taxonomy): domain Eukaryota; kingdom Metazoa; phylum Chordata; order Testudines; family Emydidae; genus Chrysemys; species Chrysemys picta. Next base: position 126,269 of record NC_088800.1, read on the forward strand.
ACCTCATGCATACCAGTTTTAAATAGCTCAGTGCCCTCAAATGAGAGGTCCTCAATGGTAACCTGATCTCCTTCAGGATCCCGGATGCCTGTAGCAAAGAGGACCTCCACACAGCAATGGTAGGGTCATGGTCCTTACTGCCATATCAGACCACATTTAGTGCCACCTGAAGTGCTGTCCTGACCATAAGCTGACCTTCTGACATGAAGGATTTCCATGCCTCCTGGCATTCTTTTGGGAGTTTGTCAAGGAAGTTAGAGAGCTTGTTCCAGATCAAGACATCATATTTTGAGAGTAAAGCCTGGTAACTGGCTTACTTTCATCTGAAGTCTTGCTGATGAGTAGATTTTTCTATCAGAGAGACCTAGCTTCTTTGGGTCCTTCTTGTGCGCAGTGGACATTAGCTGAACCTGTAGTTTGGATTTCTCTTGAACTGCCTGGACCAGAGCAGCCAGGATAGAGTGCTGATAGAAATACTCAGATCTCTTAGCCAGCACCTATATCTCCTATCAGCTCTTTTGGAGGCAGCTAGTGTCAAGATAGGCATGTGTCATATGGTCTTGCCAAATTCAAGTAGCACTTAATTTATGGGCCATGGCCAGTCTCCCTGTGGTTTAGAGCCAATGAATGTTGAGAAGCTTGTGTTGCTCGTCCCAGATGATCTCCAGTGTGACAGCCAGCATCTTCACCATTCTCTTCATTAAGTCTTGAAAAACGTTTAGTACATCCAATGAGGTCATAGATGTATGGGGGCGGGTCAATCATCTCATCTGAAGACAAAGATGAGATGGCAGGTGGCACTGCTTGATACTAATTCAGTGGATTGTTCATCCCGCTGTACTCCTCTTCACCTTTCATTAGTTGTGGCTGGGTCAAACGAGGTGCCAGTGCAGGTTCTAACTGTTTCTTAGGTGATGGAGATCTGGCCCTGGATATTATGAAGGACAGTGGCTTCCTCAAATATGAGTTCACAACCAACGGAGAGCACTGTGCTAGTAGGCACAGTGAGGGGGAGGGCACACACTAACAGAGGTGAACCCTATGTGACCCAATGACTTCCTGGGACCTCTCACAGATTCATCCCTAGACGTCCTTCCAGACTCTCATCATGCTACCATGGAGGCAAAGGTGAATGCTCAGGGGGGCACTATGCTTCTCTGAGGATGACAAGAAGGAATAAACCTTCTTGAGGGGAGGGGTGGTCCTGTCAGAAGTACCCTGCCTAGTAAGAGCTGAAGACAGTATCATGGGTGAATGAGAGGCAAAGAATTTGAGAATAACCTCTGAGTCTCTCAGTAAGAGGTGACTCAAGTCCAGGCCTACAGCTAGATCACTAGATAGCAAGAATTTTCTAGTTCCAATATGGTGAACAGTCGGACATCTGGTATTAGCGTCAGACAGTACCAAAGAGGCAGATGCTGCCATAGCTAGGGCGCTTGGTGCTGAGGTTGCGCTGGACAATCAGTGCTAGATGCAGTGAAGTCCTTGCTTAGTCTGGTACAAGGTACCAGAATGGAAGTCAGATTTCAGGCTCTTGGTGAAGGGGCTCAAAGAGAGGATTTGGCTCTTGCCTGGAGTTGGAGAAGGAGACTGGTGCCTGCCCTGGTCTCACAAATGGTGCTCCTTTTGGTCCCTTTCATAAGTCAATGCCAAATGGGGCCTGTGAGAAATGGTATGAGAGCTCAGTATGAAGTCTTAGTTCACCATGTGATTGATGTAACTGATGGAACTTGTCCACAGGCCTGCCAGGGTCCAAGGAGGACTGTATCAATTTTTCAAGGAGGAAGAGCATGAGCCTTGTGTCTCTCACTTCCTGCATATGTTTGGAGAAGGATCAGCATACAGAACAGAATTCTGGGGCATGTTGCACGGAAATCAGCCAGTAGGGCAGCATCGGCTGAAAGTTCAGTTGAGAATTTACTCTTGACTGAACTCTTTACAGAAACTAATAACTGGAAAAAACTTCTTGAGTGCATCCTGAATGTCATCCTTTTTCTTTCTGAGCGGGGATTGGCTTTCTTTGATTCCAGTAAACATATTGGTGATCGTGCAAATGGAAACTTTCTAGACATAGTTGAACTCCTCAGCAAATATGACCCACTTTTATCAGAGCATGTTAAACGTGTTCGAGAATCACAGGAGAGCCAAAAGTAAATGCAAGTCCATTATCTCTCCACACGCATACAAAATGAGTTTATTGAGCTATGTGGGTCATTCGTACAAACAATTCTTGATAAGATTCGAAATGCCAAGTATTCTTCAATCATTGTTGATGCCACTCCAGATTGTTCTCACAAGGAACAGACTACTATGGTTATTCGATATGTTAAGATTGTAGACAGCTCAAAATTTTCAACCGAAGAACAGTTTATTTTGTTTGATAATTTCAACGAGAAAAACTGGAAAAGAAATTGCTGCTCAAGTACTAGCAATTTGAGAAGGTTTTAAGTTAGATTTTCAAGTCTGCATTGGTCAAGCCTATAACAATGGCTGGGAAGTACAAAGGTGTACAAGCAGTTCTGCTTGAGCATAATTCAAACTATTTTCTCCAGCTGTGGAAACCACACACTAAATTTTGTAGTTGTTTACTGTGCCTAATCATGCAAGGAGGCAATTACTTACTTCGGAACTGTTTAGCAAATGTACAATCTCTTCACTAGCAGTCTACAAAGGTGGGAAATTCTGAAGCAGTATCTTCCTGTTTCACTGCATGGGATGTCCAAAACTAGATGGTCTACACCGATTGATGGTGTTCAACCAGTTGCACAGCATTTGAATTCAGCGAGAAAGGCTTTAAATGAGCTTGAATCTCTCAATCTCACTGCATAGGCTCGAACTGAACTTCAGTCTATTCAGAAACACTTGTCCAAATTTGAATGCATTCTGATGTCATCTTTGCGGATGACGGTACTTACAATGATCCACCAAACTAATCTGGTAATTGAAGCACGCAATGCTACACTTGATGTTGAGAGGGATAACACTGAAAGTCTTATCAATGACTTTCAACATATTCATGAACAATGGGATGCGATCCTGACTGAGTCCAAATTAGTAGCACAGAATATTGGCATTTCATTTGAGTTCTCCACCAATCGCAACTTACCTACTGAATCCAATGCCGAGCAGCATTATAGGGTCAATGTCTTCCTTGTCATCATTGATTCTATTCAATCAGGACTTACATGTCGATTTGAGTCACTGCGACTAATTTGTACCCTTTTTGGGTTTCTTTGGCAGTTCAACAGACTGAGTAATGAAGATCTACCTTCTACAGCTGAACAATTTCAGCAACAGTACACGAAATCTCAAAAGAACTCAGTGATGAGGTCATCTTCCTCAAACGAGTATACTCCACAAACTTTAAATTGGATTGCAAGCCAAAGGAATTGCTTCAATAAATACTCAAACTTGGACTCTATGGGGTGTTTCCTAATATCACAATTGGATTGCGTATTTTTGTCAGTTTGCCTGCATCAGTGGCTTCCAGGGAATGCACCTTCAACGTGTTGAAGCAGGTAAAGAACTATCACCATTCAACTGTTGGACAAGAGCGTTTGAATGGGCTCGCCATGCTTAATATCAACTGTGACATTGCACGAAAGCTAGATTTTCCCTCAATAATTAGTGCATTTGCACAGAAAAAGGCTAGAAAAGCATTTGTTAAATAAAAAATATTCAAATTATGTCTCACTCTTTTTTTGGTGCCTTATTTTGTTTTCATGTGTCGTCATTTTTTATTATGGCTAGGGGCCTCAAAAGCTGGAAGTGGCCCAGGCTTCTCTGGACCTCTGAGAGGGTCTGAGAGCAAGGGATGCAGACACTGCAGGGGTTCCATATCAGAGCCACAGTTGGAAAAAAAGAACCGAGCGTTGGTTGAGGATTCTCCATCCTTTATGCTCTCAGCCAGCAGTTCTCAAACGTGTGGGTCAAGACCACAAAGTGGGTAAAAAACCCATTTTAATGGGGCCAGTGGGGCCAGCATTAGACTTGCTGGGACCAAGGACTGAAGCTGAATCCTGAGCACATTCCCCCCCAGGGCAGCGGGACTCAGGCTCCAACCCCCTCCCCCACACCCGCAGCGCTCGGGCTCCAGCCCCCTAACCTGGGGCGGCGGAGCTTGGGCTCCTCCCCATCCCTGGGGTCATGTAGAAATTTTGTTGTCACAAGGGGGTCGCAGTGCAATGAAGTTTGAGAACTGCAGCCTCAGTGCATTTATAGTTGGCAGAAGAAGGCTCAAAGTGTTCTTGTGTTCCTGCATCTGAGTGACAAGTGGAGAGACTATCCCATGCAGCCCATCAAAAAAGCAATAAGCCATGGTGTGTCTTGAAATTAATGAATCTGTAATTCAAGAAGGATGTTGAAAAACTGGAATAGATCAGAGAAGAGCCATGAGAATGATTAAAGGATTAGAAAATATGCTGTAAATTGACAGACTCAAAAAGCTCAATTTATTTAGCTGAACAAAAAAGAGGTAAAGGGGTGACTGGATTACAGTCTATAAGTATCTGCATGGGGAACAAATATTTCAAAAAGTGGTCACTTCAGTTTAGCAGAGAAAAGTATAACGTGATCCAATGGCCAGAAGTTGAAGCTAGACAAATTCAGACCGCAAATAAGGCATAAACTTAAACAGTGAGGGTAAATAACCATTGGAACAATTTCCCAAGGGTTGTGGTGGATTCTCCGTCACTTACAATTTTTATATCAAGACTGGATGTTTTTCTAAAAGGAAATTACTCTAGGAATTGCTTTGGGGAAGTTCTATGGCCTGTCTTACATAGGAGATCAGGCTAAGTGATCCCAATGATTCCTTCTGTTCTTAGAATCTATGAATCTGTGAATTCCCTATAGACGAGTGGCTGGGCAGAACTGCAAATTCCCACTCTTGGATTCTTGAGATGGGACAAACTTCCATTCACAACTTCTTGAAGGAAGAGCACAATAAGCAGTTCATTATCTAGGTCCCAGGGGATCCAGCAAAGAGAATGTCTAATTTACAATCTCCCCCACCCTCTGCAACTACCATCAAGTAAAAACAAGCTTCAGTGTTGGCTTTCCACTCTTCCCAGTCTGCAACATTCCAGGCAGGCTGCCAAGAACTGAGGAGGCAGCCAAGTGGCACACCTAGTGCAATGACACGCAGCAGTTAGTACACATTTTAACCTTTTCATGCACAAGAAGAGAATCCAAAGCAGGAAAATTCAGTTATTTCTTCTTTAGATTTTTCAATTTTACCAAATTCCCCAAGTGTGTTATAAAACATACACAAACAAAATCAAACTATGTCTAGCTGACATTTAGAAAAAAAAATAGACCTCTAAAAATAGCCTCCCCAGTGCATCATGTGCCCAGCAAAATAGATAGAAGCCAAACAACTATTTAGATATTTGGTCACCACTTATTCAATACTCAGACAAAGTACATTCACGTGCAAACAAACAAAAAACACCACACCTTGCGTCTGATGAAGTGGGCATTCACCCACAAAAGCTTATGCTGCAATACTTCTGTTAGTGTTAAAGGTGCCACAGGAACCTCTGTTGCTTTTTACAGATTCAGACTAACATGGCTACCCCTCTGATACTTGCTTCCCATATTATCCCTCTCAAGTCCATTCAAAACATAGCTGCAAGGATCATCTTCCTGCCTTGTCACATCATTACCCCCTCTTTGCCTCCATCCACTGGCTACTGCTCCTCCTCCATTGCATCAAATACAATCTCCTTATCCTTGCATTTATGGACCTGCGCTTGGGTCCAGGGCGCCAGGTGGTGCGGACACGGAAGCCTCCATGCCCCCTGGCGGAGGCCGAGAGATGGTGGACTCCGGGGCCCTTCTAACGGAGTGACCCGAGCGAGAGGTCGAAGCTATTGGAGCCCCTTGCGCCTGATGGTACGCCCACGGGGTCCAAAACGACCAGTGAGATGGGCCATGAGAATGGTCCTCTGTTATCTCCTGCCAATGGCCCAAGTCCTGTTCCTCGGCTTGCCCCTGAGGGGGGTATGCCGATCTCGATAGGTCCTCCGAGGAGCGAGACACCGATCTCGATGGCCATGGCGGTGCCGAGAGAGTCGAGACGATTCCCGTGGGCTGCGGTGCCGCACGGTGCCGGTCCGGAGATGATCTATCTCCACGCGGTGCCGGCGAACGGTGCCGGGACCGCGACCGGTGCCGATGACCTCGTCGGTGCCGGGAGTCAGATCTGGACCTCGACGAGGACCTGGAGTATGCCCGGTGCCGGGAGCGGCCTCTCGACGTCAAGCGTCGACCGTAGCGGTGCCGAGAACTACGTCTCGACGTTGATCGGTGCCGACGATCATAGCGGTGCCGAGACGTAGAGCGGTGCCGCGAAGAAGATCTTGGCCGCGAGTACGACCGGTGCCGAGGTGATATTCGGCGCCGGGACTGCGAGCGGCGTGGGGACCTGCTTCGGGACCTGGATCGGTGCCGAGGTTCCAGCCCTTGCGATGGAGGGCGCATCAAGGCAGGTTTCCCCCTCGACTGGACCGGGCGAGTCAACGGTGCCGTCGGTGCCGGTGGTTGGGGCGGTGCCGGCTCCGTGAGAGCTATTAAGTCTCTCGCCGCCGCGAAGGTCTCTGGAGTCGACGGGAGGCACTGTATCACCGCCGGTCTCGGTGGAGACGCTATCTGCACCGGACTCAACGGCTTCGGCGCCGGAGTCGACGGTGCTGGAGGCACCTGTTTCCGGTGCTCCACCGGCGGACGCGGCTCTACCCCCGGCACTGGGGGAGCTGGCGTCTTCGGCACGGAGGTCCCCGTCTTATGGGCTTTTTTATGCCCCGGGGATAATGACCGGCGCCGAGGCACTTGCTGTGCTTGCGGTGCCGACGAGGTCCGGTGCCGGGGAGGCTTGTCCGACGCCACTCGCGTGGTCGTCGTGGCCGGTGCCGCCGGGGCACTGCGCACCGAGGCGCTAGGTGCCGGGGCCTGACTTGTAGATGGAGCGTCCGGACTAAGTGCCGCCTCCATCAGAAGTTGCCAGAGCCGAAAGTCCCGCTCCTTCTTGGTCCTTGGTCTGAAGGCCTTACAGATCTTGCACTTATCTGTTTGATGGGACTCTCCCAGGCACTTCAGACAGGAGTCGTGCGGGTCGCTCGTGGGCATAGGCTTAGCGCAGGAGGCGCACTGCTTGAAGCCGGGAGCGTTGGGCATGAGCCCGGCCCCGCGGCCGGGGGAGAAAGGGGGAGACGACCCCCTTAATCCCCTGAACTATTATAACCACTAAAACAACTTTAAAAACTATTTAACTATTTAACTATAAACACTAGAACTATAACTATAACTATACTGCTAATAACTAACTAAGCTAGGGAGAGTGGAGAACAGCTATGCCGCGCTCCACAGTTCCAACGACCGTCAGGGGCGGTAAGAAGGAACTGAGGGGGCGCCGGGTCGGCTGGGGTATATATTCAGCGCCATGAAGGCGCCACTCTAGGGGGCTCCACAGCCGACCCGCCGGTGTTGCTAGGGTAGAAAATCTTCCGACGATCGTGCACGCGGCGCGCACACACCTAATGGAATGGATATGAGCAAGCACTCGAAGAAGAACAATAATTACCACAGCAAGCTTTTGTTTAAAGGAGATATACAGTAATATAGTCACCAGATCGCTTTAACCGAATGTTGACATATTACAGAGTGAGCATCATTACAATACGTCATGTCATTTCTAATGATTTTATTAAATTGAGTGAAATCTCTGATTGCACATATTAAACAGACCAGGTATGTCTACTGAATATTAATATTCCAAAAAATTGGACAGGTGCAAAAAGTCTGTCCCTCACAAACCTCCAGCTCAGGTTCACTGTTTCTCCACCCCTGTTCTCATGCTGCTGGTTGCCTCTGGAGAAAGTCTGTGCATGGTAATGCACATGTCCTCCATTACAAATCTGTTCACTCTTCCTTCAGCACTGCCATATACAATTGTTCACATCAATTACCTTGAGCTCCTTTCCTCCAATTCTGCCCTGGATCCCTTTTAGTCCAGCTTCCACCCTTTCTACTCCACTCAAACACACCCATTGAAGTCTCTAACAATCTCATTCTGGCCATATCTCAGGGCCTCTTCTCCATCCTCATCCTTCTCAACCTTTCTTCTGCCTTAAACATGGTCAATAATACTTTCCTTCTCAAAATACTGTTCTCCTTCAGCTTTAAAACTCAGCACTGGACCGCCTTCTGCCTTTCTAGTCATTTCTTCAGCATCTGTCAATGGATTCTCCTCTTTCCCTCTACCATGTTCTGTAAGGGTCCCACAGAGCTTTGTCTTCAGTCCACTCTTCTCTTTCTCTCTTTCTACACCTTTTCTTTGATCTAGATCTGTTTGCATAGTTTCACCTACCATCTTTGAAGTATTGACTCTTAAAGCTATCCTCTCCACTACTGAACTGCCTCCCTCAATCCAATCCCACATCTGTTCCTGGAAGCCTCTCTATCACTTTCAAATTTAGTATGGTCAAGAACAAGCCTTACATCTTCCCTCCAAAACTTTCCCACTCCCCGCATTTTCTATCATTGTTGACAACATCAACATTATCTCTCTCCTCCACACTGCACATCCAGGCCATGTCTAAATTCTGATACTGCTTCCTTCACAATATCTTTAAGATATGACATTTGCTATCTGTCCAGTCACCTAAAATTCTCATCCAGGACCTCACCATCTTGTCTTGATTACTATAACCTCCTCTTCCTTGGCCTCTCCAAGATACAAGTTACTCCTTGCCCCTCTTCAATTCACCTTCAAGGCCATGAAAAACTTAGCTTAGCCAGCCTTTTCTTCTATCACATCATTTTCTCACCTCTCTGCTCCAACAATGATGTCCTCCTCAATATCCTGTTTATCTGCTTTTCCCCACAATTAGCTCTATGCTACCACTATGCACAGAATGCCTTCCCCAGGTTGAACACAAATATAGAATCACAGACTCATAAAAGATTAGGGTTGGAAGAGACCTCAGGAGGTCATCTAGTCCAACCCCCTGCTCAAAGCAGGACCAACACCAACTAAATCATCCCAGCCAGTGCTTTGTCAAGCCGGGCCTTAAAAACCCCTAAGGATGGAGATTCCACCACCTCCCTAGGTAACCCATCCCAGTGCTTCACCACCCTCCTAGTGAGACAGTGTTTCCTAATATCCAACCTAGACCTCCCCCATTGCAACTTGAGACCATTGCCCCTTGTTCTGTCATCTGCCACCACTGAGAACAGCCAAGCTCCATCCCCTTTGGAACCCCCCTTCAGGTAATTGAAGGCTTCTATTAAATCCCCCCTTGCTCTTCTCTTCTGCAGACTAAACAAGCCCAGTTCCCTCAGCCTCTCCTCATAAGTCACGTGCCCCAGCCCCCTGATCATTTTCATTGCCCTCCGTTGGACTCTCTCCAGTTTGTCCACATTCTTTCTGTAGTGGGGGACCCAAAACTGGATGCAATACTCCAGATGTGGCCTCACCAATGCTGAATAGAGGGGAATAATTACTTCCCTAGATCTGCTGGCAATACTCCAAATATACATTATTTAAATCAGATTTTGTAATTTACATGTTAGTTCTTTACTTTCTTTCTATTTTACAGTCTTCAACTGATGAAGTGGATGGTTTGCTCTTGTTTCTTTAATTAATTTCCTGTTAGTAGAATTCAGATTTTGCAGATTTTTCCTGCTAAATTTCACATTTAAAGTGCTCATCTATGCTAGAAAACAAGTCCAGGGCCTCATTAACATCCTAACTATAAGAATATACACCAAAACACAAAATTGCAGATAGCCCAGGCTACATTTGTAACCAACACCACCTTCCCATAGACTGAATGTCTACAAGTCAAAAAACCTGAAATACTTCTATCGGGATTTCCAATTTGATGCTGATGGGGCTTGTGCTCCTAAGTCACTTTAGGAGCTTTTGAAAATCCCACCCTTAGGTATCTAAATATAGGCTTTGACAATTTTGCCCTGTGTTTATATACACCTCTACCCCGATATAACGCTGTCCTCGGGAGCCAAAAAATCTTACTGCGTTATAGGTGGAACCGTGTTATATCGAACTTGCTTTGATCCGCCGGAGTGTGCAGCCTCCCCCCACTCCCCCCCGAGCGCTGCTTTACCGCGTTATATCCGAATTCATGTTATATCAGGCCGCGTTATATCGGGGTAGAGGTGTATATGTTAACACTGAAGAAATTGTTTTGAAATGTTTTTCATAAAAACACAATTTTAGACCTTGATGCTACAAACACTTACGCATATGCTTAACTTTAATACCTAGTTTTTACAAAGTGCTTTTCATCAACAGATCTCAAAGAGCTTTACAAAGGAGGCCAGTATCGTTAACCCCATTTAAGCATGAGTAGTTCCAATGAAGTCAAGGTCCAGGGGATTATTCATGTAAGTAAAGTTGTATACCTGCTTAAATATGTGCAGGATCACGGCCTTAATTTTCAATATTTTGTTTTATGTCTATAGCAGTTTTGTAAAATTCAAATGAGTGACATTCTAAAACAGGCATTATAATTTAATTTAAAATTTAATAGAGTTGCAATAGCACAAATTTTTAATTAGTTTTACAAAGCCCCAACATGATTTAAATCATTTTAACTGTTTGAAATTATTTAAAATCACTTCTCCCAGAAGTTATGGGCTCAATGCATAAATCACTTGGTGAAAGTTTGTTGACTGTTTTATACAGAAAGTCAGGTTGGATGATCATAATGGTTTCTTCCAGTCTTAAAATCTATGAAAAATAACAAGCCCAGACTCCCTTTCTAGCTGCTGAAACTCACCTACTTCTCCAGAATCTAATGGTCTCTGTAAAGCCTTTATTTAGAATGTAAAATTGAGACAGTGGGGGTTGGTAAGTAGGGACAGAGAAGAGTTTGCCTTTTCCTCTTCTAGTAATCTGGAGGGAAGACAAAAGGCAGGAGAATGAGGTTTCCCATACACACAGCTAAGAAGTGTGTTTTGGGATCGGAGAGCTCCAAACAAACCTGAACCTACTACCAAAGCTGAAACCAAAGACAGGCCTCTCCTAAAGGAGTCAAAGACAGCACCCTGGTGAGGAAATGAGAAAATGGTGAAAATCTTTGCTTCAAAATGACTTCCTGTCAATAGGTAACTAATTCTAGCTTTCTCCTGCTGCACGGCTTTGCACAGCATCTGAAACACACAGCTGCAGCAACAGAAACTCTAGTGAGAATCTGGCACAAATTCATTTGCAGGAGAAAATCTCCCAAGCTGAACTTCAGTGACCACAATTAAACTGTCAACTAGAAGCCAAAACTGATCCAGGAGTAACCAATAACCAGCAACTCAATTCACACTAAAAATGACAAGCCATGCAGGAGTGAGACTCTCTGAATAACCACACATTCAACCCAACAAAATACCAAGAGATGGAAAGCAGTTTCTTCTCTATCTTTGAAAAACTGGCTTTCCCTGCTTCTCCACCAGGTCTGCCCATGCTAGGGGCAATATCCTAGTTAAATTTATATCAATGGACTTCACCCAATCTCATCTAGTGTCCAGCACCAAGAACCAGCTCCAAAATCCAGTATTTCAAACATTATTGGATATTTATAGATTCAAAGGCCAGAAAGGACCATTGTGATCATCTAGTCTTAACTCCTGTATAGAGAGGAATATAAGCCACAGAACTTCCCCAAAATAATTCCTAGGGCATATTCATTTTGGTCCTACAGAGTGCAGTGCCAGGCTACCACAAGCAAATTGAGAAAAACCAGCCAGTATAGTCCTGGCAATAGCTGTCTAATACCAGGCAATCAAGTTCATCCATCTTAGTATTTAGACTTCTCGTATATGTATACAAGCACTTATAAAAATCTGTCAATATTTAGGTGTCTGCCTTCATGTGATGTAATTCAATGGGACTCTTCTTCACTTGACTGTTTCTTTTCAGCTCTGACCTGTACTTTATCAACTTCTATCCTCTCTCATCTTTACTAAGGCTAGGTCTACACTACCCGCCTGAATCGGCGGGTAGAAATCGATCTCTCGGGGATCGATTTATCGCGTCTCGTCGGGACGCGACAATCGATCTCCGAATCGACGCTCTTACTCCACCAGGGAGTAAGAGGGAGGGGCTGGGGGAGGAGTGGAGTCAGCATGCTCACTGCTCCCAGCGGAGGCAGAGAAGAAGCGGGGGCAGGGCCTTGGGGAAGGGGGGGGGTGGACTAGGGGCATATCCCCTCCAGCCCCCTGCCATGAGCACCCCACGACCCCAGCCCACACCCCCAGCCCTCTCCCCTGACCCCCACACACACACACACACACCCAGCCCTCTGCCCTGAGCCCTGCAGCCCCGCACACCCCCCAGGCCCATGCACTGAGCCCCACACACACTCCAGGCCCCTGCCCCGAGCCCTGTACCCCCCCCCCCACACACACACACCAGCCCTCTGCTTGACTCCTTCACACACCCCCATGACCCCAGCCCTGACTCTGGCACCCCCACACATACCCAGGCCCCCTACACCCCATGCCCTGACACCTGCACCCGCCTCACAAGCCCCCAGCCCTCTGCCCTGACTCTTCCACCCCCCCCCCCACATATCCAGCCCCCACACCCCATGCACCCCCCACATCCCCACCTCCACCTTGAGCACCAAACGGGAGCTCCCTGCACCCCCACACACACATTCCCACCTGCACCCCTCGCACCAAATGGGAGCTGCCCAGGTAAGCGCTCCACACCTAAACCTCCTGCCCCAACCCTGAGCCCCCTCCCTCATTCTAGCTCCTGGCCAGACCCTACACCCCAACCCCCAGCCCTGTGCTCAGTGCACTCCCACCCTAGGCTCAGTGCAGAGAGAGAGAGAGAGAGGAAGAGAATGGGCCAGAACCAGGGAGAAGATAGGTACCCACTGTATGTGGGCAGGGCCAGGACCCCAGACCGGCAGCGGGCTGAGCAGGCCAGCGGCGTAAGATCAACATTTTAATTTAATTTTAAATGAAGCTTCTTAAACATTTTGAAAACCTTGTTTATTTTACAATACAACAATAGTTTAGTTATATAATATATAGACTTATAGAGAGAGACCTTCTAAAAAACATTAAAATGTATTACCGGCACGTGAAACCTTAAATTAAAGTGAATAAATGAAGACTCGGCACACCGCTTTTGAAAGGTTGCCGACCCCTGTGCTAAAGCATGATCAGACAGCAGCATAGGAATCCTAGGGGAGATTCCAGGACCCAAACTTTTTGTTAAAAGAAGAACAGGAGGACTTGTGGCACCTTAGAGACTAACAAATTTATTAGAGCATAAGCTTTCGTGGACTACAGCCCACTTCTTCGGATGCATGCTACTCTGAAACTTTTTGTTGTTGTTTTAACATAAATACAGCTCTCACAGCATAGGTCTAAACTACTGCACCAAACAAAATACTGAGATACCAGCTCAGAAGATGCGAAAAAGAAGACAGAATGGGAAGGCACTTGAGAGTCTCAGCAAAAATCTTTGGAGAGGAGAGAGGAAGAGAGCTACTGTCTCAGATAAGTAGACAGAATTGTTGTGGAGTTCTGATATAAGCAGAACCTGTTGGCTTCACAATTAACTAAGAAGAAAACAATGTACAAAGCAGAAAACCCCTGAAAGGGTCTCATTTCCTGCCACATGGATTTCCATAATTCATAGATTGAGGCCAAGAGGGACCGTTATGATCATCTAGTCTGACCTCCTGTATAACACTGGCCACAGATTTCACCCAGTGATTCAGGCATCTACCCTTACAACTAATGGTTGAACTAAAGCATGCCTCCATATCCTCAGAGCCAACTTCACTTTCTCCTTTAAAAATATTTATTAAATGCCTTCTTTGTAGTCCCACTGCCTGTGCCAACAGTTGGTGAATATGAACTTGACTGCTTTCCCTCCCTAACATCAACTCTACCATGTGTGCTGTGTATGCCAAAAATGCCACCCCAGAGGCAAGGAGAAATTTTCAAACAAATTCTAAGCCCATAATTCTTGGAAATAGAATTATTATACATTCAACACCTTCTAAACAAAAGCATCTTATTGTAACAGCTAATTGCCTTAATCTCTGACCATTAGAAAGAGGCAGAATTGGCTCAACTGGTTACTCAGAGGGCAAGGTGGAACAAGTAGAGCACAATTAGCATATCATTGCTCAGCACCATAGTTACGTTTATCATACAAAGAAGTACCACAAAAAGTTTAACAGAGCCTGAAAGTCAAGAATCAGTATGGCAAATCTGACAGATCTGGACAAAGTTTACTACTCAGTGTGTATAGTTCCTCTCCCTTTTCATTGAGTACCATGTTCCTCCACATGCCCCATCCACACCACCATAAAAAAAAAAAAAAAAAAAGCTACTCTAAATTTAATTCAGTGCAAGCAGCTGCTGCTCCTCAGGTCCCATTCTGCTTTTCATTACTATTTCCAATGAGTCATAAGGAAAGTATTCAGAACGAGGAAAAGATGGTGGTAGTCTATTCCAATCCTCCCCCATCCTTCACCCACTGCTTAGAAAATACAGCTCTATATGCACATTCCAAGATATTTCCAGTCCAAACAGTCACTCCCAGCCAATTGCATGAGGTCACCAATGAAATAAAAAAGGAAGCTGGGGAGAAACATCTGCAGAAGTCCGAACAGGAGCTGACACAAAGCTCCAGCTGAGCTGATGGGAATTAGACAATACCTCATTCAGCCTACAAATGATGGTAACAGAAAACAGAATCCTGCTCACTCAGCAGAACCAGTAAGCCTCACTATCAGGACATCTTCATATTGACCTAGAAGGACCATTCTTGCTAGGAGTCAGAAAGGAATTCTGTCTTCCTATTCACCCAAACACTGGCTTCTAGATTTTCCTCAACTGTTTACATGCATGACATTAGGGCTCTTTGTATATAAAAATAATCCTACAAACATGTAGGACAACCCTACAACAGCTGGAAATTTCCACTACATGCATCTGACGAAGTGGGTATTCACCCACAAAAGCTTATGCTCCAATACGTCTGTTAGTCTATAAGGTGCCACAGGACTCTTTTGTCGCTTTTTACAGATCCAGACTAACATGGCTACCCCTCTGATATCCGTAACAACTGCCTATTCATGTCACGTTCACCACTATTGCCAACTCAGGCTAATGTGTAGTCAAGATAAGTACTATATGTGGGGAAAATGGAGTTTAGGGTTAGAAATCAGAAACAGGAATTATCAGATGTCTAAAGGTTCTGGACTTTTACAAATTTAGATAATGGCACACGAAAGCCAATGACATGAATAGTCCTAAAATTAACCAGTCTTTAGTTGCAAAAAACTCAGAATGTCTTCCATCAATAACCCTGCTCACCACAAACGCTCCGAAATCTCGGGTCATTCTATATCACAGATTCACAGGGTCTGGTTTATGCCCATTCTGTAACCAATCTCTTGGGAATGAGCCCTTCAATGTGCCAAACCCCAAGGGTCTGCACAGTTCCACGGGGTAGGCCCACGGCCTCCACCATTCCATAGCTAACTGATAGGTCTCAAAACTTAATTGTAAACGGGGAATCATCATGAAGTGGGTGTGTTTCTAGTGGGGGTCCTGCAAGAATCAGCTCTTGGCCCTATGCTATTTAACATTTTTATCAATGTCCTGGAAGAAAACATAAAATCAGCACTTAAAGTTTGCAGAAGACACAAAAATTGGGTGAGTGGTAAATAATGAAGAGGACAGGTCACTAATTCAGAATTATTTGGATTGCTTGGTAAACTGAGTGCAAGGAAAAAGATATGTGTTTTAATAGATCTAAATTTAAAGGTATACATTTAGGAACAAAGGATGTAGGCCATGCTTACAGGATGGTGGACCCAACCTTGGGAAGTAGAGATTCTGAAAAAGATATGGCGGACGTAGAGTAACCGTTCCCAAGTGGGGTCGCTCAATCAGCAGATGGGGTTGTAGCATTCCTGAGTATGCAGAGGACACCATTTTACAAAATGGCAATCTCTGCACAATGTGAACTCACATGCGAGTAACCCCACATGGACGACTCTATTTTGTTCTACAAAATGGCACTGTTCAGGCAGCATGACCTCACACGCCATGTATGTGCAAGGTCACTCTATGCAGAGGATGCTATTTTGTAAAGTAAAATAGCGTCCTCTATGTGGGGTGACTTTGCACATAAAGTGCATGCAAGGTCACCCCATGTGGAGGATACTATTTTTAAATGGTGTCCCCCGTGCTGTCTGGGAATGCAGAAAGCAGTACGTGTGAAAATGGGAGTCATGCAGGGAAAACTTTTGGGAACTGCCATCGTAGTGGATAATCAGCTGAACATGCGCTGCCAATATGATGTTGTGCCCAAAAGACCTTGTGCAATCCTGGGATGTATAAACAGGGGAATCTCGAGTAGGAGCATAGAAGTAGTTTGACTTCTATGTTTGGGGTGCAGCTCCAGTCAGGCCAATGGGGCCACGCATGCGGGGGCAAATTCCATACCTGTCCAAGGCTTGCATTTTGGGGCAGGCAACACCTCCACCCCATCTGTCTCCCAAATGACACTGTCACTGGGTAGGTAACACTCCGTCCCATGTGCTGGGTCACGTATGGTGAGAAGAAGGGGAAAAAAATGTATAGCAACCAGTTAGGTCCTGTGTTCATGATCCTGACTATAAAACGTGGCACTATGGCCTGGTGGCCGGAGTCAATAAAGCAGCCCTTCCTCTCAGGGTAGCGTTGCCTAATGGCCGGAGGCAGTAAAGGGTCCCTTCCGCTCACAGCAGCGCAGCCTAATGGCCAGAGTCATTAAGGGTGCCCACTTCTGGGGTACCGTGTGGTCTATTGGCTTGTTGGGGAAGTGGTGCACCACCTAGGGTGTGTGGTACCCAGCCTAGGGGGACTCAGGCCCTCCCTGCTCCTCCGAGTCCCAGCCCAGGGCCCTGGTGGTGGTAGGGGTCCTCCTGAAACACACTGACTGGTTCCCCAATTCACTCACTGGAGAAAAGTCTAAGTCCTCTGGGCTGCTTCCTAGCCTTTCTCCCTCGGCAATGCTCCACAGTTCCCACGGGTCTCTGGGGAGTGGTGTAGTTCCTGCCGGTGTGGTCTCTTCTCTGGGCTTGTCAGGTAGCCTGGAGTCCATCTGGTGCTCTGTGTGCCAGAGCTCTGTAGTCGGCGCCTGTAGCAGCTCCCTAGAGAGAGCCTGCCATCTGCATTCTCCCCCTTCAGTAGCCTGCCCAGACTGATTTCGGCTGCTTCCTTTTATACTCTGCCTCCAGGCTGAACATGCCCAGCACAGTTGGAGGGGCAAGGTTTCCTCAGCCTGCAAAGCACAGTTAACCCTTTCGGGGCTGGTGCAGGGTAGGTACACCTCATCACAAATGCCCATGAGTAGGAGTAGAGAGGTTATTTTACCTCTGTATTTGGCACTGGTGTGACTGCTGCTGGAATATGGTGTCCAGTTCTGCTGCCCAGAATTCAAGAAAGATGTTGATAAATTAGAGCGGGTTCAAAGAAGAGCCATGAGAATGATTAAAGGATTAGAAAACTTTCTGTATAGATAGACTCTAAAAGCTTAACCTATGTAGCTTAACAAAGAGAACATTAAGGAGTGACTTGATGACAGTCTATAAGTACCTAAATGGAGAAATATTTAATAATGAGCTCTTCAGTCTAGCAGAGAAAAGTACAACATGATCCAATAGCTGGAAATGCAAGCTAAATAAATTCAGACTGGGAATAAGGCATAATTTCTTTAACGGAGAGAGTATTTAACTATTGGAAAAATTTACCAGAGGTTGTGGAGGATTCTCCATCACTGACCATTTTAAAATCAAGATTGCATGTTTTTCTAAAAGCTGTGCTCTAGAAATTATTTGTAATCAATTCTGACTTTTATGCCTCATCACTTGTAATCACTTCAAATCTATCTTTCTGTAGTTAATAACCTTGTTTTATTGTTTTATCTAAACCCATGTGTGTTCGGATTGAAGAGTTTGGTAATCTTCACTTGAGATAACCAGGTCTGTGCATATTATTTTCCTTTGATGAAATGACAGACTTTCTATGAGCTTCCATTTACCAGTAGAGTGCTGAGCAGTACAAGACACACGTTTCTGGGAGACAAGGCTGGGAATTTGCTGGTGTCACTCTGCAATACAATTCATGAGTGGCTGGCAGAGCATTCATGTAACATAGCTGGGAGTGATTTTGCATGCTAGAGGCTGAGAGAGAACAGGCCAGGAGTGAATGTTTCTACAGCAAGCAGTGCAAAGGCACTCCAGTTTGGAGAATTGAGGGGACACAGCTATTCAACAATCCAGATTTTACCTCTGGAGAATGTCACAGATGGACCCGATAGAGGAAGAGATTCTGGATCCAGCAAGGCAAAGGCATCCTGATGTGCAGTCATGGCTCCAGATCTCCCTGGCATAAGAAGCACTTTCTCTTTCCCAGGCATTACCACCAGTGCTGAAGTCTTTCCTGATACAGGACAGTCCCGCACCTTATGGGGTGCCAGAGATGGTAGTTCTGACAGTTTGTTGCCTAGAACCACTGAATCCGATTGTTTATGGGTCTTTTTTTCATACTTGTGGAACTTGGAACGTACTCATTCCCTTGGGATGAGCTGGTGGAGGGAGCATCCATCTTCTTTGATTTGGAGGAAGACTTAGTCCCATGCTTATAGGACTGCTTCCTTATCTCCCAACTAGACCTCGCCATGGGTTCTGTGGGCACTGCCATCAGACATAATTGCGGGAGGTGCACTCCTCACTGAATCAGGCCAACATACGAGGGGGTTCCCTGGCCTGGGTCCAAGTGCGGTCTCATGATGAGCTCAATGAGATGCTTACGAAGGCAAAACGTCCAGCCTTCTTGGGTGTGGCTGGGGAAGTCCTGGCAAATACATGGCAGCCAGGTGCAATGAGTTTCTCCCAGGCAACAGAGGCAGCATTAGTGGTCGCTGCTGAGCGAGAACGATCACGGGCAGGAGGCAGAGTTTGTAGTCCGGAGTTGTGGCCATAGTCTGGTACCTGTACGTGGGCGGGGGGAGTGAAAATCCCAAAGTCTACCTAAAACGATTCCTAAAACTATTAACACTTAAAACTAAGATGAATATAAAACTGGTAAAAGTGCTATAAAATCACTATAACTATCTTTTTTTAGAAGTGCATGA
Organism: Chrysemys picta bellii; assembly: GCF_011386835.1. Lineage (NCBI taxonomy): Eukaryota > Metazoa > Chordata > Testudines > Emydidae > Chrysemys > Chrysemys picta. The sequence goes on from NC_088800.1 coordinate 145,443, forward strand.
CAGATAAGGGCACTGAAAGTTCCAATCTGGACCATGTGGCGATAAGAAGGAACTGGAGATGTGGTCAGTCCACCCCACCCTTTAATGCCTCGGACAGAAGCACAAGGCAAGCCAGGGCACACGTGTGGATCAATGGACACTACTTTCAAATTCTCCAACTCTGGGCTCATGGTGCGCATGTGTAACCCTCAGTGGAATAGGGTCCATCACTCAAAGAATACCACAAATTTAAGGGGAATGAATGACTCACATCTTTAATAATGCAAGGATTTAGATCAGTGGCTCTTAACCTCTCCAGTTTTGCCTCACTTAAAAGCTACTTACTTTAAAAAAATAAGATATAAAATACAAAAGTGTCACAGCACACTATTACTGAAAATATGCTTACTTTCTCATTTTTACCATATAATTATAAATAGATTGGAATATAAATATTGTACTTAATTTCAGTGTATAGAATATAGAGCAGTGTAACATTTTGTACAAAATTTTAAATTGTACTGACTTCACTAGTGCTTTTTATGTATCCTGTTGTAAAACTAGACGTATATCTAGATGAACTGATGTACCCCGTGGAAGTCCTCTGCGTACCCCCTGGTTGACAACCACTGATGTAGATGTTCCTCACACAGTGGGTCGTGAGAAGGTTCTAAATGGGTCATCACGTCCAGGGCCAAAGTAACCATCACTGGACCCTGGCCTAGGCAAAGATACACTTCCCACAGTCTAGTGCAGAGGAGAGGCCCCAGGGGAGGTTTGAAGAGTGAGCCCAACCCACGTTCACCCCGTAGCAGCAGCTTCTGTTTCATGGGACATGGTGTTGTGACCTGGTGCATGGGTCGCAGTCAGTAGCATAGCTAGGGGGGAGCAGGGGGAGCGGCCGCTCCCCCACTGAGCACATTTCTCAAAAGTGGCGCCTTTTTAATTTTTACACTCACGCAGGGACGACGTTGCGGGCTGAGACCTTGTGTTCTGGAAGCGCCTCCTTGCTTGCGGCTGTCAGCTCGCGGCGCAGCGGGTGCGCCTGTCCCTTTAAAATGGGCGAGAGGGGGCGTTCCCATGGTGCCTAGCGGCGGGCGGCTTGGATTTTAAATCCTAGCAGCTGGCAGCGAGAGCGGGGCGAGGTCAACGCAGGGCCTGAGCCGCGCGGGGAGCAGGGCAGGGTTCGGGAGCCATGGGCAGGATCACGAGCGCGGTGGCCGGGAAGGGGGTGAAGCCACCAGGCGCGGCGGAGCCCGGGAAGGCGGCTGGGGCTGGGGCAGGGGCACTCACCGGCAGCAGCGCGGGAAGTGGAGCAATGTGGCTCCAGCCCGCTCCACTCCACCAGCTCCCAGCCGCGGTGCTCCGCTTCCCGCTGCCGGTGAGTGCGGGGAGGTTAGGGAAAGATTCCCCTCCAAACTCACCAGCAGCGGGAAGCAGAGCAACGCGGCCCCAGCCTGCTCCGCTTCCCTTGCCCCTACCCCTACCCCAGCCATGTTGCTGGGGCAGAGCGTTTGGGGAAAGGTCCCTCCTCCTCCCCTCTCCCCACACTCACCAGCAGCGGCGGGAAGCAGAGCAGCCTGGCCCCAGGCCACTCCACTCTGCCAGCTCCCAGCTGTGTCGCTCCGCTTCCTGCCGTCGGTGAGGTTGGGGAAAGGATGCTCCCCACACTCACCTGTGGCGGGAAGTGGAGCGACGTGGCCCCAGCCCATTCCGCTACCCTTGCCCCTGCCCCTACCCCAGCTGTGTTGCTTGGAGGGGAGGGGGCTGGGGAAAGGTCCCCCCTCCCCTGCACTTACCTGCGGCGGGAAGCGGAAGGCTGCGGCTGGGAGCTGGCAGAGTAGAGCTGGCTGGGGCTGGGCTGCTCCGCTTCTGCCACTGCTGGTGAGTGCAGGGGGGATCCCTTCCCCCAAGCCCTCTCCCCTGACTGACAAGGCAGGGACTGGGGCGAGGGAAGCGGACAGGGCTGGCTCTGACTTTTTTGCCGCCACAAGCGAAAAAACAAACAAACAAAAACCCTGGGTGCAGGGCGGCTGGACCCGGAAGCAAAGCAAAAAAACCCAAAAACCCTGGGTGCAGGACAGCCGGACCCGGAGGCAAAGGAAAAAAAAAAAATAGGGCAGCTGTGCCACCCTAGGATTGGCGGGAATGCCGCCCCTTAGAATCTGCCGCCCCAAGCACGAGCTTGCTTGGCTGGTGCCTGGAGCCGGTCCTGGAAGCGGAGCAAGCTGCTCCCCATCTCCCACTAATCCCCTGGGCCACTCTGGGCCTGCGGGCCCCCAAATGTGCCCCCCACAGCTCCTGCCTCCCAGACCCTCCGGATCTTCGGCGGCGGGACCTTCAGTGCCACCGAAGACCCAGAGCGCTGCTGAGTGAGTAAAAGCACCGCAGCGGGTGGCGCCTTTTTTTTTTATTTTTTTTTTAATTGCTCCCCCATTCCCTCCACCTGGCTACGCCACTGGTCGCAGTACCACTCAGGTTCAGTGTGGCCATCCCACTATATGATGGAGAGGCAGCCAGACCAAATTTAAGTGGCGCTGCAACCCTATGAACCAGGTCTCAACACCATTCACTGTAATTTGGCCCAGCCACTCCTCCATTCTTTTTATTGGGGGGGGGGGGACGACAACCAATGGGCCAAATCTGAGTGGTGCTGTGACCCTCCAACACCAGGTTGCAACCCCCGGAGCAGGGAGATGGGCCCAAATGACCTAAGCTGAAGGAAAGGCAAGGGCTGAGTCCAGACTGAGACAGAAGAGTCTAGTCTGTAAAGAGAAATAATTGGAACTCTAAGCTACAGAAACTCTGCATCCTGCCTAAGTCAATATTTAGGGTGAGAAATTACATTTTGTAACCTGTTTCTTTAGAGAATCAAGCTTAATTTGCATGTTTTGTTTTATTTGCTCAGTAATCTGCTTTGTTCTGTTTGCTATCCCTTATAATCACTTAAAATTTACCGTTTATAGTTAATCAACTTATTTCTTGTTTATAACATAACCCAGTTTGTGCAATTTATAACTGGGGGGGGGGGGCAAGAAGTTGTGCATATCTTCCTCCACATTGAGGGAGGGGGAAAATTTATAAGCTTACGTTGTACAGATTTCTCTACAGTGCAAGACAACATTATTTTGGGTGTACTTTCCAGAGGGAAGCTGCACTTGAGCGCTGAGCAATTGCCTAGCTGAATCTTCCCATAGACAGCTGCTCACAGACTGTGTGTGATTCCACAGCTGGTGCGTCCCTACGTGTGTGTGTGTGCTGCCAGAGAGCCCGATTCAGGAAAACAGGGAGAGGGAGCCCAGGATAGTGGAGCAGGCTGACTCAGTGAAATCCCAGTACATCAGATGTCATCCCAGAAGGGGGGGTCCAACCCGTCACACATATATGTAATGGTGAATCATTTAAAAAAAAAAAAAAAAAAAAAGACAAGATGCAGCTGGTGGGTTGCCTTAGTAAAATGTTTGGGAACCAATTATCTAGATCAGTGTTTCCCAAACTTGGGACGCCGCTTGTGTAGGGAAAGCCCCTGGCGGGCCGGGCCAGTTTGTTTACCTGCCACGTCCGCAGGTCCGGCCAATCGCGGCTCCCACTGGCCGTGGTTCACTGGTCCAGGCCAATGGGAGCTGCTGGAAGCGGTGCGGGCCGAGGGACATACTGGCTGCCGCTTCCAGCAGCTCCCATTCAGTGAGCACCCTGCAGCCTGTACCTTGAATCAGGCTGAGGTCCTGTGGAAAACAATTGTATGGGATCATGCAGCGACTGATCATAATGCATACCCATATGATCAACTTTAATTATGGTATTTCCTATATTTTCAGTAATTGAATTTGCAACCTTCACTTTTTTTTAAGCCTAACTTTTAGGGTATTTTCCAAGTTTTTAAAGAAGTAAACTGAAAAACAAATTCCATAGCATGCACTGATCATTGAATGAGTGGCCAGCAGAGTTTGAACCTGGGATCTTCAGCACAGCAGCCTAGACCTCTACCACTGGAGCTGAAGTACTATCATAGTGGCTTGTTTATGAACCAGTTTCTAGAGAGGAATACATCAAGCACTGAAACAGTGAGATATATATATACTGAAGTAGCCCCATTTCGCAGGGTGCATAACCAAGCACATAAATATAGCAGATTCTTTTGGAAAGCTGCGCAAGTGGATTCAACTTGGGTTTGCCATATTAGAGCGGTGGGTTCTACTCCCAGATCTACCAGAAGTGACCTTGTGCTCAGATATAGTCAACAATCACTGGAAGAGGTAAGATTTAAATTCACAGTTTCCTGGCTCCCAGTTCAATGTGCTTTTTCCTAAACGATATTTTGAAGGAGAAGGATATGCAGGCAGACTCATGCAACTCCGTGCAGCTTGGAAACATGTACAGGTGGAACATTCAGAAAATTACAGAGCAAGTATAGAACAAGTTCTACTGCCAAGATACTCCATCTTGTATCTTGGCCAAATATGGCTGTGTTTTCATGGAGGCAACAGTCATCTCTTTGACCCCAAGACCAATCACCTACCAAATTTCAATTTTTTCACCAAATTCCAAATCACTAGAATTGTTCAAAAATGCTTGGAAAAAATGTATTGATATTGGCAAAACTATTTTTCCCAAATCTTGTTCTTGGAAACTTGAGGCTGAGACCCACCATGGAAAATTTCATCCAAAACCATCACATTTTGGCAAAGTTATAAGGAACTAAAAACAGAGGATTATAGTGGGAAGTGTTAGGCAGTCTTACCTGTGTCACTCTCTCTCCACCTATAATGCAGGCAAAACATTTTCACATACAATATTTTTAAATTACATATGCATATAGGGTAAGCCAATTACATAAACATCGTTTTTTTTGCATTGACCTCATACACTGTTTTCTCTCCCGATTATACAATATGTACACATTTTCTAGCTATCTACCTCATATAGCCACTCAACAACAGTCAAGAGCTAAATTATGTCCAAATACTCTCTTAAGCAGGTACAATAATACCTCTCGATATCCCAATAGTTTCAAGCCTCCCCTCCTTACCTCTTTGCTTCCTCCAGATGACAAAGATACTCATAAGCCACATTCTGATGTCTTCTCTCATCCATCTCCTCTGCTGTCATCCTCTCATTATCCAGGACAGCTGCAAAGAGTCAAAAACATTGTCAGTCTTCAACATACCTGATATGCAGGTATATAAGTAACCCTTGACTTCAGCAGCTTGCACCTATCTCCACAGTAAAATGCGTCATCTTGCCCAAGGACAGCCATATCAGTGCACACAGCATATTCTCTATTATTTGTATTACAATAGCGCCTGGAGGCCATAGAGGGCCGATTGTGCTAGGCACTTACAAACATAGTAAGGTAGAGTCCTTTACCGAAAGAGCTTACAGCAGTGGTCACCAACCAGTAGATTGACTGCGGAGCCTCTGCCAGTCGATCACAATCTCTGGCCGCTAAAAGTCCATCAACACAACGGAGCTAAGGCAGGCTCCCTGCCTGCCCTGGCCCTGCGCTGCTCCCGGAAGCAGCCAGCATGTCCCTGCGTGGGGGGCAGAGGGTTTCCGTGCGCTACTCCTGCCTGCAAGCACTGCCCCCAAAGCTCCCATTGGCTGGGAACAGGGAACTGAGGCCAATGGGAGCTGAGGGGGCGGTGCCTGCAGGAACGGGCAGTACATGGAGCCACATGCCCCTCCCCCCAGGACCACGGCACAGGGACGGGCTGTCAGCTTCCAGGAGCAGTGTGGGGCTGGGGCAGGCAGGGAGCCTGCCTTAACCCTGCTGCACCACCACCCAAGGTTAGTGCTGCCCGGTGGGAGCCCACACCCCACCCGCACCCCAACCCCTACTCCTGAGGCCCTTCCCAGAGCCAGCACCCTGTACTCCATCCTGCACCTCAACCCCCTGCCACAGCCCTTAACCCTCTCCTGGAGCCAGCACCCTGTACCTCCTCCTGAACCCCAACCCTCTGCCCCAGCCCTGAGCCCCCTCCTGGAGCCAGCACCCCATACCCCCTCCTGCATCCAAAACCCTCTGCCCTAGCCCTGAGCCCCCTCCTGGAGCCAGCACCCTGTACCTCCTCCTGAACCCCAAACCCCCTCCTGCACCCAAACTCCCTCCCAGAGCTCACACCCCTCACCCTCTCTTGCACCCTAACCTCCTGGCCTAGGCTCAGCCAGGAGCCCCCTCCCACACTCCAAACCCCTCAGCCCCAGCCCAGACACCACACCCCAACTCCCTGCCCCAGAACGGTGAACCCGAGTGAGGGTTGGAGAGAGCAAGCAATGAAGGGGGGGGGGGTGAAGTCAGCATGGAGGGATCTTGGGGGAAGGGGTGGGGCTTCAGGGAATGGGTGGGGTAGATCCTGGATTGCACTTAAATTCAAAAAGTGATCTTGTGCTTAAAAAGGTTGGAAACCACAGGCTTACAATCTAAATAGACAAGACAAAGAGTGGGATGGAAAACAGAGAGGGCAAATGACTTAGAATCAGAGGCCTGGTCCACACTAACCCCCCATTTCGAACTAAGGTACGCAAATTCAGCTACGTTAATAACGTAGCTGAATTCAAAGTACCTTAGTTCGAACTTACCACGGGTCCAGATGCAGCAGGCAGGCTCCCCCGTCGACGCCGCATACTCCTCTCGCCGAGCTGGAGTACCGGCGTCGACGGTGAGCACTTCCAGGATCGATCCGGGATTGATTTATCGCGTCTAAACAAGACGCGATAAATCGATCCCAGAAGATCGATTGCTTACCGCCGGACCCGGAGGTAAGTGTAGACCTACCCAGAGAATCATAGAATACCAGGGTTGGAAGGGATCTCAGGAGGTCATCTCCTCCAACCTCCTGCTCAAAGCAGGACCAATCCCAAACAGATTTTTGCCCCAGATCCCTAAATGGCCCCCTCAAGGATTAAACTCACAACCCTGTGTGCAAGCCAATGCTCAAACCACTGAGCCATCCCTCCCCCACTTGTCTAAGGGGTCACAGCAGATCAGTGTCAGAACCAGAAAAAGAAACCCAGGACTCCTGATTCCTTGTCTATGTCCCTCTCTACTAGACCACAGTGCCTCTACATGGCTCTTATTCATCATACCTCCATATTATAACAAACGGGATTAAACCTGGGTCCAATTTTTCATTGTCCTGCATTGGCTTGATGGCCAAATCAAGCTGTCCATTACAAATGAAAGAAAACACAATAATTGAAAAATGATTCTTCCCTTTCTCTCCTGTCACTGACACAGAAGTACCTCGTCTTCTCTTTAACCGCTAACCCCTCCATTTACCCCAGAGACCACTGATCTCCCTAATGCCCACTTATTCCCTCCCAAATCCTCTCACACTCTAGTTCTTTCCCCACACACTATAATTACTGCTCTATCTCATCTCTAAGATTACTGAATGCACTATCTACAAGCCCTGTTTGGTATTTCTCTCCTCCAATTCAGCTTCTGGCTCCTGTACTCCACTAAAACTGCTCTCACCAAAGAATCTAATCATCTCTTCATGGGCAAAGATCAGAGTCAATACTCCAGCCTCATCTTTTGAACTATCAGTCACCTCATAGCTCAAATAGTGAATGCCAGTGAAAGTGAGGTAGGATCAGAAGAGGCTAAAATAGGGAAAGAACGAGTTAAAAATTACTTGGACAAATTAGATGTCTTCAAGTCACCAGGGCCTGATGAAATGCATCCTAGAATATTCAAGGAGCTGACTGAGAAGATATATGAGCCATTAGCGATTATCTTTGAGAATTGATGGAAGATGGGAGAGATTCCAGAAGACTGAAAAAGGGCAAATATAGTGTCCATCTATTAAAAGGGAAATAAGGACACAGGCCCTGCCCCCACTCCACCCCTTCCTGCCCCCTCCCCTGAGCCTGCAGTGCCCTTGCTCCTCCTTTCCCCCTCCCCCCAGCCTCCTGCATGCCACGAAACAGCTGATCGGGAGGTGCTGGGAGCGGAGTGGGGGAACTGATGGGGGTTGCTGACGTATTACTGTGGTTCTTTGGCAATGTACATTGGTAAATTCTGGCTCCTTCTCAGGCTCAGGTTGGCCACCCCTAATTTAGTTGGTGTTGGTCCTGCTTTGAGCAGGGGATTGGACTAGATGACCTCCTGAAGTCTCTTCCAACCCTAATATTCTATGATTCCTCCTGTCCTCTTTCTCCAGTTTCAGTAAAAATGCTTGTTTTATTTCTTGTTCTTTCTTGTGTTTAATCAACAAACTTTCAACTTTAAAATAAGTGATTGTGTGTGTTTGCCAGGAAACCGAGTAAATCAAGGTCTCTAAAAAAACAAACCTCTTCGTATCACTGATTTTATATTGGACAGTGAAAAAGTTTATAACACTTTTAACTCTTTTGACCCATGAAATTAATACAACACATCCCATCTCATATGTGTAATGAATGTTACGAACCACTGACTGCCCCCCAACCTATTCAATAAAATAAGACATCTTCAAGTTATGTCCTGTTAGACTGCATTATTTATATTGCATTCATTACATGAAATTACATTACCATGTATGAAGTTCTAAATCTTGTGTTATGCAGGAAGTCAGAATAAGATTTCTAGAGATTATTTTAATTCCAGATATGAATAGCAGCCTAAAAAAAATAGCAGCCTAAAAAAAAAAAAATCTCATTCACATAAAATATTTATATACGTAAAATCTCATTTACATAAATACATAAAATATTTATATTGTGATACAGCATGGCCAGAGGGCAGCAGGAGAGGGTTAGAAGGGAGCCTTATTCCCTGTAGAGGGAAGAAAGTTTGCTATAGATTAATTAGAGCACCTGAAGCCAATCAGAGCACCTGATATAAACCCCCTGCTTCAATCAGACAGGGAAAGGTGTTGGAGCAGAGAGCACTTTGGAGGGAAGCAGAGGAAAGTTTGGAGAAGTGCTGTGGTGGGCTAAGAAGACCAAGACCCTAGGTAAAGGGACACCTGGCTTGTGCAGAGGGAGAGCAGGAAGCCCCCACAAGCTGAAGGGCAGGAGAGGAAAGTAGGCCAGGGGAAGGAACTGCTAGTTCAAGTGGTTTACCGCTATCCCTAGGGCCCCTGGGCTGAGACCCAGAGTAGAGGGCGGGCCCAGGTCCCTCCCTCTCCACTCCCCTCCTCTAGGACACTAGTGGGGCAGTTAATATTCCAGTTCAGGGGCAAGAAATGGTGCCCTGAAACCCCCTCCCTCCCCCCAGAAGAGAAAGTGTGAGACCCATCATAGTCATGCAAGCAATTTGCCACAATATACAAAAAAATCTCACAAAATATTTAAATACATAAGAAGAAATATTTTATGTGAATGAGATTTTAAAATTTACTGTAGCTGGAGCATGTAACAATAGCTATCCTATTAAGGATGCCTAAGCATTTCCATCCTAAAGGTTTTGGCATTGAAACGAACTAAAACGGAGAAGCTTTAGTGGCCCCATCCTTTGGAGCAGGAACTTGAAATTTAGGCAGAGATGGCCTCTGTTAGAGCAATCCTTTTGCTGTGCCCATGAAAATCCACCCAAAGTTGGCCAAGTTATAAATCTCTGAAAAAGTGCAGTGTACACATGCTTAATAGAGGCTTATTAAACCTCCATAACTAAATTACACAGACATTCCCTCCACACTGGCCAGGGTCCAAACTGGAGCTAAGCCTGGTTTTCCATGCAATGCAGCTTTGAGCTGCTGAGGGCCACGTCTGGGGCCCGTGCAAAATTAACACTGCCTCCCTGTGAATCTGCATTGCAATACAGCATTTAAACTACATAATCACATGACAGTATTTCCTAAGAATCCCAACTCATTCAGTGCACAATTAGTGAGACAGCTGAGCAAGCTTATTTTTGTTTCCACTGTTCAGTGAGAAGAGGGTACAAATCTACTCATACACATACATGAACATTCAGAATCAGACCATTAGTTTCAATGGATTTATGCCAGATTTATACTGTGATAACTTCAAACACAACTAGGTCCAAAATGAGCCACAAATCTAGAAGACCATCTTCCTATTCACTATGAACCCCTGCCTCATTGAGTGCACATCTTCTAAACCAGTGGTTTTCAAACTTTTTTTCTGGGGACCCATTTGAAGAAAATTGTTGATGCCCGTGATCTAACAGAGCTGGGGATGAGGAGTTTGGGGTGTGGGAAGGGCTCTGGGCTGGGGCAGAGGGTTGGGGTACAGGGGTGAGAGCTGCAGGGTGGGGCCAGGAATGTGGGGTTCAGGGTGTGGGACAGGACTCTGGGCTAGGGCAGGGGGTTGGGGTGCAGGAGTGGGTCAGGGCTCTGGACTGGGGGTGAAGGCTCTGGGGTGAGGTCGGGGATGAGGGGTTTGGGGTGCAGGAAGGGGTTCCAGGTTTGGGGGGCTCAGAGTTGGGGCAGGGATTGGGGCACGGGGTACAGACTTAACTCCGGCGGCTCCTGGTCAGCGGCACAGCCGGGGTGCACCGCGGACCATACTGCACCCCAGAAGTGGCCAGCAGCAGGTCTGCTCCTACGCAGAGGCACGCAAGCGGCTCCACGCGACTCTTGCCCACAGGTGCTGCCGGCCCCCCCCCCCCCCCCAGTTCCTGTTGGTCGGTTGCTGGCCAATGGGAGTGTGGAGCTGGTGCTCAGGGCGGAGCCCCGTGGACCCCCTACCTAGAAGCTGGACCCGCTGCTGGCCACTTCCGGCGCACGGCGCGGTATCAGAAAAGGTAAGCACTAGCCTGTCTTAGCTGGGCAGCACTGCTGACGGGACTTTTAATGTCCCCGTCAGCAGTGCTGACCAGAGCAAGGCGCCTTATATGGTGCTGACCAGAGCAAGGCGCCAGTAGTGGGTTGCGACCCACTGTTTGAGAAACACTGTTCTAAACTATACATTGAACGATGAATGGATCCTGTGAAAATAATAGCATGCAGTCATGTAATTAAAGACTGTATTATAATGCATACAGCACGAGGGGGCAGACCTAAGATTTAGCATTAACATTGCAATTTCCTGACTTTTCAGTGTTAACATTTCATTCAGATTGCAAATGTAAACAGTTTTTTAATGTAATATGAATTCATTTAAAAGGGACACAATAACATCAGTGGGAAAAGAGAGTCCTCTTGTAGCAGAAGGAACCAAGGAATGCTCTTCTTGTGTCAAATGAAGCAAGGGAAGTATACAGAAGGGTGACTGGATGTTTTATGCATGTGGGGAGGGTGCAGAAAGAACATGAATGGAGAGAAAGGTATCACACACAGAGCAAATGGGAGTACATCCACCTCACAATCCTTTTGCTCTTCACAGTGCAGGAAAGGAAACATATAGTGCACCCAAAGTTCCTTGTTGTAGCTGAACTTGGAACCAAATGACATCTCACTTGCATCTTGCTGTTGTTGTAGAAGCCTAAGTTTATGTTCTCAGAGTAGTTATGGGGATTTAGCTATATCTCTTCCACTAATTGTAATGGAAGCTTTGAAAATCTCAACCCTATTTTCTGCTATATTAAAAAGGAGAATCTGCAGTGGTCAATGGACTTTTATTGTTTTTTCAAACTGAAAATCTACAATTATCACTGGCCTGTCACACCAGAAACCCAAAGCTTGCTTTCTTTGTTTTGTTAGGGGGTTGCTTTGTTTTAAAACATAGGAATTGCCATACTAGATCAGACCAATGGTCCATCTAGTGCAGTATCCTACATCTGACAGAAGGCAGTACCTGATGCTTCAAGGAAATTATAAGAAATCCCTTAGTGGGCAGTTCTGAAATAACTTCCTGTAGCAGGGTGGACACCCGCTCCTGCCCTGAAGGGCTTGAAATCAGCCCTGAGAGAGGGCTGCAGTGTAAAAGCAGCCCTGGAGAGGGCTGCAGCTCTAAAAGCTGGGCTGACTGGGGAAGCGGCCGCAGCTGGGCCACACCCCATCAGGCCACAACTGGCCTGTATAAAAAGGCTGGGAAACAGGAGCTCAGCAGTCTCTCTCTAGCTGTAGAGGGAGATGGGCCTGGCTGCAGGGAGCTAGGGACAGGGCACCTGAGTGGAACAGGGCTGCTGAAAGGCAGAGGCGCTGGGGATATCCAGCCTGGAAAGCCCCAGGCTGTGGCCTAGCATAAGGCAAATAGGTACTGGGGGTTGCAGGGAGCAGGTCCAAACCCAACCTTGCTGGTGATGAGTAGGCTGATACTGCAGTCTGCCCCAGGGCATCAGGCTAGACAATGACTGGCAATAAACATATACTGAGGCAAGGTGGGGATAGTGGGTGGGGGTTCCCTGGAGAGGGGAGCCCCTGAGAGAAAGGGGTTACTGTTGGGGGGTAGCACCCCAGATAACAGGGCACCGGGTCTGGGAGGGACACAGGGGCCAAGCGGCGGGGGACACCGGCCTGCAGAGGGTGCTCTGAGGGCTGGAGAGCTAACTCCCTGAGATGACCAGCAGGAGGTGCTGCAGGGGTGAGTCCACACACTTACACTTCCCTATAGGGGAAGTTTCTTCCTAACCCTGTCAGTCAGAGGTTGGCTTATGCCCTGAAACCTGAGAGTTTATAGCCCTTCAATTTGTATTTATTTAATGTAACCAACTGCAGATGTTCTCATCCATATAAATGTCAATTTTTTTAAACCAAGAGATGAGGTCTGGGTTGGGTATCTTAGCCTCAATGATTTCTTGTGGGAGTTAGTTCCAGAGACAATTTTTTTTTATTTTTTTTAAACACAAGTATTCCTTTTTATTATGGCTTAAGGGATAAAGTGGGACTTTGGCCCCTTGTAATAGTCACACCTTACATCAAATCAAACTATTCATTCAGACAACGAGGACTAGTGACTGTGCTTGCTGCAGCACATTAGTAGAAGGGAAGATGCTTTTTTGAACAATTCTAAGCCTATAGCACAGTGGTTCTCACTTTTGTACTGGTGACCCCTTTCACATAGCAAGCCTTTGAGTACGACCCCCCCTTATAAATTAAAAACACTTTTTACTTATTTAACACTATTATAAATGCAGGAGGCAATGCAGGGTTTGGGGTGGAGGTTGACCACTTGTGACCCCCCCATGTAATAACCTTGCGACCCCTTGAGGGGTCCCGACCCCCAGTTTGAGAACCCCTGCTGTAGCATTTGAACGGATAAATGTTTTATCTCATTTTTATGTGAAAAAGATTTTAAATAGTTTTTTCATACCCTATCAAACACCTGCCACTGTTTGATACAAGAGACTGCAAGGGAATAAACTATACCAGCAAAGTTCAGGGACAACACCCCACTGAGAAGCCCACCTCCCCTCCTGCTAGCCAATGAAAGGCTCATCACACCAGTATTCCACTCATTACACCAATTCCCCACAGAATACAGGATCAAATACAAGGTCTTAATCATAATTTTTAAGGTCCCCCATGGAACCAGCCCCAGATACCTCAGAAAGGTGTCTCTTCACAACCAGGAACTTCCCCCAACTCTTATGTTCCACGGGAGCTATGAAGCTGTCAACCTCAGAGCAAGACAGAGTCAAGGCTTTGGTACTCATGTCCAAGGAGATAAAAATGACTACAAGTTTCACAGCCTTCAGAACAAAGTGTAAAATATTTATTTGACTTAGCTTTCCCACAGCTGCAACTAAAAAAATGACTAAGAAAAGAGATGTGAAGACAAGAAGGGGGAGGGGGGCAAGAGGAGGAATATTAGGAGAGAAGGAAGGGAAGAAATAGAGATTTAAAAAAATAAAAATAAAAATATAGCACCAATTGTTTGCAAGGAAGAAGGGACAAAAAGAGCACACTGCCCAAAGCAGCTGTGGTTACTATCTTTGGGGAGGTGCCCAAAAACTATGCAGATGGACACTAACCAGGGCCCGCTCCAAGTGGGCAAAAAAAAAAAAAAGCCATGATCGGTGGCTGTTCTACCGTGCCGCTTCATTCTTCGGTGGCTGGTCCTTCCCTCCGAGAGGGACTGAGGGACCCACCACCGGAGACCCGGACGTGCCACCCCCTTCCATGGGCTGCCCCAAGCACTAGCTTGCTGTGCTGGTGCCTGGAGCCAGCCCTGACACTAACAAAAAAACAAGTTTAGTTATATTGTACACAGCCGCAGGCTACTAGTCCCTGTACCAGTTCAGGGGTTTCCATCCTTCATATTAGTCTATCTAGAGCAGCTCTGATATATTTGAAACACCTCCATTCTCCTTCTGGTTATTGGCAGGGAGAACCTCTCTCATCTTGCCACTACTACCCCACAGCTTCTTGGTTGCTTCAAGAGGGGTGGCTCTCCTCTATTCTACTCCTTCTTCCAGCACGCTCACTGTTACCACTATTCTACTTTCACCTCAGCCTCCATTTTTGAGTCCTCTCCTACATCATTAATAAGTCACTATCTCTGCTGGTTTCTAATAGTTTTCCCAAGCAAAATCAGAGGTAAAATAGCATGAAACCTGCTAACTTCAATGTTGCAACACTGATCACCACCAGCATGGAGTTACACACTGAATATGCTTATGAAAGCACTAAGCAGCAATGGCAGCACCACAGCTGTCTGCCTGCAGATTTTGGAAGATACCACAGCATTGGGTTACTTTTGGAAAGCTATTATCACAAACATAAAAGTCTATTCCTGGGAGAACTCTGTGCAACTGCATACACGCAGAATTCATGTCCGGTGCAGAATTTTTTTTCTACTCTGCAAAAAATACATTCTGCCCAAGAAGTGCTGCAGTTCTGCCTTTCTCCCACCAGAGGCCGCTGTGGTGCCAGAACAGCTGACTGACTGGCAGCAACACCTAGCAGCCAGCTACTTTCATTACAGCAGCCTGCTGGTGGAGGCATAGTGGGGCACATGGGGCTACTGGGGGGTCACAGACTTGGGTTCAAAAGGGCTAGTGGGGAGACAGACTGGGGTGTGGGCTTGGGAGCTAGTGGGGTGACAGCACTGAGCCAGGGACTGAATGGGAGGGGACTCCAGGGCCACATGGGGGCGGGAGCAGATGTGCCTGACTGAATGGGAAAGGCTCAGAGTCAACCAGTGTCAGCAAGGGGGAAGCTCCCCAACTTGCTAACAATCCTCCTCCCAAAAGAAACGGTTGCATATTTCTCCCACGCAACAACCCTCCAGGTTCCTTCCCTCTTCCTCAGCTCCTCCATTACCCCTGACTCCCCCAAGCCTTTACACTGCTTCTGACGGATGCAGAAATGTATTTCTGTATTGTAGTTTAAATAAATTACTCAAATTTTGTATTAATATGCCTAATAAGGAATCTATTTGTCAAAAAAATATTTCCTGAATTTTTGTCTGGATTGTTACAGACAGTTACTGACAGGTATTTTGAAATAAATTAGCAAAAGAATCAAACTGGCGTGTTTATATAGTGTTATTTTGACAAACAACATGTGCAGAATTTAATTTTTTGGTGCAGAATTTGCCCATGAGTAATAAGAGACAAATATGTCATGACTTTTAAAGATAAGTTTAAATTCAACAGAAACTGATAGCACTAGCAAGGGCCAGCTTCTTATTTGCAAGTGCATAAATTGATTTGTCAAGCCATTCATATTTGTAGGCTGCAGTGTTGTTGGTCTTAGGCTCCTGAGAGACAAGGTGTAAAGGTAATATTTTTTAATTGGACTAACTTCTGTTGGTGAGAAAGACAAACTTTTGAGTTTACACAGAGTTCATCTTCAGGTCTAATTTAGCTACAACACTGTGACTACTTCTCAGACCTGAAGAGCTCTGTGTAAACTCAAAAGATTGTCTCTCTCACCAAAAGAAGTTAGTTCAATAAAATATATTACCTCACCCACCTAATTTCTCTAATATTTGTAAAACTGATATATTTCAGATGTCTTTTACAGAATATGTAAAATAGTGAATAGTACATTAACATTAATACAGGAGAATGAGGAGGAAGCAGCCCCGAAAGCTGATATTCTTGTTCAAGAAATACAGAAGAGGAAAACTTGAACATGCAAGATGTTTGAATTCAGACAAGGTAAATTTAGACAGACCATTAGCAAAAGATCCTTGACAGATCAATGCAGCCATGGGAGTCTCCCAAAGAAAGGGGTAGAAACCCCAACACTAAGGTCAATAAAACTGGCCTGGCAGAGCCCTGAAGACCAACTTCTGCAAGGAACACGCCCGCACAGGCCCCGGGGAGGAGCGAGGCTCGTTCTGACTGAGCCAGCCTTTTCCAGCGCTAATTCTACGTGACACACGAGGCAGCTGCAGCTTCTGCGACTGCCTCACTTGCCCCATGTGCCAAGGCACCCTCAGGCGCCCACTGTCCAAAGGCGGCCGCCAGGGCCAGCTGGGCTCAGGCAGGCACACCGAGCCCTCGCCATGCGGAGGGCGGCGGCGCTGAGGACTGCGCGTCAGTCAGACGTGACTGCTACAGTCAGACCATCCCCATCCCCCAGGGCCGCGGACGGGCTCGCCACCCCGCCCGGCCCCGGGACCGCTCCCAACACACAAGCCCCGGCCGCAGACCACAACCCGCGTCCCCCGAACCCATCTCCACGCCCCACAGGCGCCTCAGAGCCAGGACTCTCGGGCAGGGACGGCGGGCGCGAAGGCAGGGCCCATCCCCAGAACAGCGGGAAGCCCCTGGGCCCGGAAGGCAGGCACCGCCCTCCCGGTACTCACAGCCGTAATGGGGCCGGGCCACCCCGAGCCCGTCAGCTTCCTCCGAGACAGACATGGTGCTGCGGGCCGAGCCGGGCCGGGCCGTTCGGTCGCTGCGGGGCTGGGCGGACGCAGCAGCGGCTGAGGCGGGAGCGGCTGTTCCTGTTCCTGGTCTCAGCGCTGGGTGTGTCGGAAAGAGGCGCCGCCCGGAGCCGCCCGCCCCCGGCAGCCCACGCCTTGCGCACTTAGCTCCGCTCCCCATTCTCCCCGCAGCCCGCTCCTGCCCCTTCGGCCCTCGCAGGGTAGGCAGCGCGCGCTCCCCCTGCAATTCCCCTCCCAGCCGTGCCCCCCACAGCCGAGCTGCAGCCCCCCATCAGCCCCAAACCAACGCAGAGCCGTGCTGTCCCACACCGCCCCCCAACAGCCGCGGCACTGCCCCCCCCCACAGTCCCTCTGCCGCCTCTCCCCTCCCCCCCCCCCGGTGTGCTGCAGCCCCGCACCCAGCTGTGCCATCCCTCAGCCCCCACAACCCACACAAAGCCTCACAGCCACCCAGCTATGCTACTGTCCCCTATAGCCTCCCCATCTGTGCCACCTCCCCCTGCCAAGCTCCTCCCTCCCACAGCTCCGCCACAGCCCACCCCACACATGGACCTCTGCCCTGTCTCCCAGCTGCACTGCCCCCCACCCAACTATGCCAACCCTTCCAACAGACAAACACCGCTTACAGCCCCCAGCATGGTCTAGGTAGCACCACACACACACACACAGCCCCCAGCCCAGTCCCCTTCTGCCCGCCCCCATAATCCCCTGCACAGCTGCACCACTGACCCCCTTTGCAGCATAGGTAGCATCACACCTCTGCCTCCCCCAATCCCCCATTGCCTCCCCCACCTAGCTTCACTATTGCCTACACAAACACACCTGCTGCACTGAGTAGATAGCGCCTCTGCACACAGCCCTCAGCCACAGTGGGTCCCTCGCCCCACACACACCTTTAGCTGTGCTCCCCCCCCCCCACCCCCAGACCAGCTATGTTGCCCCCTACAGGCCCCACCCAGCCACACCGTCTTCTACACAGAGAATCCCCCAACCAGCCGCACTGTCTCTGCCCCAAACACAGCCTCCCTCCGCCACACCGCCTACCCCTGCACATAACCACTCTTAGCCAGCTATACTGCCCCCCTCACACAATCCCCTTCACCAAGCCCAGTCCTGATGCCCCCCATAAACACAACGCCCTGCACCCACCCCTGACACGCATACACACGCTCACAGCCCAGACAGGCTGCCAGCTCCCCCACACACAGCCTCACCACCTCCTGCCCCATACACAGCCCCCACAGCTGTGCTGGTCTCCCCCACCACCACACACTCAGCCATGCTACCCCCACATACATGAAGCCCCCTGCCCATCCACGCCATCCCAGCCCACACACAAACAGCCCCCCCAGCCCAACCACACCACTCCCCTCCACAGCTCCTCTCACACACACACAGCCTCCCAGCCCAGCCATGCTGGATCCCACTTCCCATACACACTTAGCCATGCCACCCTCCCACACATACCCCCCAGTCCAGATGTGCCATCCCATCCCCCTAGGCCCCTCAGCCCAACCACATCACTCCCCCACATGCAAGCCACTCTGCCCAGCTGTGCTAGCCCCAAGAGTCCCTTAGCCCCCCACATGCACAGCTCCCCTAGCCCAACCATTCCCCCCACCTGCACTGAACCCCCACAGCCTCACAGCTGCACCGAACCTCCATACACAGCCCCCCTAGTCAAGCTAGGCCCCACACACAAAGCACCCCCAGTCATGCAAGGACGCCACACACATTCAGCATCCCCCTCAGGCCAGCTGCACCTCCCCCCAAAATCTCCCAGGCCACCTGCACCACCCCCCAGTCTCGCACCACCCCCATACACTCATCCCCTCTGCTCAGCTGTGCCACCCCTATACACACAGTCCCCCCTCACACAAACAGCCCCCTCCAAACCCAGCCACACCACCCCCCTTCACAGCTGCACTGGTCCTCTCACACATACACATAGCCTCAGCCATGCCAGACCCCCCACACACACACTCACACTCAGCTGTGCTGCCCTCCCACACACCACCCTAAGCCCAGCCATGCTCTCCCACAACCCCCCACTGCATAGCCCCCCCCCCCACACACACACACACACAGCTCCCTACCCCCATCCAAACACATGGGAAACTATCCAAACCCCAGATATCCTTGATGGACAATACTTCCCCACTCCCAAGCAGCAAGTCCAGGGGTTTAAAACAAAGACAACTTTATTGAGGGAGAACAAAAGAATACATTTGAGAAAGACTGCAATTAATAAATGATCATCTAGTAGGTAAGGCTTCCAACCTCCAGTATGTCTTAAAAACAGACCCAAGCTCAGTCCTCTACTGGCAACTGACTAGCTGGTGCCTTCTAGCCACTTCCTTCTTCCCCAGCTTCCCCGCTCTCAGGCCCTGTTTACACTGGCAAGTTTCTGCGCAGTAAAGCAGCTTTCTATGCTGTAACTCCCAAGGTGTACACACTGCAAAGCCACTAAGTGCACAGAAACTGCGCAGTTGCAGCGCTGTAAAAAAAACACCAAGACGAGAGATGTACAGCTTTCTGTCCCGGGGCTACAGCGCTGTGGTGCCAGTGTAGACACTGGTCGATTACAGCGCTACGATTGGCCTCCGTGAGGTGTCCCACAATGCCCGTTCTCGCCTCTCTGGTCATCGGTTTGAACTCTAATGCCCTACCCTCAGGTAACCAACCGTCATCTCCACCCTTAAATTCCTTTGGAATTTTAAAAGTCCCCTTCCTGTTTGCTTGGTGATGCGTGCAGTGGTCTCAGCACATCTTTCCAGGTGGCCATGTCTGCTCCACACACCAGGCAATCCCCCGCTTGGAGCAATGCCAAGCTGCTGGACCTTGTCAGCATGTGGGGAGAGGAGGCTACCCAGTCCCCGCTGCACTCCAGCCGTAGGATTTATGATACCTATGGACAGATTTCACGAGGCATGACAGAAAGGGGCCATGACATTTTGACACACTGCAGTGCAGGGTCAAAGTGAAGGAGCTGCGGAATGCCTTCTACAAGGTGCAGGAGGCAAACCGCCCCTCCGGTGCTGCGCTCATGAGCTGCCGGTTCTACAAAGAGCTGGACGCGGTAATCGGCAGCGACCTCACCTCCATTGCAAAGACCACTGTGGATACTTCGGTGGCTCGCGTGCCAGTCAAGAGTGGACTGAGCCATGAGGAGGAAATCTTGGATGAGGATGTGAAGAGGGAGGGGGACCCAGAGGCAGAAGATGACTGGGAAGTCAGAGATGCATGCAGCTAGGAGCTCTTTTCTACTCCGGAGGAGGCTAGCCAGTCACAGCTGTTGGATGTTGGCGAAGCGCAAACAGGAGAGGAGGCCCCTGGTAAGTGGATTTGATTTTGGGAATCACTGAAGTGAGTTGTTGTGGGTAGGAGGGTTGCAGAAAGCAGGCTTGTCTCCCACTGCATGCCTAGTCCATGATCTCCTGAGGTCCCTTCCAACCCTGATCATAGAATATCAATCAATATAGAGAACATTATTTTCCTGTTTCTGGGAAAGCTGTACCTAAAAAGCCACAAAAGGATATGATGTTTTGGATATTTTCAGATCAAATGTTGGGGCCTGAATATTTGATTATGATCATAGAATATCAGGGTTGGAAGGGACCTCAGGATCATCTAGTCCAATCCCCTGCTCAAAGCAGAACAAATCCCCAGACAGTTTTTTTTTTTTAACCCCAGTTCCCTAAATGGCCCCCTCAAGGATTGAGCTCTACACCCTGGGTTTAGCAGGCCAATGCTCAAACCACTGAGCTATCCCTCACTGTGTGTTGCAAACAATAGTGCTTCTGTAAAATGTTGCATTTAAACTTCACAGAGATGACCTTGGGAGCCCAGCCTCCCTCTTTGTTATTGGCGGCTGAACGGCTGTGCAGAATTAGAAAGCGGCCAAGAAGAATCAAGGAGGACTTTCTGCATGATGTTATGATGCACTCCATGGACAAGAAGCAGGAATTGAAGGAGTGGCGGGACAGCGAGAAGAAGGACCAAAAGGAGAACACGACATGCCAGAATGAAGCCACAGAGTGGCTCTTAAACTTTATGGAGTGCCAAGCAGACACGCTCCAGGCGATGCTAGCTATGCAAACCAAGCAGCTCCACGCCCGCCCTCCCCTGCTGTTACAAAACTCTTTCCCATGCTCCCCTCAGACACCACCAACACACTCTTATCAACCTCCTGGCTCCAGTCTATACCTGTGGTATTCCACTCCTCCCCCCACACATTCCAGCACTGTGGACTCCCACTACCCACTGCACTCAACACCCATCCCTCTGCGGTTTGGCCCTGCTGAAGTACAGTACCCACTGCATTGTACTCCAAAGGAGAATGCTGGATATGATCCCTGGACATACACAAATCTTTAGCTGTCCCAGGACCCCACCTCCTCCTGGGATCTTCCCTCCCCTTCCCCCCATCCCCCTCACTGCTGATGTTGGTTTTTTTGTTTGACTCTCTCCTCTGGTTGTTGTTTTTTAATGAAAGAATTGTGTTGATTTGAAAGCAATCTTTATTAATTGAAAGCAAACAGAGCCCTGCAAAGCAACAGACAATTATGTTAAACCTTCATATTGCATCGTCTTCACCAATCACCTCCTAGCATTACAAGCACTGCACTCCCAAGCATAGCAACAAATATTAGTGGCTTTCAGCTTCAAATTGCTGACTCAAGGCATCCCTGATCCTTATGGCCCTGCATTGCACCCCTCTAATAGCCCTGGTCCCTGGCTGTTCAAACTCAGCCTCCAGGCACTGAGCCTCTGTGGTCCAGCCCTGAGTGAAGCTTTCACCCTTCCCTTCACAAATATTATGGAGCGTACAGCACACAGCTATAAGCATAGGAATATTGTCATCGGCCAGGTCCAGCTTCCCATAGAGGCAGCGCCAGCGGGCCTTTAAATGGCCAAAAGCACACTCAACAGTCATTCTGCACTTGCTCAGCCTGTTGTTGAACCGCTCCTTGCTGCTGTCAAGGTGCCCCGTGTACGGCTTCATAAGCCGTGGCATTAAGGGGTAGGCGGGGTCTCCCAGGATCGCAATGGGCATTTCAACTTCCCCTACGGTGTTCATCTGGTCCAGGAAGAAAGTCCCTGCTAGCAGCTTCCTCAACAGGCCAGTGTTCCGAAAGATGCGTGCATCATGCTCCTTTCTGGTCTAGCCTGCGTTAATGTCTGTGAAACATCCATGATGATCAACAAGCGCCTGGAGAACCATTGAGAAATACCCCTTCTGATTAATGTACTTGGTGGCTAGGCGATCTGGTGCCAGAATTGGAACGTGCGTGCCATCTATCGCCCCTCCGCAGTTAGGGAAGCCCATTTGTGCAAAGCCATCCACAATGTCACGCACGTTGCCCAGAGTCACAGTCTTTCGGAGCAGAAGGCGATTAATGGCCCTGCACACTTCTGTCAAAATGAGTCCAACGGTCGACTTTCCCACTCCGAACTGGTTAGCAACTGATTGGTAGCAGTCTGGAGTAGCCAGCTTCCACAGTGTAATTGCCACGCACTTCTCCAACGGCAGGCAGCTCTCATTCTCGTGTCCTTTCACCGCAGGACTGGAGTGAGCTCATCACACAGTCCCATGAATGTGGCTTTCCTCATCCAAAAGTTCTGCAGCCATTGCTCGTCATCCCAGATGTGCATCACGATGTGATCCCACCACTCAGTGCTTGTTTCCCAAGTCCAAAAGCAGCATTCCACTGTGGTCAGCACCTCCATGAATCCGACAAGCAATCTTGTATTGTAGCTTGTACGTGTGACAAGATTAATGTCGCACTCCTCTTGCCTTTGTAGTTTAAGGAATAACTCCACTGCCACTCGTGATGTATTGGTCAGAGCGAGCAGCATACTGGTCAACAGTTCGGGATCCCTTCCTGCAGCCCGAAGAGGCAGGGTGCGCAGTACACAAATCATTGAAAGATGATGCCAAATGCAGATGGAAGTACAGGGATTGTTGGGATGCCAAGCAGTGTATTACAGGGCATTGGGACAGGACTCAGGATGCCCTGCGACCCCCTGTCTTCCCACAACTCTTAGCAGCAGAAGAGGAAGAAATGCTCTGTGGAATAGTGCCCCAGAGTGCAACGCTCCAAATTCCGCTGCAAGTGCCGCAAGTGTGAACACGCTATTGCGTAGGCAGCTGACTGTGTGAACAAACAACAGCTGTTTCCTTTTAGTGCTCTCCGAGAGGCGCTGTAACTTTGCCAGTGTAGACATGCCCTTAGTTTGTTAGCCTGGGTTGGTGGAGTCCACAGATTCTGGAAGGTTTAAGCTTCCCCTACCACTTGGCCCAGCTGAAGTGATTTCAGTTTTAACTGTTGGGTGGAGACTGTGACACTGCATCCCATATTCTTCAGAGTGATATTATGATATGATCATAGCATAATTATGATGTATTTTATGCAAGATAAGTCATGTTAGGTGTCATTGGAAAAGTTATGATTTGCTGAATATGATTATCCTATTTGTATGCATTTATCATTTTGATGTCTGAAATTATGAATATTGACTATGTATCTGTATTCCAAATGTAGTTACACCTGGGAAACACCCACTAGACAAGATGCTTTTAGTCTAGATAGTGGGTGGGGAAGGGCCTATTCAGGGCAATGGGCCATTAGGGAAAAAGCAATAGGCCTTAGGAAAGAAGCTTATCTCCCACCTAGTGATGAGCCTCCCTGAGAACACTCCAAACAGCCTGTGAGTAATGGCTGCTATGACTCTACAAGGACATGTGATCAGACCACATGATGCTGGACTCCATCTTAGGATGTCAGTATTTTTCCACAGACTGGTCTGGGAACCAAGCTTTGAAACAAAGGGTTCCCGATGCAAAAGGTATATAAGGCAGGGAGTGACATCATCTGAGGTTCTTCACGCCCCACACAAGACAACTCCTGGAAACACCTGAGGAACAAAGACTGAACTGGGGGAAGTGCTGGACCCAGGCTAAAGGGATTTCTAGCCTGTGAATCAAATACCTGGGGATTCCAAACTGTAAAGCAAGTGCAGCTTGCCACTTCAGAATCTGCAGCCTGCTTGTATCATCTCTCACGGTGAGAATCTGCTATTCATATCCAATCTATTTAGTAAATTAAGCTTAGTTTGTGTTTTTTGTTTATTTGCTAGGTAATCTGCTTTGATCTGTTTGCTATCACTTATAATCACTTAAAATCTATCTTTTGTGGTTAATAAACTTGTTTTTGCTTTAGCTAAACCAGTGAGTTGGAGTGCAGTGTGTGGGAATCATAGCTCAGGGGCAAAGGCTGTTGCATATTTCTTTCCACACTGAGGGAGGGGTCGAATGTTATGAGCTTACGCTGTATAGTTCCCTGTGCAACGCAAGATGACATAATTTTGGGTTTATACTCCAGCGGTGTGGAGGTGAGTCTGGAAAGCTGGGAAATTGGCTGCTGTCTGCTGCATGTATTTGAGTGACTTGGGTGAAACTACTCTCTCAGATAGCCTTGTTTTGGTGTGTGGTGCCATCTGCTGTCAGGTTGGGTGATAACAGGGCCTGGGTTAGGCTGGCTGTGTCTCCAAGGAGTGTAAGCAGGGCCAACCCAACTGAGTGGTTAGAGGGATCCAGCAGTTCCCACAGCTCCCAGACTGCATCCCAGGGGTGACAACCTGTCACTGAGACATATGCATCAGAGTTTTTTATGAAAACTACCATTCTCTCTGCAGTCTTAAGCTCCTCAGTCCTTCAGCTGGAACCCACCTCAGCCCAGCACGTTATCTCAAAGCTACCTCTGTACTAAATTTGCTCAATAGAGTTTACAGCATATAGGATTTTTTAAAAATCCTTATAATTACAGAAATAACCCCAGCATTCATTAAAACAAAACTTCTTTCTCTAACACTTGCCTGGTCCCCTTATCACCTAACTATGCCTGACTCAATTCCTGTTCAGAGTGACCCTTTGCCATATTTGGTGCAGATCTCTCATCCCTTTCTTTCCTAATAGAGTCAGCAGTATTTTATTGCCCCCAAACTCAAAACTTAACTATATTTTAACCCAAATGCTCCAAACTGTCACATAACTGAAATGCAAACTAGCACAGTCTGTAATTTCCCCTTGCTCACCAACAGATGCCAGTAGAGAGCTCCCTCCTCAATAAAGCCTTTGTCCCTCTGGAGTTCTCAAGCAGCTCTGGGCTGCTCTTCTCTCTATTCACCAAGAGATGTCGATAATGAACCGCCGCTTCTGGCCACAAAGGTTCTGGCCTACAATAACAAACATTCCTTTCTATATTGCTGCACTTAAGGGTAGGAACCTCCAGGAAAGGTGAAACAGCTTGGAACAGTTGTCTTCCTTCCACCCTTATTCAAGACAAGAGGAAACTGAGTTTGGAAAGACTACCTCTGCTAGTTTCTCCTTTTTGGAGTGGGGATGAGGAGAACTGAGATGTGATAATTCTTTACTTATTTTAACTAGGATACAGAGAAGAATAGGCCACAAGAAGCCATCCCTCTTTCTCTGATGCCTTCAATGGGGGAGCAGGCAGGGCGATCCAGTAACAAGGACTACAATGCATGTATTATGGAAGAAAGAATGGACCATGAAATACAATGTGTTAGTGGGGAGGAGTGTATTGTGGAGGTGAGTGTATTATGGTAGTGGAGTCTACATGGATGTTGAGTGTCTTATGGAGGAGTACATGCTGCAGTGCCTGGGTATCAAGCAGGGAGTGGCTGAATATCTTAGAGCAGGTATGGAGGATGACGAAAATACATAGGGATAGGGTGTACCACCCATCTGAGTACAGCTAGTCGTGTTCACCTTCAGCCCCTAACTAAAACCTCTCCAGCGCATCATCAGAGATCTACAACCTATCCTGAAAGATGATCATTTACTCTCACAGATCTTGGGAGACAGACCTGTCCTCGCTTACAGACAACCCCCCAACCTAAAGCAAATACTCACCAGCAACCACACATCACTGAACAAAACCACTGACCCAGGAACCTATACTTGTAACAAAGCCCGATGCCAACTCTGTCCACATATCTATTCAAGTGACATCATCATAGGACCTAATCACATCAGCCATACCATCAGGGGCTCGTTCACCTGCACATCTACCAATGTGATATATGCCATCATGTGCCAACAATGCCCCTCTACCATGTACATTGGCCAAACCGGACAGTCTCTATGCAAAAGAATTAATGGACACAAATCTGACATCAGGAATCCTAATACTCAAAAAACAGTGGGAGAACTCTTTAACCTGTCTGGTCATTCCATGTCAGACCTGCGGGTGGCTATCTTACAACAGAAAAACTTCAAAAACAGACTCCAACGAGAGACTGCTGAGCTGGAATTGATATGCAAACTAGACACAATCAACTCAGGATTGAATAAGGACTGGTAATGGCTGAGCCATTACAAACATTGAATCTATCTCCCCTTGTAAGTATTCTCACACTTCTTATCAAACTGTCTGTACTGGGCTATCTTGATTATCACTTCAAAAGTTTTTTTTCTCTTACTTAATTGGCCTCTCAGAGTTGGTAAGACAACTCCCACCTGTTTATGCTCTCTGTATGTGTGTATATATATATCTCCTCAATATTTATTCCACTCTATATGCATCCGAAGAAGTGGGCTGTAGTCCACGAAAGCTTATGCTCTAATACATTTGTTAGTCTCTAAGGTGCCACAAGTACTCCTGTTCTTTTTGTGGCACCTTAGAGACTAACAAATTTATTTGAGCATAAGCTTTCATGGGCTACAGCCCACTTCTTCAGATGCACAGAATGGAACACACAGAAAGAAGATATGAATACATAAAGAAAACATGAAAAGGTGGAAGTAGCTATACCAACTGTAAGAGGCCAATCAATTGAGATGAGCTATCATCAGCAGGAGGAAAAAAAAAACCTTTGAAGTGATAATCGAGATGACCCATAGAAGGTGTGAGGATACTTAACATGGGGAAATAGATTCAATTAGTGTAATGACCCAACCATTCCCAGTCTCTGTTTAGACCTAAGTTAATTGTATCTAATTTGCATATTAATTCAAGTTCAGCAGTCTTTCTTTGGAGTCTGTTTTTGAAGATTTTTTCTTGCAAAATTGCCACCTTCAAGTCTGTCACTGTGTGGTTAGAGAGGTTGAAGTGTTCTCCCATTGGTTTTTGAATGTTATGATTCCTGATGTCAGATTTGTGTCCATTTATTCTTTTGCTTAGAGACTGTCCGGTTCGGCCAATGTATATGGCAGAGGGGCATTGCTGGCACATGATGGCATATATCACATTGGTAGATGTGCAGGTGAACGAGCCCCCTGATGGCATGGCTGATGTGGTTAGGTCTTATGATGGTGTCACTTGAATAGATATGTGGACAGAGTTGGCATCGGGCTTTGTTACAAGGATAGGTTCCTGGGTTAGTGTTTATGTTGTATGGTGAGGCTGCTGGTGAGTATTTGCTTCAGATTGGGGGGCTGTCTGTAAGCAAGGACTGGTCTGTCTCCCAAGATCTGTGAGAGTGAGGGATCATCTTTCAGGATAGCTTGTAGATCTTTGATGATGCGCTGGAGAGGTTTTAGTTGGGGGCTGAAGGTGACGGCTAGTGGCGTTCTGTTATTTTCTTTGTTGGGCCTGTCCTGTAGTAGGTGACTTCTGGGTACTCTTCTGGCTCTGTCAATCTGTTTTTTCACTTCAGCAGGTGGGTAGTGTAGTTTTAAGAATGCTTGATAGAGATCTTGTAGGTGTTTGTCTCTGTCTGAGGGATTGGAGCAAATGCGGTTGTATCTTAGAGCTTGGCTGTAGACAATGGATCATGTGGTGTGTCCTGGATGGAAGCTGGAGGCATGTAGGTAAGTATAGCGGTCAGTAGGTTTCTGGTATAAGGTGGGGTTTATGTGACCATCGCTTATTAGCACAGTAGTGTCTAGGAAATGGACCGCTTGTGTGGATTGCTCTAGGCTGAGGTTGATGGTGGGATGGAAATTGTTAAAATCATGGTGGAATTCCTCGAGAGCTTCTTTTCCATGGGTCCAGATGATTAAGATGTCATCAATGTAGCGCAAGTAGAGTAGGGGCGTTGGGGGATGAGAGCTAAGGAAGAGTTGTTCTAAGTCAGCCATAAAAATGTTGGCATACTGTGGTGCCATGCAGGTACCCATAGCAGTGCCGCTGACTTGAGGGTATATATTGTCCCCAAATGTGAAATAGTTGTGGGTGAGGACAAAGTCACAAAGTTCAGCCACCAGGTTTGCCGTGATATTATCGGGGATACTGTTCCTGATGGCTTGTAGTCCATCTTAATGTGGAATGTTGGTGTAGAGGGCTTCTACATCCATAGTGGCCAGGATGGTGTTTTCTGGAAGATCACCAATGGATTGTAGTTTCCTCAGGAAGTCAGTGGTGTCTCGAAGATAGCTGGGAGTGCTCATAGTGTAGGGCCTGAGGAGAGAGTCCACATAGCCAGACAATCCTGCTATTAGGGTGCCAATGCTTGAGATGATGGGGGTCCAGGATTTCCAGGTTTATGGATCTTGGGTAGCAAATAGAATACATCTGGTCGGGGTTCTAGGCATGTATCTGTACAGATCTGTTCCTGTGCTTTTTCAGGGAGTTTCTTGAGCAGATGGTGTAGTTTTTTTTTGGTAATCATCAGTGGGATCAGAGGTTAATGGCCTGTAGAATGTGGAGTTAGAGAGCTGCCTAGCAGCCTCTTGTTCATATTCCAACTTATTCATGATGACGACAGCACCTCCTTTGTCAGCCTTTTTGATTATGATGTCAGAGTTGTTCTTGAGGCTGTTGATGGTGTTGTGTTCAGCATGGCTGAGGTTATGGGGCAAGTGATGCTGCTTTTCCACAATTTCAGCCCGTGCACGTCTACAGAAGCAATCTATGTAGAAGTCCAGTCTGTTGTTTCGACCTTCAAGAGGAGTCTATGCAGAATCCTTCTTTTTGTAGTGCTGGTAGGGAGGATTCTGTGGGTTAGTATGTTGTTCAGAGGTGTGTTGGAAATATTCTTTGAGTCGGAGACGACGAAAGTAGGATTCTAGGTCACCACAGAACTGTATCATGTTCGTGGACCTGGAGGGACAAAAGGAGAGACCCCAAGATAGGGCAGATTCTTCTGCCGGGCTAAGAGAATAGCTGGAAAGATTAACAATATTGTTGGGTGGGTTAAGGGAGCTACTGTTGTGACTCCTTGTGACATGTAGCAGTTTAGACAGTTTAGTGTCCTTTTTCTTTTGTAGAGAAGCAAAGTTTGTGTTGTAAATGGCTTGTCTAGTCTTTGTAAAGTCTATCCATGAGGAAGTATGTGTGGAAGGTTGGTTTTTCATGAGAGTATCCAGTTTTGAGAGCTCAGTCTTAATCTTTCCCTGTTTGCTGTATAGGATGTTGATCAGGTGGTTTTACAGTTTCTTTGAGAGTGTGTGGCACAGTCTCTCAGCATAGTCTGTGTGATATGTAGATTGTAATGGATTTTTTACCTTTAGTCCTTTTGGTATGATGTCCATTTGTTTGCATTTGGAAAGGAAGATGATGTCTGTCCGTATCGTACGAGTTTTTTCATGAAGTTGATGGATTTCCACTCCATACGGCTAAATGCAGTGCCTTGCATAATGACAGGTTTCAGAGTAGCAGCCGTGTTAGTCTGTATCCGCAAAAAGAACAGGAGTACTTGTGGCACCTTAGAGACTAACAAATTTATTTGAGCATAAGCTTTCATGGGCTACAGCCCACTTCTTCGGATGCATAGAATGGAACACACAGAAAGAAGATATTTATACATACAGAAAACATGAAAAGGTGGAAGTAGCCATACCAACTGTAAGAGGCCAATCAATTGAGATGAGCTATCATCAGCAGGAGAAAAAAAATATATATATCTGTTCTTACTCAATACTTATTTGAATGTGTGAATATCTGTTCTTTGTTAATAAACATTCTCTTTTTATTATAAATTCATCTCAGTGCTGTGATGTTAAGTAAAGTTGAATTAAGCAAGCTGCTGTGTACATTGTCTCTTTGGAGGCAGCAGCCTTGATAGTTACTGTGAGTATCCAGTTGTGACAGAATGTACATGTGTCTGCTGTTGTAATAAGCTTTGTACAAAGTATGTCTTGTGAGGTATCACTTGAAAACTCATAATTTGCTGGTCATTATTGTCCTGATAAAATATGTGTGGCAACATTGTATGTAAAGTTATAAGATTCCAATGTATGGTTTTACTAACACATGTTCCAAGTCTGGGGAATGGCCAAACCAGTTCCTCAGAGACAAAGAGAAAGCTGATGCATCAGCCAGGTGTAAACAAGGCCGATGGGCCATTACCTGCTAAGTGGTCATTCTTTGGCAGGAAAGGGGGCATGGGCGAAAAATCTACATCTTAGCAAAGAAATAGCAAGTCCCATTCATACAGACTGACTGTTGCCTTGCTCCCAGCTGAAAATGCTTCTTAAAGGGGGTAGAGGACTATAAAAAGGGGAAATACCTCCAAGACACCCCTCTCTTTCTCTCTGTCCTCTACATCCATGGGACCTAAAGGACAAAGGAAGCAGTGTTGAACTGGGGAAGGGGTTCTGACCTAAGAGTTTGGTCAGTAATCTGCTGAAGTATGTGGTGAGAAAACCTTGCTTTGAATCTAATGTAGTTTGTTAAATTAGGCATCAGTAAATATTTTATCTTTCAGAGTAGCAGCCGTGTTAATCTGTATCTGCAAAAAGAACAAGAGTACTTTGTGGCACTTTAGAGACTAACAAATTTATTTGAGCATAAGCTTTCATGTGCTACAGCCCACTTCTTCAGATGCATAGAATGGAACATATAGTAAGAATATATATATATATATATATATATATATATATATATATATATACAGAACATGAAAAGGTGGAAGTAGCCATACCAACTCTAAGAGGCTAATTAATTAAGATGAGCTATTAGCAGGAGAAAAAAAAACTTTTGTAGTGATAATCGAGATGGCCAATTTCAGACAGTTGACAAGATCTTAAATATCTCCAGAGATGGAGATTCCACAACCTCCCTAGGCAATTGATTCCAGTGTTTAACCACCCTGACAGTTAGGAACTTTTTCCTAATGTCCAACCTAAACCTCCCTTGCTGCAGTTTAAGCCCATTGCTTCTTGTTCTATCCTTAGAGGCTAAGGTGAACAAGTTTTCTCCCTCCTCCTTATGACACCCTTTTAGATACCTGAAAACTGCTATCATGTCCCCTCTCAATCTTCTCTTTTCCAAACTAAACAAACCCAATTCTTTCAGCCTTCCTTCATAGGTCATGTTCTCAAAACCTTTAATCATTCTTGTTGCTCTTCTCTGGACCCTCTCTAATTTCTCCACATTTACTGTACCTTATTCTCTTGATAAGGTACAGTAAATTTCAAGACACTCAGAATTTGTGTGCAGATTTTAGAGCATTTAGAAGAATCATCTTTAACAGAATGGTGTTCCCAACCTTAACTTTAGTGGAGTGCCAGCCAGCTCTACAATAACGTGGAGGCGGAACTCCCATTACCTTTATCAGTGAGGGGATGGGTTACTCCTCCTCCCCAGCCTGATGCTAGTAATGTGAGCCATGACAATGAGAGGAGACAAGACCAGAATGTCTAGTGGTCAATGAGAAAAGCCACTGGTGCTTTTGGTGAAAAATGGGGTTTGTATTTCAAGATAACAAATTATGTAGGAGGAAACAAGACAATGCTGAGGAGTAAGGCTACCTACCAACAAGCATCAGAGATATTTCACTGAGATGGTGACGGAAGCAGCTCACTCTTGTAGCTGAAATGAGGAATTGCCTGCAAATAAAAACATTAGGGTTGGACAAAAATGACTGAATTGTTGTGAATAGCAGGAAGAGCAGTAATAATCTTACTTGTTTATTTTCAGCATGCTCACTGTAGTATCTGAGGAAAAATGCAGCCAAATTATTTGGACAGAAGTTTTCATCTGCATTTTAGATGGTCCAACATTAATTTCACCCATCTTGGCATGTCACTGATAGCAGCAACTACTGCCACACTGCTAGCCCTTCCAACTGGCTCTGTCCCCTCCTGACTAGGAGGAACCAACATTTGCCACTCCCAGTGTCAGAGGGGTCTCTGGTCAAGCTTGCAAATTGCCAGTCTGTGCAAGGCCCCTGGAAGTGCAAGGCCTAAGTCAGATTTTGTGCTTCTTGTGGTTAGGGCCAGATTGATTTACCATTTTTGCATTTCCCATGACTGCCTCCCAATTCAGATGCTGAGGCTAGTTTCTCTCAATTCAGGATTTCTCCATTCCCCTCCCCCACTCCAAATAGTGTAACAGGGCACTGAAACCAGATACATTTAAAGAAGACACATTCCAATTCTTTAAAGCTGTCAAGCAGCCATAGGGCACGTTATAAAGGTGAGAGGTAGTACATCTGCAGAGGGCATTTCTCCCACACAATTTACCAGAATCCTGTGGAATAAGCATGGCAGGAACCCTAGTACTAGAAACAGTGTGTTTAGAAAAACTGAAAGGCAACTGGGATTGTGTTCCTGAAATATAATCTCATAACACTGGCTTTTAATGCCAATCCTAATGGCAATACCATAAATATCAACATTAATTGTTTTATTGCTGATTATTTCAGCAGGTGGAGTCACAGGGGGCAGACAAAAAAATGGAGTTGTTGGATGTGACAGATTACACCCTGTATTCACACCCATTATTGTAATAATTTTAGTACAATGTATGCCTTGTAAAGATATCATTTGAAAACCCATAAATGTGCTGGTCAGTATTGTCCTGATAAAATATGTGTAGCAACACTGTTGTGAAGTTATAACGTTCCCTGTATGATGCTATTAACGCATGTTCCAGACACCACAGCACTGCCCAATCAGAAGTCAGGTCTGTCCTAAACAAAGGAAGGAATGCATGCTTGCCTTAATTTGCATTTAAGCAGTAAACGGAGTCATCAAGCAGGAAGGGGGGGGAATTGAAACAGGTGAAAAAAACAGCTGGGAATAACCATCCATATATTGATTTCAGATCAAAAGCCAAGTCATCCAGCTCACTATTTGGGATATTCGCTTCATAGATGATGCTGCATTCATCTCTAACTCACATGATGAATTGCTGATCATGATGAACACATTCTCTGATGCATGTATCAAGTTCAGCATGGTAATCAGTATCAAGAAAACAGTTGTCATGTGTGATGGGGTGTGGGGAATCCTGTCCAGTGCGGGGTGAGTTCACCCGGTCCTTTGAATTGCCCTTTGTCTCTGGGCAGTGAGAACTAAGGGTTAAAAGTCAATAGAGTTGCCCTGATCGGCAGGGCTGTAAGACCTACTAGCCAGAGTCTATATAATCAACCTGATCCGCTGGGCAGTAGGGCTTTGTGGCTCAAGTCAGTGAGGTAGCCCTTCTCCGCAGGGTAGCGAGGCCTAACAGTCGAAGTCCATAGAATTACCCTGGTTCACAGGGCAGTGAGGTCTCACTGCCAGGGTCACTAGAGCTACTCCAGGCTCAGAGGGCAGCGAGGCCTTGCGACCAGAGTCAACAGAGATACTCTGGGTTCGCAGGACAGAAAGGCCTAGTGGCCAGCATCAACAGAGATACCCTGGGTTCACAGGGCAGTAAGACCCAGTGGCCAGAGTCAATAGAATAGCCCCCCGGGGCGGGGATGTATGGCCTACTGGCCAGTTGCTGTGTGTGGGCCGCCAGCCTGGAGCGGGAGAGGGTAACAGTCAGGATACGGGGACCCGGCCTCCCTACTCCACTGGATCCCAGCCCAGGGCCTTGTCAGTGGCAAGTGTGCACCACCACTGGGTCAGCAGGGATCTGTCCACAACACGCTGACCATCATCAGGACAATGGCTTGTCCCGCCCCGGGCTACTTCCTACTGTGATACTCGTAGTGGCGGTCCGTGTGTCTTCGTGGTCTCCATGTTCCTCGGCCAGTGCCAATTCCCTGTAGCTCAGACCTCCCTGGGGCATACACAGGTAGCTGGGCATCTGCTTGGGTCTCGGTGCCTCTGGCTTCCATGGTCCAGGGCTCCAGTGATTCCTGGGCAGGAGCTGGCAAAGAGCATCCTTCCTCTCCGGTGATCAGCCCAGACTGAGCTGGGTTGCTTCCTCTTATACTGGTGTTACACCTGGAGCATGCCCAGTAGGGACGTGGGGGCATGGCTTCTTCTGCCCACAGTGAGGAGTTAACCCTTTCCTGTCCAGTGTGGCATGAGTTCACCCTATCACATCGTGTCACCAGGCACATGGGAAGCGCCTGAACTACAAGCTGGGGGAGGCTAGCCCCCACCCCCACCCCACCCCTTCTGGCCGAGGCCCCGCCCCTTCCACCCCCCACTGGAGCCAAGTCCTTCTTTCTGCACTACCCACCCCCCCAACGGAGCCCAGAGCCACCCCCCGCAACACCACAGCCACCAGCCCTGTTCCACGTCTAGGCCCCAAAGTAGCACCAGAAGGGCTGGCGGCGTGTGGCCCCAGCTTCCCTAGCCCAGGAGGGCAAGCAGCCAACGACTGCAGCCTCCCCAGCTCCTGAGCACAGGAAGGAACATGACCCCAGCCCCAGCGGAGCACTGGGGGTTTGGAGCTGGAAGTCTGGAGCTGCGCGCTGCCGCAGGGAGTGATCACGGCAGGAGGTGGGGTCACACCTGGCTGTTTGGGGAGGCAAAGCCTCCCCCAACCTATGCAACCTGCCACCCATGACCCATGATGCCAACCATCAATAATGAAGCTCTGGACAACGTGGATCACTTCTGCTATCTTACTCAACTCTAACCAGCTCACTTAGCTTTGACAGAGAACTTGGATGTGAGAATTGGAAAAACCTCTGTCACCTTTGGTAAATTTACCCTATGTGTCTGGAATAACAAGCTGCTAACCCGGAACACAAAGGTGTCCATTTATCGGGCTTGTGCCCTCAATATCCTCCTTTACAGCTGTGAAAGATGGGTCACTTACTCCAAACAGGAGTGGAGATTGAACAGCTTCCACCTTCACTGTCTCAGAAAAATCCTTGGAGTCACTTGGGACCAACGGATCACTAACAATGAGATCTTTGAGAGAACCGGCATACATCTATGCAGACTACACTGGATGCTTGCAGCTTTCGCTAGCTGAGACATATGGAGTATATGCCTCAAGATCATCTGCTAAAGGCTGTGCTTTATGGCCAATTCAAGAACTGCCAGTGACACCGAGGAAGGCCAAAGCTCTGATAAAGTGACAAGGTCAAGCAAGGTCTCAAGAAATTCAGTATTCCCACTGACAACTAGGAGACGTGCCCACAACCTCTCAGTCTGGAGAAGACGGATTAAGATGGGTGCAGTCATGCAGAGAGCCATCAGAGAGCCCAGGCTGAGGCCCAAAGGCGAGCCAGGACACAGAGTGTGCTCCAGGAGTAGGGAAATGCAGAGGAATGAATGAGGAGAGAAACAGAAGAAGATAAGTGAGAAAGATAAACAAATGTGGCGGCCCTAAAGGGAAGTAGATTTTCCCACTGAGCAATGCTGAAAGAAACAATAAGGCACTTATAAAAGTAATAAATAATGATAATAAATAATGGCCAGATTTTCAAAAAGTTCAGCACCTAGCAGCTCCTTTCAAAAACTCTTTTGAAAATGTGACTCTGAACACTGTTAGGTCCTGTCTCTATGGTCACTGAACAATTATACAAATTCAAGAAGTTCATGGGATTTGGATTTTTTTTTTACAGCATTCATATCAAAAGTGAAATGTAGATGTACTGCACTGATGTAACAATAAGGCTTGCACTTGAGCATCTTATCCTGGTTTCAAAATAAGGGAGCCACAAAAATCCCTAATGTAGACAAACCCTGTAATCCACATCCTTCCTCTCCTCCCTGGTAGATGTAGTGTACATCACTTGTCTGTCAACTCTATCATTCAGATGATGGTCTCTTTGGGGCAGAGACTTGTGAAAAAATTAGTATATTAGTGGATGATACAGAATAACAAAGAAGTACCAGGGTCACATTAAAGCCATCCTCACTAGAGAGTGCATTGAAAAACTGAGATGTAAAATTTTGATAAACAAAAATGAATCAGGATTTTTGCACTAGTCCTTCTTGTAACTTATTTCCCCCTTTTTCCCTTCCCCCCATCTCTCCTATTCTCTTACCTCTCTGTCCCCACTCCGTCAGCCCACACCTGTCCTCATCCCTCTTGCTCTCATCCTAAAATCACCTTCTTTCTTCCCAGCACAAATGTCTTTCATGCTATATCCTACGTGTTTGTTTCTTCTATATCTGTGTATAATTATTTTGTTTCTCTGCTGCCCCAGCCTCTTCTAAGAAAAGCAATAGTGTAAATATAGCATATGGCTCATTGCAAGTGACTTGAGCTGCACCTGGGGTTTCAGTCAGGGAGCTGGTTACATTAAGAGGCAGAAGCACCACAGCCTATGTCATAATCACCCCCTTTTTGGGCACACACCTTGTTTAGCACCAATGTCTCTGGGTCACTAGTACAGCCCTTGTACACCTTTAATCTTCCTCTCAGGACACTTGAATGATGGCCCTCCAGTCCTCTTCAAAATCCACCAATGGACTTTGCCTCCAACTTCTGTGTTTTATTTAACAAAATTAAACATAACACAACAATAGTCCTCCTGCTTCTTATTCCAAGAGGAAAAGCCTAATCTTATAAGAGCCCAGCAGTGCTTTCCTGATCAGAGTCTAACTCTCTGACCCTCAATCCTGAACCCTCTCTCCTCAGGAGCCAACCTACAACCCTTCAAATTCAACTCCTCCAAAGTGCCAAACAAGCAGTCTGGGTGGCGCTTCCATCCAGGAGTCCAAGTCGCTACACCCAGTGGCATGTTCTTTTTAGTCTTTGTCCAAAGACACAACTCATAATACAATTTCACTTAGCAGTGGTTTTGTTTTGGGGTTTGTTTGGGGTTTGGGTTTTTTTTGTTTTCCCTGATGGGAGCTTAGGCAGGAAGGCTATGACAGATACAGAGGCAGCAGTGGTAGTGATGCAAGAAATGGCAGAGACAATGAAGATTACCAGATTTGGAAGTTGTGGATTGTACATTATCTTAGGGTAGGTACCTCAAAAGAGCTTCATTTGTATAAAGTGCTACCTGATAGAGCTGATGGAAGAGAAGATCCGAGATTTGGAGATGCAGGTGGAAACTATGGTTGAGTTTTGAAGGGGATTTGAGCAGATGATGGAAGAAAGTCAAGAGCAGGCTGAAGGGAAAAGGCAAGATTTGCAGAAGCAAGCTGGACTGGAGAACTGTGAGGGTAGACTGCTGGGTAAGGAAAGTGGCCAGTGGATGCATGTGACTATGAGAACAAGGCAGAGGAGACTGGCTAGTGAAGGAGAAACAGAGCTCAGGAACAGGTTTGCTGAGTTGGAAAATGAAGAAGGGGCACAGCAGGCAGTAACAGAAGGTGGGAGAGCTCAGAAGAGAAGAGTGGCTAGTCCTACAAGAAGAGGGGAAGAGTCAATGGAGATAGCCAGAGTTCAGAGCCCCAGGAGATGAGAGGATGACTTGCAGAAGATTGCAAGAGAGAACAAAAGACAAGAGGACTTGCAGCCAGAAGGAACGGGAAGAAGGCCAGAGAATCACACCAACACCAGGAAGAGCTAGGTCTCCCTGATTGGGGACTCCTGACTAAGAAGAACAGATGGGCCTATTACCAGAGCTGATCCAGAGAACAGAGGGGAGTGCTGTCTGACAGGAGCTAAGATACAGGCTGTGGATCTGAGGTTGAAGAGGATCCCAATGGGAGCAGGAAAGAATGCACTGATTGTCCTTCATGTGGGAACAAATGATACTGCTAGATTCCCTTTGTAACACATCAAAGTCAGGTTGGGGAAGATGCTTTAAAAAATGGAGGCTCAGGTGATCTTCATTGGGATTCTATCTGTTCTAGAGGAGGAGAATTAAGGCAAGACAAGATTATGATGATCAACAGATGGCTCAGGTAGTGGTGCTATAAGTAGGGCTTTGAGATATTCGACTACTGGGAGGAATTCATGGACAGAGGACAGATGGACTCCATGTAAGTAGGAAGGGAAATAGACTTCTGCAATGGAGATTTGCACAACTGATCAAAAGAGCTTTAAACTAGGAGGTCGGGGGTGACAGTTGGGAGATGCTCATGTAGTGTCCATGCCTGGTTCTAATATTGAACAGGAGGAAAATCAAGACAGTGAGAATGCAGCAATGGAGAAAGGAACAGCAGTGGAAAGGCAAATGGGGGGGAGGGATAGCTCAGTGGTTTGAACATTGGCCTACTAAACCCAGGGTTGTGAGTTCAATCCTTGAGGGGGGGGCACTTAAGGATCTGGGGCAAAATCAGTACCTGGTCCTGTTAGTGAAGGCAGGGGGCTGGACTCAATGACCTTTCAGGGTCCCTTCCAGTTCTATGAGAGAGGTATATCTCCATATTAAAAAAAATAGACATTAAGGGAAAAGAAAGAATGTCAAGTCAGCAGTAGAATGACTGTACCTTTTTAATGAAATAAATAATACTGGGGA
Organism: Chrysemys picta bellii; assembly: GCF_011386835.1. NCBI lineage: Eukaryota > Metazoa > Chordata > Testudines > Emydidae > Chrysemys > Chrysemys picta. Next base: position 183,597 of record NC_088800.1, read on the forward strand.
TTGTGTAATTATGGGGAACTTTAACTTCTCAGATATAGATTGGAGGCAAGTGATACTAATAATAGTAGGGCCCAGATTTTCCTGGATTTGATAGCTGACAGATTTCTGCACCAAACAGTCACTGAACCTACAAGAGGTAATGCCGTTTTAGATTTGGTATTGGTGAGTAGTGAGGACCTCTTAGAAGAGCTGGTTATAGGGGACAAACTTGGTTTGGGTGATCATGAGCTAATTCAGTTAAAACTAAATGGAAGGATAAACAAAAATAGATCTGGAACTAGGGTCCTTGATTTCAAAAGGGCAAACTTTAAAAAAGTAAGGGAATTAGTTAGGAAAGTCGACTGAACTGAAGAACTCAAGGATCTGAATATGGAGGAGGCTTGGAATTACTTTAAGTCAAAGTTGCAGAAACGATCTGAAGCCTGCATCACAAGCAAGGGGAAAAAATCAATAAGGTAGGGTTGCAGATCAAGCTGGATGAGCAAGCATCTGAAACAAGTGATTAAGAGAAAGCCTGAAAGGAATGGAAGATGGGATGGATCAGCAAGGAAAGTTACCTCTTGGAGGTCAGAAAGTTTAGGGTTAGGGCTAGGGGGTTAGGGTTAGGGTTGTCAGGGATCCAGCGGGTAGTGTAGACATACCCAAAGTTCTAGTCTCTTAAGTCTCAGAGATTTAGTGGACGGAACTGTGATTATTGAGGGCTGCACAATGTCTCACAATCACAGCTGCCACAAGGAGTTCATGAGGTGTTTTCTCAAAGATTCCTGAAGCTCAGCCGAAGTGTGATTATGCAGATACAACACTCTTGAAAAACCACAGTTACTGGAAGATACTTTCCCCCTGCAAGACTCCTTTTAACTCTCTCTTTCCCAATTATAAAATATTGTAGATGCGTCCCAGCATGGTGAAGTAGTTAGAGATTTGAATTTCTGATAAACTTTTTATATTGAAATATTTTTAAAATTATAAATCCAATACATAATTTGTGAGAAGATGGCATCTAAAGATTGGGTAGAGAATGTATTATTTGTTTTCATCTTTTGGTCCCTGTAGTCAGTAGTAATAGGAGCTTGTTATCAATGTTAGACTTACAGATATTGTTTCTGCTTGCTATGAGAAATGTCAGCCTATTAATTGCTTATCTGCAATGTTCCTCCAATGGAAGCTGTAATTAACCTTTTCATTTTATGTCTGACTCATCTGCTCTTTAAAACAATAATAAACATTGGAGAATGTTGCAGGGCTTTGGTGTTTTCCTATATAACAATGCCCATATGTGCTATTTCCTTTCTCCATCTGCCCCTGGCTTTTCTGATCACACTCCAACACAAGAGACTGCAGCAAGTTGCATCATGTCAGCCTCTGGGCTGTGTCAATGTGACATAAAAGTAGCTAGGGAGGAAATGTCCCTTGTATGTTTCTTTTATTTTCATTGTGTTTATTACTGAATTCTTCCCTTCTCCCAGCATCATATCTCCTCCTTTAAACTCTTTGCCTTGTTGTCTTTACTTGACAATTTATCTAATGTTGTTCAGCCTTCTGCATGCCCTAAAACTGAATTAGGGAGAGTGAGCTCAGACATGTCTTTATATGTGTCTGATGTGCTCAGAGTAAAATCCCAAGCAGGTGAGTTATGCTCACAACTAGATACTGTGGTGCTTTAGAAATACAATACAGAGAGAAAAAAGGCCAGCAGGGTACTTCCTACCTTATTTTAAAATCTCCTTACTAAAGGAGAATCTGCCATCCTCCAAGGCTAGGGATGCACTGGGTCATTAAAAAAAAAAAAAATGGCAATGGGAGATATCCCTGAATGGGAAAGGAAGTAAAAGATAAATGGGACTTGTATTAAGCAGTTCATATTTCCACTGGAAATACTGACATGAGGTTAGAATAGTGTGGGATATCTAACAAGATATGAGCTTAGTAGTGATATGGTGGCCAATAGCTTGCATGACCTTCTCATAAGCAAACTAGGGAAATACATCCTAGATGGAGCTACTATAAGGTGGGTGCATAATTGGTTGAAAAACAATTCTCAGACAGTAGTTATCAGTGGTTCATAATCAAGCTGGAAGGGCATATTGAGTGGAATCCTGCAGGGATCCGTTCTAGGACTGGTTCTGTGCAATATGTTCATCAATGATTTACATAATGGCATAAAGAGTATACTTATAAAGTTTGCTGACGATACCAAGCTGGGAGGGGTTGCAAGAGCTCTGGAGGATAGGATTAAAATTCAAAATGATCTGGACAAACTGGAAAAATAGTTTGAAGTAAATAGGATCAAATTCAATAAGGACAAATGCAAAGTACTCCACTTAGGAAGGAACAATCAGTTGCACACATACAAAATGGGAAATGACCGCCTAGGAAGGAGTACCGCAGAAAGGATCTGGGGGTCATAGTGGATCACAAGTTACATACGAGTCAACAGTGTAACACTGTTGCAAAAAAAAAACCCACATAATTCTGGGATGTATTAGCAGGAGTGTTATAAGCAAGACACAAGAAGTAATTCTTCCACTTTATTCCGTGCTGATTAGGCCTCAACTGGAGTATTGTGTCCACATTTCAAGAAAGATGTGAACAAACTGGAGAAAGTCCAGAGAAGAGAAACAAAAATGATTAAAGATCTAGAAAACATGACCTATGAGGGAAAATTGAAAAAACTGGGGTTGTTTAGTGTGGAGAAGAAAAGACAGAGGGGACATGATAAGAGTTTTCAAGTACATAAAAGGTTGTTACAAGGAGGAGGGAGAAAATTTGTTCTCTTTAACCTCTGAGGATAGGACAAGAAGCAATGGACTTACATTGCAGCAAGGGAGGTTTAGGTTGGACATTAGGAAAAACTTCCTAACTGTCAGGGTAGTTAAGCACTGGAATAAATTGCCTAGGGAGGTTGTGGAATCTCTATCACTGGACATTTTTAAGAACAGGTTAGAAAACACCTGTCAGGGATGGTCTAGATAATACTTAGTCCTAACATGAGTGCAGGGGACTCTCAAGGTCCCTGCCAGTCTTATGATTCTATCCCCAGACCCTCAATTACTAATGTCTACAGCTCTGTCCTGGGCTAGCTTTCAATTGTTTCTAGACCCCGGTATGGCACCATGCTCCCATGGCTTCCTCCCTGAAGACTCTTTGCCTTTGGTGGCCAGTCTCTGACTCCAGCTCTCCAGCTGAGTCACTCTTCACATTGGTCTCCTTCTGGGGGTGTATCAGAGTTCACAAATACTGACCCTCGTCAGAGGCTTCAGCCCCTTTCTCTGGGCCTGCTACACTCCCTTCTCTGACGTTAGGCCACTCTGCCTGTAGCCGGTGGTAGTGGGAGCCCAGAACCCCCCCACTACTCTGAGCCCCAACCCAGGGACCCTATGAATAGCCACTGCTACTGTTTCCTGGGCCACTTCCCAAGCAGCCCCTTCACCTTTGACCTTACCTCAGAGTTCTTCCAGCTTAAGTCCCAGCAACCAGCCAGGATCTCCTTCTTGCTGCATCTTCTTCGGCCAGCCAGGAGCACCACCCTTACTTCTCTAGCTCCAGGCAGCAACTAAAGTTTTCTAGTCCTGCAGACCCTTTTATATGAGCCTGCTAGGCCCAGATTGTATGCTTCCCTGAAGCCTCTGGATGCTCCCTTGCAGCTTCTTTCTATGCCGCCCAGAATACACACCTCTACTGCTCCCTTTTTGGGGCAGGGTGTGGTAGGCTCTAGCAGGGGACCTCGGGGCCTGGTACACCCTTGTCACACACACCATTCATGATTTTATAGACCTCTATCATATCCCCTCTTAGTTGTCTTTTTTCTAAGTTGAACAGCCCTAATCTTTTTAGTCTCTTCTTGTATGGAAGCCATTCCATACCCTGGATCATTTTTTGTTGCCCTTCTCTGAATCTTTTCCAGTTCCACTATATATTTTTTCAGATGGGGCCACCAGAAATGAACACAGTATTCAAGGTATAGGCACACCGTGGATTTATATAGTGGCATTATAATTTCTGTCTTATTTTCTATCCCTTTCCTAATAGTTCCTACCATTCTGTTAGCCTTTTTTTACCATTGCAGTGCCCTGAGCTGAAGTTTTCACTCCAGTGACTCTTTTTTCCAAACTCTAATTCCAATTAAGAGAGTTGAAAAGATTTTAAAAATATAGCAAATAATCATTTTTGTCAAGAGACAATGTTGATAAACAAAAAGTTGGTCCAATAAGTGTCCAAGATACCAGCCTGGGACTGTCTTCCCCAAAACTGCAGGGGGCCTTAATGTTTTGTTTTTACAAATAATCCCCACATTCTGAGTTTAGGACTAATCTGTTCTTCCTGGGAAAAGCTCATCCACACATAAAATAGTAAATTAACTTCCAAATTGCAATTCTTTCTAAACTGCACATTTACTGCCCAAGGAGTCACTGCATATGTGTCAATTAACTGAATGTTTGATACTCAGTGGGCTGTCACTATGCATTACAAATCTTAACAGTAATACTCAGTGCTGGACAACCCTTGGATCTTGGATGTAGGCCAGGGTTGTGAAACCCTGCAACACACCAAGCAGCAGTGTATTTGTAATTCTCAATAGCCAGTGTTTGTTTAATCAGATTAATAAGAAAAAAATTATAGCAATAGAGGATCAACCCAAACCAGATGAGGAAGAGAAATTACCTCTCTGTTATCTGCTCAATTTTAAACACTTTGCAATTGTCAGTTCAGGTCTTAGATCAACTTCAAGTTCCCATGAAAAATCAGACACATCACAAAAAAAATCAGTGTTGAATATAAAGAAAGGAAAAACTGAGAGGTAGCATCTCACTAACATGTCTGTTAAGACAACTGGCTTCTTCCCCAGTGCCTACAATATGTGTATATTTATTCATGAAAAAAAGTTACTCCCACCTCTGGATTTTCCTGTATGTCCATCTTCTCTGTCTCTGTGTTTTCGACTGTAAGCTTTTTGAGGTCAGAGACTGTCTATTTTTGTGTAGAATATAGTGTAGATCACACTTCTGGCACTAAATACTCTATTGAAGTTACAGTGTTGTCTGGTAAATTATTTCAACCAGTAACAATGTGTAATGGCAGTATTTCAGTTCCTAGTCAAGGAGATACTTTCCTTAATGTATCAATCCCTTACCCTCTCTTCTAGAATAGAAAATCTAGGCAAAGACACTAACAAATAAGGTTCCAAACAGCAGCTTTCCTCAAAATAAGTGGAGCTCAGCCCTGCACCGAGTGCCAACACAAGGACAAGGCACCACTTCAGTCCCACATAAGTCCCCAAAATATGACTTAAGTAGAACTGAAGCAGTGCCTAGGCCTTGGTGGGTGGCCCACAGCACAGGGTGAATTTCACTTATTATCAGCTTTGCCTGCTATGTTTATGAATAACTGCAGAATAAGAAACCAGTGTTACCTGTGGAGTAGTCTGCATGGCTTGCAGGATCCTGCTCTGCACAGATTAACTATGTTGGTCTCTCTGTAACCCAACAGGTGCCTGAGGGGTCCTTCTCTCTGATGGGAGGGGCTGTTGCTGCTTGTACAGGTCAGTTTCTGACCCCCTGGATTTCCTTTAGAAAATGAAAATAAAAAATCTGAAGTTAATTTGAGCTCAATATGAAAACAAGGCAGATTTGTCTGAGCTGCCTTAGCCTCATCTGCTGTGTCCGTCCCCCCCCCCCCCCCCCCAGTGAAATCCTACCCACACTGAATGCAGTGACAAAACTCCCATTGACTGTAACCGGCTCCGCATTTTACCCGGGTTTGTAAGAGCCCTGTAGCAGAGTCAGAGCTTCTCTCACAGCGACTGACACTTACCTGGTGGAAAGCAGCAGCAGCTGCCCCATTATTGATACAATGGGTGTCAGGCCGCCCCTGGCTCTAAAACCCAGGCAGCGATTGCGCTTCCCTGTCCTGCCCAACGTGTGAACGCACTGACTCCAGCCCTTGGACCCTCGCACCCTGCAGAGGGTGAAAGCAAGACCGGGGTCTCCCACTAGGACTGAGCCCGGTGCGGACGGAGTTTTCCACCGGGGACCCTTTGACTTGCCATCCACGGCGGGGTGACCAGGCCCGCGGGACTAGAAGCGACTAGTGCCGCCTCCCTCCGAGCTCTCTGGCGGTTCTCAGGACAGCGCCCACCTGGGCGTCACTGCGGGGAGGAGTCGGAGAGGAGTCACAGAGCGGAGCCGGCACAACCCGAGTTTGGACGCAGCTACAGCACCATGGACAGCCCCAGGTGGCTGCTGCTCGCCGCCGGCTGCTGGCTGCTGCTGCTGCCGCCCGGGGACTGGGGGCTGGAGACCAGGGCACTCCGCAGCTTTTACCCCCAGGAGCGCCCTCCATCCAGCGAGAAGGAGCTGGTGAGTGCCAGCACGAGGGGGCGGGCAGGGCTGACCGACATACCAAGACCAGCTTGGTAGGAGGCAGGAGGGGCTGGGGCCGGCAGCACCCGGTGGGGAGGGGTCGATGGGGTCCTGCCTGCTCCGAACCCACCAGAACCCTCTTGTGTTTTGCAGCTCGGGGCTTTGCAGGAGGCTCTGGAGAAGCTGCAGAAAAAGCGGATTCCACCCTGGGGCAAGAAACTGGGACAAGTGCCAGCGGTAAGGCTCCTTCAGACAATGTATTCTGTAGCCCCGAGCAGGTCAGCCTGTGCTCCCTTGAGCGCTTCTCCCTTGGCACCCTCCTTCTAGACTCAGGGAAGCCGGCACTCCGAGGGCGGTTCCTATCCTGAGTGCAGCTCTGCTGCTCTCTCCGCTTTCTTACAGCGAATTAGCTCACTTCCTATTACTGAAAGCAGACTTTGGGGCATGGCCACTGAACGCTCTTCTCATCCCCACAGCAGGGTCCTTCAGCACAAGAGTCAAACCATGGGGAAGAAAGGTTCTGGCGTCCACATATGATGAGTTCTAAATATCTAGATGACAAAGACAGATATTGGGGAGGGTGAATTGTGCTGAGGCCAAAGAGCGGAAAGGGGCATTTTCACCAACACTAAACTTGAGTCACTAAAGAAACTTTCTTGCCTTTCTACTCTGCTGCAGTGCGACGTGGGGGAGCTATGCGCCGTCAGAAAAGCCTCCCGAATTGGAAAGCTGTGCAACTGCCCCAGAGGCGCCACCTGCAACTTTTTCCTGCTGAAATGCTTGTAAACCTCAATACCTCCAGGAGCTAAGATAACAAAAGAAACCAAATCCTGTTGAACTGTGCTTGACACGCACTGCTTTGTCTTTGTTGTTGTGTTTTTTTCTATTTAGTCAATAATCTACCCATGTAAAATACTTATCTCCTTTGTAAAATATTTCTTCTCCCTCTGTATTTGTCCTCAGATTAGGAATGAAGACCACAGAGGTAAGGCTTCACAACACTTATTAAAGATCAAAACATAATAATTTAACTGAAAATTAAGATTTTTTTCATAGATCTTCATAGATTAATCCAAATATTTAACAGAATTAACTCAATGTAATCATGTAACGTAATAGGATGGCAACATACACTTACATACCAGTTATAATAGGGGGGCAGTAACAAATCCTATATTTACATTGCTTAGCACTTTCTATTATAATTTTTTCTTACAATTTTTGGAAGAGCTGTAGTGCCTCCATTATTTTCAGCAAGAACTTGAAACTTGGCAGGGGTGCTGTTAAAATGCATTAGGCTTATATACAACCATGCAGAGTTAGGGTTCCACAGGTAACTTTAATTCTGGTACACCTCTACCCCGATATAACGCAACCCAATATAACACGAATTCGGATATAACGTGGTAAAGCAGTGCTCCGGGGGGGCGGGGCTGTGCACTCCGGTGGATTAAAGCAAGTTCAATATAACACGGTTTCACCTATAATGCGGTAAGATTTGTTGACTCCCGAGGACAGCGTTATATCGAGGTAGAGGTGTATTTCCTAACTTTGGAGTGCTTGACTTTGCAACTTCAATACCATTCTTTTAATATAGGGTTGGTTTGTTAGTTTGGGTAAATTGTGTGTACTGAAATAGAAAAAAGATTTCAAACAAGAAAATTTGCAACTGGAAGCATATGAAGTGAAAATGAATATAAATTCACAGATTTTAAAGCTAGAAGAGAACATTATGACAATCTAGCCTGACCTCTTGCATAACACGGAGAATAGAATTTCACCAAGTCCTTCCCACATCAAGCCCATAACTTCTGGTAGAACTAAAGCATATGTTTTAGAGGAGCATCCAATTTGCCATAAATGCTTCAAGTGATTGAGAATCCATCCTGTTCCTAGGTAAATTGTTCCAATGGTTAATTATCCTCACTGTTAAAAGTTTGTGACTTATTTCTATTCTGAATTTCTCTAGTTTCAGTTTTCAACCATTTGATCTTGTTATGCCTTTGTCTGCCAAACTAAAGATCTGTCTAGGAAGGAGAGACTGTCTAGGAAGGAGTATGGCAGAAAGGGATTTAGGGGTTATAGTGGACCACAAGCTAAATATGAGTCATCAATGTGATGCTGTTGCAAAAAAAGCAAACATGATTCTGGGATGTATTAACAGGTGTGTTGTGAGCAAGACACGAGAAGTCATTCTTCCGCTCTACTCGGACATGCACTGCATCTGGGATCAGCAAGGACTGAGAATGCCATATGTGTTTTACTGAAGAATGCTATTGTGTGTTTGTTTCTGCTTGTGGGTAACTCTCATTTATATTTGAGATTTCTAGAGCAAAGATGTATCTTTTCACTAGACAAGATGGCCTTAGATCAACCATTAATCCACCAGCCTCTTTAGGGCTGAAGCTATCTTGATTTACAGTACAATCGTTATAATTTAATGTAGATGATATTTAAATTCAGGTTATAATTAAATCCCACCTTTGGGTGCACAAGTTATGGTGCAAGATAAAGCTCTTTATTCATAAACTACGTGAACACACATATGAACTTGGTAGGGGCATAAAACTCCACATAGTACAGTTTTATTGATCCAACATTGTAATATGACATCTATGTCAGTGATGAACAGCAAGTGCCAAGGCCCAATTCCCCAATCCTTACTTAGGCAAAATTACAACTTCAGTGGAAGTTTTGTCAGCATAAAGACATATGTTTTGCTTCCCTGATGTATGTAGCCTGATGGAATACTAGTGATGACTCCAGAATTATGTCTAAAATTGATTGTGTATGAGAGTTAGAGTGCTTTTATGTAACAATGATGTGCCATCCTAGGGCCCTATTCATCAGACTGGAATTAAGGCATACATTTTTAATGGTGAGAATAATTAAGCATTGGAACAATTTACCAAGGGTCATGGTGGATTCTCTATCTCTGACAATTGTTAAATCAGGATTGGATTTTTTTTTAAAAGCTGTGCTCTAGGAATTATTTTGGAGAAGTTATGTGATCACAATGGTCCCTTCTGGCCTTTGAACCAATGAATCTATGAACTTGTGTGTGTGTGTGTGTTTCTAATGGAGTCCTCTGGGGAATGGTTCTTGGCCCTAAGCTATTTAACATTTTTATCAGTGACCTGGAAGAAAACAGAAAATCATTAAATGATAAAATTTGCTGGTGACAGATATTGGGAGTGGTAAATAATTAAGAGGACTGGGCACTGATACAGAGTGATCTTGATGTCTTGGTAAGCTGGGCACAAGCAAACAATATGTGTTTTAATATGGCCAAAAGTAAAGCCATACATCAGAACATAAACTATTCTTACAGGATGGGGGACTCTAATCTGGCAAGATGTGACTTAAAAGAACTTTGGGGATTGTGATGCATAATCAGTTGAACATGAGCTCGCAATGTGATGCTGTAGCCAAAAGGGCTAATGTGATCCTTGGATATATAAATGGGAATATCAAGTAGGAGAAAAGAAGTTATATTACCTTTGTATTTGGCACTGGTGTAACTGCTACAGGAATAGTGTGTCCAGTTCTGGTGTACACAACATAAGAAGGAGGTTGATAACTTGGAAAGGATTCAGAGAAAGGCCACAAGAATGATTAAAGGACTGGAAAATACCCCTATAGTGAAAGAGTCAAGGAAATCAATCTATTTAGTTTAACAAAGAACAGGTTAATGGGTAACTTGAGCACAGTCTGTAAAATAACTACATGAGGAACAGAAATTTGATAATAAAGTGCTATTCAGTCTAGCAGAGAAAGGTGTAACAAGACCCAGTGGCTGGAGGTTGAACCTAGAAAAATAAAGACTAGAAATAAGGCAGAGTCAAGGTGGATGAGGTAATATATTTTATTGGACCAACTTCTGTTGGTGAAAGAGACTACTTTCAAGCTACAGAGCTCTTCCTTAGGTCAACAACACTAGAATTAAGGCACACATTTTTAACAGTGAGGGTGATTAACTATGAGAACAATTTACCAAGAATTGTGATGGCTTTTTCATCACAGTACATTTTAAAATCAAAATTGGATGCTTTTCTAGAAGATATCCTGTAGTTCAAACAGGAATTAATTCAGGGAACTCCTATGGCCTGTGTTATACAGGAGGTCAGATTAGATGATCACAGTGGTCCCTATGGATCAGTGTAGTCGCTAACAAAACCCAGGAGAGGCACTAGTGGTGGTCTGTTACAGATCACTAAGGCTAAGATTATGTCACGGAGGTTGCGGAAGTCATGGAATGTGTGACTTCCAGCGACTTCCATGACAATGGGGGCCCGCAGCTGACCAGCTGCTGCTGACAAAGGGAGACTCCGCAGCAGCCCAGCCCAGCCTCCGTGGGCAGCAGGGGATCCTCCTGTGGGGACCTCCCGCAAGTGACCAGCTACTGCTGTTGGCAGTGACCCCGAAGCTGCCCTAATGCCACCACTGGCAGGGGTCCCCACTGCAGGCAGGGCCCCCCAGCAGCTTTCAGATGCCGCTGCCAGAGGGACCCAGAGCTGGTCAGTGGCTGTGGGCAGGGGAGAGCCCCCTGAAGCTCCCAGCTGGCAGCGGCAGAGGGACCCCAGAGCTGCTCAGTGCTGGCAGGGGGCCCCCTGCAGCTCCCTGATCCCCCCCACAGGGCAGTGGGGGGACCCCTCCCAGCTACTGGTCAATGGAGTCCCTGCAGCTCCCAGCCACTGCAGAAGGGTGCAAGATGCTGGACCCTCCTCCCTCCACATTTTGTCAGGGATGTTTTTAGTAAAAGTCAGAGACAGGTCACGGCTTCCATGACTTTTTGTTTATTGCCCGTGACCTGTCCCTGATTTTTACTAAAAATATCCATGACAAAATCGTAGCCTTACAGATCACCAAATCAAATCAGAGAATTGGAGGAGTTATTCTTTATGCACCTGTATGTAATGTGTGGAAAGAAAAACTGTATTATGATGGGAAACTTTAATCTGGGAGACATATTCTGGAAGTCTCATGCAGCCAGTGGTAAAACAACATTGAAGTTTCTAAAAATTATAGATTATAATTTTCTATCACAATAGGCATTGCATCCAATATGGGGTAACTGTATTTTAGACCTCACTATGATGGATACAGATGAATTAATCACTGGACTGGAAGTTGGTGGTTGCCTAGGGACCAGTGATCATGAGCCGATTATATTCATTATGGGCAAGGAGAGGACAGTTCCAGCCAGTAATGAATACACATGATGCTTCAAAAGGACTAACTGCCCCCCAAACTGAGGAAAATTATACACAAAATTGATTGGGAGGAAAAATTTAGACAGAAAAATTTAAAGGAAAACTGGGGGTTTAAGAAGAGCTTACTGGATGGCCAAAGAGCTACAATTCCACAATCACAACAGAGGACAATTTGGCTAAAAGCTCATCCTGATTAAGAGGGGAAGTGAAGGCATCAATTAGAAATTTAAAAAAACCCTTCTATATAACAAATGGAAAACAGGTTAAGCAGATAGTAATCAGTATAAATTATAAGTAATGAAATGCAGAAAATAGAAGGAAGGTAAAGACAACAGGGAAAAATCCACGGCTGGCAGGGCTAAGGACAACCAAAAGATTTTTTTGAAGTATGACAGGAATAAAGAAAATCTTAATGGCATAAGGTCCGTTGTTAGATGAAAATGGTAAACTTGTCAATAATGATGCAGAAAAGGCGGAAGTGTTCCATAATTATTTCTGTTCTGTATTTGGAAAGAAGCAGGATGATGTACTCATATCACATGAGTATGATGAAGTACTTTTCATTTGTAACTAAGGAGGATGTTAAATAGCATCTAGTAGATAAATATTTTTAAATCCACAGGCCTGGATAATCTTCATCCAGATGTCCTAAAAGAGTTGGTTGAGGAGATATCTGATCTATTTGTGTTAATTTTTAATACACTTTGGAATAAGAATGCAAGAGTACAAATTATTGTGCCAATATTCAAAAGGAGAAACAGGATGAAAAGGGCAATTATAGGCTGGTTAGCTCATCATCAATCCCAGCCAAAATAATGGATAAGGTGATATAGGATTCAAAGTATAGGAAAATGATTAATGCCAATCAACATGGTTTTATGAAAAATAGGTCTTGTCCAACAAACTTGATTTCATTTTTTTAATGAGAGTACAAGTTTGGTTGATAGAGGTAACCCTATTGGTATATACTTAGACTTTTGTAAAGCACTTTTCTTAGCACCAAATGACATTACTTATTCCTACCCCCAACTGCGATGGAGCATGTTGTATACCGGGGTGGCCAACCTGAGCCTGAGAAGGAGCCAGAATTTACCAATGTACATTGCCAAAGAGCCACAGTAATACATCAGCAACCCCCCATCAGCTCCCCCACCCTGCTCCCAGGACCTCCCACCCACCGCCAGCTCTGCCAATCAGCGCCTCCCCCTCCCTTCCCGCACCTCCCGATCAGCTGTTTCGTGGTGTGCAGGAGGCTCGAGGGGGGCGGAGAGGAGCGAGGGCACTGCAGGCTCAGGGGAGGGAGCAGGAAGGGGTGGAGTGGGGGCAGGGCCTGTGGCAGAACCAGGGGTTGAGCAGTGAACACTCCTCAGCACATTGGAAAGATGGCACCTGTAGCTCCAGCCCCGGAGTCAGTGCCTATACAAGGAGCCACATATTAACTTCTGAAGAGGTGCATGTGGCTCCAGAGCCACAGGTTGGCCACCCCTGTTGTATACTGTTGCATCTAAAGGTTGCTAGATCTATGGTATACATTGATTAAGAAGTGATTTCAGACTAATCAGGATGAAATGGTGCTGTAAAATCCAAATTATTTTTACTAAGGAAGTACACTTTACCCTTCTGCTCAAGTACCAGCAGAAAGAACACAACAACAGCTGCCTGACACACAAGGTGAATCCTACTGCCTGTAATGCCTGGTAGGAACCACTTTCTGATACACTCAGTGTAAATCCCCATTGACTCACGTGTGTGCGTGGAAATTCTCATTGCATGATACACCATAGGGAGTACTGATTTGGGGTGTAGGATCCCCGACACTCCTGGCCAGTGTGGAATTTCACCAGCCCAGTGCTTACAGGAAATGAGGAATCTCCAAGGTCTGATACTCACAGATGGCGCACCACGAGGAAGCACAAGCAGGAGAGCACAAGAGGGGAGGACTCCGGTCTCAGACTGAGAAAGCGGGACAATCAGCGAGTTATCTTAAGTGTCTATACACAAATGCAAGAAGCCTGGGAAACAAGCAGGGAGAACTAGAAGTCCTGGCACAGTCAAGGAACTATAATGTGATTGGAATAACAGAGACTTGGTGGGATAATTCACATGACAGGAGTACTGTCATGGATGGATAGAAACTGTTCAGGAAGGACAGGCAGGGCAGAAAAGGTGGGGGAGTTGCATTCTATGTAAGAGAGGAGTATGACTGCTCAGATCTCCAGTATGAAACTGCAGAAAAAACTGAGAGTCTCTGGATTAAGTTTAGAAGTGTGAGCAACAAGGGTGATGTTGCGGTGGGAGTCTGCTATAGACCACCAGACCAGGGGGATGAAGTGGACGAGGCTTTCTTCTGGCAACTAACAGAAGTTACTAGATCGCAGGCCCTGGTTCTCATGGGAGACCATAATCACCCTGACATTTGCTGGGAGAGCAATACGGCGGTGCACAGACAATCCAAGAAGTTTTTGGAAAGTGTAGGGGACAATTTCCTGGTGCAAGTGTTGTAGGAACCAATTAGGGGCAGAGCTCTTCTTGACCTGCTGCTCACAAACTGGGAAGAATTATTAGGGGGAGCAAAAGTGGATGGGAACCTGAGAGGCAGTGACCATGAGATGGTTGAGTTCAGGATCCTGACACAAGGAAGAAAGGAGAGCAGCAGTATATGGACCCTGGACTTCAGAAAAGCAGACTTTGATTCCCTCAGGGAACTGATGGGCAGGATCCCCTGGGAGAATAACATGAGGGGCAATGGAGTCCAGGAGAGCTGGCTGTATTTTAAAGAATCCTTATTGAGGTTGCAGGAACAAACCATCCCAATGTGTAGAAAGAATAGTAAATATGGCAGGTGACCAGCTTGGCTTAACAGTGAAATCCTTGCTGACCTTAAACGCAAAAAAGAAGCTTACAAGAAGTGGAAGATTGGACAAATGACCAGGGAGGAGCATAAAAATATTGCTCAGGCATGCAGGAGTGAAATCAGGAAGGCCAAATCACACTTGGAGTTGCAGCTAGCAAGAGATGTTAAGAGTAACAAGAAGGGTTTCTTCAGGTATGGTAGCAACAAGAAGAAAGTCAAGGAAAGTGTGGGCCTCTTACTGAATGAGGGAGGCAACCTAGTGACAGAGGATGTGGAAAAAGCTAATTTACTCAATGCTTTTTTTGCCCCTGTCTTCAAGAACAAGGTCAACTCCCAGACTGCTACACTGGGCAGCACAGCATGGCGAGGAGGTGACCAGTCCTCTGTGGAGAAAGAAGTGGTTCGGGACTATTTAGAAAAGCTGGATGAGCACAAATCCATGGGGCTGGATGCGCTGTATCCGAGGGTGCTAAAGGAGTTGGTGGATGTGATTGCAGAGCCATTGGCCGTTATCTTTGAAAAATCATGGAGATCGGAGGAGGTCCCGGATGACTGGAAAAAGGCTAATGTAGTGCCCATCTTTAAAAAAGGGAAGAAGGAAGATCCAGGGAACTACAGGCCAGTCAGCCTCACCTCAGTCCCTGGAAAAATCATGGAATCAATTCTGAAGCACTTAGAGGAGAGGAAAGTGATCAGGAACAGGATTCACAAGGGCAAGTCATGCCTGACTAACCTAATTGCCTTCTATGATGAGATAACTGGGTCTGTGGATGAGGGGAAAGCAGTGGATGTGTTATTCCTTGACTTTAGCAAAGCTTTTTTGCCGGCAAGTTAAAGAAGTGTGGACTGGATGAATGGACTATAAGGTGGATAGAAAGCTGGCTAGATCATCAGGCTCAAAGGGTAGTGATCAATGGCTCCATGTCTAGTTGGCAGCCGGTTTCAAGCGGAGTGCCCCAAGGGTCGGTCCTGGGGCCGGTTTTGTTCAATATCTTCATTAATGATCTGGAGGATGGCGTGGACTGCACTCTCAGCAAGATGACACTAAACTGGAGGAGTGGTAGATACGCTGGAGGGTAGGGATAGGATACAGAGGGACCTAGACAAATTAGAGGATTGGGTCAAAAGAAACCTGATGAGGTTCAACAAGGACAAGTGCAGAGTCCTGCACTTAGGACGGAAGAATCCCATACACTGCTACAGACTAGGGACCGAGTGGCTAGGCAGCAGTTCTGCAGAAAAGGACCTAGGGGTTACAGTGGACGAGAAGCTGGATATGAGTCGACAGTGTGCCCTTGTTGCCAAGAAGGTTAAAGGCATTTTGGGCTGTATAAGTAGGGGCACTGCCAGCAGATCGAGGGACGTGATCATTCCCCTCTATTCGACAATGGTGAGGCCTCATCTGGAGTACTGTGTTGTTTTGGGCTCCACACTGCAAGAAGGATGTGGAAAAATTGGAAAGAGCAACAAAAATGATTAATTTCAGAGTAGCACCCGTGTTAGTCTGTATCTGCAAAAAGAACAGGAGTACTTGTGGCACCTTAGAGACTAACAAATTTATTTGAGCATAAGCTTTCGTGGGCTACAGCCCACTTCTTCGGATGCACAGTTCTTGGGAGACAGACCTGTCCTTGCTTACAGACAACCCCACAACTTGAAGCAAATATCACCAGCCACCACACACCACTGAACAAAAACACTGACCCAGGAACCTATCCTTGCAACAAAGCGCGATGCCAACTCTGTCCACATATCTATTCAAGTGACATCATCATAGGACCTAATCACATCAGCCATGCCATCAGGGGCTCGTTCACCTGCACATCTACCAATGTGATATATGCCATCATGTGCCAGCAATGCCCCTCTGCCATGTACATTGGCCAAACTGGACAGTCTCTACGCAAAAGAATACATGGACACAAATCTGACATCTGGAATCATAACATTCAAAAACCAGTAGGAGAACACTTTAACCTGTCTGGTCACTCAATAACAGACCTGAGGGTGGCAATTTTGCAACAGAAAACTTCAAAAACACTCCAACGAGAAACTGCTGAACTTGAATTGATATGCAAACTAGATACAATCAATTTAGGCTTGAATAGAGATTGGGAATGGCTGAGCCATTAAAAAAATAGAATCAATCACCCCATGTAAGTATTCTCACACTTCTTATCAAACTGTCTGTACTGAGCTATCTTGATTATCACTTCAAAAGTTTTTTTTTCTCTTACTTAATTGGCCTCTCAGACTTGGTAAGACAGCTCCCACCTTTTCATGCTCTCTGTATGTGTATATATAATTCCTCAATATATGTTCCCTTCTATGCATCCGAAGTAGTTGGCGGTAGCCCACGAAAGCTTATGCTCAAATAAATTTGTTAGTCTCTAAGGTGCCAAAAATGATTAGGGGGCTGGAGCACATGACTTATGAGGAGAGGCTGAGGGAACTGGGATTGTTTAGTCTGCAGAAGAGAAGAATGAGGGGGGATTTGATAGCTGCTTTCAACTACCTGAAAGGGGGTTCCAAAGAGGATGGATCTAGACTGTTCTCAGTGGTACCAGATGACAGAACAAGGAGTAATGGTCTCAAGTTGCAGTGTGGGAGGTTTAGGTTGGATATTAGGACAAACTTTTTCACTAGGAGGGTGGTGAAGCACTGGAATGGGTTACTGAGGGAAGTGGTGGAATCTCCTTCCTTAGAGGTTTTTAAGGTCAGGCTTGACAAAGCCCTGGTTGGGATGATTTAGTTGGGGTTGGTCCTGCTTTGAGCTGGGGGTTGGACTAGATGACCTCCTGAGGTCCCTCAGAACCCTGTTGGGAAGGGGTTCCTTCCCCCAAAGCCTTTTTTTGGCTGTTACAGCCTTCTCAGGAGTTTCCCAGTATCATCAAACCCAGCCATTCAAAGCTCTTGAGTCAACCCCCCCAAAATGATGAGATTTTAAAAACTACGATTTTTTAAAAATAAATTTGGTGTGTGTTTTATTTGCCTTCTGGTTTCTGTGCTGTTGGGGGCACCTGCTTCACATTTTGAAGCTTTTCCTGCAACCAGGAGGGCTAGAATGTTTTTTTTAAATGAAAGCTGAGATACTCACACAATCTTCAATGCCAGCAGCTGGAGCTTTAAGAACAGCCCCAAATATGACAAGACTTGTGACAAAATCTCAGGAGTTGGCCACACTGGTTCCCCTCTGGAGCTGCAGCTTCCTGGCTGCAGGAAGGGCAGATTTCTCTGGATTTCCAACAAATCGGTTCCATGCTAAGTAAAAAGAAAAGTCCTTTTCCCCCAGAGGATCCTCTCACCGGCAGGGTGGCCACGGAGGCGGTCAGGACAGTCCCCACACAGGCTCTGTCACTGTGGAGATCGCCCACAGGCCGGGGTCCTTCGAAGGGCGAGCGGGAGCCGAACGGCTGTTTCGCACGAGCCTCGGTCTGGAACTACACTTCCCAGTGGCCTTTGCGGGAGCAGCCTTTCCCTTCGGTCTGTGTGAGGCGTGAGACTACACTTCCCAGTGGCCTTTGTGGGAGCAGACCTTCCCCTTCGGTCTGTGTGAGGCGTGAGACTACACTTCCCAGTGGCCTTTGCGGGAGCAGCCTTTCCCTTCGGTCTGTGTGAGGCGTGAGACTACACTTCCCAGTGGCCTTTGTGGGAGCAGACCTTCCCCTTCGGTCTGTGTGAGGCGTGAGACTACACTTCCCAGTGGCCTTTGCGGGAGCAGCCTTTTCCTTCGGTATGTGTGAGGCGTGAGACTACACTTCCCAGTGGCCTTTGCGGGAGCAGCCTTTCCCTTCGGTCTGTGTGAGGCGTGAGACTACACTTCCCAGTGGCCTTTGTGGGAGCAGACCTTCCCCTTCGGTCTGTATGAGGCGTGAGACTACACTTCCCAGTGGCCTTTGTGGGAGCAGACTTCCCCTTCGGTCTGTGTGAGGCGTGAGACTACACTTCCCAGTGGCCTTTGCGGGAGCAGCCTTTTCCTTCGGTATGTGTGAGGCGTGAGACTACACTTCCCAGTGGCCTTTGTGGGAGCAGCCTTTTCCTTCGGTATGTGTGAGGCGTGAGACTACACTTCCCAGTGGCCTTTGCGGGAGCAGCCTTTCCCTTCGGTCTGTGTGAGGCGTGAGACTACACTTCCCAGTGGCCTTTGTGGGAGCAGACCTTTCCCTTCGGTCGGTGAGAGGAGTGGGACTACACTTCCCAGTGGCCTTTGTGGGAGCAGACTTCCCCTTCGGTCGGTGAGAGGAGCGGAACTACACTTCCCAGGGGGGTTGCGGAGCTCGCTGGGCGCGTGGAACCAGTCGGCGGCTGGTTTCAAGTCCCAGGATGATTCACGAGCTGCTCTTGGCGCTGAGCGGGTATCCCGGGGCCGCGTTCACCTGGAGCAAGAGGAGCGGCCTCCAGGTACCACCCGGACCGGGCCTCCGTCCCCCCATTACCCCGTGCTCAGGCCTTGCGCTCACCCGGCTTCTCTTCTCCGCAGGTGTCCCAGGAGCTGCCGTTCCTGCACCCCAGCGAGAGCAGCGTCCTCAATCGGCTCTGCCGCCTCGGCACCGACTACATTCGCTTCACCGAGTTCATCGAGCAGTACACGGGCCACGTGCAACAGCAGGTGCGGGCGGGCCGAGGGGCTGAGTTCTCCCTTCCCCTCCGGGCGCATGGAGAGCCCCCGGGGGAAGGCCGCGCTCCTTCTCCATCCCCTGAGCCCTCAGTGGCGTCAGGACTCAGCGCCCTGCGGGGTGTGTGTGTGTGGGGGGGGAGTGGCCCCTACCTCTCGCACCGGTCTGGATGTGCCTGTAATTAAACTCCATAATGCATTGATTATTGCGTATAAAATGTGAGGCCTACTCCAGAGGCTTATTAACTTGTTACCCTACTAGAAAATAGTCCTTCAGTTTGCTAATGTGCAATAAACAAACATATCACATTGTGTCTCCAGAAAGATCTGCCCAATGAGAAAGACAAAGCCCACTTCAGCACTTCCCTGAGCATCTGACCTCTCATTTGAAGTCAGTGGGTGGTGCTTGTACCAGGGCTGAATTAGGTCTTAAGCCTCCAAACTGAAAGGATAGAGAAACACTTATGGCTAAACTAATTTTTCAAAGCAAAATCTATTAACTAAACTGCCTCAGGATGGGACAATATTGCTATGAAAAAATAGACTTCAGAAAGGACAAAACTGCTTTCTCTCCACAAGACTTTCAAATTATCCATGGAAAAAGCTTTCCCAACTTTACTTACTCAGTAACTCATTATTGTACTATAGAACTACTTTCTGTAAGAAGCAATAGCTCCCACTCTGAAATTTATGCCACTATGTTTTTATTCTTTCCAGGCTAGGTTCACACTAAAAATAGCATTGTGAAACCCTTTCTAGTTGTATGTTAGACTTGTACATTCAGAGTAATGAAATTTCAGTAAACAATTAAAACACTTTTAGATAGTAATCTTAAAAATGTGTTCCTTCCTGCTATGGTTTAAATACCTCACTGCTCCGTTTAAGGAACAGAGTCCTGTGGCACCTTTAAGACTAACAGATGTATTGGAGCATAAGCTTTCGTGGGTGAATGCCCACTTCATCTACATGCATCCGACGAAGTGGGCATTCACCCACGAAAGCTTAAACTCCAATATATCTGTTAGTCTTAAAGGTGCCACAGGACTCTGTTGCTTTTTACAGATCCAGACTAACACAGCTACCCCTCTGATACCTGCTCCGTTTAAATAACTTATTTGGAAGTGTATAGAATGCGGAGGTAGAAAGAGCAAAGATGTGAAACCACAGGATGAGTGTGTTGGAGATGTGAGGTGAGGGGATGTGTAGCTCTCTGTCTTATGCAGTGGGTGACTCTTCCATAACCAGTTGAACTGTGAAGTCTGTAAGGTCCCTCTGAGGCACACTTGCTCTTCCCTTCAGTCAAGGTCACTCAGCATGCTTCTCTCTGCATTTGTGCATCAACCTAGCCAGCTCCCGAAGGCTGATTGTCTCCATGGAGCAGCTCAGTCTCGTTTAATGAAATGGATTAAAAGGCTTGCAAGCATAAATTTGGATAGAGCTGCAGAAATCTAATTAGAGGCCCTCTGTGCTCATTGAAGCCTTCGCTGCAATGGAACAAACGACCAGGGTGTAGAAATGAGAATGTCAGAACAAAGGGAATGAAAAAGGATATTAGAGGGGTAGGATTACTTTGCCTTGATAAAGCTTATTAACTTGCATCTTCATTCTAAACACCAGGGTCCCATTTCAGCCTTTGAGGTCCTAAAAAAAATTACTGGAGAAAGCTGACAGACAGTCTTGGAGGCTGCAGTCCTTTAGCCACACAATAGGTACAGCCCAGAAAATATGGTACAAACTTTCCTCCATATTTTCCTTTACCAGTGTATCTCAGTCTTGAACTGGATTAACTACCTACAGTGCTAAGAAAAGATTTCGGTCTTCATGGTCCATGCGGTCTTAATGTCAATAGACAGGTCATCAAGATACTCCTTTTCAACTAATTGATATGTGTAAAAGCCAGAAAAGACCATTGTGTCTCTAATCTGATTATTTACGTAACATGGATTATAGAATTTCACCCAGTGATTTCTGCATTGAGCTAGAGCAGATCTTTTTAGAAGTCCATGATGAAGAATTCACCATGTCCCTTGGTAATCTGTTTCAGTGGTGAATTACCCTTTCATTAAAACATTGCATTTCTTTTCCATTTTGAACTTTGACTTCGGCTTCTAGCCACTGGATCATGTATGCCTTGGTCCACTAGTTTAAAGAGCCCTCTAATATTAGTTGCCTTCTCCCTGTGTAGGTAACTATAGACTGATAGAGTTGTCTCTTAAGTATCTCTTTGATAAGCTACATATATCAAGTTTCTCTCTAGCCTTTAATAGTAAACCAGGGTTTCTAGACCACATCCTTTTTTTAAAGTGGATACCATAACAGGACACTCTACTGCAGTAGTGGGCTCACCCATGCCATGTATAGAGGCAATATTACCTCCTACTTCTGAACCTCATTCCTGTGTTAATACATCCCAGTATTGTTAGCCCTTTTTGCGACAGCATTGCATAGGGAGGTCGTGTGCAGTTGGTTATCTACAATGACCCTCCACATATTTTTCAGAGACACTGCTTTCCAGAATACAATCTCACATCTTTCCCACTTTAGCCAAATTAATTGGGAGGGGGGAGAGAGGGAAGAGGAGACTTATGGGGGAGAAACATACATATGCATGCCAAGTAGCCTTTTCTAGCAGGGAAGAGAGAAGAGCAAATGACTCATGAATCCACTACTGGCTTTACAATGCAAACCTAAATTTATCTGATAGGTGCTTAAATATTACCATGATGATTGTATAGAAAACCCTTAAATAGATCGAGGCAGGAGGCTATGTATGATGGCATTATATGGATACTTACGTATTCAAAACTGGACTCAAATCTCTTATTCTGGTTAAAAAAAGAAGCCTTAAAATAGATAACAATTTCTTGTTACCAACAGACTGTCTGGATTTGTAAAATAAGGATAATGCTCACTTATCCCACAGGGATGGCAAGGCTGTGTTACAGTTTGCAAAGTAGTTTGAGATTCACTTGTGAACAGTTCATGTCAGCACAAAGTAACAGTGAAATGTACCAATGGCCACTGTATTATGCAATCTTCTGTCTCAAGAGTTCCTTACTTGTATATCCAAATGGACTGAATACAATTCTGCTCCATCTTGGCCAGCTGACCCACCTCCAGATTAACAGCTGATTTTATTGGTACTTTCAGTGGTTGTTTAAGATGGACTTCACTATTTTTGTTATTTGGATTGGTGATCTAGTGGTGAACACCTCTATCCACTGTCACTTAGGCCTAGCTCCTGAAAGATATTTAGGAGCTGAAGGTTGAAATCAATGGGAGCTATGTGCCTAAATATCTCAGGGATCTGGGCCTTAGTTCCCAGTCCACTCATCAATGTACTGGGGCTAATTCAAAACTTACTGTTTGATTTTTAGGATCATCACCCTTCCCAGCAGAACCAATGTGGGTTACATGGGATTTACTTGCGGGCCTTCTGTACAGGGCTCGATTCAGTGCTGCAGCCCTACCGACAGGCGTTGCTTGACCTGGAGCAGGAGGTAAGGGAGAGAAAACTGGAAGAAGCTGTGCTCTATTCAATGTTATGAGCTGAAATACTGTGCGGTGGGAACTTGTCTCTTCAGTAACAAATAAGCTAACAAGAAGCAGCCAAAGATGAGATGGAATCTTTCATTTCCAGTGCGGGGGTGTCTTCCAAATTGCTGCTGTGAGGTTCCACTGTAACCCACTGGTCAGTATGTTACATGTCCCCCTCTATGACTGATCCACTATGTCAGATCCACAGAGAATGCAAGTGTTTGAGTCCTCAGATTCAGATCCTTATTCTCTAGGTCAAGCTGTAGAGAGTCATGCTTATAGCTCTGAAGGTCCTCGGTTAAATCTGTGTTGTGTCAGCCAAGTTGGTAGGCGTCACACCATCTCTTGGGTAGATTCACTTTGAGTCAATGCCCAGTGATTGCATGGGCTGCTCACTCTCATCATAAGTAACAGCCTGAAGGGGGATATGATTCAAAAGTTTTAGTTGAAAAAATCTATGAGAGTTAAAGTTATCAGGACTTCTGAGGGTACAGTTTTGCTATTTACCTTTTTCCACCAAGGTTTAGTGCTACCGATTAGAGGCTTATTTTGGTTTGTACTAACTTTTCTGTTGTGGTTGCAGTTCCTGGCTGACCCTCACCTCTCCATCTCCCACATTAACTACTCCCTGGATCAGGTATGTTGCATTTGTTGTCATCTTACTACTGGTATATACAGCATGTGCAAGGTTGCAGAGCTACCATTGTTACTAAAACTTCAATTTCTGATGTTTGTACGCTTAAATTCCAAGCCTTAAAGTTGTATTAATGTCATCTTTAGCTTTTAATATGGTGTAGTTATACTTGTAAGAAATAGATTTTCCTTTCCAATGTCCACCTTCATGCAAAATTGAAATAGCTGGTAGCATGTATCACACTTCAGAAATGTTAGGAAAGCTACAGTCTGCACTTGACTTTAAGCAGCTCTAGCTTTCAGATTACAAACCAATTTGTTTTCTTTAATGACCTTTTCACCACAGAGTGCAGCTGTTGGGCTCATGTGCCTACCTATGTGGCTATGGAACCTTTTTGACTAGATGTCAGCTGGGGAGGCACACATCATTGCCTTGTCAGGGATATAATAGCTCCCCCTTTAACCATCCAACAGTTTCTCTCTGCCTTCAAAAGTCCCATTTAGAGTTTAGCTGCATCATACAGGGAAGCCAGTGCAGCTCTTCCTATCCTCAAATTAGAGTCTCCTAAATTTATCATCTTGAGAGACTTCAGTACCCACTTAAACAGCACTTCTAGCACATTGGCACAACTCATGTCATCCATGACAACCTTACTAAGTGACCAGAGAATCTCGGGATAAGCGTCACCTCCACTGTTCAGTCTAGTTGTTGACGTTAAGGTAGAGTAACATCACCAGTATCCTGGTATAATCATCATCTCATCTCTGCAGAAGCCTTGGTCTCTCTTCCAGGGACATCCAGAACACTAAGTGGGGCCAGTGAGGTGATAGAGTGATAAACCACCACAACCAGCTGCTGTCCATACTAGCCCCTAAATGCCCCATCCCTACATATCGCTACTTAGAAGCCTATTTTTACATGTTGGTCCTTGCTTTGCAGTTCCAACTCCTCTTCCCCTCGGTGATGGTTGTGGTGGAGCAGATCAAGACCCAGAAGGTATAGTAAATGGGAGCTGGTTTCTCTATAGCAAAATCTGTTGTTCCCATCCATTCCCTTTAGTTAAAATTGCATGATGGTGTAAATGACACTAGATGTTTGACAGAGCTTGTAGGAGATAAGTAGATGGGGCTTCTCAGGAAACATTTGCTTTCCTTTTCAGAGTTTATATCTTCCTCCTGAAGACTGCATGGTTCAGGCCAGGGAAGGTTTTTGAGGATCAGCAAGAACGAGGCACTGGAGTGGTCAGAACCATCCATATGTGCTCCCTGTGTATGGGGCAGATTATCTATTTACTGGCGATGGATTGGTTTTTCACTATGTCAGTGAGGCACCTTGGACATTGCTCATTTGGTGTCACTTACATAAATAGATGGAGAGACTAAGGCAGAAAAATTGTATGGTGGAGGTAGCTCAGCAGCATGAAGCTCGTGCACTGATATCAAATTCCCTTATTTTCCCCTTTGTAATTTACAGAAGATGGGGGCGGAGGTGAGCTGGCAAGGCTGTAATTGCAGCTGGTGGGAATGGAAGGTTGTGCATTTCTGTGGTTGGGGAAAGAGATTCTGAGACAGGTTTGAATGGAGAAACAAAGGGAAAGGTTTGGAGCAAGGATGGAAGCAGATGAGTTTGGGGAGTGGGACTGCAGAGAGCCTTTGTCTTTGATCACATTTAATTCACAGTAGAAAAGTATGGAGCACATTTGCCACCTTTATTGTGTGTTGGTGACTGGGATTTCTTTTTCTTGAGTCTTATAAATCCCAAAGACAAGGCAGGAGAAGCAGGATTTCTGACTTCACAATCCATTAAATGTCCTCTAGCCAGTAACGGGGTTATGGGAGAACTTGTGTGTTGAAGTCCACAAGTCTGCTGGACCCTTATGTGGGGTGTGGGAGGAAGGTATATAAGAACATGTGAATGGCCATCCTGGGCCAGACCAAAGGTCCATCTAGCCCAGTATCCTGTCTTTCGACAATAGCCAATGCCAGGTGTCCCAGAGGCAATGAACAGAACAGGTAATCATCAAGTGATCCATCCCCTGTTGCCCATTCCCAGCTCCTGGCAAACAGAGGCTAGGGACACCATCCCTGCCCATCCTGGCTAATAGCCATTGATCGACCTATCCTCCATGAAATTATCTAGCTCTTTTTTGAACCCTGTTATAGTCTTGGCCTTCACAACATCCTCTGTCAAGGAGTTCCACAGGTTGATTGTGCAAAGCGTGAAAAAATACTTCCTTTTGTTTCTTTTAAACCTGCTGCCTATTAATTTCATTTGGTGACCCCTAGTTCTTGTGTTATGAGAAGGAGTAAATAACACTTCCTTATTTACTTTCTCCACACCAGTCATGATTTTATAGACCTCTCTCATATCCCCCCCGAGTCATCTCTTTTCCAAGCCGAAAAGTCCCAATCTTATTACTCTCTCCTCATATGGGAGCTGTTCCATTCCCCTAATCATTTTTTTGTCCTTTTCTGAACCTTTTCCAATTCCAATATATCTTTTTTTGAGATGGGGCAACCACATCTGCACGCAGTATTCAAGATGTGGGTGTACCATGGATTTATATAGAGACAATATGATATTTTCTGTCTTCATATCTATCTCTTTCTTAATGATTCCCAGTATTGTTTGCTTTTTTGACTGCTGCTGCACATTGAGTGGATGTTTTCAGAGAACTATCCACAATGACTCAAAGATCTCTTTCTTGAGTGGTAACAGCTAATTTAGTCCCCATCATTTTACATGTATAGTTGGGATTATGTTTTCCAATGTGCATTACTTTGCATTTATCAACATTGAATTTCATCTGCCATTTTGTTGCTCAGTCACCCAGTTTTGAGAGTCTTTTGTGTAACTTTTTACAGTCTGCCTGGGACTTAACTATCTTGAGTAGTTTTGTATCATCTGCAAATTTTACTACCTCACTGTTTACCTCTTATTCCAGATAATTTATGACGATGTTGAATAGGACTGGGCCCAGTACAGATCTCTGGGGGACACCACTATTTACCACTCTCCATTTTGAAAACTTGACCATTTATTCCTACCCTTTGTTTCCTATTTTTTAACCAATTACCAATCCATGAGAGGACCTTCCCTCTTATCCCATGACAGCTTACTTTGCTTAAGAGCCTTTGGTGAGGGACCTTGTAAAAGGCTTTCTGAAAATCTAAATACACTATATCCATTGGATCCCCTTTGTCTACATGCTTGTCGACCCCCTCAAAGAATTCTAGTAGATTGGTGAGGCATGATTTTCCTTTATAAAAACCATGTTGACTCTTCCCCAACAAATTACGTTCATCTATGTGTCTGACAATTTTGTTCTTTACTATAGTTTCAACCAGTGTGCCTGGTACTGAAGTCAGACTCACCCCCTATAATTGCCGGGGTTACCGCTGGAGCCCTTTTAAAAAATTGGCGTCATATTAGCTATCCTCCAGTCATTTGCTACAGAAGCTGATTTAAATGATAGGTTACAGCAATGGTTCTCAAACTTTTGTACTGGTGACCCCTTTCACATAGCAAGCCTCTGTGTGACCCCCCTTTTAACTTAAGAACACTTCTTTACATATTTAACCCCATTATAAATGCTGGAGGCAAAGTGAGGTTTGGGGTGGAGGCTGACAGCTCGTGACCCACCATGTAATAACCTTGTGACCCCCCTAAGGGGTCCCGACCCCCAGTTTGAGAACCCCTGGGTTACAGACTACAGTTAGTAGTCCTGCAATTTCACATTTGAGTTCCTTCAGAACTTTTGGGTGAATACCATCTGGTCCTGGTGACTTATTATTGTTTAGTTTATCAATTTGTTACAAAACCTCCTCTGACACCTCAGTCTGAGACAGTTCCTCAGATTTGTCATCTAAAGATAATGGCACAGGTTTGGGAATCACCCTTCTCATCCTCAACCGTGACGATCAATGCAAAGAATTCATTTAGTTTCTCCGCAATGGGCTTATCGTACTTGAGTGCTCCTTTAGCATCTCGATCATCCAGTGGCCCCACTGTTTGTTTAGCAGGCTTCCTGCTTCTGATGTAGTTAAACAAAATTTGCTATGACTTTTTGAGTCTTTGGCTAGCTATTCTTCAAATTCTTTTTTGGCCTTCCTAATTATATTTTTACACTTCATTTGCCAGAATTTATGCTCCTTTCTATTTTCCTCACTAAGATTTAACTTCCACTTTTTAAAGGATGCCTTTTTGCCTCTCACTGCTTCTCTTACTTTGTTGTTTAGCCACAGTGGCTCTTTTTTGGTTCTCTTCCTATGTTGTTTAATTTGGGGTATACATTTAAGTTGAGCCTCTATTATGGTGTCTTTAAAAAGTTTCCATGCAGATTGCAGGGATTTTACTTTTGGTGCTGTACCTTTTAGTTTCTGTTTAGTTAACCGCCTCATTTTTATGTAGTTTCCCTTTCTGAAATTAAATGCTACAGTGTTGAGTCACCGTGGTGTTTTCCCTGCTACGGGGATGTTAAATTTAATTATATTATGGTCACTATTACCAAGAGCTATATTCACCTCTTGGACCTGATCCTGTGCTCCACTTAGGACTAAATCAAGAATTGCCTCTCCTCTGGTGGGTTCCAGGACTAGCTGCTCCAAGAGGCAGTCATTTAAGGTGTCAAGAAACTTTGTTTCTGCATCCCGTCCTGAGGTGACCTGTACCCAGTCAATATGGGGATAGTTGAAATCCCTCATTATTATTGAGTTTTTTATGTTAATAGCCTCTTCATCTCCCTGAGCATTTCACAGTCACTAACACCATCCTGGTCAGGTGGTCGGTAATATATTCCTACTGCTATATCCTTATTATTCAAGCATGGAATTACTATCCATATTTCCCCTTCCTTCCAGTTCTCACTGGGACCCATTTCCCTTGCACCGTGCACCATTTCCCATATCATTGCAAAGCCTTCTTTGTACATTCAGCTGTAAATGTAGCATTTGAACATCTGAAACTTCGGTATAGAATCAAGTGAAGATTTCTCACTGCAAATCCAGTTTGACCACTTTGTTTCTTCTGCAGATTCATGGCTGTCAACTCCTGGAGACTGTCCATAAACACAGCTGTGGGGGGCTGCCCCCTGTGCGTAGTGCACTGGAAAAGTAAGGAGATTTACTAATACTACTAGGTTTCAGAGTAGCAGCCGTGTTAGTCTGTATCCGCAAAAAGAAGAACAGGAGTACTTGTGGCACCTTAGAGACTAACAAATTTATTAGAGCATAAGCTTTCGTGGACTACAGCCCACTTCTTCGGATGCATATAGAATGGAACATATATTGAGGAGATATATATACACACAGTTGACCTCTGGTCATTCAATGACAGACCTGCGGGTGGCTATATTACAACAAAAACTTCAAAAACAGACTCCAACGAGAGACTGCTGAGCTAGAATTGATATGCAAACTAGACACAATCAACTCCGGTTTGAATAAGGACTGGGAATGGCTGAGCCATTACAAACATTGATTCTATCTCCCCTTGTAAGTATGCTCACACTTCTTATCAAACTGTCTGTACTGGGCTATCTTGATTATCACTTCAAAAGTTTTTTTTCTCTTAATTAATTGGCCTCTCAGAGTTGGTAAGACAACTCCCACCTGTTTATGCTCTCTGTATGTGTGTGTATATATATCTCCTCAATATATGTTCCATTCTATATGCATCCGAAGAAGTGGGCTGTAGTCCACGAAAGCTTATGCTCTAATAAATTTGTTAGTCTCTAAGGTGCCACAAGTACTCCTGTTCTTCTTTTTACTAATACTACTGCTTGGCTATTATGCTCTTGTAACAGCTGGAGTTAGTGCCAAAATATCTTCTCTCTCTAGCTATAGCAATTAGAGATATGTCTAACAAGAGCCCTGTGCAGTCTGAAAGGCAGGAGTGAAATGCTGGGCTGACCGCCCTGAAGGCTCAAATCCTCTGTTTATGTACAGGATAAGTACAACATAGACAGCTGCAGTACAAGCTTCCTTCACACACTGAACTGCCAGTTATCTAGGGTGACCAGATGTCCCAATTTTATAGGGACAGTCCTGATTTTTAGGTCTTTTTCTTATATAGACTCCTATTACCCCCCCAACCCCATCCCGCTTTTTCACATTTGTTGTCTGGTCACCCTACACATTGTGAAAAGGCATGGCTGCACATAGAGAAGGAAGGCCAGGATAAGAGACGAATGGAAGACATGTTGTGATCAGCGCAATCTCACTGCTGAGCTTGAGGCATTTCCTACGGAAGATGGGAGTTTACTCTCCCTGGCCTCTCTGCTGAGACTGCCAACGAGGGACCAGTTGTGACTGGCTTAGGGATGGCTTTGTAAGTCTTTCTGTCTCCCACCCCCGCACTTTTCCCCTTACCTAATGCAATTTGTATGGAAGTTGCAATGGAAGAAGTTCCATTGTATCAGTTGACCCCCTGGAACATAGATTGAAGATTCAGACGTAGGGTGATTTGATTGGTTGAATATTACTAGAAATGGGCTCCCTTGGAGGAGGAAATTAGAGCACTGACTTTCAAGGTGCAGATCGTGGAGCTGCTAAGATGGCAGCTAAGTGAGTAGGAGCAGTGATAAACTAACATATTGGATACTGTAGTTTGATCCTACTTCCTGTGAGGGAGGTAAACAAACAGTACTTTAATGGCACACTCAAGGCCATTCACCTTCCTCCATGAACAAACTTCACTTGTTAGCACTTCAGCTCTCACCATGCGTATTTTGTTCTGATTGTTATATACACTGCCCTCTTTCACTTTCCATTATGCTTGGTCCCCAGGATCCTGGCTGTATGTCATGGAGTCATGTATAAGCAGCTCTCTGCCTGGATGCTGCATGGACTGCTCCTGGACCAACATGAAGAGTTCTTTGTTAAACAAGGCCCATCTTCTGGGAATGTCCCTGCCCAGCCTGAAGAAGAGGATGATGACCTGGGAATTGGGGGACTAACAGGAAAACAGTTGCGAGAGCTGCAGGACCTGGTGAGATTGCAGGTCAAAGCATGGCATTCTCAGAGCATTAGAGAATGTAGTCAGAAATCTGTCTTTTTCTGCTTCAGTGAAAGAGCCATGACTTAACGGGCATTAATGAGCCATGGTAGGATGACAAATCAATGAGATACTGTAATATGCAGCTACAAACTAGGCAAAAAGGACTGGTGAGGTCATAGAGGTGGGGGATATGGAATATTTTAAGCATTATGCCACACGTGTCAAACAAGAAAAGAAGCAGGAAAGTAAGAAAAGGAGAAAAGTTTAGCATGGATAAATGACTAAGTCCATGAGGTTCAGACTAAGCAGATATCCTTCAGAAAAGGGAGATTCAATTCTAGTGAAGCCATTAGAAAGGATCAAATTACAGCAAGTAAAGTGAGGAGGTGGGTGAGGTAATATCTTTTATTGGACCAACTTCAAGCTATACAGAGTTCTTCAGGTCTGGGAAAGGTACTTAGTTGTGACACTTTAGCACCTTCCTGAAGAAGGGCTCTGTATAAGCTCAAAAGCTTCTCACCAACAGAAGTTGGTCCAGTAAAAGTTATAACTTCACCCACCTTGTGTCTCTAATATCCTGGGACCAACACTGCATCACCTTGATAGATTGGTCCGTCAGCCCTCATATAGATTGCGCTGATCACAACACGTCTTCCATTCTTCTCTTATCCTGGCCTTCCTTCTCTGTGTGCGGCCATGCCTTTTCATAATAAAATCTTCCCATCTCTTTGGAGGTCGTTTGAGTGGTTGTTTCAGTTCCCGTGGGTGCCACTTGGCGACAGCTGCAGTCCATCAGTTGCCAGTGAGCCTCGCTATATACCCGGCCCATCACATTTTACTGTACCTGCTTTCAACAACAACGTCCTGCACTCCAGTCTGCTGTCTGATCACTTCATTGGGGACTTGGTCGCAGGTTGAAATCCCCAAAATTCTTTCCATCACCCTCTCCACGATAGACAGTTGTTGCTCCTCTATCTTTGTCAGTACCCAGGTTTCGTTGCTGTACAACATTGCCAGCAGTACTGTTGAGTTGAAGAGGTCAGAACATGTTGCCTTATTGATTTTTCCTTGGAGGACATCCTTGATAGAATTGAATGTGTGCCAACCAGTTTTCTTTCTTTGCGAGAGTTTGCCTTCCTGATTATGGCGCATGTTAATTTCTTGGCCCACATAAACATATAGCTCATCTTCTATTTGTTCTCCCTTGACGACTATTTGGGCTTTTGGCAAGGGATCAGACTGCATACATTTCATTTTAGAGTGGTCCTTTTGTGTTGAGTTCTCGCAGCATTTTCTGTAGTATGATGGTGTTTTCAGCAATTAACATGATATTGTCCGCGAATTTGAGGTGGTTTAACTGCTCTCCATTGATGCTAATTTCACCCTTCCAATTCATCTGCTTCATTACCATTTTGAGGTAGGCTGTGACGAATTTCGGTGAAATCGTGTCTCCTTGCTTCACACCTCTTTTGACTGGGATGCGAACAGGAGTGTTGAACAGCATTATATCCACGGTGCAGTAAGAGTTTGCTTCCTTTAGTAGTTTGAGTCGATGCCCTGCTCTAAAAGAGTTTTCAGCACTGCATTGATCTCTATGCTGTTGAACGCTTTTTCATAATTGTTGAAGGCAATGCATAAAGGGAATTTATATTCCCTTGAGCACTCCAATAGCTGGTTTATAGTGAAGATATGGTCTATTGTGCTCAAATTCCTTTGAAAACCTGCTGCTCTGTTGGCTGCTGTTCATCCAGATTCTGTGAGAGTTGGTTTGTTGTTATTTTGGTGAGCAGCTTGTAGACATGTGAGAGCAGACATATTAGAATCATAGAAGATTAGGGTTGGAAGAGACCTCAGGAGGTCATCTAGTCCAACCCCCTGCTCAAAGCAGGACCAATGCCAACTAAATCATCCCAGCCAGGGCTTTGTCAAGCCGGGCCTTAAAAACCTCTAAGAAAGGAGATTCCACCACCTCCCTAGGTAACCTATTCCAGTGCTTCACGACCCTTCTAGTGAAATAGTGTTTCCTATTATCCAACCTAGACCTCCCCCACTGCAACTTGAGACCGTTGCTCCTTGTTCTGTTATCTGCCATCACTGAGACAGCCTAGCTCCATCCTCTTTGGAACCCCCCTTCAAGTAGTTGGGCTGCTAACAAATCCGCCCTCACTCTTCTCTTCTGCAGACTAAACAAGCCCAGTTTCTCAACCTCTCCTCATAAGTCATGTGCCCCAGCCCCCTGATCATTTTTGTTGCTCTCTGCTGGACTGTCTCCAATTTATCCACATCCTTTCTGTAGTGTGGGGCCCCAAACTGGACGCAATACTCCAGATGTGGCCTCACCAGTGCCGAATAGAGGGGAATAGTCAAGAGGGGAATAATCACTTCCCTCGATCTGCTGGCAATGCTCCTACTAATGCAGCCCAATATGCCGTTAGCCTTCTTGGTAACAAGGGCACACTGCTGACTCATATCCAGCTTCTCATCCACTGTAATCTCCAGGTCCTTTTCTGCAGAACTGCTGCTTAGCCAGTCGGTCCCCAGCCTGTAGTGGTGCACGAGATTCTTCCGTCCTAAGTGCAGGACTCTGCACTTGTCCTTGTTGAATCTCATCAGATTTTTTTTGGCCCAATCCTCCAATTTGTTTAGGTCACTCTGGACCCACCCTCCAGTGTATCTACCTCTTCCCCCCAGCTTAGTGTCATCTGCGAACTTGCTGAGGGTGCAATCCATCCCATCATCCAGATCATTAATAAAGATATTGAACAAAACTGGCCCCAGGACCAATCCCAGGGGCACTCCGCTTGATACCAGCTGCCAACTAGACATCGAGTTGTTGATCACTACCCATTGAGCCTGACAATCTAGCCAGCATTCTATCCACCTTATAGTCCATTCATCCAATCCATACTTTAACTTGCTGTCAAGAATACTGTCGGAGACCATATCAAAAGCTTTGCTAAAGTCAAGATATATCACGTTCAATGCTTTTCCTGTATCCACAGAGCCAGTTATCGTATCATAGAAGGCAATCAGGTTGGTCAGGCATGACTTGCCCTTGGTGAATCCACGTTGACTGTTCCTGATCACCTTCCTCTCCTCCAAGTGCTTCAAAATGGTTTCCTTGAGGACCTGCTCCATGATTTTTCCGGGGACTGAGGTGAGGCTGACCGGTCTGTAGTTCCCCAGGTTCTCCTTCTTCCCTTTTTTAAAGATGGACGCTATATTTGCCTTTTTCCAATCGTCCGGGACCTCCCCTGATCACCATACGTTTTCAAAGATAATGGCCAATGGCTCTGCAATCACATCAGCCAATTCCCTCAGCACCCTCGGATGCATATTGGATGATAGTTCTTCAGATCTTCGTGATCACCTTTCTTGTACAGCAAAATGATGTTGGACTTTTTCCAGCAAGAGGTTATTTTTGCATTTCCAAGCAAGGCTAAACCTTTGAGCAAGGGTTTACCAGAGGTCTTGGCCTCTAGCTCTTATTTTGGTTTTAAGTCGGTCTTTTCCTGAAGCTTTTCCTTCCTTCGTTTGATAAACTGTATGCCAAACTTTGCTGATGAGGACTGGGAGTCTGCGCTCATTGGTCTCTTGAAGTGTTGGTAGCGTGACATTTATATGAGATTCGAACAGTTCGGTGTAGAAATCTTTGCAGACCGTTTCCATCCCTGTCTGTCAATTACTGCTTTTCTGTCCTTGTTCTTCAGCACCATTATTGTCAACCTGTTCAGCATCAGTTCCTTATCAGCAAAGTTCTTGTAGTCCTCATTGCAGTTATCTATGAGGCTCCAGTCTTCTTTGGAAATATTTACTTTCGAGATTGCTTCGTCGAATATTTTTGACTGCAGTTTCTGATTTGCCATCTGTAGCGCTTTCTTCTCCACCTTTTTTGTTGGCGTTGAGCCTCGCTCTGAGCAAGTGACGGTCACTACTGGTGTTGAATGATGGTACTACTGAAATGTCTTGTACGATGCGCCGCTGATCAATCAGAATATAGTCAATCTCGTTCTTATTCTTCGCATTGGGTGCGATCCATGTCCACCTCTTCTTAGCCTTCTTAAACCAGGTGTTATCAATGAACATTTCTTTAGTCTCCGCCAGAGTTGCCAGGCGCTCTCCTCATGGATTCCATTCACTGATGTCATACCTTCCAATGAATTTTTCGCCTTCTTTCCTCCTTCCGACCGTGGCGTTGAAGTCTCCCTTCACAATCGTATATATGGATTTTTGAGCGAGGGTTTCCTCAAGCTCCTGATAGAATTTTTCCACATCATCTTCACTTGTGCACAACACTGAATACAGTAAAGTGTACTATTATGCAGCCTCGCACAGTATGGCTGTTTGTCCTTCTGTAGCAGTTAGACCAGCAAGGTTTGAGTGTGGTACTGAATTCAAAGTAATGAACTTGGTCCTTTAGCTCAAACAGTAGAGGCCTCTGTTTTAAGATCCAGCATTCCCAGACTCCATTCAGATGGCCTGACTGGGGCATTGTTACCAAAGTATGGAGATTGCTTAGAGGCAGTAGCAGATTTAAAGTTCTAGTTGATCCAGCCACTAGTGGGAGACCAAACCACACTTAAGTCCATCTGTCTGTGTGAAAGCTACGCTAAGAGGGATTTTTAAGGGCAGATAGTCAAAGACAAAAATTATTTCAGTATATTCTACAGGAAGTCTGAGAGAATTGGTAAATCTGCACAATCTCGAGGCGGTGAAAGGGCTGTTAAGGAGAATAAAGACACTGCAGAGGAGCCTAATGATATCTTTTCCTCAGTCTTCACCATAGAGGACATTGGAGATTCCTGCCTGAGGGCTACTTTTTTCCAGTTAATAAAGATGAGGCACCCTCAGATTGAGGTATCAGCAGAGGAGGGAGGTACTAGAATGAACTGATAGATGAAGACTGCTCAGTCCTGCTGACTTGTTCTTAATTTAAGAGTGCTGGAGGGACTTGAGAACAGAGTGGCTGAACTGTTAACAAAAATATGCAAATACTTCCTGAAATCAGCTATTAAATTGGAGAACCAGAGACTAACAATTCAGCTCTTTAAAAATGGTACTGAGGTGATCCTTGGATTATGAACCAATGAACCTTACTCATCAGTACCAAGACAACTGATTGAAATACTGATTAGAGAGTTATGAAATATCTAGATTAACAGAAGGACAAAGTAGCACTGCTGTTAAGGAAAATCATGCATTTCTACTTTACAGAATTTCTGAATATGTTAACAGAATACTGGATAAAATAGAACCAGTTAATATAGCACTATATTTTCAAAAAGCCTTTCATATGCAGCTATCAAGAAAAGAAATTACTCAAGGGGTGAGAGGCTGCTGGCATAGATTAGAAACAGGCAAAAACACCAGTGGGATCAGTTAGACTTACCTGTATCTGAATAATATAGGGTGGGTTTGTCTTTTTTCCACTATATTTACATTGGTTTTCCTCTCTCTTGTTTTTTCGTCCCATGCACCTTTCTTTCTGTCTGTTCCCCCAATCCCTCTTTCTGCCTGGCCTTGTGTTTTCTACTGCTTCCACATTCATCTCCTTGGGGGTTGTGATAGCGCCTGATTGAGGAGGAGAACATGTTAGCACCATCTCTGAAACAGTTTTCTCTGCGAGTGGAAATGTTACCATCGTACATCCCTGTCCGGGTTGCTGAGAAAATCCTCTTTGTGGGAGAATCAGTACAGATGTTTGAGAATCAAAATGTGAACCTGACCAGAAAAGGTAGGAAACACCTGCCCTGTTGGCTTGTTTACTTGGCTTCTTGCCAGAACTTGGCTGCCCCATGATCTTTGTTCATTTTGATTAACTGCAGAGTACTTTCCAAAGAGTTGTATCATACATCTCTCAATACTATGATCTTTGGTTTGTCTGGATTCAGCTGAGAAGAGTTTTAAATAGTTGGTCCAACTCCAGTGCAAGAACCAGCACTTTCTTTGGACTTACAAGCCATGCTTTGAAGCCATGGAGGGTTGTACTCCCTCCCATTTAGCTCTTAAAGTTGTGGTTATCACAGCAGCCAAGAGTGTGTATTCAGGTATTTCTGGCTGACCCACCCTTCAGTGTTTCATAGAGAAAAGCTTGTCTATATCCACACCAAAGATCCTGCCAAAAGGATGCCCAAATTCCATCTCATCCAGTTCTCTAGTCTTCTCCTCTTCCCATCCCCAAATCTCACAACTTTCCAGCAGAAGGGACATGGCACAAGTTGGATATAAAGAGGCTTAGAGTAACTATCCATATCCAATCTTGTTAGTTATATAAATTCTGTTCTAATGCCTTATGGTGTAGAAACCTGTTCTATCAGACGAGGCAAGCTCTCAGAGCTGATGCAATGAATGCTTTCCTCTCTGAGACCTGCCACAGAGCTCCATTCACATTTTCACTCAGCCCTGCTCTCTCAGCTTTGGAGTCACGCACAGATACCAGTACAGGGACAGCAGTGGTCATGTGTCCATCCCCCACCCCGGACAAACGACTTCATAGCTATTAGGACTACATGCAAAAGTTTGTCAGACAATTGTTGGGGAGGCAATAGTTAGTGCAACTTAGCCCTTAAACTTTGTAGCACAGTTGAATTTGTGGATGCAGTAAAATCTGTGCACTATCAAAATCAACAGCTCCTTTGCTGGCAAACTTCCTGAATTCCTCCTTCCCGCCCCCCCCCCCCCCCACCTCACTTCAGTCTCCCTTAATATTTCCTCTTCACCGGAAATGGACCCCCACCAAGCATCCTTCTTGAGAGCCTCCCACCTTGGGTTCAGAGGTCTTTACGTGGCAATCCCACTGGGAGTGTACACTGTCACACCCCTTCACGGTATCTCCCTCGCTTATGCCCCTCTGTTCCAGCTGAACTATTCCTCAGCCAGTGAGTCAGCTGACACACACACTGGTTTGCCAGCACAAGAGTGTTTGCCACTAGCAGGGACAGTAATAGGTGGTGTGGAGCTGGTAGCTGAGGGGTGGTGAGGAGTGCAGCTACCACCTCTCCCTCAACTCCATCCAGCAGTCCATCCATGGATCACCAGCTGGTATTCCTGCTCTGATTATCCACCTGCTGTTCGTCAGAGTGAATACTAGCTGGTGAACCATCAGTGTCTCGCCAGCTGAGGTGTGGCGCAGCTGAAGCAGGGGGGGTTATTATTGGTGGGGCAGGGCACGTGAGAGAGCATGGGTGGGGGAGAAGGGGTGGTAGGATCAGAGTCCATTCCTGAGTAAGGAAGATTCTGTGGGGGGCCATTCCCAAAGAGGGCATGGTGTGGAGGGAGGAACAGAATGGGACTTGCAGCCAGCAAACTAAGGAGGTTTGCCAGCTGAGGCAGTTGTCCCTGCTGAGCCGGCCAAGATGAGCCTGCATCTGGGTTTTTTTTTTTTTTTTGGGGGGGGGGGGGGGGGCGGCAATGTAGACACAAAGGCAAACCTTAGACCAGGTGAGGGTGACTAGTGAGGATGCACTTGATAGTTGGTGCTTTATTCAGTGTTCTTGTGTAGACAAGGCCAAAGACCGTAAGAGAGAGGGGTTTGGTTTTTAGTTTAGTTGGTCAAAAAATCTGATCTGAGTCCTGGATTGGGATGGAACTAGCAGGAAACGTCATTGCTTGCAGAGTGACAGATGCTGTGCTATTGTGACAAGCAGCTCTGTAGGCTGTCTGGAAATGTTCCATTTACCAGATGGCCTAGAGCTGTAGGTAAGTAGTATTTGTTGTCCAATGAGTAAGCGACTTTGGGCATGAAGGGCTGGCACAATGTTCCTAGGCAATCCACACATACAACTTTCCTGGGCAAAGGTTGCTGAACAGTCTGTTAATAGCATACCTGGAAAGTGTCTTGCTTTTTCGTGCTGTTTTACTTGAGTCCAGATGCTCTTCTCTTTTCTGGGTAGGCTCCATCTTGAAAAACCAGGAAGACACTTTTGCTGCAGAGCTACACCGCCTCAAGCAGCAGCCACTCTTTAGTCTGGTGGACTTTGAGGCTGTGGTTGACTGGATTCGGAGCACGGTTGCTGAGGTAATCCCAACATGGGGGGTCCTGGGTCCACAACTCCTACCAGAGGCTTAAACACCTTGGAACCCTATGCCTCTCCCTTTGCAGCTTAGAAACACCACATGGACCAAGTCTTTGGAGAGCTCCTTGGTTCTAGAAGACAGGGTGTGTCAGAACCTGCAGAGCGAGTGAGCTTCTGGGGAAGGTGGGACACGGTAGAGCTCATGAGGTGAACAGGTGTGGAAGGAGCAGGCAGTGGAGCTGGAGACTTCACAGGGCTCCTGAGCTCCATGTTGTGTCAATGTTTAGTGAGACAAGGAAATTAATGGACAACTATTGCTTATTTGCTGTGGGAGGAAAAAAAGGAGTTAATGTGTCCACAGACTTCTAAAACTGTACTGAGAGGATAATGCTGGAGGATACGTTTGTTTATTGAATGTACATTATGATAGTGTACTCGTACATTTATTTACAAGATTATATGAAAAGTGAGTATTTGAACATTTACCTACCCTCCTTTATTTTTTCATTTCCATAGTTTTAAATACTTAGTTAAAATATACATATTAAGGAGAGTTACAGTCCAAAACACCCTAAGAAGCAACTTTAATGAAGTTTTGTCTGTTAATTATAAAACTTGTCAATAGAGCCCATATCAATGACCTCAAAGGAATAATGCTCGTCCTGCCCATTTACCCAAGCCATCCCCTGAGGGAAGTGAATTGGAATCAAGCAGTTCCTAGAAGGAGGGATGGAGTTGGTTTGGTAACAGAGTTTGATTTCATTACAATTTGTTATAACTACCTGTATTTGACTGATATTTAAGAAATCCTGGTTGCAGTTTGCTGCCAGAAGTAATCATGCTGGTGTGAGTTAGAGGGTTCATTAATTAGTAACATGGGCTGCCAGCAAACGGATGCTCCCTCTTCCTATTCTGCCCTAGTATTGGATGGATTCAGTTATATGTAGACTTTTTTTTTTTTTTTAAACTATGCTCATTATCGTGGTATTCTGAGTGTGGTAGCTAACGGGTTCAGTTAAGAACACTGAGTTTGGAGTGCTGGGTTCTGCTGAGCATGTTCTGGTTTCTCCTTAGCACCTATGGAAACTGATGGTAGAAGAATCAGATTTACTAGGACAACTAAAGGTAACCTAACTTTCTCTGAAAAAGCTGAAATTGAGAGATTTTTAAATGAGTTCTTTCCCATCCAATGTCAGCACTCATTTTCTGTGTTTGCCTCCATTGGACAAAGCTGTTTTTGCCTCCTATATTCTAAAAATGGGAGCACATGGCATGATCTTTCAGGGTCTATGATAGAATCAGAGAAACGTAGGGCTGGGAGGGAGCTCAAAGTCATCAAGCCCAGTCCCCTGCACTGAGGCAGGACCGAGTAAACCTAGATCATTCCTGACAGATATTTGTCTAACCCAGGAGTTCTCAAACTTCATTGCACCGTGATCCCCTTCTGACAACAAAAATTACTACATGACCCCGGGAGTGGGGGACTGAAGTCTGAGCCTCCCATCCAAGCCCCATGGCCCTTGCTGGGGGTCCAAAGCTGTAACTCAAGAGCTTCAGATTGGGGGGAGGGGGGGCTGTAACCTGAGCCCACCACCCAGAGCTGAAGCCCTTGGGCTTCAGCTTTGGCCACGAGCGGTGGGGCTCAGGCTTTGGCTTTAATCCTGGGCCACAGAAGTCTAATGCCAGCCCTGATGACCCCATTAAAACAGGGTCACGACCCACTCTGTAGTCCCAACCCACAGTTTGAGAATTGCTGATAACCTGTTCTTAAAAACCTCCAATGATGGGAATTCCACAACTTCCTTTTGAAGCCTGTTCCAGAATTTAACTACCGTTATGGTTAGAAGGATTTTCCTAATATTTAACCTAAATCTTCCTTGCTTCAGATTAAGGCCATTACTTCTTGTCCTACCTGCAATGGACATGAAGAACAATTGATCACCATCCTCTTTATAAACAGCCCCTCATGTATTTGAAGACTACACCTCCCACCACACCAAATCTTCTTTTCTCAAGACTAAACTTGCCCAGTTTTTTAATTTTTTTTAACCTTTCCTCACATCATGGACCGTGAAATCTGGTCTTTTGTGTGCTTTTACCCTATACTATACAGATTTCATGGGGGAAACCAGCATTTCTCAAATTGGGGGTCGTCCTGACCCAAAAGGGAGTTGTAGGAGAGTCACAAGATTTTAGGGGGGGTTGCGGTATTGCCATCCTTACTTCTGCACTGCCTTCAGAGCTGGGCGGCCAGAGAGTGGCGGCTGTTGGCTGGGTGCCCAGCTCTGAATGCAGTGCCTCTGCCAGCAGGCAATACCATACCATGGCATCCTTACTTCTATGCTGCTGCTGGCGACGGCTCCGCTTTCAGAGCTGGGCAGATGAACAGTGGCGGCTGCTGACTGATGGCCCAGCTCTGCAGGCAGCAGCACAGAAGTAAGGGTGGCAATCCCATACCATGCCACCCTCCTGTGGTGCTGCTGCTGGCAGTGGCTCTGCCTTCAGAACTGGGCTCCTGGCCAGCAGCAGAACAGAAGTAAGGGTAGCAGTACTGCAAACCTCTTTCCCCCCCCCCCCCCCCCTCTTTCTGGGGTAAGGAACCCTACAATTAGAATACTGTGAAATTTCAGATTTAAATAGCTGAAATAATGAAATTTATGATTTTTTTAATCCTATGACTGTGAAGTTGACCAAAATGGACTGTGAATTTGGTAGGGCTCTACTCATAGATCAGGTTTTCTAAACCTTTGATCATTTTTGTTGCTGTATTCTGGCCTCTCTCCAATTTTTCCACATTTTTCCTAAAGTGTGGCTCCCAGAACTGGACACTGTGCTCCAGGTGAGGCCTCACCAGGGCTGAGAAGAGCAGGACAATTATCTCCCATGTTTCACATACAACACACCCATTAATACACCCCAGAATATCAGCCTTTTTCACAACTGCATCACGTTGTTGATTCATATTCAGTTTGTGATCCACTATAACCCCAGATTCTTTTTAGCAATACTACCACCTAGCCAGTTATTCTCCATTTCATAGTTGTGCATTTGATTTTTCCTTCCTAAGTGCAGTACTACGCACTTGTCTTTATTGAATTTCATTTTGTTAATTTTAGACTAATTCTCTAATTTGTCATTGTTTTGGATTCTAATCCTGTCCTCCAAAGTGTCTGCACTCCCTCCCAGGTTGGTGTCATCAGCAACTTCTATAACCATACTCTCCACTCCATTATCCAAGTCATTAATGAAAATTGGAAGAGTTCCAGAACCAGGATTGAACCCTGTGGAACCCCAGTAAATATGTCCTTCCAGTTTGACAGCAAACCATTGATAACTACTTTGAGTATGATCTTTCAACCAGTTGTGCACTCACCTTATAGTAATTTTATCTAGACCACATTTCCGTACGAGTCATTCTCTAGGATTCACCAAGTGTGTGTGTGTGTTGCAATCTGCATCTTGGAGAGACACCACAGACCTTTGGGACATAAGACTGATTCTTCCCAAAACCAGAAATCCTGCTCTGGAGATTCAGGTTGTACAGCTGCTCTTTAAAATGGTACAAACTGCAGTCCAGTAATGAAAGCAGATACTATAAATCAGGAAAGGTAGGTAAGTGGGGGTTTTATAATTTCTGTTCAGTTCTTTAGAGTTTTGAATTTAAATATTTTTCTTCACAGATTATTAAGGATTTTTATCTATTGGGGAGAGGAGAATTGTTCCAGGCCTTCATAGACACTGCACAGCACATGTTAAAAACCCCACCCACAGCTGTAACGGAACATGGTGAGTAATCATTATTCAGTTGCCAAGACCTGCTCACTCTGCCCACTGTGGTAAGAGGACACCAGCCTGTGTGAGACTCATTCAGTTGTGTCCTGGTGCTTGTGCTCAAGTGTGAGACTCGAGCAATCACCAAGGATGAACCTGTATTTTCCCACTGCAGCATGCAGCTGTCTTAACATTGCTCTGGATAGTCTCCATGACATCAGAGCTAAGTAGATGTAGGTGGCAGTGTGCTGTAGAGAACAATCCTGCATTGTCCAAGGAGTAAGATCAACTAAATGGGATCTAAAAGGGCTTTTCCTTCTTCTCTTTTATATTGGTCATTTACCAAACAATTGCCTAGTAATTTGGTAAATTACTTTGCAAACACAGGCAGGTCATATCTTTGGATGAGTGCACTGGGAGAGAGAAGCTGCCATCTTGGCATATAGAAGCACCCCCTTTACTTCTTAGAGATGAGGACATGCAGGTTGCTGAACTAGAATGTAGAATGTCATACAGACTGGCCATCCCTTCATGACTCTGTCAAGTATCCCATGTGGTAGGGCAGGTCAGTGTTCCAAAGCTGAGGCAGGAAATCATTGAGAGGGATGGGAACTAGTTGCAATTTAGAACATTGCCTTTGAGTCCCAGCATGAGCTACTAAGGACTGAGTAGAATTCTCAGCCTCTGGCCCCCTAGCAACTCTGTGGTTGGTGTCAATTGTACCTTGATGCTCTCTTTGACATTCATGCTCTTTCCCTATCAGATGTCAATGTTGCGTTCCAGCAGTCTGCTCACAAGGTGTTGCTAGATGATGATAACCTCCTTCCTTTGCTCCACCTTACCATTGAGTATCATGGAAAGGAGCATAAAGGTATTGACTTGGGCCTGCTTGCTAAGGGTGGGGATAGTGGTGCTGGCCTGCTTCAGTCTCTCTCTTCATACTGCAGACTTTTAGGATTAAGAAATATTAACTCTGTGTGCTCCCTCTCCTCTTTTGCCTTCATGACTCAGAAGTTTCTCCCCCCTCTCCCACACCGCATTGTACCTTTGGATGCCCTGCCGCTGCTGCCTCTCATTCAGTCCTTCCCTCCTTTGTTTCTTACCAGGTATGTCTCCCCCCACTAAGAATCTATACATGGGTTATAGTTCAGCAACTCTATTCTTTTCCAGATGCTTCTCAGGCTCGTGAAGGGCCTTCCCGGGAGTTATCTCCCCGTGAAGCCCCCACATCTGGTTGGGCAGCTCTGGGGCTCTCTTATAAAGTGCAGTGGCCATTGCACATCCTCTTCACTCCTGCTGTCTTGGAGAAGTGAGTACCCGATTCTTGTCTGTTCATGTAGGCAGCCCACCTTGTAGGCATCAGCCATGCAGTGATTCTCTATCCTTCACACTGAATGAAGGAAAAAAGCTTCATTGCCTTTGTCTGCTTTCCAAATTATTCGGCATAACTTACTTACATTATGGCCACTTGTTGCTGATGTCATGGCGAGTGCGGTAAGGTACTGCTAGATTTACTTCTCCCTCAACAATCTGTCCATCTACAGCTCTACTCCTTCCTCCTCATGGTGAAACTCCTGCAGAGCACTAACAGAAAACCCCTGTAGCCTGATAGGTGTATCAATTGGTTGATAAGGGTTCGGTCTCCTGAGTGGCTACAGCATCAGGAAGGTTATTCCCACTATCATTAGAATGTGAGACCTGAGGAGCACATGAGAAACTATTGCAATTTATCACAAGTCTCTTTATTACAAATCCACTAAGCAGCTAAATAGTCTCACAAACACAGAAATACAACAGCAGATTGAGTGAAGTGTTTAACCCTGTAACTGGCATCAGATCTCCTGCTGGGGAACCCTGGAGTGTCAGTCATGATCTCCTCCTCCTCATCATCACCAGTGGGTTTCGTTGTGGCATCTCCCAAGGCACACAGGCTGAGATACAGCTTTTATAATGTGTAACGCTGATGCCCACTTGGGTTCAGACATATTTATGAAGGTTTCATCTATATTTTATCTGTTTCCATACCCCACTAAATTTGGGGTGCCCCATTTTCCATAGGTTAACTTTTTAGTTCCTTTTATACCTATTAACATTTACATTACTCGATCACTATCACAACTTGTGGTTGGCACTTTACTGACACCCTATGTCTGCAAACATCCCCCAAATACTCTAACCGGCTTTAACTGGTACATGGATATATATATATATATATATTTCCTAAATATCAGCAGTTAACACTGCTGTTCCTGTGACGGTTTCATCTTGTGACAGGGTGACTCAGGGGTAAGGCTGCATTTTAGTCACTGGTATTTTTAGTAAAAGTCACGGACAGTAAACAAAA
Organism: Chrysemys picta bellii; assembly: GCF_011386835.1. Lineage (NCBI taxonomy): Eukaryota > Metazoa > Chordata > Testudines > Emydidae > Chrysemys > Chrysemys picta. The sequence continues at coordinate 227,935 of NC_088800.1, forward strand.
ATTCACATCCCTTGACCTGTCCATGACTTTTTTACTAAAAATACCAGTGAATAAAACTTGAGGTGGGGGGGAGCCTTCCCAGGGGCCCCATTGGTGCTGGGGGGAGGGTGTGGGGCAGTGGCACGTGGCCTGGGACTCCCGCTGGTGCTGGAGGGGAGTGGTTGGCGGGGATGGCAGGCTCCCTACCTAGCTCCATGCCTCTCCCCAGCAGCAGAGTTTGGGTGTAGGAGGGGACAGGGGACGGGTTGAGGTGGGCTCTGGGTGGCGCTTACCTGGGGGTTTCCCCAGAGGCAGCGACATCCCCCTCACTCAGCTGCTAGGCGGAGGCACTGCCCTTGCAGCTCCCATTGGCTGCGGTTCCCAGACAATGCGAGCTGTGAAGCCAGCGCCAAGCCTCTGCCTAGCAGCTGAGTGAGGGGGATGTTGCTGCTTCCAGGGAGCCCCCTCAAGTAAGCCCTGCCCAGAGCCCACTTCACCTTGTCCTGTGCCCCAACCCCCTGCCCCCTCCCACACCCAAACTCTGCTGCAGGGGGGTGGGGGGAGCAGTGGCCTGAGACTGCTCCAGCAGGGACCGATGCATCTAGTGCAGGGGCTGCCCCTGAGCCAGGCGCATTGGCCCCTGCAGAGGTCACGGAGGTCATGGAAAGTCACAGATTCCATGACTAATGTGACAAACCTGCAGCCTTACTCATCAGTTAGCTACTCATGTCAGTCTATTTCTAAGCCTGAGGCCTTGTTTGACTAAGCTAAATATCTTGCAGGCTTGAGGCCAGTAGGCTCTGGGTTACAACATTAAAAAATACTTACATTTCACCTCTGTATCCTCAATATACCTGATATTTTTTTATTCTTGGTTACACCCTGAGTTCAATGCCATTAAGGACAAAAAAACATTTCTATTTACAGGGCTGGGCCATGCCCCCACCTGTTCTGCATGTTGCTGTTCTGCTCTCCTCCTCCTTTATGTCTCGTGTCCATGTTCCAACCGTTGTCTGGTGTGGGACTTGGGCTCCAAGGAAGCCTTTCTTTTTTCTTGAGAGGTTGATATTTGTCTTGGCTGCAGATACAACGTTGTATTCAAATACTTGCTGAGTGTGCGGCGGGTCCAGGCTGAGCTGCAGCACTGCTGGGCTCTCCAGATGCAGCGCAAGCACCTGAAGTCCAACAGAACTGATGCAATCAAGTGGCGTCTGAGGGATCACATGGCCTTCCTTGTGGATAATCTTCAGTACTATCTGCAGGTGGGGGTGCAGAAGAGGATGTGGTGTGCCATTTAGGCAGATAAACAGGAAGAGGGAAATGGAGGGGAGGCACTGAGCAGGCGTCTAAATCCTCTACAGCAAGACTCCGATTATGCCACACAGTATCTTTTCCTGGGGAGTTTGCCTGCAGGTTGTAGGGGAGAAGGGTGGATAGGGTGGGGAGAACAAGGACTGAAAAGCACAAAGCAAGAGCTATTAATTGCTGGACTAGTGCCAGAGCAGAACTGCTGAGCTGAGGGACCAGGGACTATCTTAAAGCTTGTGCTCTCGTGAGCCAGCAGAGCAATAAGAGAATGCTATGCAGGAATTCCAGCTTTCCAGGGATACCTCGTGTTCATAGGTAGCCCAGGTGGTGTTTGATACTATCCTGCCTTTCCTTCAAATTCAGCTGCATCCTGAGTTTAGTGGTTGCTGTTTTGAGCATTGTTAGAAACAATGCTGTAAACCAGTAGTTTTCAACCTGTGGTCCATGAACCTCTGGGGGGTCTGCAGAAGATTCTTTACCACAAAATAGTGATTTTCAACCTGTCTGTGGAACTGTTGGTCCACAGACTGTTTAAGATTTCCCAAAGGGTCTGCACCTCCATTTGAAATTTTTAAGGGGTCTGCAAAGGATAAAAGTTTGAAAACCACTGCTCTAAACATCTGAGCTTGAAACTGCAGTTTTTAAAGGGTAAAAATTTAACTTCTGGTTGCCAGGATTTTGTGAGGCTATTGGCTGTTAAAATCACACTGGCACTGTGAAATGAAAGCGGAAGCATGAGGGGTGAACAAGACAGTGATAGAAGAAAACTGATTCAGAGGTGCAAAAAGCTCAGTTTTTTGTTGAATATTAACTATATAAAAAGTGTCACAAACCTTAAAAGAAAATGACTATTAAACTCTCCCCTCAAGTGATAGTTAAACTGAAAAAATATTTAACTTCCCCAACCTTGTAGCTGATATTTTCTCCAATTAGCTTAATTGGGCAGTCTTGGTGCCTCTTGCATGTGGACCCAGGGACTGCTAATGACAACAGTATGGGACTCAGGTTGGCTTCCAGAATTTGGGTGAGCGCTACAAAGGGGCAAATTAACTTTGTTTTGTGAAACTCTTGAAATGTTACATAATTAACTAAAAGATTGAAAAAATAAATTGCTAACCCTGCTTTAGAATCCAATATTTCATGGTTTGCCAGTAGGAAAAAAGTGGGTGAGAATTTAATTAAATATTTAACAGAATTTGAAAGGTGAGAGAACTTTAAACTAGTTTTTAGACATTTTGGGGCAGGGGGGGATGAGGGGGAGGGCAGAAAATGGCCCATTTTTGAGAAGCTCTACCAGTAAATAACAGATCCTAGATTAAGGTTCAGACAAAAGTGTTCAGACTTGTCTGGGGTAGGGCACTCCTGAGATTTTTCTAGCTCTTGCTTCAGGCAGGTTGAGGAGGCTAGGTGGAGATGGAATTGCTCCCAGCAGGTAAGGAAGAGTGGTACTAATGAGATTTCTGTACCTGCCTATCAGGTGGATGTGCTGGAGTCTCAGTTCTCACAGCTTCTGCTGCAGATAAACTCCACTCGGGATTTTGAGAGCATCCGGTTGGCTCATGATCACTTCTTAAGTAACCTGTTGGCTCAATCCTTCATCCTGCTCAAACCTGTAAGTAGATTTTGCTCTCTGGTTCTTTTCCACAAGATACCCTAGGGGTTTTATATTCCATTGTGAATAGATATGATATACCAATAACATTTCCCATATTCTTATAGATAAGGTCAGAAGGGACCACTGTGATCATCTGTGACTTCCTGTATAACTAATTCCTGTTTGAACTGAAGCATCTTTTAGAAAAACATCCAATTTTGATTTAAAAATTTCCAATGATGGAGAATCCACCACAATCCTTGATATGTTGTTCTAGTGGTCAATGATCCTCACTGTTAAGTTACCTTATTTCTAGTCTGAATTATCTAGCTTCAGCTTCCTGCAACTGGATCTTGTTATACCTTTGTCTGCTAGATTGAAGAGGCCATTATCAAAGTTTTTTTTGTCCTGTATACACCTCTACCCCGATATAACGCTGTCCTCGAGAGCCAAAAAAAATCTTACTACGTTATAGGTGAAACCACGTTATATCGAACTTGCTTTGATCCGCCAGAGTGTGCCCCCCCCCCCCCCCCCGGAGCACTGCTTTACCGCATTATATCCGAATTCGTGTTATATCGGGCCGCATTATATCAGGGTAGAGGTGTACTTATAGACTAATCAAGTCTCCCCATAACCGTCTGTTTGAGGAGCTAAATAGATTGAGCTCCTTCAGTCTTTCACTATAAGGCATATTTTTCAATCCTTTAACCTTTTTTAACGGCTCATCTCTGCACCCTCTCCACTTGGTCGATCTCCTTGAATTGTAGACACCAGAACTGGGCACAGTATTCCAGCAGCAGCTGCACCAGTGCCAAACACAGGGGTAACAACCTCTCTATGCCTACTCAATATTCCCTTGTTGAGTCATTCAATGATTGTATTAGCTGTTTTGGCCCCAGTGTAGCACAGAGAGCTCATGTTCAGCTGCTTATCCAACATGCTCCCCAAATCTTTTTCAGAATCACAGCTTCCCAGGGTAGTCTCTCCCATGGTGTAAGTAGGGCCTATGTTCTTTGTTCCTAGATGTCTACATTTGCATTTCACCATATTGAAATACTTATTTGCTTGCATCCAGCTTACCAAGATGTTCAGATCACTCTATCAGTGATCTGTCCTCTTCCTTATTTACCACTCCCCTAGTCTTTATCACCTACAAACTTTCAGTTTTTCTTTTAGGATGGTCACTTATAAAAATTGTTAAACAAGGTAGAGCTAAGAAATGATTCCTGCAGAGCTCCACTGGAAACACATCTGCTCGGTTATTATTCCCTGTTCAGTTACATTCTGAGACCTTGCAGTTAGCTAGTTTTTAATCCAAATGTTGTGTAGTACCAAGTCAGATGCCTTACAGAAGTAAAAGGTAACAGTGTTGATATAATATACTTAAATCAACCAAACCTGTTATCTCAAAAAACATACCAAATTAGTTTGACAGGATCTGTTTCCCATGAACCCATGTTTATTGGCACTAATTATATTACTCTCCTTTAATTATTTTTATTAAAGGAGTTCCATAACAATCATTCCATTATTTTGACCAGGATCAATATCAAGTCATCCCATTTACACTCTATAAATATTGGCACATTTACTTTCTTCCTGTCCTCTGGAACCTCACCAGTGTTCCAAGACTTACTGAAAATCAAAATTAATGGTCCAGAGAGCTCCTCAGCCCTCTTAACTTGCAATTATGTGTTTTTTAATCTGGACCTATTTATTTAAAAATGACTTAAAGCAGATACTAATATACTCCTGAGTTATTGTTAGAATGGAAAATATTTCATCACCATATGATATGATTACATCTGGCTTTTTCTCAAATATGGAATAGAAATATCCATATTGAACACTTCTGCTTTTTCTTCAGTGACAATTCTACCATTTCCATCTAGTAATGGAGCAAAAGACCATTTAGGATTTTTTGTCCTTCCTAATATACTTTTAGGTTCCTTTATTGTTCTAAGTGATGTCTACATTTGCATTTAGTGATTTAACTAAGTGATTGGGCAAGAAAATGGCAAATGAAATTTAATGTGGATAAATGTAAAGTAATGCACAGTGGTGAAAAAATAACCCCAACTATACATACAATATGATGGGGGCTAATTTAGCTACAACAAGTCAGAAAAAAGATCTTGGAGTCATCGTGGATAGTTCTCTGAAGATGTCCACGCAGTGTGCAGAGGCGGTCAAAAAAGCAAACAGGGATGTTAGGGATCATTAAAAAGGGGATAGATAATAAGACTGAGAATATATTATTGCCCTTATATAAATCAATGGTACGCCCACATCTTGAATACTGCATACAGATGTACTGGCACTAGAAAAGGTTCAGAAAAGGGTAATTAAAATGATTAGGGGTTTGGAACGGGTCCCATATGAGGAGAGATTAAAGAGGCTAGGACTCTTCAGCTTGGAAAAGAGGAGACTAAGGGGGGTTATGATAGAGGTATATAAAATCATGAGTGATGTGGAGAAAGTGGATAAGGAAAAGTTACTTATTTATTCCCATAATACAAGAACTAGGGGTCACCAAATGAAATTAATAGGCAGCAGGTTTAAAACTTATACAAGGAAGTTCTTCTTCACGCAGCGCAGAGTCAACTTGTGGAACTCCTTACCTGAGGAGGTTGTGAAGGCTAGGACTATAACAGCATTTAAAAGAGAACTGGATAAATTCATGGAGGTTAAGTCCATTAATGGCTATTAGCCAGAATGGGTAAGGAATGGTGTCCCTAGCCTCTGTTTGTCAGAGGATGGAGATGGATGGCAGGAGAGAGATCACTTGATCATTGCCTGTTGGTCCACTCCCTCTGGGGCACCTGGCATTGGCCACTGTCAGTAGACAGGATACTGGGCTAGATGGACTTTGGTCTGACCCGGTACGGCCGTTCTTATGTCCTTAACTCTGCTGGCCATATATTTCTTCTTGTGTTCTTTTGCTTCCCTTACCAATTTTCTACAACTCCTAGCTTCTACTTTATATTCATTTCTATCAACTTCCCTTTTTCCATTTGTAATTTTTTTATCACTGCTTTCACTTCCCCTCCAAGCCATGCTTTTTGGTGGTCGTTGTTTTTGGTTTTTTTAATCACTGGAGTCTTTTTTCCTCAATGGTGGGTTTTGGGGCATCTGGTAAAATGTTCTTATAGTTCAACTTATTCCCCCTTTTTTGTGCAAATTCTCTCAGCTGATGTCTCATAATTGTATCCAGGTTTGGGAAACTAGCTCTCTTAAACTGCCAAGTTATATATTACTGGTTTGGACTTCACATTTATTATGTGCAAATAGTATGAGCAAGTCGTCGTCATTTGCACTTATGCAACCACTAAATTTGATCAATTCCTCTATCTGTCAACATGAGGTCTAATATAGAATTCTCCTGTGTTGGATGCATCATTGCATGAGAGAGAAAATTGTCATCTATAATTTTTAGGAATTTCAAGGATATTTTAATACTGGTAGCATGAAACTTCCATCATGCTGCTAAGATTGAAGTCCTCCAGGGTAATGCAGCTAGGGTCATCCTGCTCCTTAATCTAATGTGGTGGTCTGCATCATATACCGACTAATACCACATCTTACGTTTTATCTGTAAGCATTCAATATCATTTGCTTCAGTTGTCAGTGACTTGGAAACAGGTGTTTCCATTTTTGACAGTGTGCCCTCTCCCCTACACTGTACTTCCTAAAGTGATTTTAACATTCCCATCATGCAAGTCTACTTGGTTTCAGTAATACCACATAGGTCTAATTTATGCTCATAAATGAACAATTCCAATTCCTCTTATTACCTGGGCTGCTAGCATGGGTGTATAGGAAATTAAACAATCTCTTCTCTTCATATCTGTGGTACTTTGAATAACTTTGTTCTCAACATCTTGATTTTATACAAAATGAGTGCTCAGGTGTCCAATCAAATTATCTACCAGCCAGTCAAATCCCACCTCCAGTTCACTGCTTCAATGTTTGTTTACCTAATGTCTGTCTGTCTAAACTTAACAGTCCAGCTGCTCACACCTAGTGACCTTAAACAGTAGGATGGGTCATTAAAATATTTGTCCATTCCTACAAGCAATGGACAGTGCAAGTACACTTTCTAGCACCTTGTATAGTCCAGTTTTAAACCTTTACAATGATAGGACCCCCATTACTTCCTTTCAGAGAGTATAAAAACATATCCCAGATGTGATCACCCCAAAGCCTCAGATAGGGAAACTGGCACCTTACTTCTTAGGACCTATTGCTTCCTTGTATGTAGCCCAAAATTGCAATAGCCTGTTTTGCTGCCATGTTATATTTCACACATTCCTATTATGGTATTCTAGGTTTCTCCCTGGCTTTTAGTATCTGGGTTTGATTGTATTTCTGTAGAGGTATTAACTGCTTTTCCCCCACAGCACTTAAGGCCAGATGGGACCTTAGATCATCTACCCTAACCTCTGACATATATTGGAGGCCACAAAATTTCACCCAGTTACCCTTCATTGAGCCTGCTAACTTTTCTGGAAAACTTGCTTTATTCAAATAAGCACCAGGCTGGATCTAAAGACAGCAAGAGAATGACAATCATTGTTTAAAAAAAATTATGCCTTCTTCCTAAGCTGAATTCTACAAAACTGGGTGACGGGGCAACAGAATGGCAGATGAAATTCAGTGTTGATAAATGCAAAGTAACAAACATTGGAAAACATAATCCCAACTATACATATAAAATGGAGTCTAAATTAGCTGTTACCACTCAAAAAAAAATAAATCTTGGTCATTGTGGATAGTTCTCTGAAAACATCCACTCAATGTGCAGCAGCAGTCAAAAAAGCAAACAATACTGGGAATCATTAAGAACGGGATAGATAGTAAGACAGAAAATATATTGCCTCTATATAAATCCATGGTACGCCCACATCTTGAATACTGCATGCAGATGTGGTCACCCCATCTCAAAAAAGATATATTGGAATTGGAAAAGGTTCAGAAAAGGGCAACAAAAATAATTAGGGGAATGGAACAGCTTCCGTATGAGGAGAGAGTAGTAAGATTGAGACTTTTCGGCTTGGAAAAGAGACGACTAAGGGGGCATAGAATAGAGGTCTATAAAATCATGACTGGTGTGGAGAAAGTAAATAAGTGTTATTTATTCCTTCTCATAACACAAGAACTAGAGGTCACCACATGAAATTAATAGGCAGCAGGTTTAAAACAAACAAAGGAAGCATTTTTTCCACACCGTGCACAATCAACCTGTGGAAGTCCTTGCCAGAGGATGTTGTGAAGACCAAGACTATAACAAGGTTCAAGAAAGAACTAGATAAGTTTATGGAGGATAGGTCCATTAATGGCTATTAGCCAGGATGATGTCCCTAGCCTCTGTTTGCCAGAATCTGGGAATGGGTGATGGGATGGATCACTTGATGATTATCTGTTCTGTTCATTCCCTCTGAAGCACCTGGCATTGGCCACTGTCGGAAAACTGGCTACATGGACCTTTGGTCCGACCCAGTCTGGCCGTTCTTATGTTCTTATTTTGCTTATTAATGCCCAAGTTTCTAGGCTCCCTTTTTCTCCTTTTCAGATCATTAGTCCTTGCTAGGTGACTCAGCAGGGAATCTTATATCTATCCCCCTAATATTTTTCTGTTATACACCCTAACAGATTGTAAAAAGTGAATTTTAAAAGTCAGTGTCCCTATTTACGCTGTTTTCTTTTTGTGTTTCTCTCACTTTGGATGAAAATCTTTCAGGCTCTTATTGCTACGTTTGTGTTTCAAACACCTGTAGTGGATCTTTGTTTAAAAATTGTTTTCGCTCGCATTTTAAATTGTGGCAGCATGTCTCATTTGTACAAAAATCTCAAATGTTAGGCTACATTTAAGCTGCGTCCCTTCAACTTTATTAGTATGATTTTAGATTATCAGCTTTCTAAATAAGAAAAGTGATTCAAAATATTCCATATTACAGCCCTGAAGTGTCCTAATTTTAAAAGAAGTTATTGTAGAAGTAGTGGGCTCCCTGTTCATGGCTTTAAGAAAAGGAAGGGGTGAGTTAAAGTGGAAGAAATTGAAATTTATAAAGATATTTGAGGGAGGGCAGCAAATGACACTATGCTACATTCCCCCTCCTCATAGGATATTGCTGCTGTTTTTAAATAGTCAGGTCAAGCAAGACCCAATGAACCAATGTGGGAAAATGCCCTCTCATTGGCTCTGTTTTTGGCATCTAATTTTAAAATTGCTTTGTTATGACTTACTCTCTCTGCAGGTTTTCCATTGCCTGAATGAAATCCTGGATCTCTGTCACAGTTTCTGTTCTCTGGTCAGTCAGAATTTGGGCCCATTGGATGAGCGTGGAGCTGCACAGCTGAGCATCCTGGTAAAGGTGAGTCTTTGTCCATCCAGGTCCTCTCCTCCTTTCTGCTGTGTGCATACATAGGACATGACAAACAGAGCTGATTTTGGATTTAGGCTTGACAATGACAGTTACATTTTTTTTTTTTTAACTGATTTAGTAGAACCAGTGCAAATCCCTATGTGGACACTTACTTAGGATTAAGAGTAGCCACCCTATGTCGATCAGGAATTTGTTTTAAGCTAAACTGAAATTAAAAAGTTTTAGTTAAACTGGGGCAACTCTTATGTAGGCAAGGCAGCACCCAGGCCCTACCCTTTGCTGTCTACAAAGAACGGATGAGTGCAGAGCTGCAGCCAGCAAGCTCAAGTCACCTGTGTTGAGCAAGCAAATACAAACTTGCAATAAACTTTATAAGATTGTGGTGTTGGAAAAAGCAGCTTGTGAGTCTCAAGGTCTGTACTTTCACCCTGTGAGATCAAGCACTAGAATGTCATGGGGGAATAGCTAGCTTACCTTCAGTGGAGATGGCACAGTGTCACTTTGCTGTCAAAGGCCACTTGTCTCTGGAAGGAAATGTCACTTTAGGGCCTTGAAAGATGGTTTTGGCAGCAGTGAGGGACAGAAAGCCACAGTAGCCGTAGCATCCTCTTGTTCTGGTCTTCTGTAATTTGCAGGGCTTCAGCCGTCAGTCCTCGCTCCTCTTCAAGATTCTCTCCAGCGTTCGCAACCACCAGATAAACTCTGACTTGGCTCAGCTGCTGCTCCGCCTGGACTACAACAAATACTACACCCAGGCTGGCGGGACCTTGGGCAGGTAGGAGTATGCAGCACTGAAGCCCGTAAGGGCATCAGGCTTGGTGGTAGCAGCAACTCTGCTTTCTGAGATTATTAAAACAAAGTGGATTAATTAATTCTTGGGGATTTTATTAAGAGGTTCTGTTGTGGGAGAACTTCCATCTGGGCCCAAAATTACTTATCAAAAGGCTCAAATGGGCATTACATGGACTAAAGTGCTGCCATGTGATGGGGCCAGTGGGTCTGAATTAGTGCCACTCACCATCGCTGCTTCTTCCTCACTGTTTGTACATTTACTTTGGGATCAATGTAAGCTACCTACCATCTGGTGTTCACTGATCACTGGAGCCATCTACCCACTTGCATGGAGGAAATTTCTTAGGGTATGCAATTAATGATGTCTCTTTCCTCCTCTCTTGCAGTTTTGGGGTTTGAGCACTGAGACCGGTTTTTCTGGCTGAGAACTAGTGCGCAGCAAGGACAACAACTGCTGCTGCAGTGAGTGTATTTTCCTGGCCAAAACATTCTCAATAGCTGTTTGATATCCTGGCAATAGCTGAATATAATCTCTCTTCTGGAAAAAACGAATGGGGAGAATGTCTCATGCAGTCAGTGCTCCTAGTGACTGCAGGGAGCCATTCCACTCATTGACTACACCAGTGAGCACACGCTCCTGTAGCATTTCTGTATCCCTGTTGTGCTTCATGCCTGGTGTCATTTTCTGAAGAGGAGGAAATACAAGGTCATGGAGCTCCTCTTACCTCTTCAGCCAAACTGTTAACCTTTGCCACTAGGGAAGCACAGAGAGAAGTATCCTACAAAATGCCTTTGTATGGTAAAAGGATCCAACTGTATGCATAGGGTTCAGTTTGTACAATAAATCATTTTGCAGTTGCCATGATCTCAGATTCAAACAAATCTGCAGATATGTCTGATGCAGCAGGGAGAAATCACAAGAATTGGATTGTAGGTGTACATTGCTGTAGTGCCAGATTAGGCAGCTAACAGTGTCTATACAGCCTAAGGTTTGTGCAAATGCACACTGGACTTTGTTTGAGCAACAGAGAGAAGTATGGGGTTATTGGTGCAAGCTCTTTCTTTCTGTGAAAAGAGAATTTTATCTTAACCCAAGGAGAGGTAAAGGCAGTGGTGTGGTTAGGTCTAAGCACACCTGTTCTCACTTTCAGGTGACAAACAAGAAGCAGGCAGCATTCTCTCCAGCAAATGTGAACAAACTTGTTCAACCAATCGCTCAGACAAACAAGAAGTAGGACTGAGTGGACTTGTAGACTAAAGTTTTACATTGTTTTATTTTTGAATGCAGGGGATTTTTTTGTATATAATTCTACATTTGTAAGTTTAACTTTCATGATAAAGAAATTGCACTACAGTACTTGTATTAGGTGAACTGAACATTTTTTACAGTGCAAATATTTAATCAAAAATAATATAAAGTGATCACTCTACACTTCATAGTCTGTGTTGTAACTGAAACCACTATATTTGAAAATGTAGAAAACATCTAAAAATATTAAATGGTATTCTATTATTGTTTAACAGTGTGATTAATCAAGATTAATTTTTTTAATCGCTTGACAGCCCTACAATTTACTCAACCTCTTTTGTACCTACAGCCTTCTGCCAGCTATGGACTATGAGGTCTTGATATGAGTGCAGCCGGCTAAGGCCTGTGTGTCACTGTGTGGTAACTGCTTGCTTGTGTGATGGGGGCCAGATGCTGTACTGTTCCTGCAGGGGAAAGGGCTTGCCTCATACCTGGAATCTTAAAAGTAGGGCTGTCAATCACACTTAACACCTGTGATTAACTGAAAACAAAATTAATGTGTTAATCACATACCTCTACCCAGAGAGGGAGGCATGGACAGGAGGTGGCTACAGCCCCAGTCCAGAGCCTATATTTGAAAATATAGAAAACATCCAAAAATATTTTAATAAATTGTATTCTATTTAACAGTGCAATTCAAACTGTGATTAATCAGGTTGTTGTTTTTTTGCCACCCCTACTTAAAAGATAACTTTAACCCTTCAAACACTGCTGCCTGTTCCAATTTTCTGCTCTGCCAACACAGATCAATAGTCCCCAGTGTCTATGTGCCTTCTCTGGTATCAGCCATGCCAGTCTGCACAGAGTCTAGTATACATGCTAGGAAACAGTAGCCAGAATGGTCACAGGAAGGCAGGCAAGATAGCACTTGCTCTACCCTGGAGTTCCATAATCACAGCAGTGCTAAGCACACCTTCACCCACTTTCATCTCAAATCCATCCTGTGAAGAGAGCTGCGCAGCAAGAGACATGCACATCCTAACCCGTGTGCACACACGGCAAGGGAGTACTCCGTGCCCCACACTAGACCTGGCACTTGGTTGTGGGGTGAATGCTCCCACAGTCAAATAGAGCAGTCAGTTCATTGGTCTGGACTTACTTAGGCTGAGATTTTAGACCTGGTAGCCACCTTTAAAGCAAGCAGGAGAGTGAAAAGGTGTTTAGCAAGGGGAAATTTAGCTGAAATCCACCATCTGCCCCTGAAAGGAGCCAAGTCACCGACTCATATGGGGGAGGGAGGGGGGGGGAGGAGAGAAAGTGTTACCACAAGAGATTCAACATTTATTTCATCATAAAAGTCCAGCAAATAAAACTATATACAGTGATCCATGCATGTGGCCAGTAACACAGAGACATTTAAAACCTGATTAAAAACACAGTCTTCACACCAGCAGGGAGGGCAGGACACAAGGTGGCATTAGCAGGGGCCACAGTCATGTTTATATTTTGGATGCTTGTTGTAGCCAACTCTCTCCCCAGCAATGAGGCTCTGAATAACCCACTCCTGTGACACAACAGGCAGCCGTAACGCTTCCGCACACTTCAGGACAGCAGCTGGGCAGGACGAGTCACTCACCACCACATCAAACACCCCCAAAGCAATATCTGCAGGGAGCAGGACACAGGCTATTGTCAGGGGGAAAAGAAAAGACTCCTCCCTCCTTGCAGTAAAGAGATGCACAGTCTCACTGGTCCAGCAGCCTTAATCAGAAAATTTTATGTCTTGTAAAGTTAAAAGTACTCCATATCGAGGCTCGAGCTCAGAGGGAGCCTCAAGTGCTGAAGATCAAAAAACAAGGCTGCCGTTTGGCAGATGAACAAGCAGCTGCTTGGTCCCACATCCTACATGAGCTCCATAGTTCATAGGTCACCCTTAATGGGACTGGAGGGAGAGGAGATTCACTGCCTGATAGACCCAGAAGGGAAGCAACTGCTGACCCAGTTTTCCCTTTCTAAAAGCACAGACTGGACCACCACCTGAACTTTTGCAGCATGCAATAGTTCACTCCCAAAATGGAGTCGGGGAAGAGCGGAGACGTCCCCATTTTATCCAGGCAGAGGGTTACCAGTTATCCTGCCCTATGTCTGCTATCCCATCACTGCTCTCACCTACAGCAGCCTAAGCCCCTCATCAAGACAATTCTAAACCATCTGAACTCCACACAAGACTGCACAGGCACTGAAATCCCAACTACTGAATATGAGATTCACACATGAGGCTCTCTGGCTGGTGGGTACCTTTGTTCTGGGCATTCGAGTAATGTTGTTTAACTGATGCTGCTCCCCCTGTCATGAGGATTTCTGACCAGAGCTCCAGGAAGTTCTGCTGTTGGTCTGATACCAGAAGAACCTTCAGGTTACCAAAGGGGTTCTCTCGGGGGTGCCTGGAAAGGGAACAAGAGGAGGGTGAAAGTGGCAGATCCCTACAGACTCAATACAGTAACTTAATTCTAGGGCCACTTACTCTGGTAGCCTGTCTGGTTAGTTAAATGACCCCTCACCACCCTTGTATCTGAATGCCTCACAAACATCAATAACTTTATCCTCCCAACAGCCCCTTTGAGGTAAGGAAGTATTAACCCCTTTTACAGATAGGGAAACGGAGGCACAGACACTGATTTGCTCAGTCACATGATGAATCTATGGCAGAGCTGGGAAATGAACACAGATCTCCCATGTTCCAAGCCATGCCTTAGCCACAAGGCCACTGTCCCTTCTCAGTGAGGACGGGGGGGTGGGTGAGGGTGAGAAAAGCTGTGGCTGGAGGGGATTGCTGAAACAAAGTATACTAGTGTTGTTCTCTTCTAATTTTTTAAGCTCTTTCTGGTAGCAAGGTGCCTGCAGCTGAAACCAATATCCTGGGTGCATTTTCATCAGAGTTGCATACAGAGGGATTGTCACTTCCCTGTTCAATTAAGAGGATAACTAAAATTAGAGATGCCACTGTTTATGAAGCCAAAATAGCAGGCCTCCTGCTGCCATATCTCATTGCAAGCCCACATTCCTGCATCCCAGATTTCTCCTGTCCACTGAGTATTTGGGAGTGTTGGGTTATTTCTGGCCCAGATGTATTAGTTGTGTTTTCCCCAAAGAATCTCCTCAGAAATATGAAGGAAATAATCTCTTTCTAGTTCCCTCTCCATTTTTTTGTCCTCTCAGTTTAGTATGCATTTGCTAGTGCAACTAACATGTTAACCTTTCCCTTACCAGATCATTAATATTTAATAAAATAGATACTGTTGTGCAACTCTGCTGCATCCACTACACAACCAAGCTCAAGGAATAGGATAACCTATCAGCTGCTTTACTCAAGTCCATAGCCAACAGCTGCTGCTTTCCTTAATAGACTACAATAGATCTGCTAGTTTTCATGGGCTAGGTAATCCATCCCCAAAAGCCCTTGTCCTAATGGAGCCCAGGATCACATGGTGCAGAGAATAATTTCTGTCCTATGGGTGGGGATAGTGTCTGCTATAGACACAGACCTTCCCAACTAGAGAACAAGGTTAGATAGCTCCAGCTGCTCTTCTCTTCCTTACTTCAGTTTTGCTTCTTGTTGTGTCCAGGGCTGAAGGCAGATTGTCACAGGAGATGGTCTGCTCACTGCACGACCCCAAAATATTGCTCCCACGCATTAGGGAGAAAACAGGGAGCTATGTTCCCCCCTCTATCTAGTTACTTATATGACTCCCATTATCACAGTAGTGTAGCACCTCCCAATCGCTAGTGTATTTATTGTCACAACAACCCTCTTACTTTAACCCTACCTATGCCTTCAGATCCTGGTTACTCAGTGCTTACCACTCCAGCAGCCTTTCCTCTTGGAGGCTGTAGCCAGCTGGGAGAAGATAATTACAGTAGTTTTGAAGTTGGTTAGCATGGCAACTGTCACGGACCCAGACATGAGATACACAGGGAATTCCACTGGCAAGGCACAGGAAGTACTTCCGGGTTCGGCAGTGCTGATCTGCAATCAGGAGACACTGATATGCCGCGTTACACTGGGGGGGGGAGGCAAAGAAACAAAGCATCAGAGCCTGGCACTACCGAGGCAGCAGGAAGAATCATTCCATAAAAACTCGGGGGGGAGGGGAGGGGAGGGGAGGGAAGAGTGCAACTAAGAGCCCTCAGGAGGCACAGAGGGCAGGAGGAGAGGTGTGCTGCTGCTCCCTGCAGGACTACACTCCACTAGCCATCCACTTAGGCATCGCACATGAAGTATATTCCCTCAGTCTTCTGTGATGTCAGGTGGTTAAGGTGACTTTGTCATCTGGCTAAACCTGAAAAGTCTACCCCTTCCAGGGTCCTAAAGTCCAAGAAATCTTCTGAGCTGAGCTATGGCCTCCTGGGCTTTTGTCAGTCTACCACTCCTCTCCTTAATATCATTGTTTCATCTGATAAGATGGCAGTAGGAGGGAACCTATGGCCCAACCTATTCAGTGGTTCCCAGCCCTGGGACCCCCTAAAGAGCTGGGCTTCCTGTCCCTGTAACCAAACAAAAAAAGGACTTGCACTCTTTCCCTGGGCCTCTTCCTACTCTACCAGCCTTCCTAGCTGGCCTCCTACCCTTTGAAGAACACTGATTCCTAGCAGTCCCTCTCAGCTTGGGTCTCCCAGCTTCCACCAGGTCCTCCTTCAACAGGAGCAACAGATCACCACTCTTCCTGGTGTGGTCTCTTCACCCTGCCTCTGTACTCCTTTAGCAACAGCATGCCTTCTGCCATACTGCAGCCCTCTTTGGCCTCTTCAGAAACAGTATGAGCAGACACCCGTTCACCAGTAGTCTGTGTCTTTCCCAGGACTCCTCTCTTTACACCCTCAGCAGGCCTGCTCCTAGTCACCTGACTCTTTGGCTTCGTATGGGGAGGAAGGCCAACTCTGGTGCAGCTGAGCCCTCAGCCCTCTTAAAGGGCCACCTCATGCTGTGATACAGGACTTAAAGATCTTCTAAACTCGAGGTGGAATCTTTTCCGGAAAGTCCAGAGAGCCATCAGAGTATCCAAATATTTGGAGATTTAACCTCAAGTTTCAAACGCTCAGGCTGGAAGCTGTCTGGATCTTTGTATTTCACTGGGCCTTTCATCGGGAGATTTTCCAAGAGAGGTAGCTCCCAAGGAGTTCAGACACTTTTGGGAGTCAAGGGATCCAGGAGTTTTAAGGCTAGCCGGGGGCTACTGGGAATTCCCTGACCCTCTCCAACATGATCTTCCTAGCAACTCTGGTGAGAAGAGGCAGAGGAATGAAGGTCAGATCAGCTGAATGAGGAATCATCTGTCCTCAAGGCTGTTGATTCCAGTGCCTGGAGCAGAAGAGATCCAATGTTTTGTTCTTGATGGAAGCAAACCTATTTATTTGTGGAAAGCCCCATTTGAGAAGCACTAGAGGGAGAATCTGTTGTTCAGTTCCCATTCTCCTGGGGAAAGAGTACAGTAGCTGAGCCAATTGACTTGGGTGTTGAACTTGCCCTTGACATAGGCTGTCCCGAGAGAGAATGGTTTCTTTTCTGCCCAAAGGAGGATTCTGGTGGCTTCTGCCTGCACAGAGGAACTGCAGGTCCTGTCTTGCCTGTTGATATAGACCACTGCTGCCTGTTGCCCGACTGTACTAAGGCAGCAGAGGTCAAGGGAGGGGAAAAGCGACTCAGGGCATTACTGATGGTTCTAAGCTCTGGTGGGGAGGGAGGCGCAGAGAAAGGAGGAGGACTGCCCACTTTATCTACGGGGTTGTGGCCTATTTCCCTTCATGAGGCAGAGCTATCTAGAGACGCTATGGATGGTGGCATAAAAGCAAAACACTCTGCAGGAATGGCTAACTAAATTAGTCTCCAGACCAGACAATTGTTATGATAATTTGTTTTATTGGTTTTAAATGTGTTGCCTTTCGATTTCCTTAGGTGTCATACAGACATCAAGGAGACAGATGGTGAATTTGAACTCCTCATCACATCCCCTCTTTGTCTCCTCTATAAACAGTCTGAATTTTTTCAATCTCTGTTCACAACAGTCTTTGAGCAGTCCACAACAATGCGCAGGTCTCCTCCAAGTTGATATAGTTAATTTAGAACCCAGTAAGGTGCAAGAGCAGTTTAATTTATTTCTTCCAATGTGAATTACCTTGCACTTGTCATCAGTGACTTTCATCTGCTTTTGATCAAGAGCATCAAATGCTGTGGGAAGCCCAAAAGAGGAAAAGAAAGGTGCATGGGCCCTATTCACAGACTTGGGCCCCACTCTATCATCCAACCCATCCCTCCCCACAAGATTTCCAGGCATTACACAAACATTGCTTACACCACCCATCACAACATGGTTCCAATTGCCCTGCTCTGTACTGCTCCAACCACTCTCCAGAGTAGTCATTCTCCCCTCACATAGTTTCAGCTCCTCACCATTTCTATAGGAATAAATTTTGGGCAATCTGACTGCACGTCCTCACCTGGGTTTCATTGAAGTCCTCCAGGATGTAGCCGGCTCCAGTTCGCAGCTGCAATGCTGTGTACTCTTTGTTGTAAGGAATTGAGAATTCTAGAACAGGAGAAGAGAGCTAGAAGCCTTGGCTACCTAAGCTATGCACAGCCCATGCCCTCAGCCCACAAGAGAGGAACAGACTGACCCCACAGAGATTCTAATATCAGGAACATATGGTGAGGACACAGAGCACCTCATGGAGATCCAGCAGAGAACAGAGTACACTGCTGGCCAAACTGGTCACTCAAGTAACCCATGACTCTGAACAGCTGCTTTTAAAATCAAAACATCAAGTTCATGCACATTAGCACTGTATCTGCCAAGGGTAAGTTCAAGCCTCTTGTTCCAGCTTTCAAGCCTTAAGTCACTCAGCCCCATCCTGTGTCTGAGAGAGACTCTGTTCCCATATCTCCTCCTGCAATCTGCCAGTAATGCCAGCCGCGACACCACCTTCATTTCCTTCACTGACTGAAGAGCCTGCGATCGTTACCATAATTCTCATCCTATGCCTCCCCTTCCCTGACATCATATCCTTCACTGTAGTCTAAGCTCCCTGAAGCAGAGACTGGGTCTGTGCTCATTTCTGTAAAGGGCCTAACACACAATGGTAAAGAATAGTAAAGAAGTGGGGACAACAAGAATTTGCATATATGCCTGAGTAGATACCACCCATCCCCTTTCCCTAAACCTACAGGATTCCACCTGGAAATACAATGGGGAAGATTCATCTCACCTTCCTCTTCCTCACTACTGCCTGCAGGACCATCTGATGGCTTCTGGTGAATAGCCAGTTTGTCACTGGGGGTTGCCATAGTGAGAAGGAAAGCATAGCCCAGAAAGAGGGTCTTGTTGTGGGGCAATGGCCCATGATGCTCCTCCAGCATCGAGGGATCTCCTGTGTGATCTCCACTTTCACAAGGGCTCACAAATTCACCTGCCCTCACAGCCCCTGTGGAGAGAAGGAACTGCTATGAAAGCCCCAGCATTGGGTCACCCAATGCAATGGCATCAGGGATAAATTCAGGCTGTTCTAGATGGCTCACCATGCTGGTACTTTTCCTTGGTGGATGCCACGTTGTGCTCCAGAATTTAAAAAAAAAAAAAAAGTTTCTAAGTCTCTTGCCCTCATGGTTGCAAAGAATCTTCAAAAGATAACTGGAGTGTATCTAGCACAATAGTGTCTGCTAGAGCGGGCAGACAGCCTGAAACAATGGCTCAGAAAATGGACAGCTGTCCCATTCATTTCCATGAGTGTTAATTCTGAAGTCTAATAATGTCAACAGAAAGGTCAATGTTAGGTATTTCAGTGCTGATCAAAACATACAAGAAAGGGGAGGGATGATCACATCCCTAACATCTGAACAATACTCTGCAAAGCACATCTTGGATGGGCAGAACTTGGGACAGCATTGCAGCTTATTTTTAATCCTTCCATCCAAGGTAAAAGCCTCTACATGTCCAGGGAGAAGCATAGCCTCAAACACAGAGGCCGTGGGTTCCACACATTTACTCAGGAGAAAGGGAAAAAATCTACTTTCACATGCAGGTAGAGAAGCCTGCAACCCCTGAGTTTGTTTAGAGCAGAACGGAAGGTTCTTACCAGGTTTCATTGCTGCAGACTTGCGTCCTCGTTTGGCTGGGGATCTCTCATCTTCGGAGGCAATTAGCTTCCTCTTCCCAGACAGCAGGCCTGGGGCAACACGCGGACTCTCCAGTCCTTTGCGAGTGGGTGTAGTGCTGCTGCTGGAAGTGCTGGGTGAGCCAAAGTTACTGCGCCGCTTCCGCTTCCCCTCCACCAGGTTATCTAAATCATGGTAAGCCAGTGGCCAGTCATCCATCTCCCACTCACCAAACCCACAAGCATCACCCATCCCAGAGTGATAGACAGCCTCATATGCAGAGCACACAGAGCTTTACACATCATCTCCTGGCCCAGGGGAGAGAATAAGCTTTCTTATATCTTGGGTCTTCGTTCACTCCCCATGAGACTCACTTTTCCTTACCTGCCTTCAGAGGGCTGACATGCCATCCCTTCATTGAGCTAAGGCAAGTACTACAGATGCCCCTGCAGCTCCCTCTCATCCAGTCACCTCCCCCTCTTGGCATCTGTTCCTTCTAGGTGAATCATACCTGTGCAGCAACCACACACAGTGCTGTTGGAGCAGCACTAGAAAGCAGAAGCAGCAGAAGCATGATCCATGCTTAATTAGGGCCTGTCCAGGGTCAGTTCCCACTGAATTCTTATAGATATCATGCAATGCCTCAAGGCTGCAAATAGACAAAATATGACTAGCAAAGTCAGTGTGTTGCCAGTAGAACCATAAGCTGACTTCACACCTGGAGTAACACATGGTTTGGATGCAGTTTGGGAAGCCCCCCAACAGTTCAATGCAGTCACTTCTTACCTAGGCTGATATCAGCTGCCTTGGTCAGAGGTGTGATTGGTTCATACGGACTCAGTCCAAACTGCTCCCGAAGCTTGTTTCCTTGTTCCAAGGACAGGATTACTGCCATACGCTTGTACCATTTCCTCTGGCCTTCCTTTTCAATACAGTAATACAGCTCTCCAGACTCCTTCCGGTGTCCCTTCACCACACCTGACAAGATAGCAAATTAGAACTGTTTACTGACAAGATCTTTGACTCTTCACACAACGCATAGTCAACCTGTGGAACTCCTTGCCAGAGGATGTTGTGAAGGCCAAGACCATAACAGATTTAAAAAAAGAACTAGATAAATTCATGAGGATAGGTCCCTCAATGGCTATTAGCCAGGATGGTGTCCCTGGCCTGTTTGCCAGAAGCTGGGAATTGGCGACGGGATGGATCACTTGATGATTCCCTGTTCTGTTCATTCCCTCTGGGGCACCTGGCACTGGCCACTGTTGGAAGACAGGAGACTGAGCTAAATGGACCTTTGGTCTGACCCAGTAGGGCCATTCTTATGTTATGTTCCTGACCCCACCCCACAGCCGGGCACCCACCTCCCGGCAGACAGCTCCTGCTGGATTCAGGGACCTAGACCAAGGCCACTGGCCTTTTTCAGAGCAGAGAGGAAGTGAGGAGTTGAGCTGCAGGAGCACAGCTGTTGTTACCTGCACTGAAATACTCGTCCTCAGAGAGCGCAGTCACCTCAGTTTCCAGTGGAATGGGATCGCAGAGTAAAATATCTTTGCCTAAGACATCACACTCGTATCCATCATCAAACAGCAGCTTGTACTTCCCTGCCCCAACATCCTGGGTGATTGTCCCAGAATAGAAGTAGGCATTTGAGGACCACTTGGCTACAACTCGCAGGCCCACAAAGCTGCTTCCAGAGGATAAGTCCGCACTGTCCGAGGGACCTGCCACCACCTGCAAGGGAATTTCCGGAGAGTCACTTCGGCGCAAAGTGCAAGGGCCAGCAGCATCAAATCTGTCCCCACCATCTGGTGGGCGAACCACAATGCGCACAAAGGGCTTCTCCTCTGGTGACGCTGTAGTCGAGATATCTTCCACCCCTAGCAGGCCACTCCCAGCTGCATCCCTGGGAAAGGTAGAGAAAAAAAGATGTGAGCTCCATGGGGAGCAGAGAAAGCAACTATTATGTATCAAAGGAAGATTTCCCAAGCTGGGTACTTGTATAACCACTCCTTTCTCCCCCACCAACCATGAACCAGCCACCTCTCTCTGCTCATCTCTGCAGTTCCCCACTGAGCCCCTTCTCACCCACTCCTCCCATCATATGCAGCCACCTGCTCCCTATTCACTATTTGCTCATTCAAAAAAAGAGACCCAGTTCCATCCTACTTTTCCAGGGTACCTTGTTCCAGTTGCTCGAGATGGCGGGCGGCCCCTTCTCCCTCGCCCACGGGGTGTAAGAGGTGCTTTCCCACCCTGTCGGATGCCAAGTGCTGGGTCTTCATCCTCCTCACATGCTGTTGCTCCTGTCTGACCGGCCCTGAGAGGGGACCCTGGCTGGCCAGCCCCTTTTCTAGGGCTAGGAATTAAGTGATATTATTTCACTGCCCTAGAAGAAGCCATCAGCAAATCCACTCCCTCCAAGTTTCTGTGTGTCCCCAATTTCTGGTGAGAAGTTTGCCTGACAGCCACCTTGCTGGCAGAGTTTCATGAAGCCTACAGGAAGCACTGCACCAAGGGGAGGCAAATCCAGTCCTTTCAGGAAGAAAGGAGGGGTTGGGAAAAATAAAGAAGAGAACAGAAGATTTTCCCCTTTCCATATATCAAATCAGATCCCTCCCAGGAAATGTATGCAATACTCCACCCCTTAGGACAGTCACCATCCACTTGTCTTCATGAGACTTAGCAGCTCACCCTCTCCCCAACCTAAGGTTGCCAACCCTCCAGGATTGGCCTGAAGTCTCCAGGAATTAATATTTAATTAAAGATTAATCTTTATGTCATGTGATGAAATCTCCAAGAATACATCCAACCAAAACTGGCAACCCTACTCTAACCCCACCCCCCAAGGAAGCACCTGCCTTTCTGTCCCCAAGGCATTATACGCACCTCAATTTTCCTAGGACTCCTCTACCACTGGGTAAGGCAAACTCTCCAGCTTCCATTCCGCTGACTTTCCCTTTGAAAGATCCAGCTCCCCTCCCTGAGCTACTGCCACCATGTGTAGCTGACATGCCACTACTGGCTCCACTAGATGTACGATGGAGACTCGAGACCTTGGATGAAAGGGAGCTGATATCACCAAGGTCCCCGGAGGTCAGTGACGAGCCCCCTGTTGTTCGGGAGGGGGAGATGTCTGTCTCACTCTCCTGGCAATCCACTATGGGCTCTTCAGTTTCCTGAAAAGGAGAGGTCAGTCTATGTGAGACAGAAGCTGTATGTCGATGGAGGGTGTCTAGTGGTCAGATAAGAGCTCTGAGAGAAGAGGGGATCATGTTCGTATCACATGAACCTCAATACATCAATCCAGCCCAAGAGTCTGGACAGATCCAAGAGAGGGAACCCTAACTCAGAAGGTGCTGGATGAGCTCCATGTGAGCGAGGAGAGGTAGTTCCCTTGTACAGTAACTGGAATTCTTTGAGATATTTGCTTCCTATGGAAGTTCCACATGAGGGCATACGTGCACCCAAACACACTCTTGCCTGGAGATTTTTTCATTAGCAGTACCTGCAGGTCCATGCCTGCACCGTATTCCTCTTCATGCTCCAGTACAGGGGCATATAGGGAGGAGCAGACCACACCACTCCACTTCCTTCTCAACCTCAGAGCATGGTAAACTTCCAAAGCAGAAGGAAAAGGAGGGTAGGTAGAGGAGCATCTATAGCGACAAAACATCTCAAAGCCTCCAGTTACTGTTCATGGTAAGTAACTTCTTCCTTCTTGGAGTTATTATCCTATGGGCACGCCACATGAGGCACTTCCTCAGCCACATCTCAATGCAAAGAAGGGTGCTGAGGAGGTAGATTCAGTTCAGAGGATAGAACAGCTTCACCAAAGGCTGCATCTGCTCTGGAGGCCTATACTAAGGCATAATGCTGTGAGAACATATTCATGGGGGATGAGTGGGCTGCCTTAATAATAATAATAATTAATGGAGATATCCCATCTCCTAGAACTGGAAGGGACCTTGAAAGGTCATCGAGTCCAGCCCCCTGCCTTCACTAGCAGGACCAAGTACTGATTTTGCCCTAGATCCCGAAGTGGCCCCCTCAAGGATTAAACTCACAACCCTGGGTTTAGCAGGCCAATGCTCAAACCACTGAGCTATCCCTCCCCCCAAATACGTTATAAATGTCCTTGATGAATACCTTCCTAAGGAGGGCTATGGAAGTTGATTGAGTTCTTCCTAAAGTCACTGCTCCTTCCAGAAGGGGTGTACACCAGAGGATGCATACCATGCCAGAATTTAGGTAGTCTCTGGGCGGAAATAAGAGTGAACCCTCATCCTCTCAGCAAAGGAGAGGAAGAGCCTGGGAGAAACCCTGGAGGATGTAGTCCTGTGTCGATAGAAGGTCAGAGCTCTAATTATATCCGAAGTATGGAGACTGGCTTCTTGCCTTAAAGAGTGAGGCTCGGGGTAAGAGACTGGTAGTTGGATGTCCTGAGGGATTTGGAACTCCAATGAAATGAGAATGGGGATGCAAAGTAACTTTGTTTGGGTAGAACCCTGTACAGTAGGCTAGGCATGAGGGCACCTACTTCCCCATCTCTCCTGGCTGAAGTGACTACCACAAGGAAGGAAGTCTTGAAGGACAGGTGGAGGAACGAACAGGTTCCCACGAGTCTGAAAGGAAGACTTAACACACTAAGCATGAAATTGAGGTGCCAGGATGAAGTAGGGTCCCAAATTGAAGGAAACAGGTTAAGGAGGGTTACCTCCTGGCAAACCAGGGTACAATCCAGACTAATGAGTAGCTGGGTCACCCTTGCCCTGTAACCTGGGTGCCCTTTACAATGCTTTGCTGCTGTAGTCTCCAACCTGGACTGCTCACAGCCTCCAGCATGGAAGTCTTACCAGCCTTGGTTATGCTGCAGGGTGACCCCCAGTCCCAGATTTTCTCCCAGAAAAGTATGGCCTGTACTGCCCAGCCCTCTCCTGAACAGTACAAATATGTTAAATCCATTATTCCTTTATGGGAGTAATAGGCACACAACTTATTACACCAAATGGAGTTACCCAGACAGTTCAACTTGAACATACTAGATTAGATAAAAAGTTTATTAACTACAAAGAGAGATTTTAAAGGAGCACAAGTAATAAGGTGTAAAAGTAAAAAACATTAAAAATAAAATGCTTACTGGTGCCTAACTTAAAATATATTAGAGAGATTGAAAACAATGTTGCGTGATCTGTTGATTGTATATTCGTTCTATTGATTATTTAAGAATCCCTAATTAACCACTTTGTGGTTGGCAGGATTTCATTCCAAGATCAGGCCCAAATTTATTAGAATTACTATTAATCTGGGAAGCCCAATGTCCACAGGAGCATCACACACTGAGGAAAAACCTTTCGCGGTTGCAATAGTTTTATTAACAGGTCGTAAAATCACAAACACTTCAATCCAGAGATAACATAAAATGAACATCTGAGCATCCATCTACTCACACCATCCCTTGCAGTAACCCATTGTTAGTCATTATCTCCTTCATCACCATCATCAGGTGTCATCCTGGTGTCTCCCAAGGCCCGTAGGCCAGGATATAGCTTTTATAACTGGTTATGCTGATGCCCATGATGCCTAATGCATATTCATTAGAGGGTTCAGATCCATTTCACTATTTGAACTTTCACATCCCACAAATGTTGGGAGTGCCCTTTTCCCATAAGTGACTAGGCCTTTTACAAAAAGAAGAACAGGAGTACTTGTGGCACCTTAGAGACTAACAAATTTATTAGAGCATAAGCTTTCGTGGACTACAGCCCACTTCTTCGGATGCCTTTTACCGCAAGCTTATTAGCATATATGTTAATTAGTTACCATGGCATTCTTACGGTTGGACTTCTGCTTATGTTCCTATCTTAAAATCTCTCAAGCTGTCATCAACAAGTATATCTTATGGTTACCAATCAGCAGTTTAGTCATTACAGCGTTCTATCTTCTGATAAGAATGGCCATACTGGGTCAGACAGAAGGTCCATCTAGCCCAGTATCCGGTCTTTCAAGAGTGGCCAATGCCAGGTGCTTCAGAGGGAATGAACAGAACAGGTAATCATCGAGTTATCCATCCCTGTCGCCCATTCCCAGCTTCTGATCAAGAGTTACTCTTGGTTAGCTGCTTGTGCTAAGGCTTTTTAGGCCTTGATTAGTTTAGCTAAACTATTGTTTTGCAGGCCTTGAGGTTTGTAGACACATTGCATTACTGTCTTAACTTATACCTATGTCTTACCTAGCAAATACATATACCTATAGGCTACAAGAACATTAAGTAATTGCTTCTGATATTCTAAACGTGCCCCTTTTGGACAAATCCGTTCAAACAGTAATAACCACATTCTTAAAAATGCCTTAAAGACAAGAGCATCCTTGGAAGTGTGATAAATGTGTTAGGTACTAAAGGACTGAATTGATTATCATAAGTTAATGTAATAAGAAATATTGGTAATCTCCATTGTTTCTTGGTGTAATTGCTGAGCCTCAACTCTACAGTCTGAGATAATGGCTTGAAAGACTTTATTGTGTGTATAGCACACACCCAGAACAGTGGTTATGTCTACACTTGAGTTCTGAACTGTTGATTGTATACTAACGTGGTTCTGGGTGAACTAATAAATTGTTTGTTGAAGAATAAGCAAGTGTCCTGATTTAAGACATTTTTCAAGTTAAAAGTTGACTTGAAAAGAACCTAGCATTAAAAAAAATTAGTAAGCGAACAGTCCCTGGACTAAATAAAAAGGGACTATCCTAAAATATTCCATTCTACATTGGCTATAAAAACACTTATCCAATTGGCAAACCTAGTTTGTTAGATTTCAGCTTTAAATTTAAGAGGCACCTTGGCAAGTTCATAAAAATTTATCCCTTTTCATGCTTACATCAATTACGTCAGTGAAGGATCCAAAACAAAAATCTAAGGTACTTTCTGAGAGTCAGGTGAATAGAGATGTGAAAGTACGTGTCCTGAAGGTCAAGAGCTGAGAGTCTAAGAGAAGCAAGGAGGGTATTATAGCAGTAGATAGGGTAACCATAGTAAATCTGAAACTTTGAATGAAGATATTGAGAATTCAAAGGTCGAGGATTAACCCCCAACACCCTTTCTTCTTTGGAACCAGAAAGTAGAGGGGATAGAAGCCTCTTCCTTTGAATTCTGAGGGTACGTCCTCCCCAGACCCAAGATGTATTAAGGAGTTCACTTCCTGTTCCAGAAGATTCAAGAGCGGTCCCTGAAAAGCGACAGGGAAGTGGGGGGTAGGCAGAGACTGGAACCAAATGGAATATGCCTGGGCTTACTAACCTTAGGCCAGTGGGTCCTTAAGATACTCCATCCAGTTTTCCAGAAAAAAGAAGAAAGGTTCCCAACAGGGTGAGGAAAGTAGGAGCTGTAGGAGGTTCCGTAGGGCTCCAGACACTCGCTGCACCTCCCTCCAAAACCCAGTTCTGATGCATGTCAGATGGAGCAAGACGGAGCTGATGATCGATGCCTGTGGAATCTCCTCCTGTGCAGGAACTCAGACATGCGCTACTGTGACTGGCATTTGCAGTTGCAATAAGGCTGCTGTCTCTGTTGTTGCTTTCTCTGCAACATGAGAATATAAGAGGTCCAATGACTGAAGAATCGCCCTAGTGTCCCTATGACTGTGGAGCGCTTCATCCATAATACTGGCAAACAGATCAGCCCCCTTGAACAGGAGGGCCTCTGTGGCAATTTGCACCTACTGTAGGATCCCAGATGAAGGCAAGAAGGATGGTTCACAACAGCAGTGGATGCCATGGTCTTTCCACCATATCCAAGGCATCCAGAGCAGCTTGGAGGAAGGTCCTGGCCATCAGTGGTCCTTCTGCCATCAAGGTTCTCAGTTCCTCCTGCTGGTCCTGTGGCAAGCGGTCTATCTTTGTCTCCCCAAAGAAGAAAGTCATACTTTGAGAGCAAAGCTTGATAAATCCGCCACCCTCATTTGGAGGCAGGTAGAGGAATAGATCTCGCAGCCAAAGAGATCCAATCTTTTCAAATCCTTCTCTCAAGGGGCATTTTTAGAAGCTCTTTGGATTTCTACTGAATCACCTGGACCACCAGGAAGTCAGAGGTCAGGCATTGAAAGAAATACCCAAATCCCTTTGCAGGGTCCTGCTATTTTCTGTCCACTTTCTTTGAGGTAGGTGGGATGGAAGTCAGAATATGTCAGATCACCTTAGCAGGCTCAAGGAGACCCTCATTAATGGACACTGCTATCATGCCCGTTGTTGCTGTGTGTTCAACAGTTTGTGTTGTTTCTCCTGAATGTCCAGCTCTTGTTTTCCAAAACCACCTCAAGAGGATCACCAAGAGGTTATTTACCTTTACAGTAACTGAAATTCTTTGACATGTTTTGTTCTTAAAGGTGCTCCACTAACTGTGTACACATATCCCCTTTCAGTCAGATTTTTGGTACCAATGCCCATGGGGTCTGCACTTGCATCCTGTATATCCTCGTGCTCTGATCCGAGGACATATATGGAGCTCTCTCAATTACAAAATTTGACATAGCAAGGACTCCAAAATAGAGGAAACGGAGAGAAAAGTGGAGTGCCCATTGAGACAAAACATCCAGAAGAACAGCAGTTACTCTACCAGGTAAGTACCCACTCCTTCTTCGAGTATTTGTCCCTGTGGGTGCTCCATATTAGGTGGCTCCCGAGCAGTGTCCCAGTAATGGATGTGGGTGCTGAGGAAAGATCTAGTACAGATCGGAGAACAGCTGCACCCAAGGCTGCATCTGTCCTGGAAGCATGCACAATAGCATGGTGCTGAGAAAAAGGGTGCACCAAAAACAGTTACTCACCTTTGTAACTGTTCTTCGAGATGTGTTGCTCATATCGATTCCAATTAGGTGTGCGCACGCCGTGTGCACGATCATGGGAGAAATTTTCTACCCTAGCAATACCCGGTGGGTTGGCTGTGGAGCCCCCTGGAGTGGCGCCTTCATGGCGCTGGATATATACCCCAGCTGACCCAGTGCCCCCTCAGTTCCTTCTTGCCGGCTACTCCGACAGTGGGGACGGGGGGCGGGTTTGGAATGGATATGAGCAACACATCTCGAAGAACAACAGTTACAAAGGTGAGTAACCGTTTTTTCTTCTTCGAGTGCTTGCTCATATCGATTCCAATTAGGTGACTACCAAGCCTTACCTAGGCAGTGGGGTCGGAGTGAGACATCGCTGCGTGCAAAACCGCTGATCCGAATGCAGCATCATCTCTGGATTGCTGTACCAGTGCATAGTGAGTGGCGAAGGTGTGGACCGATGACCAAACCGCAGCTCTACAAATGTCCTGGATCGGGACTCGAGCCAGGAAGGCAGTCGAGGAGGCTTGAGCCCTCGTGGAGTGGGCGGTGAGGCGCGGCGTCGGGACACCGGCCAGGTCGTAGCAAGCACGAATGCAGGACGTGATCCAGGAGGAGAGACATTGTGAGGAGACCGGTAAGCCTTTCATCCGGTCAGCCATTGCAACGAAGAGTTGTGTCGTCTTCCTAAACGGCTTTGTACGCTCAAGATAGAAAGCCAGGGCCCTGCGTACATCCAAGGAATGCATACACTGGTCTTGATGGGTGGTGTGCGGCTTAGGATGGAAGACCGGGAGAAATATATCCTGGTTCACATGAAAAGGTGAAACTACCTTGGGAAGAAAGGCAGGGTGGGGGCGAAGCTGCACCTTGTCTTTATGGAAAACTGTGTATGGAGGCTCAGACGTAAGCACCCTGATTTCAGAAACACGCCTTGCTGAAGTGATGGCTACCAGGAAGGCTGTCTTCCAAGATAGGTACAGGAGTGAGCAGGTAGCCAATGGGTCGAACGGGGGCCCGGTGAGCTTGGAGAGAACCAGGTTAAGATCCCATGCCGGAATGGGTTGGCGTTGCTGTGGATATGTCCGGTCTAAGCCCTTGAGGAATCTAACGACCACCGGGTTAGAGAAGACCGAGGAAGCGAGTTCTCCTGGGTGGAACGCCGATATAGCGGCCAGGTGAACCCTGATTGAAGATATCGCTAAGCCCTGCTGTTTCAGGGATAGGAGATATTCGAGGATAAAAGGAATTGACGCCTGCAAGGGGGGCGTAGCCCGCTGCGCGCACCAACAGGAGAACCGTTTCCACCTGGCTAAGTAAGTGGTCCGTGTAGAGGGCTTTCTACTTCCCAGCAGAATCTGCTGCACGGGATGTGAGCATTGTAGCTCTGTCCGATTTAGCCATGGAGCATCCACGCTGTGAGGTGGAGCGATTGCAGGTTGGGGTGACAGGGTCGGCCGTGGTCCTGAGAGATCAGGTCTGGGCACAAGGGAAGCGTGATCGGAGTTTGAACCGATAGCTCCAGAAGCGTGGTGTACCAGTGCTGTCTTGGCCAAGCTGGAGCGACTAGAATGGGACGTGCCTCGTCTCTGCGTAGCTTGAGCAGTACCCTGTGGACCAGTGGGAATGGAGGAAAAGCGTAGAACAGCTGGTCTTTCCATGTCAGAAGGAAAGCGTCCGACAGGGAGCCCGGAGATCGCCCTTGGAGGGAGTAGAACAAGTGGCACTTCCTGTTGGCTCGAGATGCGAACAGGTCAACCTGGGGAAATCCCCACCTCTGGAAGATGGAATAGATGATGTCTGGGCGAATCGACCCCTCGTGCGTCTGGAAGGATCTGCTGAGACGGTCAGCCAGAGAGTTCTGGACTCCAGGGAGGAACGATGCCATGAGATGTATCGAGTGGGCAATGCAGAACTCCCACAGGCGAATGGCCTCTTGGCATAGGGGAGACGACCAGGCTCCTCCTTGCTTGTTGATGTAGAACATGGCCGTGGTGTTGTCTGTGAGGACTAACACACAGCGGCCATGTAGGAGACCGAGAAATGCCTGACAGGCTAGGCGCACCGCCATCAGCTCTCGAACACTGATGTGCAGAGCTAGTTGGATGTGGTCCACAGGCCTTGGATATGGTGCTCCCCAAGGTGAGCGCCCCAACCTAGAGATGAGGCGTCGGTGACCAAGTGCGGGGAGGGTTGTGGGGCGTGAAACGGCACTCCTGCACAAACCACCTTGTGATCCAGCCACCAGGTGAGAGAGGTCAAGACCGAGTTCAGAATCCGTGACCACCATGTTCAGGCTGTCCCGAGAAGGGCGGTACACCGAGGACACCCAGGCCTGAAGTTGACGAAGCCGAAGTCTGGCATGCCTGATTACGTAAGTACAAGAGGCCATGTGACCCAACAGACCGAGGCACGTCCTTACGGTGGTAATCGGGAATGCCTGCAGACCGTGGATGATGTTCGCGATGGTGCGAAACAGAGTGTCTGGCAGAAAAGCTCGGGCGAGTGTAGAGTCTAAGACTTCCCTGATAAACTCTATTCTCTGGATAGGCTCCAGAGTGGACTTCTCTTTGTTGAGTAGAATGCTTAACTCATGGAATGTTTGTAGTATTATCTGGACATGCGCCCGAACTTGCTCCCTGGTGCGGCCGTGGACCAGCCAGTTGTCTAGATACAGGAACACCTGTATCCTTTGTCGCCGAAGGTATGCTGCCACGACGGCCATACATTTGGTGAACACTCTCGGAGCCGCGGACAGTCCGAAGGGAAGGACGGCAAATTGGTAGTGTACCTTCTTTACTACAAAACGAAGGAAGCGCCTGTGAGGGGGGTAGATCGCTATATGAAAATATGCGTCCTTCATGTCAAGGGCGGCGTACCAGTCCCCAGGATCCAGGGAAGGGATGATGGTCCCCAAGGAGACCATGCGGAACTTCAACTTTACTATGAATTTGTTGAGCCCGTGCAAGTCTAAAATGGGTCGCAGACCCCCTTTTGGTTTGGGGGATCAGGAAGTAGCGGGAGTAAAACCCCTTGCCCCTTAACTCTGGGGGAACCTCCTCTATGGCCCCCATAGAGAGGAGCCCAAAAACCTCCTGTATAAGGAGATGCTCGTGAGAAGGGTCCCTGAAGAGGGACGGGGAGGGAGGTTGGAGGGGGGGGGAAAACGAAGAAAACTGGAGAGCGTATCCCCTCTCCACCGTGCGAAGGACCCAACAGTCTGAAGTTATAAGGGACCAAGCACGGTGGAAATGGGAGAGGCGATCACGAAAGAAAGGAAATGGATCCTGGGTAGTGGCTGGTGCGCCGTCCTCGGGCGCAGCTTCAAAAGTTTTGTCTAGGTCCAGAAGGTGGCCTAAGAGGGCCTTGGCTCTGACCGGGTTGGGGTCCGGTCGACCTCCGTCTACCACCTCGTCCCTGCCTTCTGGGAAAGTCCTGTCTCGGACGAGGAGGAAGAGGGTAGAACCGTTGTGGCTATGGCCTAAAGGGCCTGCGTTGAGCTCCTGGGACATGCATCCCCAGGGAGCACATGATGGTTCTCGAGTCTTTGAGGCTCTGTAACCTAGAGTCCGTCTTGTCCGAGAACAAGCCTTGGCCCTCGAACGGCAGATCCTGCAGGGTCTGCTGTAGCCCCGGCGGTAACCCCGAAACCTGGAGCCAGGAGACACGTCGTATGGCTATCCCAGACGCTAGAGTCTGCAATGTTGAGGGAGGCCGGTAAGGAGGTTCTAGCCACCTTTTTGCCCTCCTCCACCAGGACCCCGAACTCCTCCCTCGAGCCTTGGGGGACCAACTCTTTAAATTTCTCCATGGAATTCCAAGAGTTATAATTGTACCGACTTAAGAGCGCCTGTTGGTTTGCGGCTCTGAGCTGCAGACCCCCCGCCGAATAAACCTTGCGTCCAAACAAATCAAAGCGCCTAGCGTCCTTTGATTTGGGCGCTGCCACCTGCTGGCCATGGCACTCTCTGGCGTTCACTGATGAGACTACCAGTGAACACAGTTGGGGATGTGTGTAGAGGTACTCAGTCTTTAGAGGGAACAAAGTACTTCCTCTCTACCCCTCTGGCAGTGGGAGGGATGGAGGCCGGGGTTTTGCCATATGGACGTAGTGTTAGTCTGAATTGTACGGATAATGGGCAATGCCACCCAGGTTGGGGCATCAGATGAAAGGATGCTCACCACCGGGTCATCCACCTCCACTATCTCCTCGGCCTGTAGGTCCATATTTCGTGCCACCCTACGTAACAAGTCTTGGTGGGCACGGAGATCTATAGGAGGTGGGCCTGAGAGTGTTGTACCCGCCACTCCCTCATCTGGGGAAGATGAGGACGACGCCTCAGAGGGTAAAGGATCTCTGTGCGGGTCCGGCTCCAAGGGACTTGGAGGTGCAGGATCCCCTGCACCAGGGTCTGCTGCCTGTGTGGGCATCGGCGCCAGAGCCTCCATGCCCCCGGGGGAGGACGGGAGATGATGGCCTCAGGAACCCTGGGCTCAGAGTGAGTCGAGCGAGAGGCCGCTGGTGGAGCCCCTTGAGCCTGGTGATACGCCCAAGAGGTCCAGAAAGACCAATGCGCAGGGTCTTGTCGAAGGCTTTCTGCCCCCTCCTACCAATGACCCAAGTCGTCTGCAGGTTGACCCTGAGCAGGGTACGCTGAACGGGAAGCCCCTTCAGATGAGTGAGACGCCAATCTCGAGGCCCAGGGCGGTGCCAAGCGTGGTTGTAGGAATTCGTCGTGGTACGGTGCCGAGCGGTGCCGATCCATCGGCGAGCGGTCTCTCCACAGTGCCGGTGAACGGTACCGTGATCGAGAACGGTGCCGATGTCCCTGTCGGTACCGGGATCCGGATCTGGACCGGGACGACGAAGACCATCTGTAAACTCGGTGCCGGGAGTGACTTCACGAATGGGAGCGGCACTCATACCGGTGCTGAGAACTGCACCTGGACTCCGACCGGTACCGATGCTCGGGTCGATGCCGAGAAGACGACCGGTGCCGGGAGGTAGATCTGTCCTGCGAGTACATCTCGGCGCCGAGATGGAGATCGGTGCCGGGACTGCGAGTGGTATCGAGACCTGCTCTGAGACCGGGATCGGTGCCGCGAGTCCACGCCCAGAGATGGCGGGCGTATCAGGGTCGGCTTGCCCCTGGACTGTACCATACGAAGGGCATGCGGTGCCGCGGGTTGAGAAGGCGCCGGCTCTGTGAGGGCGATGAGGTCTCTCGCCGTGGCAAACGTCTCCGGTGTAGAGGGGAGACAGGGCTCCACCACCTAGCGGGGCGGTGAGCCAGTCCGCACCGGACTCAACGGCTCTACACCCGGTGCCGGAGTCAATGGTGCTGATGACACTTGCACCCTCTGGCGTTCGGAAGCTGGGCGCGGCTCTACCACTGGTGCGGGGGGAGCCGGTGCCTGTTGGACGGCAGCGTCCTGAGTCTTGTGAGGCCTCTTATGTCCCGGACATAGGGACTGGCGCCGAGGGGCTTGCAGCGGACGCAGTGCCAAGGGAGGATGGTGCCGTGCCGCCTTTTCCGCGTCTGCTCGCGGTGCAGCGCCGAGGTGCCTGGTGCCGAAGGCTGGCGCGCCGCAGGAGGATCTGGGCTAAGTGCCGCCTCCATGAGGAGCTGCTTCAGCCTGAAGTCCCGCTCCTTTTTCGTCCTTGGCCTGAAAACCTTGCAAATCTTGCACTTGTCCGTTTGGTGAGACTCCCCTAAGCACTTCAGACAAGAGTCATGGGGGTCTCCCGTTGGCATAGGCCTAGCACATGTCACGCATGGCTTAAAGCCGGGAGCCTTGGGCATGAGCCCCGCTGTGCGCCAGGAGGGGAAAAAAAGGGGGAATAAAATCCCCCTTAACCCCCGCTAACTATGAAAAACTATTTATAACTACTCTTCAAACTATTAACAACAACTACTAATCTAAAGAACACAATTAACAACTATCTACAAGAGGTAACGGGTAATAGCTAGGGAGAGTGGAGAACAGCTATGCTGCGCTCCACACTTCCAATGACCGTCACGGGCGGTAAGAAGGAACTGAGGGGGCACTGGGTCGGCTGGGGTATATATCCAGCGCCATGAAGGCGCCACTCCAGGGGGCTCCACAGCCGACCCACCGGGTGTTGCTAGGGTAGAAAATTTCTCCGACGATCGTGCACACAGCGCGCGCACCTAATTGGAATCGATGTGAGCAAGCATTCGAAGAAGAATGACCAGGCATCAGCTTTTCAAATGTCTGCAATGGTCATGTTCTAAAGCAGGGCAACAGATGTGAATTGTGCCTAGTGGAATGGGCAGTCTCACAGAAGACACTCCTCCTCCATCAGATTCAGGAGTAGATTTGATGGTTATTAGCATATATGTTAATTAGTATATTAATTTGGGGGGAGGCAAGTGACAACTCCCTACCTGGTTGGACAGATCAGTGGTCTCCAAAGTGGGGTGTGCACACACCAGGGGTGTGTGCAAGAGGATCCTTCAGGGTGCACGGCAGGAGTGCCACCAGAGGAGCACCGCTTCCCTTCCCCTCCCTCGGGGGTTCGGCTGGGAGTCCGAGCGGCTTTTGGGGGGGGGGGTTGGGGGGAGCTTCGACAGTTTGGCCGGGAGCAGGGGGTGCGTGCTCAAAAATTTTTTACTGACGGGGTGCACGATCAAAAAAAGTTTGGAGACCACTGGGATAGATTCCGAAGAGAGGTAACTGATCCCAGCCCTCACTATGGCCAGTAGGAGGAGTCAACAGGTGGTAATAGGAGTCTGAGTGACTGACTCAAGTGAGGTGGTGGCTGGTCCCAGCACTGTGGGGTTCTCCTGGGAAATGGATAAGGGCGGTACAGGAATAGTTCTTCCGATGGGTCTGAATCTCCCGAGGAGGAAAAAGCCGACTTGGGTTCCAGTGTTGGTACTGTCAGTGCTGTTGGAGAGGTGTAAACTCTGTGTGTGTGTGCGCTCCGTCCTTCACGGAAGGTCTCTTGCAGGAGATATAAGCTCCCTAGAAACGGAGGGTCCTGATGGAGGGTGGATTCTGGAAGTGACCTCGAGAGATCATCTAGTCCATTCCCCAACACTCATGGCAGGACTAAGTATTATCTAGACCATCCCTGACAGGTGTTTGTCTAACCTGCTCTTAAAAATCTCCAATGATGGAGATTCCACAATCTCCCAAGGCAATTTATTCCAGTGCTTAACCACCTTGACAGTTAGAAAGTTTTTCCTAATGTCCAACCTAAATGGCCCTTGCTGCAATATAAGCCCATTGCTTCTTGTCCTATCTTCAGAGAACATAAGAATATAAGAATAGCCCTACTGGGTCAGACCAAAGGTCCATCTAGCCCAATATCCTGTCTTCCAACAGTGGCCAGTGCCAGGTGCCCCAGAGGAAATGAACAGAACAGGTAACCCATCTCATCGCTCATGGGCCTGCTAAACCCAGGGTTGTGAGTTCAATCCTTGAGGGGGCCACTTAGGGATCTGGGGCAAAATCAGTACTCGGTCCTGCTAGTGAAGGAAGGGGGCTGGACTCGATGACTTTTCAAGATCCCTTCCAGTTCTAGGAGACCGGGTTCAAAAAAAAAATTAAAATAAAAAAAAAATTAATGGAGATATCCTATTATAGCCTTGGCCTTCACAACATCCTTTGGCAAGGAGTTCCACAGGTTGATTGTGCATAGTGTGAAAAAATACTTCCTTTTATTTGTTTTAAACCTGCTGCCTATTAATTTCATTTGGTGACCCCTAGTTCTTGTGTTATGAGAAGTAGTAAACACTTCCTTATCTACTTTCTCTACACCAGTCATGATTTTATAGACCTCAATCACATCTCCCCTTAGCCATCTCTTTTCTAAGATGAAAAGTCCCAGTCTTATTACTCTCTCCTCATACGGAAGCCGTTCCATACCCCCTAATCATTTTTGTTACCCTTTTCCAATTCCAATATATCTTTTTTTGATATGGGGCGACCACATCTGCACACAGTATTCAAGATGTGGGTATACCATGGATTTATCTAGAGGAAACATGATATTTTCTGTCCTATTATCTATCCCTTTCTTAATTATTCCCAGCATTCTGTTTGCTTTTTTGACTGCCGCTGCACATTGAGTGGATGTTTTCAGAGAACTATCCACAATGATTCCAAGATCTCTTTCTTGAGTGGTAACAACTAATTTAGACACCATCATTTTATATGTATAGTTAGAATTATGCTTTCCAATGTGCATTACTTTGCATTTATCATTACATTTAATCTGCCATTTTGTTGACCAGTCACTCAGTTTTGAGAGATCCTGGGTCTTAACTATCTTTAGTAATTTTGTATCATCTGCACATTTTGCCACCTCACTGTTTACCCCCTTTTCCAGATCATTTATGAATGTTGAATAGGACTGGTCCCAGAACAGACCCTTGGGGGACACCACTATTTACCTCTCTCCACTCTGAAAACTGACTATTTATACCTACCCTTTGTTTCCTATCTTTTAACCAGTTACCAATCCATGAGAGGACCTTCCCTCTTATCCCGTGGCAGCTTACTTTGCATAAGAGTCTTTGGTGAAGGACCTTGTCAAAGGCTTTCTGAAAATCTAAGTGCACTATATCCACTGGATCCCCTTGGTCCACATACTTGTTGACCCCCTCAAAGAATTCTAGTAGATTGGTGAGGCATGATTTCCCTTTACAAAAACCATGTTGACTTTTCCTCAACAAATTATGTTCATCTATGTGTCTGACAATAGTCTTCTTTATTATAGTTTCAACCAGTTTGCCCGGAACTGAAGTCAGGCTTACAGGCCTGTAGTTGCTGGGATCACCTCTGGAGCCCTTCTTAAAAATTGGCGTCACATTAGCTATCTTCCAGTCATCTGGTAGAGAAGCTGATTTAATTGACAGGTTACAGACTACAGTTAGTACTGCAATTTTACATTTGAATTCCTTCA
This sequence comes from Chrysemys picta bellii, assembly GCF_011386835.1. NCBI lineage: Eukaryota > Metazoa > Chordata > Testudines > Emydidae > Chrysemys > Chrysemys picta. Next base: position 265,149 of record NC_088800.1, read on the forward strand.
GAACTCTTGGGTGAATACCATCAGGTCCTGTAACTTATTGCTGTTTAATTTATCAATTTGTTCCCAAAACACCTCTAATGATACCTCAATTTGGGACAGTTCCTCAGATGTGTCACCTAAAAAGAATGGCTCAGGTTTGGGAATCTCCCTCACATCCTCAGCTGTGAAGATCAATGCAAAGAATTCATTTAGTTTCTCCGCAATGGGCTTATCGTCCTTGAGTGCTCCTTTAGCATCTCGATTGTCCAGTAGCCCCACTGGTTGATTATCAGGCTTCCTGCTTCTGATGTACTTAACAAAAAATTGCTATTACTTTTTGAGTCTTTGGCTAACTTTCTCAAATTCTTTTTTGGCCTTCCTAATTGTATTTTTACATTTCATTTGCCAGAATTTATGCTCCTTTCTATTTTCCTCACTAGGATTTAACTTCCACTTTTCAAAGGATGTCTTTTTGCCTCTCACTGCTTCTTTTACTTTGTTGTTTAACCACGGTGGCTCTTTTTTGGTTCTTACTATGTTTTTTACATTTAAGTTGAGCCTCTATTATGGTGTCTTTACAAAGTTTCCATGCAGCTTGCAGAGATTTCACTTTTGGCACTGTACCCTTTAATTTCTGTTTAACCTCCTAATTTTTGTGTAGTTCCCCTTTCTGAAATTAAATGCTACAGTGTTGGGCCGCTGTGGCCTTTTTCCTGCCACAGAGATATTACATTTAATTATATTATGGTCGCTATTACCAAGAGGTCCAGCTATATTCACCTTTTGGACCAGATCCTGTGCTCCAATTAGGACTAAATTAAGAATTGTCTCTCCTCTGGTGGGTTCCAGGACCAGCTGCTCCTGGAAGTAGTCATTTAAGGTGTCAAGAAACTTTATCCCTGCATCCCGTCCTGAGATGACATGTACACAGTCAATATGGGGATAAATGAAATCCCCCCATTATTATTATTACTGAGTTTTTTATTGTAATAGCCTCTCTAATCTCTCTGAGCATTTCACAGTACTTTGCATTTGTCCTTATTGAATTTCATATTTACTTCAGACCATTTCTCCAGTTTGTCCAGATAATTTTGAATTTTAATCCTATCCTCCAAAACAATTACAACCCCTCCCTGCTTGGTATCACCCACAAACTTTATAAGTGTACTCTCTAGGCCATCACCTAAATAACTGATGAAGATATTGAACAGAACCAGACTCAGAACTGATCCCTGTGGGACTCCACTCGATATACCCTTCCAGCTTGACTGCAAACCACTGATAACGACTCTCTGGGAATGGTTTTCCAACCAGTTATGCACCCATCATGCAGACAGTTAGTGCACGGTACACTGGATCACTGCAGATTTCACACCCCAGCTTACCATGCATTAACTCACCATTTAGACATGTCCTAATTTTCAGTCAGTCACTTTCCAAACCACCGTTCTTCAGACGGGCCGAAGGTTCCTCATTCTCAGCAACAGCAGAGTCCCAGGGATGGTTGCAATTTAAATCTAACCTGCCAGTTGTCTGCATACCAAAAAGGCACACTATTTCTTAATGCAGGTGTATGCTCACACAGTAGTAGTAGTAAGTAATCTCTCATTTATATAGGATCATATATCTGTATAAGGGCTCAACTTATTTTGTAAGATATAAGAACATGGATCTCAGCCTGAAAGCATAAGATGTTTTAATGCCCCAAGCTACGTTCCCACTAAGGTGCGCGCCTACGCAGGAGGCCACCAAGGGCCGCACAGGTGTGCACCCTGCACTCAGGAGCATAGGGAAACGTAGGGGGTGGTGATGGGGGAGCTTGGGGCGTGCAGGGCTGCAGTCCCAGGGCTGCTGCAGCCAGGGAGAGAGACGCTCTCCCCCAGCTCAGGTGCTGCTGCGGGAAGAAAGGGCTGGAGGGAGTCCTCTCTCCCTGCCGCAGCCCTGGGCAGCCTGCACCCCAGCCCCACATCCCCGGGCCTACCACAGAGCCTGCACCCCAACCCTCTGCCCCAGTCCGGAGCCCCTTCCCACACCCTGAACCCTTCATCCCCAGCCCCACCCCACAGCCCACACCCCCCATTCCCAAGTCCTGAGCCCCCTCCCACACTCCAAACTCCTTGGCCCCATCCCTGCCACACATCACCTCCATATTGGTGCACATAACAAAATTCATTCCACACATGGATGGGAAAAATTAGAGAGAACATTGAAGGGAATGTTTTTGAGACTCTTCTGATAGGCAAAGTATTCAAGGCGGTTTCTACTGATTCCTTGGTCTCCCAGAAGGAGAGTTAGCTCAAAAATGAATATAATGCAGCACTACGTTACACAGTTTTGTTAAATCACTAAAGATTGTTGTTCCCTGTTGGAATTTTTACCCCTCTGAAACTCTCAATGTTATGAAGGCCAAAACTACAACTGGGTTCAAAAAATAATTACGTATGTTCCTGGAGGATAGGTCCCGGAATGGCTATTAGCCAAGATGATCAGGGATGTAACCCCATGCTCTGGGTGTCCCTAGTCTGACTACAAGAAGCTGGGATTAGATGACAAGGGATGGATTACTCGATAATTGCCCTGTTCTGTTTATTCCCTCTGGGGCACCTAGTATTGGTGACTGTTGGAAGACAGAATACTAGGCTAAATGGACCATTGGTCTGACCCAGTATGGCTGTTCTTAAACCATCTTTTTCTGCAGAAGGCAAGTGAGGCCCCTTCCATCACCTCACACCTGTCCATTACCGGCCTAGTCAAAGGAAGGAGAGAAATAGATATTACTTCAGCGTAGTGTAATATGGTCACCACACAAGAAACGTGGTATCAACACAAGGAAGCAGCTTTTCATTTAAACACGGTGTGATTCTTAATGAAAGATATTCAATCTGATAGGGGTGAGCAAAGATCAGTGCCAGAGCATGGGAGCCTGTTAAGTTAACTCTGCTGTTTCTTGTGGCCACATAAATATCAGCAGCCAAGGTCCCTGCTCATTTGGATTTAATCTGTCCTCCTGCAAACAGATCACTACTTTCACCCCTGAAATTGGATTTACCTCAATCACCTTCCGCTCTACCTCAGCACCATCTACATAGTAAACATCTGTGATGATACGTGTGACAACTGTGCGCACTTCACGGATGGTTCGCATGTGGCGATGCTGGACGCGGCCTCGGGGTGGCTGGGGCAGGTTAAACTCCTCCTCTCCCTGCAATGACAAAATAAACTAATAAATATGAAAGCAAGCCACCCCACTGCACAAACATTTTTGTTGTGCAATTCTGTGAACACCATGGTACCAGGAGACAACATTCAACAAGTTGTTTTAACACCAGACTCTGATCAAATGGAGAATTTCTGCCACGATTCCACACACAGGCTTCTCCACAACATTCTTGATTCTGGGCTGCCTCAGGATTGTTGTGCAGAAGCCTTCATAAGTTGTTCAAGGTAACAGAAGCCCAATTCAGCCTGTTACATAATACTCGCAGCTGGAAGCCCGTGCTGTTGCACAAGTAAGGCAGTTGGGTCAAGTAATCCACTATCCATGCAGTGTCCCTCATTTCACATATAAAAGTGCAAAGAATGCCCATTCACATAAGTGGGGGGAGGGATAGCTCAGTGGTTTGAGCATTGGCCTGCTAAACCCAGGGTTGTGAGTTCAATCCTTGAGGGGGCCACTTGGGGATCTGGGGCAAAATCAGTACTTGGTCCTGCTTGTGAAGGCGGGGGGCTGGACTTGATGACCTTTCAGGGTCCCTTCCAGTTCTAGGAGATGGGATATCTCCATTAATTTATTTTATTTATTTATTTTATTTTAAATATGTTGAGGGAAACAACATTAAATACTTCAACGCTTTGGTTGACAGTTTGGCATAATCAGGTCTCAGACATAACCAAAAGTCCATCAGACTGTACTGATTGAAAAATCAAATTTCAAAAAGAGGTGTCACACGAAAGATCCACAAGGCTATTTTCTTCAGATGAAATTAAACTTTTGGTGGTGTTAACATCTAACATTGAATGGATCCCTGATCCAATTGTTACCAAAATCGGGAAGAGGAAAATAATCCCTGAAGTTGTTCTTCAAAGCCTGCAAATGTTCAATGAGAATGTTTTGTATTTCATCACAGATTTTCTTCTGACATTTCAATAAAATCGTTCAGCATTGGAAATGATTCATACACACAGTTCTGAAGACAATTTGACCATAAAGTCCAATTTTTTAATCAGCACTTCTGTTTTGTCTTCAACTTTAAATACAGGTTACAGCTACCCCTGGTAGGCTCAAATTTAGTCCATTCAAATAGGTGAAAGTACGCTACCATAGCTAACCACGAAAAAAATCATTGAAATGCTCACACAGTTGAAAGGTCTATGAAAAAATATTCATATATTTCATCAGGCAACTCAAACAAGCGGTTGAGTACTTTCCCACGAGCCAACCAACGCACTTCTGAATGTAAAAAAGCTGTTTATGATCACTACCCATGTCATCGCAAAGGGCATTAAAGATGCAGGAATTTAGTGGATGAGCTTTAATAAAGTTGACCACTTTCACCACCTCATCCAGCGTTGTCTTCAGTTTTCCTGCCATTTTTCTGACAGCTAATGATTTTCGAGTATACAGTAATGATTCCACGTAACTATAGGTATGAGATCCTTAACACGTGCAACGAGTCCACTGTACTTTCCTGACATTGCACGAGACTCATCAGTACGGATTCCTACCATTTTGACCATTTGATTTCATTTGTTATTATGAAATCATCCAGACCATTAAACACAGCTTCAGAGGTAGTATGTGTTGGTAAAATCGGTGTTAATTTTACTGTCAAATTTGTATCAAATGAATGCCAGCAAATTAGCATTGCCAGAAACATCTGTACTTTCATCCAGTTGCAGTGAATAGTATTGACTTTTGCATACTCTTGTAATTAACTGCTCTTTAATATTCAGACATATCTTCTATTCCACAGGTGACAGTGTTGTTGGATAGTGAGATCAAATTTAAATCTTTTGCAGCTTGATCCCCAGCATTGCACTGGTCATTGCTTTTGCAGCAGACAGAATTGGTTCCTGTGCAATAGTGTGAGGTTTACCTGCCTTTGCTATTAGTAGGGATACTTAAAAAGGCTGTGTTTGCTTCTTATCATCAATTTCTGGCTTGCACATAGTTTTCGCTGCTTGTTTTGGAAAAATTCGAAAGATTGGTTCATGTGTTGCTTATATTTAGTTTCTAGATGCTGGCGAAATTTGGCTGGTTTCATGCATTCGTTTGATAATAATTCATAGCAGAGAACACATTGTGCTTTGTCAGTCTTCAGAATCTGCACTTGTAAATCCAAAAATAAGTATTCGTCACAGTACTTACGTATTTTGCATTTTAGTTCACGTTTGAATAGTTTCACTCTAGCATGATGCACCTTCACTTGAGTCACCATTATTTTTACGTTTTAACCAGCGAACCATAATTAATTATTGGCACGTATAATAATGCCAGAAAGTGTATAAAAACAGAAAACACATGTATATTACGACACCACAAAGCAAGGGTAAGAACATGAGCTTCAACGCCCAGGTGCTGGCTTCTAATTTTCCCCAGGAGCGCTCAACCCCAACTCAGCCCCAGGCCCCGCCCCCACTCCACCCCACCCCCCCAGGGCCCCACCCCCATCCCACCTCTTTCTGCCTCTTACTCCACGCGTTCCCCATCCCCATTCCTCTCCCTCCCAGCGCCTCCTGTTGATCAGCAGGGCTGGTGGCCCTGGACATGACTCGCGGACCCCCTGGAGTACCCTCGCAGACCCCAGTTCGAGAAACACTGGTCTAGGACACTTGGCAAGTCATAGATACATGCCTTACTTTAGCTGAAAGCCTGTGGTGTCACACTGGTGTAATCTGTAAAATCAAAATGGCTGAAAACTTAAAAACGGAACTGTCACAAAGTGAATCCCAGTGCTGATTGAACCTAGTGACATTCTGAACAAAAAGAACTCTCAGCCATGCTCCTAGCAGTTTCCTTTGTTTCACACTGAATCACTCATTCTACAGTTCAGAGTGACCCACAGAAGGACAACCCTGAAATCTTATTATATAGTGTAAGTCAGCAAAGTTGAAGACAAATATTGGTATTAACTAGCCTGCTTAAATTAAAAGAACTGAGGTAAGGGGTCTTCAAGCACCCTGGTAAAGTCACAAGTTGGCACGGCACAGGCTGAAAGATTCTAGAAACGGGAAGAAGTTAAAATCACCAATATGTTTATTGGTTAAAGTTGGGAATGAAGTTGCCTTCCGTTTCTGGACATTGTTTATTGGGGGTGTGGGTGGGGGGGAAATCACTGAAGGGCACAGCAGTTTGCGGGGACTGGAAGAAGCGAGCTTCACCATCATCACTGCTGCTGCCCACACCACTTGCTGGTAGAGTTGGATTAACTGATTTTTCAGTAAAATCAGAACAAATTCAGCTTCAGAAAAGAAAGTGAGCATCTTCCCTCCCCTCCACCTTTATCCCTGTGGCTAGGGCACTTGCCTGGGATGTGGGAGACCCAGGTCTGAATCCCCATTCTGGAGCAGGGACTTGAACTCAGATCTTCTCCCTCCCAGGTGAGCATCCTAATAGTCAAGCTGTCGCCTATTCGGAAATGGGTTGCTCTCAATTGCTCCTGTTGAAACTTTTCCACTTTGTATAAATACTTAAATATTCATGGGACCAAAGAGATAGAGAATGATGGGTGATTAAGGCACTCACCTGGGAGGTAGGAGATGTGGGTTCAACTCTTCTTTGCCTGATTCAAAGGAGGGATCTGACCTCATCTCCTACCCCCAAGGTGAGTGCCTTAAATCATCGGATCCTGAAAGATGTCCTGACCACACCAAGTCAGAAAGGGGAAAACCTACATGACACTAACAGCTTCAGCTACCTTCTTAATAAGACATCTAGGATGCAAATCAGAGTTTCCTGCTGTGGCCCACTCAGTCACATCATCTCCCCATTTCACTTCATTTCTCTTATCTCTCTCTTTCTGTCTTACACGGTCAAGACAAATCTACTCTTGCAACACTGCTGCAAGCTGCATGACCAGAAAGGCAAGCTAAAAAGCAATGTCTTAAACAGCTTGATGCTGGTAAAAGTTTGCCCAGTCTTGGAAAGGTGGATACAACTGTGTGACAAGTCTATACTTTCCCAGCAGTTTGACTGTGACAGCAGAAGAAAGCATCAGATAGAAGTGCTCTCTTTGCTAATCTTTCCCTTTTGTGTGAGTTTGTCTTGTTTCATTTTACAAAGAAATAGGATCAGACTTCAACAGCAACAAGACCTCAAGACCATCCAAATTAACTTTTTCTTTTCCTCCAAACAGTCAATTGTTAAAATGAAAGCCCTACATAATTCTTTATGTTTCAATAGCTTTAGCTGTTTTCCTTCTTCTGTGTGTTTAATAAAAAGGTTTTTAATGGCAATTGTTATGAGAGGAAACCAATGATAACTTGATACAAAATCCCAAACCACAAAACTGTAATGTTAAAGTAAGATTTAACATCTTAACACTTGTTGGACATGAGATGCCCCCTTATCAAAATATTACCAACCAGTGCTCTGAAAACAGAGCAGAATATGTAAAAAGCCTTAGGAAACAGGAGCTCTCTTCCCATAGTGTTTCCAGTCCAATACACCCCTTGCCCCTTGGACAAGAAGCTAGGTGATTAAACGGGAACATCCAGATCATATTCAGCTTCTCCTTGAAGTAGTCCAATGGCAAGGGTGCCACAGAACTGGAGTAAATGGAAGGAGCCAAAGCTGGATGTGATGGAACCTATGAAAATACCCAATTGTGTCAATTCACTCTGCATAAGTTTATCAAGGAATCTTCTTGCCTAATAGTCATATCCAGGGCCCTGTGTCTCCTTCTGATTTGGAGTTTGCCAGAGAATCCACCAATTGCTTTCATTTAAAACCACCACATATTTTCTAGCGCTTATGGTTGTGAAGAAACCTTCAGAATGTGAACCCAATGCAGTGGTCTTCTCAAGTCTGCACACTTCTTTACAAGAGTTCTGAGGCTTTGGTCAGTCCATTCCACTCCTCTCACTGGGTTCATCTCAGGAGGAAAATTTAATAGAACACCATTTTAAAGCTATTTCTTTCCAGGAACACGCTTATCCGTGGCTATTGGATGATGTCACAGTGATAAGGGCTGGTTGCGTGCAGAAGACTAAGAGTTCAAACCCCTTCCCTCAAGAAGTTACTTCCAGCCCTGCCCAGCAGAGAGAGGGAAAGAGGAAATGTATTACCTTACCTGTATTCTGGGTACAAAAAAGCAACAGTCACCTGCCATACACCTCCCCAGGTGACAGATGCCCAACATTCCACTACACAGCTCTCCCCACCCACTGAGACTACTTCTCCACTGCAGTTTTGGTACATTCAAAATTTAGGGCTGAGGATGCAAAGTAAAACCACCATAAGGAACTGTACTGACTGGAGTATTATTTTCATATCTAATGCAGTAAAGACTTCAATTTCAGAACCTAGGGGCTGAAACTACATAAAAGCGACCCGAGCTCTTGCTCATTCTCACCTGGCTGGGCAGAGACTCAGTGTCATCTCCAGGGGCATTCGCAAGCTTCTCTCCACTCTCCTCAGTTTGGACCTTGGCATCTTGCTGGCCAGGTCTTTGCCCAGCCATGCTTGTTCCCACTTCTACCTGACTGCTCACTCCTGTCATGGTCTGTGTTGCTGCTGACACAGCTGCTGGGGCCAAAACAGAACCTTCTGTAGTTTGGACCTCTTTGTTACTGGTGCCAGCCCACAACTGCTGGCCTTTATCCCTCTCATGGGTTGCCAGAGCCTTACTCAGCTTCTCCTGTGTGCTCTTCCCTTCCTTTTCCAGATCCCTTTCAATATCAACTTCCATAGCCTCTCCCTCTTTTGCATGGGATGGCTGATGTTTGGAGTCCTGCTCTGCAGGCTGAGAAACTTTAATTTCCCCACAAGGGATGTGCTTCTGACGCTGTTGCCAAGCTTCAGGATTGTCATGCAGCTCCTCCTCCTCCTGTGTGCTTGGGAAACTGAACAGGTTCCCCCTGCAAACCAATCACATACAGATCAATATTAAGATGATGTTCAAAGCAATAGGTGCCCAAGCACCCACCACACGCAAGCAGGACTCCCCATGGCTTTTTATAGGATGTTCATTTAATAATCTGTTGGGAGTGCATAAGAATCACTTAGTTTTATGCACTGGGAACAGATTAACTGGTGACTCTACTACAGCCTTCCAGTAGCTAAACACAGCAGTGTTCCTATAAGTGCCAATGTTCCTTTGAAATGTCAGCACCTCCAAAGTGACCCAACCAGTGGCAAAGATGACACTTAGCACAAACTAAAGCATTAACTAAAGTGTGTTTTGCTCCAGGTATCCGATACCAATTAGACACAGCCCTACTGGTAGTTATCCCATCTTCAGGAACCATCACACTTTACTGTACCATTCCTTTGGTGTTACGGTGGCTAATGACAATGAGAAATGTAACTGGGAGATGGTGTAGAGGAGCAAACACTAATGTTTTCTGAAGTTTTGACTAGACTTTATCTACCTTTTGCTGACTGGCCATTTGCGCCAACCTACTCCCACACTGATTCTCAGTCTCTTCACCTCAGCCCCACTCTACAGATACCCCTCATGCATTCCTTCTCTCCCTCTTTTCTCCTGCTCTAACCCGGTCACCTCATTCCCTTTCCTTGTATTTCCATTTGGCTAAACCCCCACCAAAAGAGGGGGGAGGGAAGAGATAGTGAAACAAGCATGGCATTTGCTAGTATCTCTTATCCATTTCCCCTACCTTTTGTCTGTCTTGTCTAGATAGACAATCTTCTCAGGGCAGGGACTACCTCCTGCTCTGTGTTTGTATAGCGTCTAGTACTATGGGGCCTCAATCCTGGTAAGTCCATAGGCACTACCATAACAAACATGATTAATAATACTGTACACAATGTATGTATGTTAATCTGCTGTATGTGAGAGCCCATACCCCTGTAATCTTACTCCCCAATCAACAGATGTCAAGCAAGATGCAAGAGTGAAAAGCTTCTGGATGCTAGTGGCTTACATAGTTATACTGCATTGTCTTCTAACAGCTACCAGTAAGCACCTCTATAACCCTTTCATTTTAATTTGGTGATAGCCAGCTGCATTGTAAGGAAAAAAATGACTTGGAAAGAACAAGAAACAATAGCTGATATGGTAACAAATAAGACCATGCCATTTTTGGCAGGATAAGCAATGGGCAAGGAGGCAATAGCCCTTGTATGGGCAGCTTCTGAATGACCCCACCTACAACACTGTCTTCGGCTCTGGGCATCTCAGCCAGCTGCAACAGCAGCACTCCTCGGGTCAAACTTCAAAGCTAGAGAGCACAGCTTGATTATTACATGATACACACCTACCTGTCATATTATTGATTACATGCACACAGTGCCCCCCATCTTTCTCTAGAGGTCACCCCAGAATCAATACACAGCACAGGGCTCCTAAACGGACATGGGACCTCACTACAGGGCCAAACAAAAATAAAATGCAAAGCTCTATACCTAAATGGAGAAGCAGGAAGATCATGACCTCTGGCCTCATCCTCTCGTCGGACTTCACAGACACGACTAAACACAGACAGTGTCTTCTGTGAGCTAGTTGTACAGATTAAAGAAACAGGTCACAATCACAGGAACTAGGAAAGTACTGTCATTGGAAAGGAGAAATGTCTAAAATCACTAGAACCAACCAGAGACTGGCCTTTAGGCTTATTAATTTGTTGTGCCATAAATCAGCAAAGCAGTTGGAGTTGGTCAGAGCTCTCCAGGGTCAAGAGACAACTCACAATTGTAAAAAGTTGTTTCCTACTTCCTTTGTCTCAGGCCCCTTCTTGCCAACCAGGAGAAACTCAGTAGCTTGAGACAGTGCAGTAAGCATGATGTCAGCATTACACTGGCTTTCGAGAAATTACAGTATCACTGTCCAGTACTTCCTCGCTGCCACTAGGTGGTGATATTAGATAATTTGCACCTTACATTTTTAATATCCTCCTCTTCCCAGTGTGAGCTGATAACAGCTTTCATGACACAGCAAAAAATACCTGAGATGACAAGCTCGCATCACACTTGAGAGGTCAAACTCACCACACAGCTAGAAAGCTTCCCCACTCTCAGAAAAATGAGTGATGGCAATGCTCACACAAAGCATGCAATTCTGTGGCAAAGGTCTCTTAATAGCACTTATTTCAGGATTTCCTCCCTGCCCCAAACTATCAGAATCTGTCACAACCAAATCCTGGTGGGCCACCATTTTAGCCCCTCCACTCTTGCCAGGGCCTCGTGGGGCCAAGGAAGGCAGGAAGTTAGCAGGAAGCCCCCGGGCCAGAATAAAATGGCAGGTGGGGGCACCTGAACCAAGGCAAGAGCCCTGCACCAGAAGCTTCAGTGCAGGTGCCAAAGAGTTAAGGCAGAAGCAGTGGCTGAGCCAGCTCCATGCTGCTGGGTCTCATTTTCATTTATTTTTCCTGCTGTTGGTAGATTATCATTTCTCTCATTACCAAGAACTTTGCATTCAACCGCTTTGCTTGGCAACAAGCATCAGTTACCTGGCAACAGCCCCAGCAACAGCAGAGGATCCATTTTTCCTTTCACTGGCTGCAGGCTCTGAAAGAGATGGGGGAGGGGAGAAAGAATCCTGTTAGCATCACAACTGAACAGCCTCCCTGCGCCCATGAGCTCTGCAGTTAGAGGGGTTGAGCAACAGGAGAGAAGATAGCTATGAAACCATCCCATCCCCCCAGCTTCTCACTGCAACCCCCAGCCTGTATGAATACTTAAGTATATTACATAGATTGAGCATAAGAGCAGCATTCAGATACTGAAGTTACACTTTTCTCAAGATAACCGACTGGGATCACATCTCCTAATTGCCCCCCAACTCTGCTGAAACACACAAACCTAGCTCCCTGCCCTAGGAACGTCTCTCTCCACCTGGAAGTGCCTCTGCTTCACTGCAATAGCAATGAGACACGAGCTCACCTCCCCCATCCAAGTGGGTCTCTACACCCCTCTCAGCTGCAAGACACACTATTTTCTTAGAAGTTACTGTGCAAGGGAACTAAAAAAAGGATTCCTGTGAGAGGCGGCCAGCAGCTCTCCAAATGAAGCTAATTCCAAGCCCTTGTCAAGTGACTGGCATTGGGTGGGGTATCCCAGGGTGAGGAGACAGTCAGAACCTACATATTCCCCAGTTTTCCATTCCCTTACTTTCCAGACTGAAGGGCAGACTCCCCTCACTCTCCTCGCTCACAGGGGTAGCAAGGCTCATTCGAAGACAGAGTTTTCCATCAGCCTCAAGAGCTGCACCAGAATCCCCCTTTTCACACTCTTCCAACACATCTGCTGATGCCATAGCGCTCTCCACAGTGACATCATTGGTCCCAATACTGCCCTCTGCTGTGACATCGCTGGTTACTATGGTTCTATTTGGGCAGCTGCCATCCACTAAAATGAGGAAGGAAAGAAGGCACAAAATACAAAAGTGAAAATGGCCAGCGTAGTCTTTGCTGCATTGGGTTCAGCTCCCCGTGGGTGCCTAGAAGTGGTGCCAATTGTATGCTTCAGTGGCAAATAGCATAGCAGTGGACATTCCTATCAGGCTGCCCTTAAGAATGTCTCAGGGATTCAGTTCTGTAGTGGTGACAACAGCCTTAGTCAAAGGCCAACTAGTTCCATCATCCACTACAGACACCACTATAGAAGTCAACTGCTAAGTCAGACATCACTTAGGATGCTGCCTGAAGAGGCAAAAACAGTATACATAGGAGATAATCTTGCCTTAGCAAAAGGGAAAGATTTGGACTAAGAGGGCCTTTTGAGTCCTATTGTCAGGAGCCTATGACACACCCACCTGTGGTACAATAGAGACTACATATAAAGGGGGAAATGTTTGGTTGGATGAGTGAGTGACCAGGGTCAGAGTACCAATGGGAAATTGTGACAGGTGAACATGCCCTGCTCACAGCACAGGGCCAGCCAATGCCAGCTCCTAAATTAGGTTTAAGGCTTTAATCAAGATCTGTATCAAGACTCAAGTCAGCTTCCAAATCTGCTCCAATTTCAAAACGAGGCCATTCTATTCAAACTCACCAATAGGAGTGCTGTGTCTTCTGGGTCCCATTTTAAGCTGCCCAATAAGAGACGGGGTCACACTGGTCAAGGGCTGAATGACATCACCTTCCTTTGGCAAAGTGAAATGAAACAGCGTTCCTTAAAGAGAGACGCAGAATTAGTGATCTGCAGGAGAGGTCTGTACCTGAATATTTGTGGAGAGCACTGGAGATCACTAGGGATGGGGAAGAGTTCACCCTCCTTCTGCAGTAAATAAGTTACTGATCTCAAACCGATCACTCCACTGAATAGCTTTTCTGAATCTAAGGTCTTCACAACTCATGTCTTTCTACCCTACAAATCTGTCATCCCAGAAAGAATTCCCCAGTGGGAGACTTGGGCCACTACCATAGCTTCAGGAGAGATTAATTATGCAAATGTAGGTAGTGGTTTTGTAATGTGTAGAAAGGAGTGTTATGTTCAAGGTATGCCCAGCACTAACAGATAAAAGGGTGGAAGAAGAGAGGGCAGGAATGCAGATTACGACTGAAGTGCATTGGAAGAGCTGTGTGGGAATGAAGGAGAAGCTTGAAATAATACTCTGAAGATAAAGCACTATTTTGAACAAGTGCAGAAAGCTTTACAAATCTTAAACTTACATAACAGCTGGCTGCCCTCTACAGAGGTCTAAACACATTTCTGAGAAGTGACAGCTTGGCATTTAAAAGAGTTAGAGAGCACAGCCACAAAAGTTTCCCTGGATAGAGAAATCTGAGGGAAATAAACTGAGAAAAAAAAACATTGTTGAAAAATGACCAACTAATTTTATATTATTTAGGATTTTCAACTACAAGGCATAGCTTGCTAGGGATGGGGAAGTACCAGAAACAATGCATATTTGATGGCAATTGAATAATTTAAGGCTGTCACGGCATAAGGGGTTGCTACCATAGAATCTGATGTCACTGTGTCGCAGAACAAATGGAGCCCTGATGACCTGGCTTTCAGGAGTGGAATGACACGATAATCCCCTGAACGGTAAGTCTCTTTTCTCAAATAAAAGTTATTTAGTTTTTTAAAAATAAATGTTTAAGTCACATTTAGATTCAGAAAAGCTATTCAAACCTTCTTGCAAACTGAACTGAGTGCAGCAAGGCTAATGAAGCATAAGAAATTCAAGAAAGTTATTGTTCCATTACTAAGAGTTCTTCATATTTGACTTTTATACTCAACAACTATAAAAAAGTTGTTAAAATGCTTTGAGAAGAATTAAGGATGGTTGATTAAGGCCTTGTCTACACGACACAGTTTTGTCAGCAAAAGGCAGCTTTTGTCGATAAAACAATGGAGGTATACACACTACAATGCTCCTCCCAGCGACAAAACTCTCCTGCTTTGCCGACAAATTAAAACCAATTTAGATCGACAAAGCATCAGTGCAGACACTGCATCCGTTACACTGCTGTAACTGGCCTCCAGGAGGCATCCCACAATGCGGCACCGTGACTGCTCTGCTCACTGTTTTGAACTCCGCTACCCTGCACCCAGCTACACAAGTATGTACCCCTCCCCTTTCAAAGCCCCAGGAAGTTTTGAACCTTCTCAGCTTGGACAGTTCACATAGCTACTTCCCAGCTGAGCATGCTGCCTCCCAGCAGCACACACACTCCTGCCTGTACTACAAGGGAGGGTGCATCTCCTGGGTCTGTGGGGAAAGGAGGCTGTGGGAGAACTCTGAAGGAATCACAACATTAACATGGAATCCTGCTCTCCCCTGCCCTAGGATCACAGCAGCAGGCAGGACGGACAGATTGCTGCAAGCGGGAGGGGACGGGGAAAGAGACCCCTGATGTGCTGTGCAGAGCCAAGGAGGGAGGTGGGGACTGATGTCAGGCTGCAGTCCCCGTTTCCTTCCACCCCCCTTGGGCGCCGTGGTGGGAGGACAGGTGGACACCAGCTGTCTGTGCACCAGTTTCTGGCTCAGGATTGGTTGCTTCTGGCTGCTGTCTGAACTTAAAGAGAGCGTGCCACACTCTCCCGCAACACACACATTCTCCCACACACACTAACACAGGAAGTCCACAAAAGTGTGTTAGCGTTCAGCAATGTCAGTTGAGAATATTACCGAGTGCTACTTTAAAAAGTGACTTGCAATGTGTTACTTTTCAGACACACACAGCAATCATTACATGGTTCCTAGCATGGTGCAAAATAACAATGCCAGGCTCGGCATACTACAACACCACACGTTACTGTGGCACAGTGTTAATATGCTCCTTGAAGGCATCCCCCAGCCAAACACCCATCCTTATAGCCTTGTGTTCATAATGCACAGCACAATATTGAACACAGTGCAGGATCCAGGCTTTCTGACAGATGGCTGGCTCGCAGGTTACCAGGGCAATTGAAAAGCGGCAGGCAACCTAGTAGGATGGCCATGGAACGATGGGATTGAGAAACCATCACGTGATGCTGTACCTGCCCCCATAAGGCATTGCAACCCCTCAAAAGCACCCTGTGGCCAGTTGCACAGTGGGATAGCTAACCACGGTGCACTGCTCTCTGTGTTGATGCAAGAGCTGCTAGTGCGGATGTGTTCCACCGACACAAGATGACACTGAACAACTCACTGATACACTCCCACCAACAACACAAGAAGAACTACTCCACATGGACTCCTGCTGAGGGTCAAAATGACAGTCTGGACCTATACATAAAATGCTTCCGCCGACATGCACAGGCAGATATTGTGGAAAAACAACATTGCTTGCCTCATAACGTAAGTCGTGCAGAACGCAATGCCATCCATAGCCTCAGAAACAACCCTGACATTATAATCAAAGAGGGTGATAAAGGAGGTGCTGTTGTCATCATGAACAGGTCTGACTACCAAAAGGAGGCTGCCAGACAACTCTCCAATACCCAATTCTACAGGCCACTTTCCTCAGATCCCACTGAGGAATACACTAAGAAACTGCACCATCTACTCAGGACACTCCCTACACTAACACAGGAACAAATCAACATAGAATAACCCCAACCGGGGTTCTAAGGGTATCTACTACCCAAGATCCACAAACCTGGAAATCCTGGACGCCCCATCATCTCTGGAATTGGCACTCTCACTGAACGATTGTCCGGATATGTGGACTCTCTACTCAGACCCTATGCCACCAGCACTCCCAGCTATCTCCGTGACACCGATTTCCTGAGAAAATTACAATGCATTGGTGATCTTCCAGAAAACATCATCCTAGCTACCATGTATGTGGAGGCTCTCTACACAAACATCCCACACACGGATAGAATACAAGCTGTCAGGAACAGTATCCCCGATGATGACACAGCAAAACTGGTTGCTGAGCTCTGTGACTTTATCCTCACGCACAATTATTCCAAATTTGGTGATAATATATACCTCCAGACCAGTGGCACTGCTATGGGAACCCGCATGGCCTCACAATATGCCAACATTTTTATGGCTGACCTGGAACACTTCCTCAGCTCTCGTCCACTCACGCCCCTTCTCTACCTACGCTACATTGACGACATCTTCATCATCTGGACCCATGGGAAGGAGACTCTGGAAGAATTCCATCATGATTTCAACAGCTTCCACCCCATCATCAACCTCAGCGTGGACCAATCTACACAGGAGGTTCACTTCCTAGACACCACGGTACAAATAAGTGACGGTCACATTAACAGCACCCTATACCGAAAACCCTCCAACCGCTATGCCTACCTTCATGCCTCCAGCTTCCATCCCAGACACACCACACAATCCATCGTCTACAGCCAAGCGCTGAGGTACAACCACATTTGCTCCAACCCCTCAGACAGAGACCAACACCTACAAGATCTTCACCAAGCACTCTCAAAACTGACATGAGGAAATAAGGAAACAAATCAACAGAGCCAGAAGTGTACCCAGACACCTCCTACTGCAAGACAAGCCCAAGAAAGAAACCAACAGAACTCCACTGGCCATCGCCTACAGTCCTCAGCTTAAACCGCTCCAACACATCATCAGCGATCTACAACCCATCCTGGACAATGATCCCTCACTTTCACAGACCTTGGGAGGCAGGCCAATCCTCACCCACAGGCAACCCGGCAACCTTAAGCATATTCTCACTAGCAACCACACACCGCACCATAGTAACTCTAATTCAGGAACCAATCCATGCAACAAACCTCGATGCCAGCTCTGCCCACATATCTACACCAGCGACACCATCACAGGACCTAACCAGACCAGCTACAATATCACCAGTTCATTCACCTGGACGTGCACCAATGTTATATAAGCCATCATGTACCAGCAATGCCCCTCTGCTATGTACATTGGCCAAACTGGACAGTCCCTATGTAAAAGGATAAATGAACACAAGCCAGATATTAGGAATGGCAATATACAAAAACCTGTAGGAGAACACTTCAACCTCCCTGGACGCACAATCGCAGATTTAAAGGTAGCCATCCTACAGCAAAAAAACTTCAGGGTCACACTTCAAAGAGAAACTGCTGAGCTTCAGTTCATTTGCAAATTTGACACATCAGCTCAGGATTAAACAAAGACTGTGAATGGCTAGCCAACTACAAAAGCAGTTTCTCCTCCTTTGGTGTTCACATCTCAACTGCTAGAAGAGGGCCTCATCCTCCCTGATTGAACTAACCTCGTTATCTCTAGACTGATTCTTGCCTGCATATTTATACCTGCCTCTGGAAATTTCCATTACATGCGTCTGACGAAGTGGGTACTCACCCACGAAAGCTTATGCTCTAACACATTTGTTAGTCTATAAGGTGCCACAGGACTCTGATGCTTTTTACAGATCCAGACTAACACTGCCACCCCTCTGATACTGTTCTGTAATGTTATTCTCCAAGATGTGTTGCACATGTCCAGTCCACTCAAGGTGTGCACACCCAATGTGTCAGCTGAGATTTTTCCTTTAGCAGTACCCATCAGAGCAGTGCATAGCCCTCCGCTTCCTCCTAGTGCTGCACGATGGTATAAAGGGTGGAGCTTTCCCCAACCCTGCTTAGTTTCCTCTTACCAGACAGACTCCAGTATAGAGGGGAAGGAGGGGGGTCGTGGAACGGACATGCACAGCACATCTCAAAGAACAACGGTTACAGATCAAGTTAGTAACCTTTTTTTCTACAATTGATTGCACATGTCCATTCCATTTCAGGGGACTCAAAAGCAGTTCAATCTGGAGGTGGGATCGGAGTCTACCTAAATAATGATTGAAGGACCTCCAAATTTGGCATTGTCTCTAGCCTGTTGAGAGACGGCACAATGAGATGCAAAAGAATATACTGATGACCAAGTTGCAGCTCTAAAAACATCCTGTATAGGTATTTGAGCTAGAAATGTTACAGAAGATGCTTGTGATCTCATTGAGGGCAGTCTCACTCTGGTTAGTGTAGTTACACTGGCAACGTTGTAACACAAACATATGCAGGAGGAAATCTAACACGAGATTCGTTGAGATGAGACTGGATCTTATCCGTGACTATCACGAACTGTTGTGAAGATGATCTAAACGATTTAGTCCTGTCCAAGTGAAAAGCTAACACTTTCCTGACATCCTACGTGTTAAGTCCCTCCTCATCCTTATGAGTCTGAGGCTTAGGAAAGGAAGTTGGTAAGTATGCTACTGATTGATTGAGAAGTGAGAAACCAGTCTGACAGTAAATCATTGATAACTACTCTTAGTATGGTCTTCCAACCAGTTGTGCACCCACCTTATGGTAATTTCATCTAAATCATATTTCCCTAGTTTGCTCATAAGAACATCATATGGGACTGCATCAAAAGCTTACTAAAATCCAGATATATCATGTCTACTGCTCCCCACATCCACTTCTATCCCCTTAAACAGATTAAAAGATGGCTAACTGGTAGGTCTCAAAATGTAATTGCAAACTAGGAATCATCAAACGGGTGTGTTTCTAGTGAGGTCACATAAGGATCAGTTCTTGGTCCTATGTTATTTAACATTTTATCATAAAACAAGAACCAGGGTCATCTAATGAAATTAATAGGCAGCCAGTTTAAAACAAACTTAAGGAAGTACTTCTTCACACAATGCAGAGTCAACCTGTGGAACTCATTGCCAGGGAATGTTGTGAAGGCCAAAAATATAACTGGGTTCAAAAAAGAATTAGAGAAGTTAATGGGAGACAAATTCAGACTGGAAATAACATGTACATTTTTAACAACGAAGGTAATTAACTATTGAAACAGTTTACCAAGGGCCATGGGGGATTCTCCATCACTGAAAATTTTCAAAAATCAAGACTATGTTTTTCTAAAAGATCTGTTCTAGGAATTATTTTGGGGAAGTTCCGTCGCCTTGTTATCCAGGTAGTCAGACTAGAGGATCACAACAGTCCCTTCTGGCCTTGGAATCTATGAATTTCCATATTCTACCCCCAATCGAATATCCACAGACATAACACTTCTCCATGTCTCTATTCCATCTCACTAAATAATGTGCTTATGATCTTCATCATACTTTCAAACTCCAGAAGTCTCTTCTCATTCACTGGATTGTTCCATCCTATTATGTGGTCATGTTTTTCAAACTTTTCACCAAGTTTGGTATTGAAGACACACACAAGTAATGTTCAGTGATTTCATTTCATCCAAACTTCCCTCGAACACTTGGACTTACAGCTTCTGTTCAGGCACAAGGAAGTCTGCCACTTCGGGGATGCCTACACTGCAATTAAAAACCAGTGGCTGGCGCATACCAGCTGGCTTGGGCTAGCAGAGCTTGGGCTAAAGGGATGTTTAACTGTGACACAGATGTTTGGGCTCGGATTGCAGTCCAAAGTCTGAGACCCTACCACTTTGCAGAATCTTAGAGCCTGGGCTGCAGCCCGAGTCCACAACGCAATTAAACAGCCCCTTAGCCAGAGTCCTGCTAGCCTCAGTCAGTTGGCACTGGCCAGGCACGTTTTTAATTGCAGTGTAGGTATACCTTTCCTTGACCTTTCCAAGGAGGGTCACATATTCTCAGTAGTTAGTGTTCCATGTCACAATAACTGAGGAAAAGGGGAGAGAGCCAAAAAGAATATAAAAGAAGTTGGAAAAGCTCTCGGGTAGAAGTTAAAGATGCCATAAAAGGCAACCAAAAAAAAAAAAGGAAGGAAAATGTACATAAGTAATTTATTAGAGAACAGCAACAAAATTGATTAAGGGGCTAAACAGACTGACTAGGAAAGATTCAAAGAAATTAGTATATCTTGGCCAATTGAAGATTGATGGAGGAAGTGAGAGAGAAGAGAAAGATATAAAGCTATTCAAGTCTTTGGAAAACAAAGAGGGAGTGGCACGATTTAGAGTAGTGAGCAGTTATGGGCTGAAGTTAAGCAAGGGAAATTTAAGCTGAATGTCTTAAAAGACACAAGATGGGTGAAGTAATATCTTTCATTGGACCAACTTATAACCTCACCTACATTGTCTCTCTAATACCCTGGGACCACCCTGGCTACAACATAGGAAAATTTGACAGTGAGATTACTACTTTATGTGTAATATATATAATATATATATATATTTTTTTTAAGAGCAGACCTAAAAAGACTAATCACCTGAACAAACAATGCAGAACAAGCTTTAGGGGACAATCCTGCAGGGGCCACTCATCCCCAGGGGATGGAATTTATCTAGTCCAATATCATTGGTCCAGGTCCCAGACTGCCCTATCTGAATTTGCCAGATGATTCACCAACATATACCTTCCTGCTGAGCAGTTAATTTAGCTCAACAGAATTATGCCACATTGTAAGATCTGCCATGATCACAGCAATATACATATTGCTATAATGGATGAGCCTACAAAGCACATAGTGGCTCATCTACCCAGAAAATCATTGTGAAGGTTTTTAGAATCATGAACTCAATCATGAAATGATCGCTTTCACCCAAGATGCCTTGCACCTTCAAATTCTCAACCAGTTTGACCCTACATGTCAGAATGAAATCAAGAATAGCCTCTTCTCTAGTTGTTTTCTCCATGTTCTGGAATAAAAAGTTGTCTCCAATGTTTTCCAAGAACTTGTTGGATAATCTGTGCTCTGCTGTATTATTTTCCCAACTGATATTTGTGTAGTTCAAGTCCCCGACCACCATCAAGTCCTGTGCTTTGGATGATTTTGTGTTAGTTTAAAAAAAAAAAAAAATCCACCACCTTTGTCTATTCTTCTTCTTAGTTAGGTGGTCTATAGTAAACCCCATGACATCACTCTTGGTTTTTTACCCCTTTTATCCTTACCCAGAGACATTCAACAGGTCTGCCTCCCATTTCTATCTTGACTAGGTAGATAGCCAGTCTGAAAAATAGAGATGAGGGTGGGGAGTAATAGGCACCTGTATAAGACAAAGCCCCAAATACTGTCACTGTCCCTATAAAATCAGGACATCTGGTTAATATTCCAGTCATGTGAATTATCCCATAAAGTCTCTGATAACAATTATATTATAATTGTGATTATTCATTAGTATTTCTAGTTCTTCCTGTTTATTATTTATACTGTTTATTCAATGCATAGACATCTAAGACGTTCATCAGTATTCCCTTCCATATTCCCTTGTCTTGCCTTTGTTCCTGCTATCATTGCCTATGTTCTCCTGGGATTGTGACTCTTCTCCCAGGTATCCATGTTCTGGACTTACTTGTGGGCTTTTGTGTTCTGCCCCCATCAAACCTATTTTAAAGCCTGCCTCACTTGGTTAGCCAGCCTGTATCCAAAGATACCCTGGCACTTCTTTGATAGGTGGACCCCGTTTCTGCTCAGCAGTCCTTCTCAGAACAGAATCCCGTGGTGGAGGAAGCTGCAGCCCTCCTGGTAACACCATCCACGTATTCACCAGCAGAATGTGTCTGTCCCTGCCCAGACCCCTACCCTTGATCAGAAGGTTTGATGAGATCTTCACCTGAACCCCCAAATCCTTCTCCCTCACTCCCAGCACACTGTAGTCAACTTCTGATCTGCTCAGGATCATACTTCGCAGTATCATTAGTGCCCACGTGGATGAATCTTAGAACCACAGGTCTAGAAGGGACCGCAAGAATCATCTAGTCTAACCCCCAGCCAAGATACAAGATTTGTTGAGTCTAAACCACCCAAGACAGATGGCTATTCAGCCTCTTTTTGAAAACCTCCAACGAAGGAGCTTCCACGACTTCTCTAGACAGTTTGTTCTGTTCTCACTGTTAGGAAGTTTTTCCTGAGATTTAATCTAAAACTGCTATAGTTTGAACCCATTGCCTTTTGTCCTGCCTGTGGAAAGAGAAAAAACAGGTTTTTCTCCATTGTGTTTATGGCAGCCTTTCAGGTATTTGAAGACCACTATCATGTCCCGCCCTTAATCTCCTCTTTTCCAAATTAAAGATACCCAGGTCTTTCAGACTTTGCTCATATGGCCTGCATTCCATCCCTTTGGCCATCTTTGTCACTCGCCTCTGGATCTTTTCCAGTTTCTCTACATCATTTCTATACATCGGTGACCATAACTGGACACAGTACTCCAGCTGAGGCCTAACCAGCAACAAGTAGAGCGATATTATCATTTCCTGTGACTTGCATACTAGGTCTATTTTAATGCAACCCAAAATTGCATTTGCTTTTTTTGCAACAGCATTGTATTGCTGACTCATGTCAAGGTTGTGATCCACCACAACTCCCAGATCCTTCTCAGCAGTGCTGCTGCCAAACCAGTTGTCCCCCATTCTGTATTTGTGCATTTGTTTTTTCTTCCCTAAGTGTAGCACCTTATATTTGTCTTTGTTGAATTTCATTTTGTCGTCTATAGCCCAGTTCTCCAATTTTATCAAGATCCCTCTGAATTTTAGCTCTATACTCCAAAGTCCTCTCCAGTTGGATTGCTTCCTTAACCTTGCAGGTCTCCATATACATATTTTCAATGAGTTTCTGATGTGCATGGATGCTCTTGAGCTTGGCCACCTCCTCCTGTGGCTCTTCCATCTGCTG
This sequence comes from Chrysemys picta bellii, assembly GCF_011386835.1. Taxonomy (NCBI): domain Eukaryota; kingdom Metazoa; phylum Chordata; order Testudines; family Emydidae; genus Chrysemys; species Chrysemys picta. The sequence goes on from NC_088800.1 coordinate 288,274, forward strand.
CCTGAGAGATTCTACCACTAGGCACCTGCCACACTGCATGCTCTGGCTAGCCTGGCTTTCTATGATGGGGAAATAAAGGTCACAGCCTCTGCAAATCCACACCAAGACTTGGGTAGAGGCATCCATGGTCAGGTTCTCTGTCTGAATACAAAAAGAACAGGAGTACTTGTGGCACCTTAGAGACTAACACATTTATAATTTGTTATGCTCTAATAAATGTGTTAGTCTCTAAGGTGCCACAGGTACTCCTGTTCTTTTTGCGGATACAGACTAACACGGCTGCTGCTCTGAAACCTGTCTGAACACAGTTGCAGATGGAGGAGCCAGGAGCAGTGTTGGTATTGGTGATACAGCCTTTCCAAACCATGGTGATTCCATTATCTCTCTCCTACAAGCCCCCCTTCACTGCCTAGTCTTAGTGGGAGCTTCATCTACCTCAAAGTTACTCTTTTCTTCCCAACAAGAAAAGAAACTCAACATGAAAATGCAAAGAGACTACTATGAAAGCAATAGAGAGAGGCCTGGAGATATGATTGCTCTCTATAAATACATCAGAGGGATAAATACCAGGGAGGAAGAGGGAGTTATTTAAGTTAAGCATCAAGGTGGACACAAGAACAAATGGCTATAAATTGACCATCCACAATATTAAGCTCGAAATTAGATGAAGGTTTCTAACCATCAGAGGAGGCAAATTCTGGAACAGCCTTCCAAGGGTAGCAGTGGGGGTAAAAATCCTAACTGGCTTCAAGACTGAGCTTGATAAGTTTATGGAGGGGATGGTATGATGGGATTGCCTACGATGGCATGTGGCCCATCGGCAACTGCCAGTAGCAAAAATCCCCAAAGGCTGGAGATGGGACACTGGATGGGGAGGGCTCTGAGTTATTACAGAGAATTCTTTCCCAGGTATCTGCCTGGTGGATCTTGCCCACAAGCTCAAGGTCTAACTGATTGCCATATTTGGGGTTGGGAAGGAATTTTCCCCCAGGTCAGATTGGCTGAGACCCTGGGGTTTTTCACCTTCTCTAGCATGGGTCACTTGCAGGTTTAAACTAGTGTAAATGGTGAATTCTCTGTAACTTGAAGTCTTTAAATCATCATTTGAGGACTTCAGTAACTCAGCCAGAGGTTAGGGGTTTATTTCAGGCGTGGGTGAGGTTCTCCTGCATACTGCAGGTCAAAGGTCAGACTAGGTGATCGTGATGGTCCCTTCTGACATTAAAGTCTATGAGACTCCCACAGGAGTCCCCTCCCTTCCGTGCTTAATTTTTTCACTAGGAACAAAAGCACTAAGTCTTAAAAATCCTTGAGCATTTGCCAGTGTGAGAGTGTTCTGTGTTTTCAAGGTTGTGTGGCAACAGAATCCCAGAATAATACAGTGAGGGAGTGGTTAGGAAAGAAGGAAATGGGAACCCGCAGAAGTTACCTTAGTGTTGAGGATGGTATCAGCAGAACCAAGAGGAGAAAAAAAATGCACGTTATGCAAATAGTATCAAGTCCTGGAGCAGCTCTACACTTAGATACCACTGCAACACAATATGCCCCTTAGATAGCATGGGATTAGCCCTACTGGGGAAGCTTTGAGAATTACACAAACCTGTTCCTCTGCTTTACAAACACACATTACAGAGAGACAGCAGAACTACTACATTAAATCACTTACCACTGGATAGACAGGGGGATTGCTCAGTTGCCCTCTCCTCTTCCTGCTCCAGATTACTTGTTTTAAATGGTTTTTCAGGCATATCCGCTGCCTTCTCCAAGGTCATCAGAAGTGGCTGCTGGCTCTCCTGCGGTGTTGCTGGCACTTCATCCCCTCTCTCTAAAGGAGCTGGAGGTGGCTGCTCATCCTTCTGAACTTGCTTCAATTCCAGGTCACCTTCAGCTTGACTCCTGTTCCCTTGACTGCCTGGACACTTTTTGGCACATGATGCTAATTCCTGCTGTTGCAATGACTCTCCCACAAAAGGCTGAGGGGGAACTTCACTGAGCTTTGGCACATCTTCTGGAGCAGCCTTCAGGGACAGATCCTTCATGCTTTTAACTTCAGTGACCACATTAAAATCTTTAGATGTTTCTTTTTTCCTGGTCTCTAGATCCATCTGTACCAACCCATGGCTCAGGTCACATAGTTTTTCTGAGTTTTTGCCAAAAGCCTCACTGGATTCCACTTCCATCACTTCCTGGCCTTCATGTTCCTGCGTTTCCCTTAGAAGAATCAGCCCCTGGGACAGAGTTAGAGGGTCAAAGGATCCCTCTTCATTTAGCTGCTTCTCTTCTGCCTGCCTTTCTCCTCTTTGTTCCTCACACAGAGTCCCAGGGACTGCTTCAAACTCAGACGCCTCTCCTGATAACTTTTCCTTGATCTCAGTCAATGCTTCTTGACCCAGAGTGTGTGATGAAGTCTCAGACTGAACAGACAGAGTTGCAGCTGTCTGGCTTCCAGAATCACATGTGAGATCAATGCAAGCCATCTGTGCTACAGACCCTTCTGCTGCTACACCTTCAGCAACAGGACAAATGGTAGGTTCTCCTGTAGCCCACACAGCCTCTCTTTTCAGCTTTTCACAGTTCTCACTGAGCGGGGCTTGGCTATCCTCACTCAGCCTTAGTTGCATGCTGTAACTTTCTGTGGAATAGGGTTTCAGCTCTGAAGCTTGCAGTGTAGAATCCATCTCAGTCTGTGTGTTTTCACTGTCTTGGTTGGTTTTCAGAGAGCTTGTGTTGCCTTCTGTCCTAATGGGCTGACTGCATTCACTTGCAGAGAGTACTAGCTTACAGGACAATTCAGGATCTCCTGTGGGGATCTTTGGCAGAGCCTCTGTGGTTTCAGAGACATCTGCTGGCAAACATGAACCCGGTAAAACTCCACCCTTCTCTTCTCCACTAGGCTTCTCCTCCAGACTCTGAGTTGAAATAAAAATATCCTAAAAAGGATAAAAAGAGAAGAAAAATTAAGAACTCTATAGTTCACATTCTTCTAGCCAGCCTACATGCTTGGCATCTGATCCATCCATTAGGCACCCAAACAGCACACAAGCAGCCCCATCTCCTAGTAAGGGACCTGGGTTCAGGGACACAGAAAATTCATCCAGAAACTCAAGTTTTAAGGGAACTATTTTCCACTTCTCTGAGCAATAACTGCCCTCCTGCTGTGAAGGCACGTAACCATCATTCATCATCATCATCTCAAAAGAAATGAGTGTGTAGTCAGAGGTGCGATCATTGATATCTCTTTGATCTCACATGACCCCACCCCAGCATAAACACAGGGAAGGAAGAAAGGTGGTATGTTGCCAGCTGGGCGCTAGGAAGCTATGTTCTATTAAGTTTTTCTACGGCACAAACCAGCCACAATATCAGAGCACCAAAGTCACCTTTTCCTCAGGAAGAGAGGTTATTAACTGGTGTGTCCTGGTTAAATTCTCCCAATAGAACCTTAACCCCCCCACCCCCACCATCACTTGCTCTTAGGTGGATGAAAATAAGTCTTGTCATAAAGAAGCCCCAGATGAGTCCACAATTCAAAAAGGGTAGCTCACTTCCTGTAGCAAAAGGTGCAAGACCAAAATGACATTAGACAGGAAATTCTTAAAGGAAAACTGCAATGATTAGTTATAGCCCTTAAAAGACTATGTTTTAAATGCAGTACTACAAAATATCAGTGCTTCACTCTCCATAATAAAGACAGGTCTCTCACAGCCCCCATTTTACTGACATATCCCAGCAGAAGACTAGCCCAAGGATGTAGTTTGAGACATAGGATATGCAAATCAGAAAGAGACTTCCAAAGACATTGTAAAGAGAATGTCACGTGTTTCCTAGGACAGACTAAAAAAACAGGCACCAAGAATAAATCAGATAAGAGTCTCTTAAATCACATTGCAGTTTTCTTATAAGAATACAATGGTACACGGTGGGTGTAACAGAATACCATAGAATAACTAGTGGGGATCAGGAAGATCTCTACAGCCAAGCAGGAGAACCCCACACCTCAGGGTACAGAGAATGAGCCAGAAACCAATCCCCTACAATCAACCATGTACCAAAACTTAAGGGAACATGGTACAGGAAGAAACTGAGGGGAGAAATTCCACTTCAATACCCACATGGGAAAACTCTGGTTGTGATGGTATAGGGAAGGATCCAGGAACAAAGGCTGGGGCGCTTTGGGATACAGGAGTTGAAACCTGTGGTAGTACATGCGGTCCTGGTGGGAGAGGTGGATTGCCAACCTCTACTGGCTCATCTCCTCTCTGCTTCTCCTGTAGAAGGTCTCCTCCTTCTGCTGGAGCAGATATATCCATCTGCTCATCTGATTTGAAAGAGGGAAATTAAAAAGTTAATTATAGCTGCAAGCAACACCTTAAAATTAAGATTGCCTAACATATTCCATTAAAAGATCCTGGTTTTTAGTTGCTGATAGCTTTGCAAAACTAACAGTTTGGGTTGACATTTTTCATGAGGCATCTGCCTCAAGCTGAATTATTTTGGGAAGAATCAACAAAAATGGTTCAGCCATTTCCTAGGACCAGGCTAGGAAACAATATGTTTTGCCCATGTAAAAAAAATTCATGCAACCATTTTGTTAGAGAAATTCTAGCACATCTCTGTTTTGAATAAGGGACTTGAGATTTGCCAGAGGGTTTGACCTGGTGTCAGGGATGTGCCTTTTGCCATCCCTGCGAAAATAAACCTAAATGTACCCATGTTATAACCCCGGGGGGGAGGAGGGGGGAGGGGACAACAGGGACACAATCTGTTTGCACATGCTCAGTAAAGGTTTGTAGAGTCTGGCAGCATTATTCTCCCACACTGAGCATGCTCCATCCCCACCCAGCTCCTAAATGTCAACTGAACCATGCATGCACCATACCACGGAGCAACTGAGCACATTCCATTTCAGGGCTGTGCAGGATTTTTCCTGCAATGGCTCCTCCCAGTGACTGGGGTCTGCTATGGCACTGGGCACCAAAACAGGGCAGGGGGGAAAAGTGTCTTCAGTGTTCTCTCGAATTTCAAGCCAAAAGGCACCGTTATGACCATCTACTCTGACCTCTGGTATAACACAGGCCAGAGAATTGCACTCAGTGATTCTTGCATCCAGCCCGTAACTTCTGGTTGGGCAGCAGCAGATCTTTTAGAAAAGAGACAGCCAATCTTGATCTAAAGACTCCAAGTGCAGGAGAACCCACCACAGCCCTGGGGAAATTGTTCCAAGGGTTAATTACAGTACAAATAGAAAAAAAATCTGAATTTATCTAGCTTCAGTTTCCAGCCACAGGATTTTAAGATCTATTGTAGGTCTTTTATGGTCCCCATTATCAGAACATCCAAGCACCTAAAAGTTTTAATGTAATTATTCTCCCACACAGCTGTTGTGCAGTAAGGAAATGTTATCCCCATGTCACATATGGAGAACTGAGGTAGAGAGACACTAAGGGTAAAATTTTCAAAGATCTCCAAGTGCCATTTTCAAAAGGACTTAGAAGTCTAAATCTTACTGAGTCAACAGGCTTTAGGCTCCTACATGCCTATGCCATTTTCAAAAGTGACAGGCTTTTTTTTTTTAATTTTACCCAACATGACTTGCTCAGAGCAGAGAATAAACCCAGATCCCCCAAGTCCTAGGCTAGCACCATGACTGTTAGATCATCCTTCTTTTCAGTGTCTTCTATTAGCATCCAGGCAGCACTGAGGAAAAAAGCAGGAAGCAATGAAAAAACGTGAAGGAGAGGGGGCAAAGAAACAGGGATAGATAGATCCAACCATTAGAGAACATTTCCCTCCAGGGCCTGGAAATGAACCCAGGATTCCAGAGTCAAGACATTCTTCTGCTGTCAAACAAATAGCCATGAACTCACCAGCAAAACACGTGTTCTCCCCCTGCCAGTGGATTGTCTACATGGAGGATAACAGCCTACTGCTGTTACCAGTTAGTTATTCAGTTAGCTCAAGTTGTAGAGATCTGTGTTGTGGAACTAAAGGTCCCAACACTGCTGACAACCTATAAGGGGATCAATATTTATCTATATGATTGAATTTGTGCATTTTTCAGTTGTCTGGCTTTAAAAAAAAACCACCACCCCCCTTGGGAAATTGCATTAAAAATGTTTAGGGCCCTACCAAATTCACAGCCATGAAAAACACATCACGGACCATGAAATCTGGTCTTTTACCCTATACTATAGGGATTTCACGGGAGGAGACCAGTGTTTATCAAATTGGGGGTCTGGACCCAAAAGGGAGTTGCAGGGGGAGGGTCACAAGGTTATTTGGGGGCGGGAAGGGTGTATTGGCACCCTTACTTCTGCACTGACTTCAGAGCTGGGCAGCCAGAGAGTGGCAGCTGTTGGCCGGGCGCCCAGCTATGAAGGCAGTGCCCCACCAGCAGCAGCGCAGAAATAAGGGTGGCAATACCACATCATGCCACCCACCCTTATTTCTGCGCTACTGCTGATGGCAGCTCTGGCTTCAGAGCTAGGCTACCGACCAGCAGCCGCTGCTCTCCAGCTGCTCAGCTCGGAGGGCAGCACTGCCAGCAGCAGCAGCGCAGAAGTAAGGATAGCAGTACCGTAACCTCCCCTACAATAACCTTGTGACACAAAACTCCTTTTTGGGTCAGGACCCCTTCAATTACAACACTGTGAAATTTCAGATTTAAATAGCTGAACTCATAAAATTTATGATTTTTAAAACCCAAGGACCATGAAATTGACCAAAATGGACCGTGGATTTGGTAGGGCCCTAAAAAAAATCTTAAAAGAACACTAAGGTAGCAAAGTCATGTACTGAGAAGTTAGGAAGTGTAAGTTTAAGGTTGCCTTTGCAACCTTAAACTTACTTACACTTCCTAACTTCTAAGTACATGACTTTGCAACCTTAATTCAGCCCCCTTCTGTGGATCCATGATGATAATACAGACTTTAAATCCCATTTTTTCATAGGACCCGTCTTCTTCAGTGCACAGGCAGGATGGTGCTTAGGGAATGAAACAGGGTTGTGTAACAAATGAGGATGTTTTCTGTAGGATCCCTGCTTCTTTGGAAGGTGAACAAAGGGGACTGCAGGAAGAACAAAGACTGTCTCATGGTATGATGGCATATACAAACCATACACTGGGCAACAAGGGGTTCAGGAGCTGCTCTGAGCTCAGCACAGACTGGAGAAGAAGTTAAAAGGAGCAGAACAGCTCGCCTGTGGGCAGGCCAGGGGAGAGGACCTACACCTTGCAGCTCCTGAGGGAAGGCAGGATATCTCCCATGCACAGCTGCGTGAAGGTTCCTCCCCGAGGGAAGAGAGGACCTACTTTTCATAAACTCTGACAGGGAGGCATTTCCCTCTCTCACATACTAACCCAGTTTGTGTGTATTGATTCTGTGTTTTGTTTATAGACTGCCCCTGACGGGGAGAGACTTAGAACTGAACTGGCCAGAGGTCCAAGGCATGACAGGAAGCAGCTGATGCCCCAAAAAGGAGAAAGCTGCCATGCCCAGACACAAGGAGGTGCCATGCAGTGAGCTGACCCCCTTCACGCTTTCCTGTACAGACTGAACTGTGGACAACAGAGGAATGATAGGAAGTGGCCCAGGGAAGGCAGCCTTAAGGCACTCCTGGGCATCAGACCCTTTTATTGCCCTTACAGAGCCCTGGGCTGGAGTGGGAAGGCCCAGCTCCCCTACCAAAAACCCCTCTGCAGATCAAAGGGCCTAAACCCCTGATTACTAGGCAATGCTCCCCACGTATGAAGACCACCACAAATGGTTAAGGCATTTGAATGTCATCCTAGAGAACTGGATTCTACTTCTGCCTTTTCCACAAAGCTCCTATGAGATCCTGAGCAAATCACTTAAATCAATCCTTTCACCAGTGGTCACTAGTAGTGTGGTTCTAATTTTCTGGGAGCCTACCTTGAGACACCTGGGGCCACATTTGCGGAAATGCTGAGCTTTTCAACTGTAAGTGAAGTCCAAGGGATTCTGTGCTTTGAACATGAAAGTTGCTAAAAAATGCTAAGTACTATTTTAAAAAATAAAAATAAAAAAAAAATCAAGCTTTAGGCGTCTCAAGCTGGGCACTCAGAATTAGTGAACACTTGATAACTTTGGCTTTAATGTCACTTTCTTGGTTCTTCATCTGTAAAATAGGGATAATACCACCTGACCTTGCATGGGTGCAGGTAAGAGAATCATCTGAAAATAATGTCTGAAGCCCTCAGATGCTACAATGAATATACCATAGCAACAGGGTTTGGATAGTGTATGTTTTAATAAGGCCTGGAGTCACATTTTGAACAAGAAGGATAAGAAAAATATCGAACAGTTACCCATTCATTGAGCACTGTCCTTTCCGTGTACTGAATGAGGCAGGGGTCCTGTGGAAACCAGTAGTATGTGATTATAAAATTGAAGACGGTATTATAATGCACAAGGGGTCTGAATTAAGGTATAGTGATTCTTTAATTTAGGTGTCGGCTCCCCACCCCTCCAATGCAATATATTTATACATAAGAGAAGAGGGATTCCTGCTGCCCTGCAGTACCTATCCTGTAACATGAATGCCTTGCCTCCAAGGGAGCACAACGGCAACTGACCCTCAGCATCCAATGTTCAGTGCATCCCCACCTTACCAAGAGAAGGGGGAAACTAGCTGATGATGCCATACTCTTCATGTGCTATCTACCTTCTCCCAAAGGTACAGGGAGAGCCACTGTGGGAATGGCCAATCGCATGTGCACTTAAGAAATCAATCAAGTTTGAAGACTCTGGGGGGAAGGGCTGTGCAGGAGGAGAAGGAGAGGCGCTTGTTACTCAGATTGCAATATGGAAATGATTCTAAGCGGTGTTTAAAGGAAGCTACACACACAGGCTGGAGGAGTATGTATAGGGAAAAGCCAAAACCAGATCAGTATTCACAGAAGTTTTACCTTTTGTTTCTTCCTGTTCTGTGGGACTGCTGGGGATGATAAGAGGGTGGGATCCAAAGGCACCAGGAGAAGGAGTAATTAGGCCTGAAGAATAACTGCAGAGAGAAAAAAAATAAAGTCAAGTCACAGGTCAGTTAATGCTTTAGTTATTTCTCTTACTCCACAAGAGTAGCTCCAGCTTTTAACAACAGGAGCCTGGTTCACCAGCTAAGACAACCAAGCCAATGAGCTTAAATCCCTCAAATGACTGTAAAGGGGTACAGGCAGGGGACCCGCAGCTCAGCTTCCATGTAGCAACAGTCTACAGATCACAACATGAAGTCCAAAAGCAGGGAGACTCCTACTTATTCAGACTGCAGTTAAAATAACTTGACGACAGATATGGAAACAAGCATTGTACTGACATATAGAAACAAAAACAAACGGTCAAGAATGGAAGAGACATCTAATTCAGTATCTTGTCTCAGATAACTGCTAATATTGGATACTTCTGAGGAAAGTGCAAGGAACTCTGGGGTAGAAAGTTATGCAATAACTTCCTCTCTGGGCAGGTTTCTTCCTGAGTGCAGGAAGTTAATGGTTGACTTAAGCTCTGTAGCATGTTCCCTTATTTATTCTCTCAGGTCCTTATATGCTCCCCATTATCAAAGTACCTGAATGCCTCACAATGTTTAATGAATTTACCCTCACAGTACCCCACAGCCGTAGGGAAATGCTGTTACCCCGTTGTACAGATGGGGAACAGACAGACAGGCTAAGTGAGTTGCCCAAGGCCATACATACGATTGCACTGAAGAAGTCAGAGTTTCACAGATTAGTATCAGAGGGGTAGCCGTGTTAGTCTGAATCTGTAAAAAGCAACAGAGGGTCCTGTGGCACCTTTGAGACTAACAGAAGTATTGGGAGCATAAGCTTTCGTGGTTAAGAACCTCACTTCTTCAGAGGCCTCTGAAGAAGTGAGGTTCTTAACCACGAAAGCTTATGCTCCCAATACTTCTGTTAGTCTCAAAGGTGCCACAGGACCCTCTGTTGCTTTTCACAGATTAGTTATACATTGTACAAAACTTTCCTCTCAGCAGCTTTAAACTGCTATCTTTGAGTTTAACTATATCCGCGTGTTTTTTCTATTATGAGAAGAGATAAATGGGAATCATTCATACCATTTATTGTTTTGTATCCTTCTAACACATGAGGATGGAGTACCAGTTCTGAACTGTAGCCCAGGAAAAGGTGATAGTGGTGTGCAGGGGAAAGAAAAAAGCCATATTGGAGATAGCCAGGGATGGAATTTGAAGAGAGGATGTAAGCAGTCTGTTCAATGAATTTAGACATGAAGGGGAGAAAAGAGATGGGGCAATAGCTGCAGAACTACATGGGGGTCAATGGTGGGGAGATTTGTTTGTTTTAAAGGTGGGAGAGACTAAAGCATGCTTGTACAGTAGAAGAGGAGAGAGACAGGTTAATAAGGACAAAGGGTGCAGAGAAGAATGGATGAACGGGAGATTAGGACCTGGGTGGGGTTACGAGGGTAGGCTGAAGGGTTAGAGACCACCACCAGAGGATGAAAAGCTCTTGTTTCAGTGATGGGGCAATGGGGAAAGTGGTGGGGAGGAAGGGAAGGCTGAGAAGTCTAATTTTGGCAGTTTTGTCGGGGGGGGAAGGGGGGGGAAGAGAATCAGTAAGCTCCAGTGTAGAGAGTGAAGTGGGGCTGGGGAAGGTTTGAGAAAGGAGTCAAAGGTGGTGAACCAGTGAATGGGACTGCACACACAGGAATCTGGAGTGGAGAAGCAGAGGGCTTGGCTAGGATGGTAGCATAACTGAAGGAGGAGAGAGAGAACTGTAGTGGAGAAAGTGAGCATGGTCACAGAACTACTGCCAGATGTTCTGCTGTGCGAATGTGGCAGTGGAGGATGCAGATGATGGGGAAGAGCTAGGGTGGGCCTTCTGATGGGAGAGAGGGGCAAAGGAGTCAAGGGTGGAGGGGAGTGTAGAATGCAGAGAATCGACAACCATGGGCGGCAGGCAAGAGGCAGATATCCTATCTTCAGAGAGGCCAGGTGATTGACAGAGTGGGGGACTCAGTGATGAAGAGATTAGTGCTTGGTGAAGATGTGAATGGCTATCCTAGGGAATGGGAGGATTGATCCAGGTTCGCAGGTCAAAATAAGTGATCTGTTCTTTTACCAGAAGAGTTAGCTTTGTATCATCAGAGAACTTTGTCTGACCACAGTCAACTTTAGTACCAGTCAACTTCCCCCAATTTCTCCTAATTTAAACAATACACCTCCACCCTAGCCACAGAAAATTAACAAGGTGTTTCTGCATCAGAAGTATGGCTCCTCTGAATAAAATGGAGCCATTTCCTTTTGTGTAGGCTCTCCTTTCCCCAAATAGTTCCTCACTGCCTAACAAGTTTTAAACCCTCTTCTTTACATCACCATCTTCTCAGCCATAGGTGGACACTCTGAAGTATCAACGTTCAGTCAGCTTTGCACTGAAGTTTATTTCAGAGACAGCTAGCAAGGAGATCCTGAAGTGTGCATGGAGCCGAGGACACCTTCCCCAAGAAAGCTATTGGGAGTTCAGGAGAACTGATACAAGGTAAAAATAATTAGCTTAAATTTTTAGTTATCGCTTTGGAGGCCAAGACTGAACAGATTTTACAACTCCTCTACAGCCTGCAACTTGGCATAACCTGAATAGAACCAAAAGGCAAAAGGAGTATAATTCTCACCCAAGCAGCACGAAGTCCCCACTCATCTAACAGAAAACCCGGTAAGGTCCCCTATTCTCCTTGAGGAAGGCTGAAAGGTTACTAATGAGCCCAGTGTCTTCCCCCCAACGGAAACCCGCGTGAAAAGCCAGAATTATACCTTATTAGCTATTAAGCTTCAAAGACTTCAGTTTGCAGAAAACCACAATTACAATTTAATCCATGTTGGAAGATTTAACCCCACCTGCTCTGCTGGGCTGTTTGTCTCAGTGACTCATCCCATGCAGGACAAGTGCATATTAGAGGTGTTGGTTGTGTGTTGTGGGGTTGTGTTTTGTTTTTTGCTTACGTGGAAAGACTCTCCTGACCAAGGGACCCCTGCCCAGAGAGATGCAGGAGGTGCAGAGTGCCAGCAGGGGTGCATGCCACGGAACCTCCCACTTCCACCCTGGTTATGGTACAGTCACTCTCTGAAGCTATTTGGAGCAAGAGGAAACAGACTGGATTATTATAAAGCAAGTTATAATAAAATAATAATACTAATATATGGAGATATACTTATCTCATTGAACTGGAAGGGACCCCGAAGGGTCATTGAGTCCACCCCCTGCCTTCACTAGCAGGACCAAGTACTGATTTTGCCCCAGATCCTTAAGTGGCCCCCTCAAGGATTGAACTCACAACCCTAGGTTTAGCAGGCCAATGCTCAAACCACTGAGCTATCCCTCCACCCCTCACTTCTGCAAAGTTACCTCCCAGTTTGACAAAGACCAATATTCTCAGTGACACAAAAAGGGATTTTGGAACCACAGGTCCAAGGCACATGAAATGCAAGCGTCATATGGCTAAGAGGTAAAAGGCTCGTTACTGGCTGGCAAAAGTGGCCTGCTCTCATATACTGGATTATAAATGTTTACATTAAAGAACGTAGGAAAAAATTCTCAATGGTTCCAATACCAGTTCAGCCAAATCAATGCTAGAACTGGTGGGAGCACTAGTGTAGACAAGGCTCTGGCAACAACAAAGAAGAAAAAACTTACTGCTTTTACCCTTTTCATTAGGGTAAGTAGATTTTACATCCAGAAGGTTTAACAATGTTTTAGCAGTTTAACTAAGGCTGTTTAAAAATCACACCTTTTAGTTAAACCAGTGCAATTTTGTTTTGACCAGGCCTTTAAACCATGATCAAGTCACCTTTTTAACCTTCTTTTCAATAAGCCAAGTAGAATGTCTTAAGTCTCTCATGGTAAGCCATGTTTTACAGACCTCAATTCATTTTTGTGACTCTTTTCTGAAACCCCTCCAATTCTTCAATATCCCTTTGTCGTGTGGATACAAGAAGGGGACACAATATTCCAGTATGGGCTCACCAGTGCTAAATATATATGACAACCTCCCTATTCCTCCTCTATATATCCTTGTTCACACAGCCAAGTATTGCTAAACTTACTGAAAAGCAAGTCTAACTGAAATATGGTTAAAATGATTCTGGTTGCTGGAGCCTTTACACTAGCACTTGTACCAATTAGAATACCAGTTCAGCTGAACTAATAGGAATTTGGGGGATAAGTTTCCCCAACATGGACAAGGCTTAAAATATGTGCCCATACTTTTTCTGGTGTCACATAAAAGGATTAGCAGTTTTACTGCCATGCCTTTTTTTGGGGGGAAGAGGGGAGTGCAGGGAAAAGGGAGGAATGCTCAAACAACCCATTTTAATGGCATTATTATGATTCACTTCAGAACAACGAGAGAACATTTGAACGCTCCTCACACAGGAGAAGGCTGTGTTTTGCTTTCCAAAGTACTTTCACATGAACAGAAACATTAGTTTAATCAAACACACTCAAAGCATTCTGCCAACTGTAACCTGCTTCCCTGTAAGTTGCTGTCAAAGGGCACATCTGCGCAGTAATATCCCTTAAAAAGTCCACACAGTCGAGATATTTAAACATTTCGCCATCTGGGATCTAGTTTAAATCCTGCATAAAGTCTTTCAAAACAGAAGTAAAACCTACGAAGTCTTTATCCCAATTTCAGCTAGGTCCGCCCCCTCCTCTGAGGATCTGTTATCTTGTTACAGTTCAATATTTTTGTCCCAAATCCAAGCTGGACATAGCCCTTCCCACTGAGGGTCTGTCTTCTTGCTTTCCCAGCACCTCTTGCCTAGAGTTTGACCTTCTCCACCAGACTTCCCCTCTGATGACTTCCCCCTGCTGACTCGGGACCTCACAGGAGCTTTCTTACTCCTACAGTGTCTACAGGCAGCTGCAGATAACCACCCTTATAAGCCCCAGGTGCCTTCCCTCAAGTCCAGTGGGGCAGCCTATAATCAGTCCAGTTGCGCTGGACCCCACTTCCTTTTAAAGGGGCCAGTCACCCTGTGACAGATGCACAGCCCCCAGCTAAAAAACAGAACAGTGACTGCTCCCTTGGGATGGATACTTTGGCATTAGTTGGTCTGTTTTTACCTGTTGTGTGGCTCTGGGAAAACATATCTTCCTGAGTTGACAAAATCTCTGACTCCTGCAGACAAGGATCAGGTCTCTTCTCAGCGGGCAACCCACTTTCAAGCGTGTTGCAGACAGACATTTGTATCCTGCTGATCTCTTTGTGTTGTTGTGGAATTCTGGGAGAGCTAGACATAACCTCTGACCTGGGAAATTCAATTTATAGTAGTATTGCAGAACTATCATGAATATTTACCAGCCCCGGTACAAAAATCTAGTCACTTGTCCTCACCACAATGATAGCAGGAACAAATACAACATTTTTACCCATGTCAAAATACACCTGCCCAGTGTTAATATGGGGTGGGAGTAAGTAGAATTTAAAGCGGAGTTAAACACTTTATAATAAAAAGTAAACTCAAGGTTCGGATTTCAGCTCATTACATAAGTTGCAAAAACAGGTTTTAAATAGAATTTTAAAACATTACTTATTAGGGCTGTCGATTAATTGCAGTTAACTCATGCGATTAACTCAAAAAAATTAATCGCGATTAATCACAGTTTTAATCGCACTATTAAACAATAGAATACCAATTGAAATTTATTAAATATTTTGGATGTTTTTCTACATTTTCAAAAATATTGATATCAATTACAACACATAATACAAAGCGTACACCACCGTTACACTACACCAATACAAAGTGGCCACCATTCCAGGGGACATGCTTCCATGCTGATGACACTGGTTAAAAAAAATTGTGACTGAACTCCTTGGGGGAGAATTGTACGTCTCCTGCTCTGTGTTTTAGCTGCATTCTGCCATATATTTCATGTTATAGCAGTCTCGGATGATGACTCACCATGTTGTTCGTTTTAAGAACACTTTCACTGCAGATTTGACAAACGCAAAGAAGGAGGTACCAATGTGAGATTTCTAAAGACAGCTACAGCACTTGACCCAAGATTTAAGAATCTGAAGTGCCTTCCAAAATCTGAGAGGGACAGGCTGTGGAGCATGCTTTCAAAAGTCTTAAAAGAGCAACACTCCGGTGCAGAAACTACAGAACCTGAACCACCAAAAAAGAAAATCAACCTTCTGCTGGTGACATCTGATTCAGATGATAAAAATGAACATGCATCCGTCTGCACTGCTTTGGATTGTTATCGAGCAGAACCCGTCATCAGCATGGACGCATGTCCTCTGGAATGGTGGTTGAAGCACGAAGGGACATAAGAATCTTAAGTGCATCTTGTTCAGCCAGTTGCTCAGACAAACAAGTAGTAGGACTGTAGGCGCTAAAGTTTTACATTGCACTCAAAAACAAAACAGTTATGTAACAACACAAAAAAAAAAATCTATATTTGTAAGTTCTGCTTTCACAATAAAGAGATTGCACTACGGTACTTGTATTAGGTGAATTGAAAAATACTATTTATTTTATTTTTACAGTGCAAATATTTATAATAAAAATATAAAGTGAGCACGGTACACTTTGTATTCTGTTTGTAATTGAAATCAATATATTTAGAAAAAGTGGAAAACATCCAAAAATATTTATATAAATGGTATTCTATTATTGTTTAATCAATTCATTTATTAATCTTTTTAATCGAGCGATTAGTTTTTTTAATTACTTGACAGCCCTATTACTTATTGAACAGGAAGCCACTATCATGAAAATTGGACAATGCAGTGGAACCTAAAGAATATGCTTTGCCAGTTAACAGTGAAATTGGAGAGTTTCACCGTTGCAAGTTTTATAATTAAGAGTTATTAATAAACAACTTTTTTGGTTAAACAAAATTATAAAACTTTCAACAGTGAAACTCTCCAATACCCAACAGAGTATCATTAACAAACACCCGAGAGACCACAGCCCATTTCCTGAAAACAGGGACAGTGACATGGGTTTCAAAATGTCCTTTAATAAATATGTTGCTTTCTAAAGTTAAAAATGAGACACTAGTATTTTCTTCTAGCCTATTGCATTGCCACATAAAAAAATAAAAGTCATATGACCATTTCCACCCCACCCCCTTCCCAGCCAGGAAAGGATGGGAGCTCTCCTCAGCCCCCATTACTGGGCCATTTCAGCAACTTACACTGTAGGAAATTCTCAGGCAGTGTGACAGGGCACTGAGCAGGAACTGCTGAGCCAGCCCTCTGTCACTCCATCTGTCATCTCCCTTAATTGGAGCTGGTTAGACCACCTAGCCCTAATTGGGGAAGCAGAGATAGCTGCTGCCTAATTAGGGTGGGGCTGTATAAAAGCCTGGGGGGGGAGGGGACGACAGGAAGAAAGGGAAAAGGCAGGTAGTGGAAGCAGGGAGGTAGCTCTCCCCTCCTTTCTGCCTGCAGACAATAAAGGGCTACTTAGAGGGTGAAAAGGTGGTGAGAGCACAGCCTGTAAATAAACTGCATGGGTGGTTATTGAACACAGGGTCTCTTGGTCTTTATTAGCCCAACAGGGACAGGAGCCAAGAGGGCCCTGCAGCACTTCGTTACAAGCAGTAATACTTGTTGTTTTCTCAGCTTTCCTCCTTCTGCATGCCCCCACCCAAGGTGCCTACAGAGAGGGCAGTTGTTTTACCTTCCAGACTTCTCTTGCTGGCCCGGTACACCAGTGTAACTTTCTCCAGTGGACAGAGCTTCACTCCTAACTATGTGCAGCTCTAGCAGGAGACACAGAAAACAGTTACTCAATTTAAATAATCTGTGCTAACAAGTATCAATGAGTGTGCTTGGCACTTCATATTACACAGATCCCAACACAACCCTGTCATAAATTTACAATCTAATCTAGAAGGTCCATTGATAGAGAAAGCAAGAAAGGGATTGTGAGGTCTGTAGCAAAAAATAGATTCAGTGTCAGATTTTCTGGATTGTTAGAAGCTAGCTAAGAAAAGAGGTGCCCCTAGAAAGAGACAGATGTTGACACTTGGGCAACAACACAACAGTGAAGGAACAAGACCAAAGGAAACAGGAAGGCAGAATTCCCCTTCTCAAGCTTTGGGTAGCTTTAATATCCTTCCTACTCTTGCACTTCCTATCAGAGGAAACATGCCACCTACAACTCAAAAGGATGCAGAGAGAAATTTACCATCTAAGGAAAAGGTCTCTATGAACAAGACCATTTACATACCCTCATTAGGGTCATTCCTCATGGGATTAGAACAGGTAGGGACAGTGCCTGCTGGCTGAAGCTGGTGCCCTCTGCCCTCTTCACTCAATGTTGAGTCTCCCTCGAAGTCCTGGCTTTGTGAGAGTTCCAGAGCTCCAAAACCCAACTGCGATGTGCCAGAATCTAGCACCAAACATCCATAAAGAAAAAAATAATGTATGTACAAATTGCCATTAGAATTGACCCCCATTGCACACTGAAACAAAATAGTTAGCTAGCTCACAGACACCTTCCCAGAGAGAGGACCCATTAAAGTGCCTACTATAACTCTGAGCTACTACCCACTGAGACAGAAAAACTCAGCTGCTCTCAGTAGTCTACAAAAGCTGCACAGCCCCTCTTTAATAATTAAAATAAACCAATAATATAATAGGTACTGTGATGTTGTGCAGTCTATATGGTTTTATAAAAATATGACAAGTGAATATAATGTAACTAGGATATGCTTCATGCAAAAGGTCTCTTGTAAGGTATCACTACAAAGCTTATAATCTACTGTGTGATCATCCTATTTGTATAAATGTACCACTCTTGTATCTAAAACTAGAAATATGAAATATAACTCTGAGGGCCTATTGTAATTATGCAAAGTGTGGGCCATTAATGGTGGTTTGGAATCTTGATGACTCCCATTAACCAGGACCATTGTCTGTAGATGGCTGTGTTTTACCTGTGAGTCTTGCTCAATGTGCGTGCTGGAAAGTAATTTGGGGCAAGTAATTCAGACTCTGGGTCTTTGTTGCAGCAGACGGGAGTGTCTGTCTCAGCAAGACAGGGGGCTGGAGTCCTGAGCTGGCAGTGAAAACAGGGACAGAAGTAGTCTTAGCACATCAGGTGGCAGCTCCCAAGGGGGTTTCTGTGATCCAACCCGTCACAGGTTGAATGACTGACATTAAAAAGCCCTCATTTGCCAACAAGTTACCAAACAACGGAAATAACTGTGGTAATTCAGCCTCCAAGTGTAGCACTTGTGGGTAAACGCTAACATTTAATGACAGCCATCACATTAAGTATCCTTTATTGCTAGCATAACAAACTTTTAGAAAAACCCAACTATATTCTAATGATCTGGCTACTTCCATGCCCTCCTAAGCCCCTTCCTGTCCTGAAGACCTTAGCCAGTGCAAGGATAAGAACTACTCCACTGACATTTGAGAGGGTGTATGGGTGGGTAGAAAACTCATGGTTTTCAAACACAGGGCACACGATCAGTATTGATTTCTAAAGCCCCCAAAGTATTTGGGGATGAGCTCTCTAAGCAAATTGTTGATTTTTTAACAGTTGCTTCATATTATCTTAATCTGATGGGAAACAGTGAACCTGCTGAAGGGGAAAATTATATAAATGCACACACATGCTAATGGAGCTCCAAGCAGATTTTAATGCTCTGAGGAAGTCACTGAAGAGTCTAGAGCAGAATTACCTTCAGCACCCGGCAAGTGGGTAGTGCAGTGTGAGGCATCTTCACCTGTTTCCTCAGCAGCAGCTGCTACTATCCCAGGAACCCTGCAGTGGAGAGAAGAGATGATCTGGACAGTTAGAAATATAGCACACTGGGGTTTTTTTCAGGCTGTTTTCTTAAGTTTATTTTTGTTCACACATGGGTCCCTCAGCATCTTAAAAAAAAAAAAAAAAGAAAAAAAAAGAAATCGCTGTCCCCTGAATTCAGGGCTGTTCCTCAGTACATCTGAACCATCCCAGAGGATCTCTCAGAGTTCCAGGAAATGTGCTAAATTTCACAAATAGGATTTTCTGCTGCATTCTGAATTGATTCGCTATTGTACTGTTACACATCAGTTAACCCCAGCGGCAGTGGCGTTCCAGCCTATGCCACCACATAAGGGGGAAGGTCACTAAAATAATCCCTCTAAGACAAACAGAAATGGAGATGGGGGTGGAGGCAAGGGCAAGGAATATTCTATCCACCTGTTGTTCTTGGTAGGCTGAGGCAATCGATCAATAACTTGGCTGAGTGAACCAGTTGTGTCCAGATGGGTAGAACTGTCCGTGGACTCTGAAAACATAATAGACCATTAGAATGGAAGAGAGGCAAACTTCTGGCTATAGGGACGGACATTGAGGAGCGAGGAAGTCAGCAGCGCTCTGACAATAACAGCTCACTGTTATACTTGCTTAGCCCACTCACCCCTTCCATGGTCACATGCCTTGATACTCAGCTCTTCACAATGATTCCCAAAGCCCTGGTACCATCCTCTCCAAAGCCAGCAACCCCCAAATGTCATCAACACAAGCATTGCTCTAAAATTCATTCTCCTGCAACCGGAGAATGTTAACTTCTCAGAGATAAATAAAAGGTAAAAGTTACTTGTACTCCCTCACCTGTGAGCGGCTTTTCCTCATGGCCTCTGTCTTCTCCTCCTCCACCAGCAGCCAGTTTGCTACCCTGAGGACTGGTCATTATCTCCTGTAAAACACATGTACCTGATTTCTGCATCTCCCATTCTTCATTAGACACCTGGAGAGAATTCAGCCTAAATTGAGCTTACTTCTCCCACACAGCCCAAGCAAACTACATATCAACACACATCTACATAGAAACTTGTATTTCACTTCCTTCCTACCTCCCTCAAAGGAACTTTCACTCACCAGTACTGGGCTCTGGCAGTTGGGAAGAGGTAGGGCTAGCAGCCTGAGGCAGCCATGAGCAGTGTCCTCTATCACTGCACTCTCTGGCTGGGAGTCCTCAACTATCAAGCAGGGAGTGTCCTGCTGAGAGAAGCCTAAATCTAGCTGGCTCTGGCTGGGGTCCATCCACTGCCCTAAAGAGAGAAGACAAAGGGGTCAATGCAGCTAGAACTTGCTGCAGGTACTGTGGAAGTTATTCTGATTCCCTCTGGTGCCTAGGCAGATACAGGAGATGGATACTAGCACATGAAGGAACCCACCCAAACTAGAGCTTCGAGCTCTCACATCCCTCCTCGGGTAGCACCGGTGGCCAATCCCACACCTCCCCCCCTCCCATCCGGCATCATACTCCCTGCACGCATGACATCTCCCCCGTCCCCTCTGACGGCTCCCACCTCCCCTCGGGGACTGCACGGCTAGGAGGGACTAGAGCCCCGGGAACAACCGGGCCCTGGGTTTGGGCCCGCACACGGCTGTCCCTCACGAGCGGCCCGGCTCACACGCCCACTCCCGGAGGGAGACCGGAGAGCCAGGGTGACCAATCAGGACGGGGTAATCAGGCCCTGTATCAAACAAAGCCCCTAACAGCGGGGCGGCCCCAGGAACCAGGGCACGTCTGGGCGCCCCGCCCCCCAAGGAGGGCCGCGTTTGGCTGGGCCCCGCCGCTTGCCTGCTTCCCGCGGCTGCTCATGCTTCAGCCTCGCTGATGGGCGCCGCTGCCGCAGCACGTCCCGCCCCACGCACGGCTGCGTGGTTACCACAACAACGCAGAGCTTCCTCCCCGCCCCCTCCGGCTCCAGAGGCAGAGACTGGAGCAGGCCGGCCGGAGCTGGGGGCGGGCACAGTCACAGGCCCGGGGCGGCTGCCGAGGAAGAGAGGCGAGGCCGCCCGCGGTGCGCGCTCCCAGGGAGCGGCTTGGCCCTGCGTCCCGCAAGCCCCGGGCCAGGTGTCGTACAGGAAACTGCTCCCTGTAGCAATGGGCGACTTGGAGTGTACTGAGCATGCGCACATGAACTGAGCATGCTCAGTAACATCTGCTGAAGCCACTGCCCTTCCCCCTGCCCTTGTTCGCGGTAAGAGTCTGCGGCCCAAAGGGGACAAATCCGAGGCGGGGGATGGCCAGGATCTGAGCAGGGGATGAAAACCGACTGAGGGGGTCAAGCAGCTAGAAGCAGAGATGGAGTTAAGCCCAGGGGTGAGGTGCTGCCAGAGGGTGGCGCTCTGGCTGAGGGTAAAACCCCCGCACAAGGGGGTAATAGTGACCCTGGTGGACTGAGACACCAGTGTTTGGCAAAAAAATAGGCCAGGGAGCAGAGGGTTTTTTGGCATAGTCACACAAACTGAGCATGCTCAGTAAAATCTGCTGAAGCCACTGCCCTTCACCCTGCCCTTGTTAGCGGTAAGAGTCTGGTGGCTGCTTTTTAGAGATTACAAAAGGGCAAAGGGGACACATCAGAGGCGGGGGATGGCCAGGATCTGAGCAGGGGATGAAAACTGACTGAGGGGGTCAAGCAGCTAGAAGCAGAGATGGAGTTAAGCCCAGGGGGTGAGGTGCTGCCAGAGGGTAGCGCTCTGGCTGAGGGTAAAACCCCAGCACAAGGAGGGTAGGGGGGGTAACAATTACCCTGGTTGTGATGACACAAAAAGCGTCCTCTCAGAATTCCCTACTGTGGGTGCACTGAGCATGCACATCCCTTGGCCCATGCCGCTTCCCACTGCCCCCATTGGCCCGAGACGGCGAACCGCGGCCAGTGGGGGCCGCGATCAGCCGAACCTGCCGCGTCAGCAGGTAAATAAACTGGCCCGGCCCGCTAGGGTGCTTACCCTGGCGAGTCACGTGCCGAACGTTACCGACCCCTGGTCTACAGGACCTTAGTGTAAAATTTGCTTTAAAAATATTTCATTAGTGAGCTGGTGAATAGGGTGACCAGATGTCCCGATTTTATAGGGACAGTCCCAATATTTGGGGCTTTGTCTTATATAGGCACCTATTACCCCCCACCCCGTCCCGATTTTTCACACTTGCTGTCTGGTCACCTTACTGGTGAAGCTTATAAAATCACATCTCTAAAAAATCCTTGCATAGATTTTTAGATGCACAATCATCTTTAGCCTTAAATGCTTGGATCTTCAGACATATGGTTTTTTAAATAAATTCTTCAAAAGACCCCCCTTATCTAAAATACACATTTTAATTACTATAGTAAAAAAACTTTTACTTCCAAAGTCTTCCTGTCCTTTCTGTCCATCCATTTCTCTCTTCACCCCCTCTCCCCTCTCCCCCCCCCCCCCCCAATTGAAAGAAGCAACAGCCCTTTGCTTCCAGATAGCTGGACAAAGAGTTTCCCTTTCTTTACTTCTGACTATCTGATGAACTAGTTTTAAGCAAATTCAGTACCTTAGTACGATATAAAATCCTTTGTTATGCCTAAAATCTTTGGAAACATATTTTTTAAAGTTGGTGAAATTTCATAAACATGTGTATTGTTATGGAGATATCACACAGTAAATTAGTGTTCCCTTTTTTTAAAAGCAATGAACATTGTTATGAACACACTAAACCTTTTGTGACTGATTAATTTAAAATAAAGTCTGTTTCAGTGAGTTAAATATGTAGTAATCTGGAATGATTACTTTCTGAAGGCTTAAGAGTACATTTAAAATATAAAATCAGCTTAGAAATACTGATTAAGAAAATGTAAAACAGAGAAGAGCTGCATCATGTATTCCATAATATTTAATGTTGTATTCAGCAAGACAGCTGACTCACCCTTACTACAAAGTTTTTGCAAATAAATGTCTGACAAACTTCAGGGCATATCAAAAAACCTGTGACTGATATTTTTTATTCCCAAGTTTAGTGCTTTTAATTAGGTACCTTCTGCATGTCCATTCTGCATGAGGGAGAAGGTACAGGGGTTTCTGCGGGGAACTGTGACTCTACGCCACCATGAGGCGGGCCAGGCACCTTATTATTCTTTCTGCCTTGTCCCTCTGACCCTGCCCCCGCCAGGCTGCAAGCTCAGGCTGCCGTCGGGCATAGAGGCACCAGTTTAATATTACTGCATAGGTCCCCATAAATCCTAAGGACGGCCCTGGGGGCGCCAAAAAGCAGTGCCCTGGCTCGGCAGGGAGGAGCCGCCTTCCGGAGGCACCGGAGAGCCAGAGCGTCAGCGGTGAGCCCTAGCCATGGAGGAGCCGGCGCGGCACAGGATGGCAGGAGCCCTGCAAAGGCAGCGGCGCCGCTAGCGGGGAGCAGCCGCACCCCCCACCCCTCCTGCCTAGGCTGCAGCCTGGCGCCTCCCCCTCCGGGGGGGGGGCTCCTGCAGGCTGCAGCAGATGCATGTGGGCAGAGGCCCCCGTGCGCCCCCCAGCTCCCTCCTTGCCACGCTCAGGCTCTGCGGCTCCCAGGCATGTGAGTCTTTGCCTTAATGATACTCTGACACAATACTTTCCAGATCTGTTCAATGCTGTGGAACCGCCAGTATTCCCTTTTATCAATTCTGAAAAGCAACAGATTTAATTTCACTGAGTGCCCTCTTTTTCTGCTATTGTGGGAAGGAGATGAATTAGACCACTTAAGTTCTCAAAGGGTTAAGTGTTCATAGGCCTTGTGCTAACCCTCTGCACAGGGGCAAATTTTCCCTAGTAAAATCTTTATGCAACTCTGTAGTGTTGTCTACACTATGCAAATTACTCACTGATGATGACAGATGTCAACAATGGGTTCTGAACACTGTTCAACTGCAAGGCCCTGTCTATATTACTAGATCATGTTAGCAAAATATTCAGCACTACCAAGTTCAGCCACATCAGTGGGAGCTCTAGGGTAAATACAACTCCAGTGGCTTCCAGCCTTTTCAGTGCTGTGTCAGTTAAAGCACAATTTAGCACAATTAATTGACTTGGTGCTAAAAATGCCAAAAGCACTGAAAATTAATCTGCCAAGAGTCCCAAGTCTAGGTAAGGAAAAAAAGTAGTCAGCATCATTTCTGGTAGTGTAGTTAAAACTTTAACCTTGGTCTCTCTTTGTTATTTGTATTCCCATAGGACCTAGGAGCCCTAGTAATGGATTATTGTGCCAGGTATCAGGTGCCTGCCACAATTTTTCCTTTTCTACACCTGCAGTTGAACTAGTGTTGAACAGTTTAAGTGTTCTCATTGCAGACATTAATAGTCAATAATGGATAATTTTCATAGTCCAGGCAAAGCTTATGAGTATGACCTCTCCAGGAGCTTGTACAAGACAAGATTGTGGTGGTGTCCAGCCAAATAGCACCAGATTATGATATTTCTGAAAAAAACAAAGCTCAGGAATTTCACTGGAAAATGGTGGGGTATGGGGGAGCTGTCAGGAGAATGCTAGAGCTCCATCATTAAACACTCAAGTAAGCAACCTTAACTCTGCCATTACTATAGAGCAGTCTAATTACATGATCATAACTATTTCTCAAATACTCTTTTTCCTATATGCTTGTAAGGTGCATCTTGTGTGGTGTGTAGTAAGTAAAGCAAGAGCCCTTCCATCATTCACTGTGCAAATAGTTAGGTGTGTTTCATGACTGACTGATAGTAGCAATTTTCCAGTGCTGCTACTGGCCTCCCCTGCTTCACTGCATCAGATTGCTGGGTCTTGTCTTTATTTTCAAGGCCCTGCAGGACTGTGTTCCTCCTCACTCAGGCAGCCTCACTTGTTATGATGTCACTTCACCTTGTCAGTAATGCCAGTCTAGATGCCCTTTTTACCCATATTTTTCCACACTTCCCTCTATGCTTGGAGTGCCCTCCTTGAGCTGAACCACAACCCTTTCCTGAAGACCCAATTCTTCTATTGGAGAAGTTTCTGTCTAAAATTTCCATTTTTAATTTCAATATTATTTACTACAGAAACCATGAACTAAGTATCCATATGATCTTATAAACTCTCCCTCCTGTCTGATTTGTTACATCCTATATCCCTCATGTATTGTTTCTGAGTTTTGTTTGTAAGCTCTTTGGAGGCAACAATCAAAGTTTATCTGCATCAGGATATGCTCAGCACTCTTTAAGGTATTGTAAAACAACAATAATATACACGTAAGGGTGTAGGAAAGTGTTTGATATGTTCTGTCTGAGAACCAGTACATGAGTATGTAATTAAAGACATTGTAATAATTTATATGTGAAGGGGGCAGAGTTAAAGGTTCACCTTAAGCACTCATATTTAGTGAATCTGAAAGTTAACTGAACCTTAAAGTTGGATTAACAATCTTTTGTATTTAATCTAATATTTCATTTTTCTAAAAAGTTAACTTTCTAGTTTTTTCTCTTATAAAGAAAGAGGTTTTATTTCTTCACTATAGAAGTTAATGAGCTGCTGCCCTAAGATTCAGCTTAAAGCCTGTCTCCAGCCAAACAATACTCAGCCCTCCCCGTTCCTATTTGTCTCCAAGGGACCACTGTCCATGCTGTATAGTGATAACATTTCAAATTAAAAAAAAAAAAAAAACACTCAGCAGAAGACAACGCACAAAACACTGGTCAATATATCACCGTCAGTCTATAAAGTGACTTCTCTGGAAATTGCACCAAAGATTTAGGGTGGGATCTGGCCAGGTTTATTTTTGCCCTCTTTTCTTAGGCCTGGTCTACACTATGAGTTTAATTTGAATTTAGCAGCGTTAAATAGAATTAACCCTGCAACCGTCCACACAACGAAGCCATTTATTTCGAAATAAAGGGCTCTTAAAATCGATTTCTGTCAAGGAGCTCAGACAAGCCTATCAGAAAACAAAGGAGGCAAACGGTCGCTCCGGGTCAGAGCCGCAGACATGCCGCTTCTACGCTGAGCTGCATGCAATTTTAGAGGGGGCCGCCACCACTACCCCACCTCTGACCGTGGATTCCGAGGCGGGGGTAATCTTATCAGCCACACCTGAAGATTCTGCGGATGGGGAAGAGGAGGAGGAGGACGAGCTTGCGGAGAGCACACAGCACTCCGTTCTCCCCAACAGCCAGGATCTTTTTCTCAGCCTGACTGAAGTACCCTCCCAAGCCAGTACCCAAGACCATGACCCCATGGAAGGGACCTCAGGTGAGTTTACCTTTTAAAATATAAAACATGGTTTAAAAGCAAGCGTTTTTTAATTATTAATTTGCCCTGAGGACTTGGGATGCATTCGCGGCCAGTACAGCTACTGGAAAAGTCTGTTAACATGTCTGGGGATAGAGCGGAAATCCTCCAGGGACATCTCCATGAAGCTCTCCTGGAGGTACTCCAAAAGCCTTTGCAGAAGGTTTCTGGGAAGTGCATCCTTATTCCGTCCTCCAAGGTAGGACACTTGACCACGCCATGCTGGTAGCAAGTAATCTGGTATCATTGCCTGACAAAGCCTGGCAGCGTATGTTCCTGGTGTTTGCTGGCATTCAAGCAACATCGTTCTTTATCTCACTGTGTAATCCTCAGGAGACTGATATCGCTCATGGTAACCTGGTTGAAATACGGGAATTTAATTAAGGAGACAGAGGTGGCCGTTCCTACTGGGCTGTTTGCCTGTGGCAGAAAAGAAATCCTTCCCTGCAGTTAGCCAAGGGGGGGGGGGGAGAATTGGTGCTGAGCTTTTCGCCTTTGGCAAGCAGGGATCTTCCCTGATACCAGCCACGCGGTGGGGGGAGGGGTACAGCGATCATCCCAGATAATTCAGGGAGGGGGAGGGTTAGTTTGTTTTTTGCTGCTGAACGTTAACAGGAAAACCGCAGCAGTCAATGGGCTTTGCTTGGTATGTGGGAAAGGAGAGCGCAGAAGCCGAAAGACAATGGCTTACCATGGCCGCATGCAAGCCAAATTCTGTTGCCCGGACCTGCGTCTGTGATCTCTAACACCAAAGCCACAGGCACTCAATATTAAGATGAAAAATGCGACCTTGTACTGAAATCACATGTGCTATGTAATGTGAATAGTGTTGTTCACCATGAAAGAGTATAAGCATTGTTCTGTAAAATGTATCATTTTAAAAACTTCTCTCCTTTTTTCATCCCTCCAGCAGCTGCAAATTTTTCAAGCCTCCCTCCTCCGGCCCGAAGGCTATCTCAGATAAGGCGGCGGAGAAAGAGGACGCGAGATGAGATGTTCTCGGAAATAATGGAATGCACCCACAATGAAAGAGCTCATTTGAATGAGTGGAAGGACATGGTATCTAAGTACAGGAAAGATGCCAGTGAACGTGAGGTCATGAGGGACGCTCGAGATGAGAGGTGGCAGGCTGCAACGCTGGGGCTGCTGCGTGATCAAACGGACATGCTCTGGCGTCTGGTGGAGCTTCAGGAACGGCAGCAGGATAACAGAGTGCCACTGCAACTGCTGTATACCTTCCTCCCCCCTCACCATGTTCCATAGCCTCTTCACCCACACGTGTAAGAACGCGGGGGGGAGGCTCCATGCACCCTCCCACTCCACCCCAGTGGACAGCCCAACTAAAAGGCTGTCATTATATTGAATTTTTTCAGTGGCCTTTTACTTCCCTCCTATCCTCCTCCTAAACCTCACGCAGGTTACCTTGTCGGTTCTCTCCCTATGTTTATAATCAATTAATAAAGAATACATGATTTTTAAATGATAGTGACTTTATTTCCTTTAAAAGCAAGCTGTGATTTAAGGGGGGAGGATGGTTTGCTTACAGGGAATGAGTCAATCAAGGGGGCTGGTTTTCAACAAACAGAACTTTCACACCGCAGCCTGGCCAGTCATGAAACTGGTTTTCAAAGCTTCTCTGATGCACAGTGCTTCCTGGTGTGATCTTCTAATCGCCCTGGTGTCTGGCTGCGCATAATGAGCAGACAGGCGATTTGCCTCAGCCTCCCACCCCACCATAAAGGTCTCCCCCTTACCCTCACAGAGATTGTGGAGCACACAGCAAGCAGCAATAACAATGGGGATATTGGTTTGGCTGAGGTCTGACCGAGTCAGTAACGAGCACCAGCGATCTTTTAAATGGCCAAATGCACATTCTACCACCATTCTGCACTTGCTCAGCCTGTAGTTGAACAGCTCCTGACTTGTGTCCAGGCTGCCTGTGTATGGCGTCATAAGCCATGGCATTAAGGGGTAGGCTGGGTCCCCAAGGATAACTATAGGCATTTCAACATCCCCAACGGTTATTTTCTGGTCCGGAAAGTAAGTCCCTTGCTGCAGCCGTTTAAACAGAATAGTGTTCCTGAAGACGCGAGCGTCATGAACCCTTCCCGGCCAGCCCACGTTGATGTTGGTGAAACGTCCCTTGTGATCCACAAGTGCTTGCAGCACCATTGAAAAGTACCCCTTGTGGTTTATGTACTGGGTACGCTGGTGCTCCGGTGCCAAGATAGGGATATGGGTTCCATCTATCGCCCCACCACAGTTAGGGAATCCCATTGCAGCAAAGCCATCCACTATGACCTGCACATTTCCCAGAGTCATTACCTTCGTAGCAGCAGCTCAGTGATTGCTTTGGCTACTTGCATCACAGCAGCCCCCACAGTAGATTTGCCCACTCCAAATTGATTCCCGACTGACCAGTAGCTGTCTGGTGTTGCAAGCTTCCACAGGGCTATCGCCACTCGCTTCTCAACTGTGAGGGCTGCTCTCATCTTGGTATTCTGGCGCTTCAGGGCAGGGTAAAGCAAGTCACAAAGTTCCATGAAAGTGCCCTTACGCATGCGAAAGTTTCGCAGCCACTGGGAATCGTCCCACACCTTCAACACTATGCAGTCCCACCAGTCTGTGCTTGTTTCCCGGGCCCAGAATCAGCGTTCCACGGCTATAACCTGCTCCATTAACAGCATGATCTCCAAAGCACCGGGGCCCGCGGTTTGATAGAATTCCATATCCATGTCCTCATCACTCTCGCCGCCGCGCTGTCATAGCCTACTCCGCGCCGCCTGGTTTTGCAGGTTCTGGTTCAGCATAAACTGCACGATAACGCACGAGGTGTTGACAATGTTCATGACTGCTGTCTTGAGCTGAGCGGGCTCCATGCTTGCCGTGGTATGGCGTCTGCACTGTTCACAAGCACAATATTTTTTAGATTATTCCCAGAATCATAAAAATTCTACATGTATGAGTATATACTGGCCCCTAGAGGGTGCCCTGATGTCAATGTGTTTTCCTCGGAGAATGTTGTATTCCAGGGGCTGGGAATGACACTTTCCCACCCAGCTCTATTCTTATTCAAATAAGAATAACCCATAAGTAGCTACCACTTTTTTAAATAGTTCTTTAAAGTTGAATTGAAATGCTTTTCAAAATAAATAAATTCTCCAGGGCATACAAAAACATGTAAGATCTGACAACATTACAGAGTGCTGGACTTGCTTTACAGTTACAAATAAATTCATTCAAAAGTAAACAAAGGTTTTTACCTGCTGAGATCTGAGTTAAGGGTTTTGTGTTTCTCCTTCAAGAATTGCTGGTATCACCAAACCTAAAGCAACAGAGCAGAAAGTAGCCTTCCTTCTAGTGCTTTAGATCAGTGGCTCTCAACCTTTCTAGATTCCTATACCCCTTTCAGGAGTCTGAATTGTCTTGAGTACCCCCAAGTTTCACCTCACCTAAAATTTACTTGATTACAAAATCAGACATAAAAATACAAGTGTCACAGCACACTATTACTGAAAAATTGCTTACTTTCTAATTTTTACCATATAATTATAAAATAAATCAAATGGAGTAGAAATATTGTACTTACATTTCAGTGTATAGTACATAGAGCAGTATAAACAAGTCATTGTCTGTATTAAACTGTAGTTTGTGCTGACTTTGCTAGTGCTTTTTATGTAGCCTATTGTAAAACTAGGCAAATATCTAGATGAGTTGATGTACCCCCCGGAAGACCTCTGCATACCCCCAGGGTTACGTGTACCACTTGGTTGAGAACCACTGCTTTAGATGTCAGTGATGCCATCAACTCCTGCAGGAGAAACACAGATTCCAGAAGCCAGTTCCTGAAAGGAAAGTAAAACAGGAAAATTTTTAAATATTATTATAAAATATTCTCATTTATAATTTTTAAAGCCACTAATTTTTGGTCTAAATTATTACTTTAATCAGATTTTGTATATATTTAAAGGGCTGTTTAGTTTGCCTTTAATTAAGTTGAATTACAGTGGAATCAAGCTACCATACTTACAAGAATATGATCAGCTTACCAATAGTTAATGAACTCTGTCAAATGCTATGCTGCTCTTGAAACTGTGGAATACCAAGAGGAGGTTGGAGTTGATAGCATATGTAATGCAAGCCAATTCACTTTTGTGTAGTGTCCTTCATACAAAAGATTTTTTTAAATGTAGGTCTGTATTACTGCAGCATATGTAGATCCATAAATATGACAAATAGATTAATAAACACATGTTTATCATACATGCAAAAGACAGATTAATGCAACCTAGTCAGATTTTCATCACACAAACATTAGGAAATTCAGAATTCTCAACAGTTTAGCTTTCCTGTTGGACATATTACCATAGGGTCTTTTATTATACAATCAAAACATCTACAGTAATACAAAATGCTATGTATGTGCATCTAAGGTTGTAAGTTAAATAGAAATAAATTTATTTGGACAGTCTTACTGGAGAAGAATTAACAATATTCATCTTACAAGCCTACAAGTCAGCAACCATGATGAGGATAGTCATTCCTAATGGTCACAGCTGGACTCAGGAGTCCAGTATGAAGTTGGAACAAGACCAGAGTGAGAGCAAAGCTAGAGCAGGCTAAGGTTTGGCACATCCACTGCTATTCTCAGACAGGAGCAAGTTCACAGCTCTCAAGTAACATTCATCAGGGTGAGCTGCTCTGCTGTGCCGCCTGTGAGGCTTATATACCTACCCTAAAAGTCACCAGACCATCTCCTGGGTTGTGGATTGGCTGGTGCCTAGCACAGGAATGACTTATTAGTGTACATGGCTTAATCAGGCTCTAGTTCAGGGATGACTCATCACCTTACAGCTGCAGTAAGACAAAATGAAAGGAAGATAACAACAGCAAGTATTTTGCAACTTTAACTCTAGCAGTTGCTAACAGCCCCCACTTGCTCAAAGGAACTGCACTTTCCTCCATATGCCTAGCAGCGTGTGCAGATACTTTGAGCAGGTGGGCTGTTAGCAACAATTAGAGTAAAGGTTGCAGAATACTTGGTTATAATCTTCCATTTTTGCATATTAATAGTTTTCCAATGCATTCACCTTTGGATCAAATATTTTCTATGCTTGTTTTCTGCCTGAAGGTGAATTGTTTATTTTAACATAAATTACATTGTTTCAACCATTTTTAATTGTGGAAAAATGAACAAATAGTTTTCTTGCATTAAAAATTTCAAGCCGTAGAATCTCTTTCCATGTTTCCAAGTTGAAACTTTGCCTGGATATAGTCCTCTGAGGATTAGTGCTTTTGCTTAGTTTGAAAAATAATTGTTTTTATTTTACAAAGCTAAGAGACTTTGAAAATTGTATACTGAGAACATGCAGTAGCTTGGGGGGCGGGGGGGGGAAGGGGTTGTTAAGAGGTATGTGCTTAGGTCTTAACACTGATGGAAACTAAGTGTGTTCAGGATCTCACAGGAGACACTGAGCATCTCACAGGGCCTTTTATAAGAGAGTAGTGGAGAGGGAAGAGGTGCCCTGACAAATCACCTAAGATAGTGGTCCCCAACCTTTTTTGTCTGGCACCACGGAGGACCATGGCAGCGGACGAGCATCCGCCGAAATGCCACCAACAAGCGGCAACATTAATAGGTGTCACCGTCGAAATGCCACCGAGAAGCAGCGTCATCCAGAGGCGACGTCGCTGGATGACGCTGCTTCTCGACGGCATTTTGGCGGATGCTCGTCTGCTGGCCAGTACGCGGGTCCACTTAGACACCCCGGCAGGCGCCATGGTGCCCGCGGGCACCGCGTTGGGGACCCCTGACCTAAGAGGTCGGTGAGGAGCAGTGGGTGGTTTGTCAGAACAGAGAGCCTTTCCTCTTTGCGTCTCTCTCCACAGACCCTTCCCAACCTCATCCAAGAAACCCCAGTATAAATGGCAGCACAGCTCCAACCATTTCTACTGGGAAATGCTGTCAAAGTTAAATAATATTATCAAATTTAATCATTTTCAGCATCAAAACCTAAAGCTGTTCTGCTGGTTACTAGGATGGCAATCAGGGTTCAGTCTCATCATATGACTGCCTACAAATTTGGGGGAGACCTGATGATTCTTCTTTAACACTGTAAACATTTTGCCACTAAAAACCCTTCAAGTTTAGAAGGAACTCTACTTCCTGAGCCTTTGATTCCTAGTAATCCTGTGCACTTTAAAACAAAGTTAGCCCTGTAGACACAGATTCTGATGGAAAGTTCTCGCTCTTTACAAGTTCCCCTGGACTTTCTACTTTAAACGTTTCTTGCATAGATTCATAGATTTCAAGGCCAGAAGTGACCATTATGATAATCTAGTCTAACCGCCTCTATAACACAGGCCATAGAACTTCCCCAAAATAATTTCTATATCATAGCTTTCAGAAAAACATCCAATCTTGATTTAAAAGCATTATGCAGTTCGCCACTTCTACAAAAGAAAGTGGACGTACACCAGCTTTTGTAACCTGAGCAGATTTCCTGAGCACTTCAAACAAAACACACTGTTTTAGGTAAAATATAGAACAGATTTATTAACTACAGAAAGATAGATTTTAAGTGATTATAAGTAGCAAGCATACAGATAAAAGTTGGTTACCTAAGAAACAAAACTAAATTCACAGTCTGAATTCTACAATCTAAATGGGATTTGAATTAAGCAGTGTCTCACCCTGACAGATGGTATAAACAGGTTGCAGATCTTCAATATACAGGCTGGAACTGCCTCCCAGCCTGGGATGACCCTCCCCGGTTCAAAGTCTTTGTCCTCCAGATGTGTTTCCAGGTGTTCAGTTATGGGGGGAGTGACCGTCTTTTACAGTTTCTTTCAAATTGCAGGAAAGATCTATGCTTGTGAGGTGGAGTCCACCCTCATTGGTCAAGCAGTCTCCATTGTCTACGTGTTCTCTCTGAGAAGTCTTCTGGGATGGCTGTGGGGAAAGTGAATTTCCTTTAATGGGTGATCAGTACATCTGATTACTCCATTGTTGTACCTGAAAGGCTGCTTGTGGGTGTTCCCAATCTCACAACATATTTCAGTAACACACACATAGCAATACTTCATAACGTCACATATAATCCAACATGTTATTAATGTTCAACAAATCAAGACTTTAAAAATGATATCTCACAAGGCATACTTTGTATAAAACGTAATTATATGACAATGGTGAATATGGCAGTTTCAGGGTGCCACTTGGAGGTACAGAATGTCGCTCCCTTGCCTATAGATTAAGTTAATCCAGTTGTAACCTGGAGCAAAACAACAGGATTATGGGCTAGGGTGTAAATTAGGTGACTGAACAGCAGATGAAGAAAGAGAACATTAAAATATAGAGTACAACATCCATTCTTCAGTGAAAAGATATCTCTGTCTGGAAACTACTTCCTGTTCTGAGTTTGATATCTAAGATAAACAGAGAAATTTGCTCTGTTTTCATGTTCACCCAACAACACACTGAGCAAGACTAGAGGAGATGACAAGACATGACACCTGCTTTACTTTACTTTCCCTTCATGAAGGTGAAATCATAAGAGCTTTACATCTCGTCCAGTAATCCCCTCCCTAAAGGTCTTGTAGAAGTCAGAACATTTACAGTCCTGGTTACAAATTAGCTGATTTGCACTGTATCACCACTTCGCTGTCAGACTGTCTCATCTCTGCTCAGTCCAGAACCTATCTTTTCCCTTGTTTGGCTTTTGCTCTGTCTTTTTCTCTCCTGCATTTGTGAAGACTTCACAACTAAAACTCCCATCCAAGCCTTAATCATCTCCTGTCTTGACTAGTGCATCCTCCTCCTTGGCTTTCCTGACACCAACATAACCCTTTTTCAATCAACACAAAATACATCTGGAAAGAACAACTTCCTTGGCTGTTACTCTGACCATATAACCCCTCAACTCCACCTATGAATCCACCTGCTGACTTCTTGCCCTGGCTCTAGAAATTGTGAAGTCAAGAAGAAGAATTCATCATAATCATATCATCATGTTCCTATTACAACTCTGGCATTTAAGAATGTTCCAGTATTGCAGGCTTGGATGGCAGATCATTCTCATACACATTTTTGTAAGGATGAAGTTGTCCTAAAATATCATGCCAAATTCTTGCCTATGATGTTCATGGATTTTTATTTAAATCAGACCATTTATGGAACCAGTCACATGGTGGAGAAAATATTGCATACTGAAGTAACTTTTGTCCTCCAAATATGTTGCCTCCATAGATTCACACTAATCTTCCCTCTTCC
Organism: Chrysemys picta bellii; assembly: GCF_011386835.1. Taxonomy (NCBI): domain Eukaryota; kingdom Metazoa; phylum Chordata; order Testudines; family Emydidae; genus Chrysemys; species Chrysemys picta. Next base: position 322,581 of record NC_088800.1, read on the forward strand.
CCTTCAACCTGGAGATGTAAAGGATATACCCACGGTTAGAGAGAAGCTAAGTGACAATTTGGGGTGAACCTTTTATACAGTGTGCCCTAGAATCCTGGAACAGAGCAGCGGCCATCCACACACACACTGTGATAAAGTCAGTTTGCCCCGGTCAGTGTCAGGTAATCTGTTCCTTAGTTTCCTCTCACACACTGGACTAATCAAAAATCCTTCCCTTCTAAGGTGAACAAATGTTCCGAATAAAAGAAAAATGCATAGTTCTTCACCCCCTCCTACAGGGGTTCTCCTACTCTTGTAAGAGGAATCAAACCATCCTTCATCCTCTAGTTGGTATCATGAAGAGGTCCCTTGCCCTGGAACCCTAAATCATACAGTAGCTGTGTGCCCTAACCCCAAAACTGCCCTGCTTCATTGCTTTCCTGGGCTTCTTCCCACAATGCATCTTGGTTTAGACCTTCTCCCTGGCCTTTCCCCGCAAGTCCTCTTCCAAACCCCTCAAAGCTCCTTTTCCAGTCTTGTTCTCCAAAAGGCCCCATAACTGATCTTATCTAGACCCATAGTTCTTGAGAACTTTCACCAATCAGTTACTAGCACTCCTCTTTTCAGTTCTACCTCACTGGAGAGACCCACACCAGATCTTGCTTTGTCCCTTGTGTTTTTCCTTCTGAAAGAAAGGCTGCTTCTTACTCAGTTCTGCCCGCTTACTCAGCAAACCTTACTTCCTACCTGCCGTGACATGACCCCCGGCTCTACAGTTCTCAGAATGCCTACTCTTCAAGGGCCAGACGATATGCTAGATCAAAGCTTACCCTTAAATAGAAGCCTGTGACACTCATCCAGTTGCTTTGAAATGGGTTCCTTTGGGCAAGTGATCTCACCATGGAGATCTATCAAGGCCATGCAGTTGGAGAACAAAAGTCACATTAGTAATTAACTTCTCCTTAAAGATCACTCTCCTTATAGTGTGTATGGTAACACCCATTGTTTCAGGGTGTGTGGGTGTGGGTGTGTGTGTCTTCCTACTGTATTTTCCACTATATGCATCCGAAGAAGTGTAGCCCACGAAAGCTTATGCTCAAATAAATTTGTTAGTCTCTAAGGTGCCACAAGCACTCCTTTCTTTTTCTTAGACATTTAACAGTTGCTATCACTGGTATTATCTTATTTTACTTGGTTAAACGTTTTAACATTTTTAGATGCTCTCGTAGGTCTCCAGTTCCCAAGAGGACTTTATTCATATGGACATTTCTCCTTTCCTCTTTTGGCTAGGGAGGATGGACATTTAATGAACTTGATTGGTTTGATTGATTATTCTGTAGCAGTAGGTCCTGGGCTAGAGGACTGGAAAATTGAAATATTGGGTATTACTTCTGTTCTGGCACATTCAAGAATCCTTTTATTATGATTTGAGGCTATTTGCTTTATTCCCTTTTCATGACTACTGCTAACCATAAATATCTCACTGTTATCTTGCACTCCCACTATCTATTGTATTCACCTGTTGTCTCCCATCATATGTTTTGATTGTAAAAGCCTTTTTAGGGCAGGGATCATATTTTCATTACAGGTGTATAACAGTCCCTAGCATAGTGGGCCACTGATTCCTGACTGGGGCTGCTAGGTGCTACCGCAATACAAACAAATACATAATAATATAATAGCAATAAATATCATATAGTAAAAAAATCTTTGGGGCAGATCCTCAGATAATTTAGATTGTCATAGCTTCTTTGAAGTAAAAAATTTGGACAGCAATTGCTATGCAGATTCTATTATATGCATATTCATACTAGAAAGCATCAGTTATTCCATCTGTGTGCTGCAGAAAGGGCATTGTCCATTTTAAAGCAGTCTCATTTGTAAGCATAAGCTATCTTTCCTAGAAGTTCTAGTCTCTGTGGAACGGCACCATGACTGGGCACTGTTTTTAGTCTTCACTCCAGTTTGTATGTCTCCTGTTCCTTTTTTCCCCTCTGGTAGGAAGCCAGCTGGAGGAGCCTCTCTGCACTGCAGTGAAAAGCTGCAGTTCTAGAGAGCTGAGATGTCAAAAAATAATCCTCAAGTATTAAGATGAATCATCTGAAAACAAAAGGTACTTGGATCATGTGGTCTGAAAATCTCTGAAAACCTTTGATCACAGTGACTCTCTTTAGTGATGTACAGTCCCACTTTCAAGGTAGAATCACTTACATTTGTCTATCTGCAAGTTTCTCTCTCTTTATTTACATATTTACTTGTCTCAGTGCAACCACTTGAGACAAGCTGAACTTGATGCAGTCTGGCAAATTACAGCACAGAAAAATAAATTCAATCCTTTGCTTCACTGACTCCTTTTGTTTATAAGGCTCATTTCCCATAAAGTGCATAGACTGTGGTTTCATAGAAATTTTTAGATAGAAAAGAGCTATCACATCACGTTGAGTTCATCTCCTGGAGACTAATACAGATTATTAAAGATCTTAGTGTGGAAAATAACTAACCTATTAACTCCTCAGCAACTGCAACCTAAATCATTTGGAAACACAGCAGAGAAAATTATTCTGTTTTTTTGTTTGTTTGTTTTCAGATTATGTTGCTGTTAGTGTTTCATGACACAATAGATAGCAAGACTCGCATGCACTTGCCAAAATGCTGACTCTTCCTTCCAAACTCTCAGTTTTCTCTTATGTCCTCCGTGTTGACGTGGCAGATTATAAGAAAAAATTCCACTGAAAGCAAAGACATGGATTTATCTGTTATGCTTCTCAAGCAGTAACTTCTCTCAACAGGAATCTTGCAGACTACAGGAACTGACACTTTTAGGGAACACTGCTGATTATTACTTAAATTGGTTTTACAATCATAGACTCAGACTCTTCTTTCACTAAGCTGCATTAACACAGGCCAAATATCTGCTCTTTTGTTAGAAGAGCACAAGTACTGTAAGCCTTTATCATCATCCATACACTCTGTATCCTAAAATAGCCATTGGTGGACTTTCCCTTACACAACATGCCAAGGGCTGATGCCCGGAGCTTGGGCTATTTGATGATCTCTCTCATACATTGTATGCAAGTACTCCAATGACAACATGGCTAGCTTGAATGCATTGTCGATCATATACATAGATTCAGAGTGGTAGCCATGTTAGTCTGTATCAGCAAGAACAAGGATGAGTCCTTGTGGCACCTTAGAGACTAACACATTTATTTGGGCCTAAGCTTTTGTGGGCTAGAGCCCACTTCATCAGATGCATGGAGTGGCACATACAGTAGCTAAGCAGGTATAAATACACAGCCCATGAAAAGATGGGGGTTGCCTCACCGAGGGAGGGGTCAGTGCTAACAAGACCAATTCAATGAGGGTGGACGTGTCTCCTTTCCAACAGTGCACAGGGCACATCCACTGCCCCAGCCCACACAGAACACTCCCTTTGGGGCCGCTCCTGGCGGTGGAGCGGCGCAGCGCCCGCCCCACACACCGGCAACGAGCCGCCCGGCGCTGCCATGACCCGCCCACGGCTCCCCGCTCCCGCCGCGGCCCTTGCTCTAGAGACCCGGCGAACGGGCCCGCCAGGCACCCCAGCCGCAGGGAGGGGGCGGGGCAGCGCGGAACTGACCCTCTCAGCAGTCCCCCCGCCTGCCTCTGAGCACGTGAGGAGAGGAGCTCACGTGAAGCCAAAGGAAGGGGAGGGGTGGTATAGGCAAGGGTGGAGCCAGTGAGATCACGAGACCCCGCCCCCTACTGCTCGTCCGCAATATCTCTGGCTCACGTGTCCACCCCAGCCAATCACCGTGGGACCGATGGCTCTTTAAGAGCCGCGCGCCAGTCACCTGCTTCGCGCTGCAGTAGCGGCTAGAGGTTTCCATGGAGATCATTGACGGGGCGGTTGCCATGGATACAGCAGCGCCCGGGCTGTCTGGCGGGCGCCGCGGCTGGGAGCTACGGAGGCACGCGCTGCTGATCGTGATCGGGGAGATCGGGACAGAGGCGGAGCGCGGGGCGCTGCGGGGCGCCCTGCAGCGGGGTGAGCAGTGGGCGCCGCAGCGCGCGGCACTTTCCCCCCCGCCCGGTGCAGTGACGGCGGCTCCGACCGGGAGAGAAGCGCGGGGCTGCCTGGGGCTGGTGCTGCAGGAACTGTCCAGCCCCGCCCGGGGCGCGTCAACGTGCCGCACTGTCACGCCGCGAGTGGCAGGGGCTGGGCTCCACCGCCAGCCCTGCCCGGCTCCTTACCCCGTCCCCCAGGCTAGCCCTGAGCCCCCGTTCTTCTCCCGGCTTCTTACCCCACCCCTCACTGCCCCCTGGATTCCTTCTCCCCCATCCCCCCGGCTCCTTACCCCGTCCCCCAGGCTAGCCCTGAACCCCCGTTCCTCTCCCGGCTCCTTACCCCACCCCTCACCAGCCCCTGGATTCCTTCTCCCCCCATCCCCTCACCGCCCCCTGGATTCCTTCCCCCCCATCCCCCCGGCTCCTTACCCCACCCCTCACCGCCCCCTGGATTCCTCCCCCCCCATCCCCTCACCGCCCCCTGGATTCCTTCCCCTCATCCCCCTGGCTTCTTACCCCACCCCTCACCGCCCCCTGGATTCCTCCCCCCCCATCCCCTCACCGCCACCTGGATTCCTTCCCCCCCCATCCCCCCGGCTCCTTACCCCGTCCCTCACCGCCCCCTGGATTCCTTCTCCCCCATCCCCATGGCTCCTTACCCCGTCCCTCACCGCCCCCTGGATTCCTCCCCCCCCATCCCCTCACCGCCCCCTGGATTCCTTCCCCCCCATCCCCCCGGCTCCTTACCCCGTCCCCCAGGCTAGCCCTGAGCCCCCGTTCCTCTCCCGGCTTCTTACCCCACCCCTCACCGCCCCCTGGATTCCTTCTCCCCCATCCCCCAGGCTAGCCCTGAGCCCCCGTTCCTCTCCCGGCTTCTTACCCCACCCCTCACCGCCCCCTGGATTCCTTCTCCCCCATCCCCCCGGCTCCTTACCCCACCCCTCAGGCTAGCCCTGAGCCCCCGTTCCTCTCCCGGCTTCTTACCCATCCCCTCACCGCCCCCTGGATTCCTCCCCCCCCATCCCCTCACCGCCCCCTGGATTCCTTCTCCCCCATCCCCCCGGCTCCTTACCCCATCCCTCACCGGCCCCTGGATTCCTTCTCCCCCATCCCCCCGGCTCCTTACCCCGTCCCTCACCGGCCCCTGGATTCCTTCTCCCCCATCCCCCCGGCTCCTTACCCCGTCCCTCACCGCCCCCTAGATTCCATCCCCCCCCCATCCCCTCACCGCCCCCTGGATTCCTTCCCCCCGGCTCCTTACCCCACCCCTCACCGCCCCCTGGATTCCTTCCGCCCCCATCCCCCCGGCTTCTTACCCCACCCCTCACCGCCCCCTGGAAGGACTATCGCCCTCCCTCTGCCCGGCGCCTCGCCGCAGCCCTGGATTCCTTCTCCCCCCATCTCCCCTGGCTTCTTACCCTGCCCCTCAGGCTAGTCCTGAACCCCTGTTCCTCTCCTGACTTCTTACCCCACCCCTCACTGCCCCCTGGATGGACCTTCTCCCTCCCCCCAGCTCCTTACCCCATCCCTCAGGCCAGCCCTGAACCCCCCCTTCCTCTCCCAACTTCTTACCCCACCCCTCACCGCCCCCTGGATGGACCTTCCCCCTCCCCTGGCTTCTTATCTCCCCTGACCCCTCACCACAGCCCTGGATTCCTTTCCCCCCCATCCTCCCCGGCTTCTTACCCTGCCCCTCACTGCAGGCCTGAACCCCCCTTCCTCTCACGACTTCTTACTCCACCCCTCACCTCCCTCTGTATTCCTTTTCCCCCTTCCCCAACTTCTTACCCCGCCCGGCGCCTCACCGCAGCCCTGGATTCCTTCTCCCCCATCCGCCCCCCACGGCTTCTTACCCTTCCCCTCAGGCTAGCCCTGGATTCCTTCTCCCCTCATCCCCTGGCTTCTTACTCTGCTCCTCACCCCAGTCCTGAACCCGCTATGTCCGTCCCCCCTCTTGTTATCCTGCCCCTCACTGCAGGCCTAGACCTCCTACCCCCCCAGCTTCTGTCTCAGCCCGAGGCTCTTCCCATCCCCTCCCTGCCCCATCCTGGGGCATGCTGAGGGCTGGTGCCTCAAGCAGGGTTTCTACCCTTTGCCCCTGCCCCTATTTCAGGGCAGCCCAGGTGGCTGAGGAAGTCGTGAGGTTTCCTTCTCCCCAGCAGTTGTGGGGTGTAGGGAGCAGTACAAATCCATCAGTGTCAGGTTATGTATACTGGCAAAAATGCTGTTGTTATGATGTTTGTGTTCATTGATCTGGGGCTTGTGGAACAAGCTGGGGGTCATGGGTGTGTGGAGTGGGGACATGTAAAGGACCTCAACTTAAGGCAGGGGTGGGCAAACGTTTTGGCCCGAGGGCCAGATCGGGAAATAGAAATTGTATGGAGGGCCATGAATGCTCGCAAAATTGGCGTGGGGATGCGGGAGGGGGTGCAGGCTCAGGGGTGGAGCTTGGGATGAGAGCTTTGGGGTGCAGGAGGGTGCTCCGGGCTGGGATCGAGGGGTTTGGAGAGCGGCAGGGATCAGGGCTGGAGCAGGGAGTTGGGACGTGGGGAGAGGCTCAGAGGTGCAGGCTCCGAGCGGCACTTACCTCAAGCAGCTCCTGGAAGCAGTGGCATGTCCCTTCTCCGGCTCCTATGCAGAGGTGCAGCCAGGCGGCTCTGCATGCTACTCCATCCGCAGGCACCACCCCTGCAGCTCCCATTGGAGCACATAGGAGCCAGAGCGGGTCCGTTCCGTGGTTTCTGGGAGCTGCGTGGTGCAGCCCCCGACTCTGTGCCCCAGTTGGAGCGCCGTAGCGAGGCCAAGCAGTGTGGTGCGGCCCCCAACCCAGCGCCCCAGCTGGAGCGGGACCAAGCCGTGTGGTGCGGCCCCCGACCCAGCTGGAGCAGGGCCAAGCTCCGTGGTGTGGCCCCAGACCCTGCACCCCGGCCGGAGCACCGGAGCGGGGCTGGGCTGCGTGGTTTGCCGTACTTTGCCCACTCCTGCTCTAAGGAGTCTTGGAATTAGCTGGACCTGGGGCTATCCTCAGACAGCCCAGGCTCCCTGACACTATTTACTAATAAACTTATCTGTGTCTGTAAACAGGATCTAGGGTAAAGAGCTCTGTGAGCCTGACACACATCCCCCTCTATGTGGTATTCACTGACCTCCAAGCACAGGTTAGTAACTTGGGGTGAGGGGTGCCAGGTGAGTGCTTTGGTAAGGTTACCTAGGGGAAGGAGAAGCTCCACTCACTCATCCTTACATAAGAGACTTCAGCTCCTTAATCAGATAAAGCTTCTTATGGTCTTTACCGTATAACGACATGAAACTCTTAGGCCTGGAGGGGAATGTGTACAGGGAACATATCCCACATAAAACAGTAGCAGTGCCAGCCAGAAGCAAGTGCCAAATGCAATCTCTCTGCTTTTGTGCATGAAAGCAACTGGATTGATTACATTCCCCCTTGGCCTTGTGTGTCTGGCACACAGTCCCCGATCTGATCAGCAGCATGGGGCAATGATTAGACTGAAGATACATTAGGGCTTTTCAATCCCTCCTTCCTGAAGAAAGGAACATCTTATTGACAATGGCAAAGTCTTTATGTGAGACAAGGTGGAGGGTGAGGTAATATCTTTTATTGGACCAACTTCTGTTGGTGAAAGCGACAAGCTTTTGAGCTACACAGAGCTCTTCTTCAGGTCTGGAAAAGGCACTCAGAGGTGGAACAGACTGTTTAGCATAAGTAGTTAACACATACCTAAGGGACTATTCAAGGTGAAGTGGCCCATTAACACCCCTGTAGTTATAGGACAAAAACGGAGGTTAGTGGGTTACAGATTTCTATGTAAAAGAATAAATGGACACAAATCGGACATCAGGAATGGTAACATACAAAAGCCAGTAGGAAAACACTTCAATCTTCCTGGACATTCCATAACAGATTTAAAAGTCGCCATACTTGAACAAAAAAACTTCAGAAACAGACTTCAAAGAGAAACTTCAGAACTAAAATTCATTTGCAAATTTAACATCATTAATTTGGGTTTGAATAGGGACTGGGAGTGGCTGGCTCACTACAAAAGCAGCTTTGCCTCTCCTGGAATTGACACCTCCTCATCAATTATGGGGAGTGGACTACATCCACTCTGATCGAATTGGCCCTGTCAACACTGGTTCTCCACTTGTGAGGTAACTCCCTTCTCTTCATGTGTCAGTATATAATGCCTACATTTGTAATTTTCACTCCATGCATCTGAAGAAGTGGTTTTTTACCCACGAAAGCTTGTGCTCAAATAAATCTGTTAGTCTTTAAGGGCCACCAGATTCCTTGTTGTTTTTGGGTTACAGATTGTTGTAATGGCCATAAATCCAGTGTCTTAAGACCATGATTTTTAGTGTTTGACAAAGTTATGAATTTAAGCTCACACGTTTGCCTTGTGAAGGTATATTGCAGGTGTTCGGTGGGTTTTGCATCTGTTGCTCCTACGGACATATCTCCACTGCTAGAATGATCAATGATCCCCACAACACATGTTTCATGATCCATGGGTCTTATACATACCTGTCACAACATGTGGTGTGCCTCATCCGGTGCTTTAAATGCCCCCAATAAAAACTATGTGGGTGAAATCAGATAGTCGCTACATATTCGAATGAACTCACACAGAAAAATGATAAAAGACAAAAACACCTTATCACTGTCCTGTGGTGGAACATTATTCACAAAGTGTTCACTCTATATCTGACCTTTCAGTCGTCATCCTCAAATGAAACCTGCACATTTTCAAAAGATGAGTCTGTGAGCTTAAATTCATAACTTTGCTAGACGGAATATGTGTTTACTTTTGCTAAACAATCTGTTCCACCTTATATTTAGCTGTGACACTCTGTGTATGTCTCTACTGCAATGTAAGACCAGGGTTAGTGGGACTCGAGTCAGCTAACCCATATTAGGGAACCCTGGGTTTGAGCATCTACACTGTATTTTTAACCCTAGGTTAAGAATTTTCTGACCCATGCTTGAACCTAGGGCTCTGGTGTCCACACAGCAGTATGCAGACCCAAGTCAAAGTAACCATATCCCAGAGTCCCTAGTACTCTCCCACCACCCCTGCCTGAAATGTGGCCTCTCTAGCCCTAGGAACATGGTACAGTGGGAAAACTTTATGGCCCACCCTGCACATTACCAGGAAGCAGCTCACTTTGCAAAAGGCTTGATTGGTTCACTCTCCATTGCAAACCCAAGGGGCTTCTCTGATAGCATACTTGCAGATGTGTGATCAGAACAGAATGGGTTAATGCTGACGTGACCTGCTGCCTTTGGAGGGGAGGGAGGTGGAAGGGGGAGAGGGGCTTCCATTTTCAATAGAGTGGATTGCAGATTGTTGTGACAGAGAGCTTCTGGCAAACAGAGGCTAGGGACACTATCCCTGCCCATCCTGGCTAATAGCCATTGATGGATCTATCCTCCATGAACTTACCTAGTTCTTTTTTGAACCTTGTTATAGTCTTAGCCTTCACTACATCCTCTGGCAAGGAGTTCCTCAGGCTGACTGTGCGTTGTGTGAAAAAAATACTTCCTTTTGTTTGTTTTAAACCTGCTGCCTATTAATTTCATGTGGTGACCCCTAGTTCTTGTGTTATGAGAAGAAGTAAATAATACTTCCTTATTTACTTCACACCAGTCCTGATTTTACAGACCTCCATCATATCTCCCCTTAGTTGTCTCTTTTCCAAGCTGAAAAGTCCCAAACTTATTAATCTCTCCTCATATGGAAGCTGTTCCATACTCCTAATCATTTTTGTTGCCCTTTTCTGAACCTTTTCCAATTCCAATATATCTTTTTTGAGATGGGGTGACCACATCTGCACACAATATTCAAGATGTGGGTGTACCATGGATTTATATAGAGGCAATATGATATTTTTCTGTCTTATTATCTATCCCTTTCTGAATCATTCCCAACATTCTGTTCGCTTTTTTGACTGCCGCTGCACATTGAGTGGATGTTTTCAGAGAGCTATCCACAATGACTCCAAGATCTCTCTCTTGAGTGGTAACAGCTAATTTAGACCTCATCATTTTATATGTATAGTTGGGATTATGTTTTCCAATGTGCATTACTTTGCATTTATTAACATTGAATTTCATCTGCCATTTTGTTGCCCAGTCACCCAGGTTTGTGAGGTCCCTTTGTAATTCTTCACAGTCTGCTTTGGACTTAACTATTTTGAGTAGTTTTGTATCATCTGCAAGTTTTGCCACCTCACTGTTTACCCCTTTTTCCAGATCATTTATAAATATGTTGAATAGGACTGGGCCCAGTACAGACCTCTGGGGGACACCACTATTTACCTCTCTCCATTCTGAAAACTGACCATTTATTCCTACCCTTTGTTTCCTATCTTTTAACCTATTATCAATCCATGAGAGGACCTTCCCTCTTATCCCATGACTGTTTACTTTGCTTAAGAGCCTTTGGTGAGGGACCTTATCAAAGACTTTCTGAAAATCTAAGTACACTATATCCACTGGATCCCCCTTGTCCACATGCGTGTTGACCCCCTCAAAGAATTCTAGTAGATTGGTGAGGTATGATTTCCCTTTACAAAAACCATGTTGACTCTTCTCCAACAAATTATGTTCATCTATATGTCTCATAATTCTGTTTTTTTCTATAGTTTCAACCAGTTTGTCCAGTACTGAAGACCGGCTTACTAGCCTGTAACTGCCGGGATCACCTCTGGAGCCCTTTTTAAAAATTGGCGTCACATTAGCTATCCTCCAGTCATTTGGTACAGAAACTGATTTAAATGATAGGTTACAAACCACAGTTAGTAGTTCTGCAATTTCACACTTGAGTTCCTTCAGAACCCTTGGGTAGGATCTAATGAGAAATAGTCAATTGAAAGAGAATCCCATTCATTTACATCATGTAATGGCAGACAGCTAAAAAGTGACAATTTTTTAAAGTGCTTATATACAAATGCTAGAAATCTAAATAATAAGATGGGTGAACTAGAATGCCTCCTATTAAATGAGGATATTGACATAATAGGCATCACAGAAACTTGGTGGAGTGAGGATAATCAATGGAACACAGTAATACCAGGTACAAAATATATCGGAAGGACAGAACATGTTGTGCTGGTGGGGGAGTGTCACTATATGTGAAAGAAAGCATAGAATCAAATTAAGTAAAAATCTTAAATGAACCAAACTGTACCATAGAATCTCTATAAATAGTAATAGAGCACGGGCAGTCAACAAAAGTTCATGTCCCGTGACCTGTCCATGACTTTTACTATATACCCCTAACTAAAACTTGGGCGGGGGCTGCAGGTGCTTGGGGGAGGGGGAGCTGTGGTGCTTGGCCCAGGACCCCTGCTGGTGCTGGGGAGGAGGGATGGGCTGCAGGACGCAGCCCTGGACCTCTGCTGGGGGGTGGGGATTGGTGGGGCTGCCAGGGGCTTCCTACCCGGCTCCATGTGTCCCTGCAGCTCCTAGGCAGTGAAGGAGCCAGGGGACACCATGTGCTGCTCCCGGTCCCGCCATAAATGCTGGTTGCGCAGCTCCCATTGTCTGGGAACCACAGCCAATGGGAGCTGTGGGGGTGGGGCCTGTGGGCACGGGCAGCACGTGGAGCCCCCTGGTGCCTGGCCCCTTCTCTGCCTAGGAGCTGCAGGGCCATGCCAATGGGAGCTGGGGAGCTCCCCATCCCAAGGTAAGCACCCCCAGCACCTGCCAACCCCCTGCCTCTAGTTCTGAGCCCCCTCCCACAACCCCGAACTGCTGCTGCTGGCCAGGGGCTGTCTGGCTCGGGCAGCCCCTGAGCCAGCACCGGCTGCAGAGGTAACGGAAAGTTACGGAATCCGAGACTTTCTGTGACAGCCTTGCAGCCTTACCCATAGCTTGAGGGTCACATAGATGTGATATCACACATTGAGAAAGGTGATACAGCTTGTCGGGTCAGAGTGTACAGGGTGCCTTGTGATAGTGAATCAGTCTGCTGAACAGAGGAGTGTTTATCAGGAATTGCATTTTATCAGTTAGGAGACACTGAGTAAAACATCTCTTAATTGGCAACAGAATGTTGTTGTCCCCTGAAAGCCCTTTGTACAGTTTTTGTTTGTTTGACACAGTAAGGAGTTTAGAATGCAGATCCAAACCAGATTGACTTTGGACTTCTCAGCGGCACCAAGACTGAAAGCTAGGTTGGTGCAAAGTGTTAGTTTACTCTACAGTGTGATTGGGATGTAGGATGTTCTTTGAGGGTAGAATAATTAATAAATCTTTATTCTTATTTTGTTATTTTATTATGGGTATCCCTAAACTGAGGTGTTGTCATACAGAGAGGAAGACTTTGAGGACTTGCCTCATGAACACCACCAAAGTCTTGCCCTGTGTGACTTCGAAGGTGTGCAGAGTCACTTACAGAATGTGACTACTAATCTCGTATGCTTTTCCCTTAGTGTGGTCCAGGAGAACACACAAATTAGACTAGAATTAAGCACAAACATATTGTTCTCGATACTAAGCATTATCCTGCTTCAGTGGCAGCATGGAGACTTGAACAGTGGCTGTTTTGACATGCTATGAAGCAGAGTCTGATCAGAAGGTCACGTTTCTATTATAATTTGATTCGTCCAGTTTGAAGAATATCTCAAGGGAGTGAAGCTGGTATTAAAAGGAAATGTCAAATTTTATAAGCTAATTAACCAAGCAGGAAGTCATAGAATCATAGAATATCAGAGTTGGAAGGGACCTCAAGAGGTCATCTAGTCCAACCCCCTGCTCAAAGCAGGACCAATTCCCAGCTACATCATCCCAGCCAGGGCTTTGTCAAGCCGGGCCTTAAAAACCTCCAAGGAAGGAGACTCCACCACCTCCCTAGGTAACGCATTCCAGTGTTTCACCACCCTCCTAGTGAAATAGTTTTTCCTGATATCCAACCTGGACCTCCCCCACTGCAACTTGAGACCATTGCTCCTTGTTCTGTCATCTGCCACCACTGAGAACAGCCGAGCTCCATCCTCTTTGGAACCCCCCCTTCAGGTAGTTGAAGGCTGCTATCAAATCCCCCCTCATTCTTCTCTTCTGGAGACTAAACAATCCCAGTTCCCTCAGCCTCTCCTCATAAGTCATGTGCTCCAGACCCCTAATCATTTTTGTTGCCCTCCGCTGGACTCTTTCCAATTTTTCCACATCCTTCTTGTAGTGTGGGGCCCAAAACTGGACACAGTATTCCAGATGAGGCCTCACCAATGTCGAATAAAGGGGAACGATCACGTCCCTCGATCTGCTGGCAATGCCTCTACTTATACAGCCCAAAATGCCGTTAGCCTTCTTGGCAACAAGAGCACACTGTTGACTCATATCCAGCTTCTCGTCCACTGTCACCCCAAGTCCTTTTCTGCAGAACTGCTACCTAGCCATTCGGTCCCTAGTCTGTAGCAGTGCATGGGATTCTTCCGTCCTAAGTGCAGGACTCTGCACTTGTCCTTGTTGAACCTCATCAGGTTTTTTTTGGCCCAATCCTCTAATTTGTCTAGGTCCCTCTGTATCCGATCCCTACCCTCTAGTGTATCTACCACGCCTCCTAGTTTAGTGTCATCTGCAAACTTGCTGAGAGTGCAGTCCACACCATCCTCCAGATCATTAATAAAGATATTAAACAAAACCGGCCCCAGGACCGACCCTTGGGGCACTCCGCTTGAAACCGGCTGCCAACTAGACATGGAGCCATTGATCACAACCCGTTGAGCCCGACGATCTAGCCAGCTTTCTATCCACCTTACAGTCCATTCATCCAGCCCATACTTCTTTAACTTGGCGGCAAGAATACTGTGGGAGACCGTATCAAAAGCTTTGCTAAAGTCAGACAGTTTGCAAGGGCATGAGGAATGGGATATGAGAAATTGTACCGCAAATCACATGGAACTGTACCCATGCTGTACATGCTACAGCAACATCCTCAGAGAATATGACCAGTTAGGAAACCTCAGGATGGTACATTGCACACACTTGCGTAAGGAGAAGGGGGCCCGGAATCTGGTAAAGCAATGGTCTGGGCCTTCTGCAATGGACTGAGCATTTGAGGTGGTGGTCATTGGTAAGATGAGGGATGATTTTAAAAACTAAACTGAATGACTTCCAAACTGCACAGAGGAAAAACTTGAGAATTAGCTGAAATACTGAATGAGAAGCCCCCTCTCCCCTTTTAAAAGAGGATCTCTCTTCTTTGCATTGTGGAGAAAGTAACAACCAGTGCTCCAGAACAGCCCTTCTGGTTGCTGCAGCCAGGACATGATGTGTCCTGCAGAGTGCCACCTCACCCCCCTTCTGTCCCCTCCAGATTGGATTGCTATTCAGCTCCATCTCATCAACACTGCAGAGGTATTAAAGAGCCCTTGTGTTGGGCACATGTATTAAATCACGGCTTGCTTATCCAGGCCATTTTTATAAAAAGGGGAACAGATCTTCCCTCAGTCTGTTCCCTTCCTGAATTGCAGATCTCTTATTTCTTGGCCTGTGTTTGTTATTTGGGGGTGGGGACATAAAGGCGCAGGAACAATTGATATCCTGTGGTGCTGCTAAAATTGATGATGGGTTTTTCTGATATTTTGAGAGCATCTTGAGCACCATTAGTTTGTCATACGTTCTGCAGTGCGGTCTGTCAGCTGATTGCTGCACCATTCCTTTGCAGTGTGTGCTGTGACACAGACAAGTTAAGAAAAAATTTGTCCACAGTTATTCTAAACAATCGGTGCCTTTGAAATTATATGTGTGTCGTTTGTGTGTGTGGTGGGGCAAATTATTAACCCCATTTTGGTGATGTGCTGAGGGCTGGGGCTGAACTTTGTAATTGCATCTTGTATTCTGGAAGCAGCTCTGATATTTGAGTTTGCATCCTCAGTGGCCACTATGTTACATTCAGTTGATGGTTGTCTCCTGAATCAAGGTATAGTGCTGGAGAACAAGAACTGATTGCTGCAGTCAACTGGATCGGTACCTCTGCTCCTCCAGGGATTGGCAATCGACTCCTTTTAGGGTGGAGAGAGGTGTGGAGCTAAAAAAAATTTTTTCTTGCTTTTTTGACCCCTCTGTCTTTAATGCACCATCACACTGAGATGGTGGCAAAGATGTAGGAAGGATACACGTAATGAGTACTGATAAAGTTTAGAACCTTAGTTTAGCTATTACATATTTGATTTGTATAACACCCTGCCACTGGCTTTAAGCTGCTGCTGGCTTGCTGGAGGCAGCAGCGAATGAGAGGTGAGGAGGAGTTATCATATGTACCAACAATTTGATTATCATGACACCCTAGCGTGGCAAGGTGCCATCTGGGAGTGGCTGCTCCTTGTTGGAACATGAAGATGAATTACCTGTAGCACTGTATGGTGCAACCCAGAAGGTGAACCTCTTCCTCACCAAGGTCTGAAGATGACACCATCTGGTCTGGGAACAGAGTCTACTCGCTGCTGGGAGATGAAGGGGATTATTTTGCAAAGATTACATAGATTAAAGAGCAAACTCAAAAGATCTGAAGGTGATCCATGGCTTTGGAAGAGTGATTTTGTAAAGGAAGTTGAGGGGGGTGATCTGTACTGTGACTCAGAGGGGTACACATGTTATAAGAACTGTCACACCAGAACAGATCAATACTCAAAATAGTCCAGTATCCCATCTCTGCCAACAGCCAATGCTGAACACTTCAGAAGATGTAAAACTCCCACAGTGCATTTGCCTGATTATGCAATGGTGTATTTGGTTTAGTCACTGTTTGTGGAACCTCACTAAAATGAAAACTCATTTACTACCTTGTCCTGCCCCATAACCTAGGGGCAGATTTGTAAAGGAACAAATGGGAATTGGCTGCCTAACCATCCCTTGTCTTTTAAAATGTTCACCATGGGTCATAAATATGGGCTTCTGAAATAGCATAGATAGGCATTAGTTTCATATAATCACCTGGCTGACTTTTATTGACACCTCCATCGTATCCATTCCTGGTTTTGGAATTAATGGAAAAAGGACTTAATTCTACTTTTCTTGTTGGACAGGAATTCGCTCATGGAACATTCATCTTCCCTCTTGTGACCTGAATCAGCAACTGAGACTCTTTGTAAGTCAGCATCTTGCTCAGTTTTCTTCAGAGTTCAAAGGTCAGTTTCCTTTTATCTATATTCATTTTTTTTGCCTTTTTGTTGGAGTTTGAAGTTGGTGAATAGAGGATGGAAATGAAATTTGTAACGATTTTATCACTTAGAAAACAACCATGTTCTTCCTGTGAGTTGCTTCTTCAGGTTTGAGTAGACATTAACATGAACACTGAAGGTGGAAACAATAGACATAAATATATATCAGTGCAAAGGAATTTAATCTAAAACTGCTGGTCTAATTGTTGGTGAGGGTGGAGGGCTTGTAGAGGGACTAGAGACATGCAAATAGGCTTTTAAACAGAGTGCCCAGATAAATAATTTAAGGCATTGTTGTTTGTTCCTTCTTACAGCACAATACAATGTTATTTTTTACAAACTGCTTATTCTCAGATCTCTTTATAGAGCAGGGGTGGGCAAACTTTTTGGCCCAATGGCCACATCGGGGTTACAAAACAGTATGGAGGGCTGGGTAGGGAAGGCTGTGCCTCCCCAAACAGCCTGTCCTTCGCCCCCTATCCACCCCCTCCCACTTCCCGCCTCCTGACTGCCCCCTCAGAACCTCTGGCCCATCCACCTCCCCCCGCGCCGTCCCCTGACCGCCCCCTCCTGGGACCCCACCCCCTATCCAACGCCCCCCCCAGCCCTTTCAGAATGTGGCCCTGTGAACATGGGCGGAGGACTCAGGAGGCGCAAGGGCAGCCTTGCAGCTGGAGAGAAGCGGTGGTTTCTCCATTAAAGCGCTGCTTCTCTCCGGCTGGCTGCGCAGCTGCCTGGTGCTCCTCCTGAGTCCTTCAGCTGCGTTCGCAGCGCTCCTGCCGCCCGCACCTCCTGCCTGATCCCCTGAGGCTGGGGGTGAGCCTCCCTCCCTGCTCTCCCCTGCCCCAGGGTGCGCTGGTGCTGAGCTGCCCGGTGGCGCAGTGAGGTGAGGCTGCAGGGGAGGGGGAACAGCAGGGGAGGGGCCGGGAGCTAGCCTCCCCAGCTGGGAGCTCGGGCCGGGCAGGACGGTCCTGTAGGCCAGATGTGGCCTGCGGGCAGTACTTTGCCCACCTCTATTATAGAGGCAATTAATAGTTAGAAACTCTAAATTCCCCACTCATGGGAGTGTTGCCAGAAGTAATCACCTTGTTGGTGGGGGTGGGGGCGGGGGCCTGAGGAAGACTAATCAAATGTTTGTTTACCTGAATAGTAATTGGCATTTCTTTCCTAAAGGAAAGATGATGAGTAGGTACTTGATATATTAAATACCATTGACATCTTTGAAACAGTGCCTTATCACCATGCATGTAGAACTGACCTCTGTTCCCAGGCTAATTGTCACACTGTTAAATTCCTCAAAATTTATATACATATTAAATATAGGTCATATCAGACATATGGGCACAGACTGTCACTGTGAGCTATGCCTGCAAGATGTTTTTATATCAACATATTACACCTTGTCAGATTCCTCTTTTTAGGTGTTTGTGTGTAATTGAAGGAAGGTGCTGTTTTCCTAATGGTCAGGATATTTAACTGGAAAGCAGAGACCTAGGTTCTATTTCTGGATCTGCCATTGACTTACTATGTGAGCCTGTGACTCAGTTTCTTTACCTATAAAATAAGGATAGTAAGAATGATTCATTTTTGTAAAGCAGTGGGATATCTGTGGAGTTAAAGCTCTGAGTATTACTATGTACACACTTGATTAATTTCTCTCCCGAAGTGTGGTGCCAAGAGCTGGACACAGTACTCCAGTTGAGTGAGGCTTTGTCGGTACCGAGTAGAGTGGAGGAATTACTTCTCATGTCTTGCTTACACCACTCCTGCTAATAGATCCCAGAATGATGTTCGCTTTTTTAGTAACGGTGTTACATTATTGACTCATATTTAGTTTGTGATCTACTATAACCCCAAGGTCTTTTTCTGCAGTACTTCTTCCTAGGCAGTCTTTTCCCATTTTGTATGTGTGCAATTGATTGTTTCTTCCTAAGTGTAGTCCTTTGCATTTTCCTTTTATTGAATTTCATCCTATTTATTTCAGACCATTTCTCCAGTTTGTCAAGATCATTTTGAATTCTAATCATGGGGAGGGATAGCTCAGTGGTATGAGCATTGGCCTGCTAAACCCAGGGTTGTGAGTTCAATCCTTGAGGGGGCCACTTAGGGATCTGGGGCAAAAATCAATACTTGGTCATGCTAGTGAAGGCAGGGGGCTGGACTCGATGACCTTTCAGGGTCCCTTCCAGTTCTACGAGATAGGTATATCTCCATATATTATCCTTGAGGGGGCCATTTAGGGATCTGGGGCAAAAATCTGTCTGGGGATTATTGGTCATGCTTTGAGCAGGGGGTTGGACTAGATGGCCTCCTGAGGTCCCTTCCAACCCTGATATTCTATGATTTTAAAGTGCTTGAAACCCCTCCCAGCTTGATATTGTCCGCAAACTTTATAAGTGTATTCTCTATGCCATTATCCAAATAATTTATGAAGATAGTGAATAGAATCAGACCCGATACAGAACCTTGTGGGACCCCACTCAATATGCCCTTCCAGCTTGACTAGATAAAGATTTGACCACAATGATCTATGTGTTTGTCACCTCCAGATTAGATTTCTGTGACTTACTGAACGTAGATGCAATACCAAGGCTTCATCTTGTGTAGATTATAGCAGCCCAGTTTAATGAGATGAGCCTCCTTGAGTACATTATCATTATCATTACCTCTGTAGAGGCTCTGGTTCCCACTTCACTTACTAGTTCAAGGCCCTGGTCCTAATCTACAAAGCCATCAAATGGTAAAGACCCAGCTACTCTATTAAATTCCTTTATTATTATTTGTATTGCTGTAGTACTATGAGGTGCCAAGTAGGACTGGGGCTCAGCTGTACTGAGCGCATACAAACATGTAGGAAAACATAGTCCAGCAATCAGATTTCCATTCATGACCTGCAAAAACAGTCGTTCCTCTGGAATAATGTAGTGTATGCAGCAAGCGATAAAGCATTCTCTAAACACATTTAAAAAAAAAAATCAATCTGTCCCAAGCAAAGCTTCCCAAAGCCAGGGAATGGAGAAGATCAGGAGATTCCATGGAGTCTGCTATGGACCTCTCCACGGAGACCTGATTTACCTGGAAAGTGCTTAGGCATTACAATGATGAGCACTATAGAAAATCCTAAAATAGATTCCTGTATCCTGTTCGCACTTATGCCACTGAAACTCTCATTCTTGAATGAGTAATTGAGTTCCTCCATATTTCCAATTTGTCCACCTGTAAAATATCTGGTCTCTTATTATAAACTAATGGATTAACTACTTGAGATCCTCTGAAGGGAACTAAAGAAAGATGATTTTATTTGTTTTGTATTATTGCTTAGAGACCCCCCACCTCATTTGATAGGCACTGCACAGACAGAGTGTAAGACACTCCCTTCCCCAATCTTAGTTTAGGACAAGATGTAACAGGTTGGTAAAACAAACGAGGGCTGGGGAAGGATGGGGTATCAGTAATACACATTCTTTTGCATAGACTAAGTGTGCACACTTCACTGGTGTAACAAGCAGATCAGTAGCAGGAATCTTGTCTCTCTACCTGCATATAAATATGAAGTGTTATGTTTGAATTATGCTGTTACTTTGACAGATGCTTGAGGTTTAAACCAAGCATCCGAGAACAAAGGCCTGTCTCCTTAAGAGACTGGCTTGTGGTTATGGGTGGGATTTATTATTTTTAAATGTAATATTGGAAACTGAAATCCCACTTCTGTGAATAGAATAGTAATTATCTCCAGGAGCCTACACTGCCATGCCAGTCCACAGCCCTAAAATAGGATCTAGACTAAAGTTACTGAGAGACCCCCCTCTGGCTTCTTCCTATGTATGTGCACGATCTGTTCCTATAATAGCAAGGTGTGACGTTATTGACATAAATTGGGACCATATAGATCATTGTTGCAACCAAGGTCCTGTAGTGGCACCCAAATCTTGTATAAAGGGGGTCAAATGGGGTGTCTAGGACAAGGTTATGGTTTACTGGTTATGATTATGCTGTCTATATGTGTGTATCAGTTTTGTAGTCGAAGTTATGAATATTGGCTCTATACTGTCTGTATGGCAAACTTATGCTATGCTTCTGGGTGACATCCCAGACAAGCTGAGATTAGCTCTGCCTAGCCTGCTTGATGGCCCATTAAGGACCATCAGCTATACAATGGACCCATTGAGAAAAGGCAGATACGCCTTGTACCTCAGCAAAGTATGCAGGGACTGGCCCATGTGACTCCAGACTCCATGTTGCTGTAATTTTCCACAGTAAGAACAAAGAGGTGTTCTTACACCTGGAAAAGACTTTTCAAGGCTGATGCCTGATCTCCATCTGGTCTTCAATCCTGCTTCTTACCTCTGGAGGAACTTTGCTACAAGCTGAAGCTTTGAACAAAGGACTGAGGACCCATCCCAGCGCGGGATGTATTCCAGAGACTTGATTTGAACCTGCAGTTTATTCCATCGCTGCTGCAAGCCTGAACCAAGAACTTTGCCATTACTGTATGTAATTGATTCCATTTAACCAATTCTACCTCTCATCTCTATCTTTTTCCTTTTATGAATAAACCTTTAGATTTTAGATTCTAAAGGATTGGCAACAGCGTGATTTGTGGGTAAGATCTAATTTGTATATTGACCTGGGTCTGGGGCTTGGTCCTTTGGGATCAGGAGAACCTTTTTTTCTTTTACTGGGGTATTGGTTTTCATAACCATTTGTCCCCATAACGAGTGGTACTGGTGGTAATACTGGGAAACTGGAGTATCTAAGGAGATTGCTTGTGAGACTTGCAGTTAGCCAGTGGGGTGAGACTGAAGTCCTCTTAGTCTGGCTGGTTTGGTTTGCCTTAGAGGTGGAAAAAACCCCAGCCTTGGGCTGTAACTGCCCTATTTGAGCAATTTGTCCTGAGTTGGCACTCTCAGTTGGGTTCCGCCAGAACCGCATTGTCACACAAGGTATTAGTAGCATTGGGCTGCTGGAGGAGCTTACATGATGATTCCCTGTCCGCTCATCATGATGGGAGAGATGCTGCTAGAGATAATTTAATATTCAGAAATTCTCACTCAAGATGCTTGAGTCTTTCTGGTAAAATTGTGGGGAGGATGTGATGGGCTGAGGCTAGCCAGAGTATTGCCTCCATTTTTAGGGCCACTGTTTCCATTTCCTAAGTGCCTCTGCCATAGTGCCTCAGCTGAGCCGTGGTCATGGTACCACCTTAAGAGCAGTGTGCTCTGTTTCTCCCAATGAATCCAACTTCCCCTCCAGCTGCTACACGCTCCAGCATGGCTTCACTGTTTACTCTGCATGTCCTCGGAGTCCCTTTTCCCTTCCTCTGTCTGAAACACATATAAGGCTGTTGCTGGAGTGAGCAAGATGCATTATGACACTGAATTCAGACCACTCAGAAGTTGAATCTCTCATCATTTGTGGTGGGTGAAGTTTCCTTGTTTCAGTACCATCAATCCCTTTGCTGCCAGTAATGCAGTCTAGTTCTCTGTCCTGTCAGAGATGAATGGTGGATCTGTTGATGCAGGGTATAGTGGAATGTAATGTGGACATATGATGTGGAGTACTATTCTGGTGCTGCAGCTCAAGACCTTGTATAAATGGTTAAACTTTCCCATATGTACTGATATATCTATACCAGTGTAACCCTCATGTGGATCCTTCTATTTCAATGTTCAGAGGGCCTTTTTTTGGTTTAGAAAATGTTGCTTTGGAAGGTGTTTAATGTAAAACAAAAAAGGTCAGTGTTATACCAGAATTAGAGTGTCTACCCAAAGGGTTATACCGGAATAACAATATCTGTTTAAATCCACATTTTGGCATATACCAGCACAACTTTGCAAATCCACTAAGTCCAGCAGCACCATCTGTTACTCCAGATTGACTCTCCCATGAGCCAGGGGAGTAAGTATGGCTCCTGCATGCCTGGGGAATGGTGACTATGTAACTGTGTTGACAAGTCTCTCACTTTGCAGGTTTACTTATTGTCTGGGAGCCTGTGCAGGCATTTTGTGTAGCTTCAAACAGAAAGTCAGTGCCTTTGACCATGCAACAGCTTCAGAGGCCCCCGGGGCACTCCCAGCCTGCAAGAAGAGGGGGAATGGATGGATAGTGTGATGGGTTTTTTGAGTGGAGGGAAGGGGAGGGCTGTAACTCCAGCAAAGCTGTAGCAGTCTCACTACCTCATCCTCTCTTGCAGACAAGAATTAGCTCATTAAACTGTTGAAAATTCTGCTCCTGATCCCAAACAATCTGAGAATTAACAACAATAGGGTCTAACTCCCTGCTCAGCCTCTCTGCTTTTCCTTGCAACCTCTTTCCCATCCTCTGTCTCAGACTATGTAGATTGAGCTCCTCAGGGCAGCAACTTGCTCTTCATACTGAGTGCATAAATAATACAAAGAACAAACAATGGATTTGAGACTTCCAAGCTGCAGCACATTGAGCTCTCTTTCTGCCTCAGCTTTGTTGCCGTGCTGCTGGCATTGGGATAGATGTGCTATGAGAGCCAGACAAGGCCAGCTGAGTCCCTGCCCACACCTGCCTGGACATTCTTACCTGAGATCTCAGACCTGCTGCGGCACTTTGCCTTTCTCAGGCAGAAAGGGCGTGTTTTGCTGCCATCTATTGGCTGAGGTTGGGGTGCAGGCAGTACTGCTTTGTGTGATATGTCCAAAGTGTCTGCTTAATTTTTTAGCTGTCAGAGGACTCACCAAGAGTTTATAGCAGGGGTTCTCAAACTGGAGGTCGGGACCCCTCAGGGGGTTGTGACGTCATTACATGGGGGGTCGCGAGCTGTCAACTTCCACCCCAAACCCCGCTTGCCTCCAACATTTATAATGGTGTTAAATATATTAAAAAGGGTGTTTTTTAAAAAGGTTCGGTTTTGGGACCCATTTTATTTAATCTATTTATAACTGACCTCGGAACCGATTGCAGGAGTGGGCTGATAAAGTTTTCGGATGATACGAAGGTGGGAGGCGTTGCAAATTCGGAGGAGGATAGGGATATTCTGCAGGGAGACTTGAATGAGCTTGTGAATTGGAGTGTCAGAAATAGGATGAAGTTTAATAGTGAAAAGTGTAAGGTGATGCACTTGGGGATGACTAATAACAATTTTAGTTACAAGTTGGGGACGCATTGGTTAGAAGTAACGGAAGAGGAGAAGGTCCTAGGGGTCCTTGTAGACCGCAGGATGACTATGAGTCGACAATGTGACGTGGCGGTGAAAAAAGCCAATGCGGTCTTGGGATGCATTAGGCGAGGTATATCTAGTAGGGATAAGGAGGTGCTGCTTCCGTTGTATAAGGCGCTGGTGAGACCTCATTTGGAGTACTGTGTGCAGTTCTGGTCTCCCATGTTTAAAAAAGATGAACTCAAACTGGAACGGGTGCAGAGAAGGGCGACTAGGATGATTAGAGGAATGGAAAACCTGTCGTATGAAAGGAGATTAGAGGAGCTTGGGTTGTTTAGTCTGACAAAACGAAGGCTGAGGGGGGATATGATTGCTATCTTTAAATATATCAGAGGGGTAAATACAAGGGAGGGAGAGGAATTATTCCAGCTTAGTACTAATGTGGACACGAGAACGAATGGATATAAACTGGCCGTAGGGAAGTTCAGGCTTGAAATTAGACGAAGGTTTCTGACCGTCAGAGGGGTGAAATATTGGAACGCCCTTCCGAGGGAAACGGTGGGGGCGACGGACCTGTCTGGTTTTAAGATTAAGCTAGATAATTTTATGGAGGGAATGGTTTAATGGTAAAACATAGTAGCCGAGGAATACCAAGCAATGGTGGGTAAATAATATAATGGCTAACAGAGGTCAGGCTAGAGACTCTTGCCCAAATGCTCGGGGTCTTACTGATCGCCATATTTGGGGTCGGGAAGGAATTTTCCTCCAGGGTAGATTGGCTGAGCCTCTGGAGGTTTTTCGCTTTCCTCCGCAGCATGGGGCAGGGATCGCTAGCAGGAGGGTCTCTGCCAATTGAAGTCACTAAAACACAGGATTGGGGACTTCAACAGCAGAGTCCAGGGAAGGGGTTGGGACGGTTTTGTGGCCTGCAGCATGCAGGGGTTCAGACCAGATGATCATAATGGTCCCTTCTGACCTTAAAGTCTATGAGTCTGAGTTTAATTTATTAGGGGGGGGGTCACACTCAGAGGCTTATGATGTGAAAGGGGACGCCAGTAAAAAAGTTTGAGACCCACTGGTTTATAGAATCTCAGGCTATGTCTACACTACAGTTTATGCCTGCATATCTTATGTTGCTCAGGGGTGTGAGAACCCCCCCCCCCCCCCCAAGCGACATAAGTTACACAGACATAAGCGCCAGTGTGGATAGTGCTATGTAGGCGGGAGAGCTTCAGCCAACATAGCTACTGTCGTGCACAGGGGCTGAAGTAGTTAAGTCAACATGAGAGTTTTTTCCTGTCAGCTTAGAGTGGCTACATTAGAGAGCTTAATGTGGGGAGGTGGTAGAGACCCCAGAGCATGACTGATTCCATTCAGTGATGAGGGCATCCCTTGAAATAAAACAGGAGGTAATTGTCCCACTCGACTTGGCACTGGTGAGGCTTCAGCTGGAGTACCATATCCAGTTCTTGGTGCCACACTTTAGAAAAGATGTGGACAGACTAGAGAGAGTCCAAAGGAGAGCAACAAAAATGATAAAAGGTTTAGAAAACCTGATCAATGAAGAAAGGTTAAAAAACTTGGCATGTTTAGCCTTGAGAAGAGACGAGACCCAGTCACAGTCTTCTAATCCGTGAAGGGCTGTTATAAAGAGGATTGTGATCAATTGTTCTCCATGTCCACTGGAGGTAGCACAAGAAGTAATGGGCTTAATCTGCAGCCAGGGAGTTTAGATATTAGGAAAAACTTTATAACTGTAAGGATAGATAAGGAGTGGAACAGGCTTCCAAGGGAGGCTGTGAAGTTCCCATCATTTGACGTTTTGAAGAAAATGTTAGACAAGCAGTTGCCAGGGCTGGTCTAAGTGTACTTGGTTTTGCCTGAGCGCAGGGGGCTGGACTTGATGACTTCTTGAGGTCCATTCCAGTCCTACATTTCTATGATTTTATGATTTCTATTATTCTTGCTGTACCCCTTTGTCTCTGCATGTATCAGATTTATAGTTGTGTTTTCAGTCTTGGGAGAGGGAAATGGATTTTATTTTGGCTCATATATCATCCGAAGACTTGTTAAAGGTGATTGGAAAAATGAGTTACTGCCCTTTTCTTCCTCTTTACTGTGCATGGAGAAGGCCTGAAAGGGCTATTTGTTTTTCAGAAAAAGATTTCTTTGTTTCTTGTTTACATTAAAAATTCAATTATTGTCTATCCTGTTATTCTTGGAAGACACTGGAATAATGGAGAACTCTTAGCGTTATTACATTAGTGATACTTATAATTAAACCTCATTACCAGTGGGGAAATTACGTTTATTCAGACTGTTCAAAACTTATTTTTTAAAAGTTTTGCTAATATCTATTTTCTTCAAATGCCTAAAAAGCAATTCGGGGAGAGGATTTTGTACCCCCTATCTCTTCCATCTGAGAAAGTCCCCAGTCAACATCAGTGAGGATTGTCAGCAAAACCTGTTTTGGTCCATGTTTTAAAAAGAATGTTGGAAAAATTGAAGAGGGTGCAGAGAAAAGCCACAAATGATTGAAGGACTTGAAGAAATGCCTTACTGTGAGAGACTCAAAGAGCTTGATCTGTTTAGACTATCAACATGAAGAATCAGATGTGAATTGATTACCATGGTACCTTCAAAGGGAGGGAGATAATCTAGCAGAGATTCATAACCACATTGTTTTTCCTGACATTTCCTCCTCATAATCCTCTGTGCTAAGCAATGCTCTTTTTAGAGAGGAAGGATAACCCAGTGGTTAGGGCACTGGTGTAGGACTCTGGAGCCGTGGCTTCAGTTTCCTATTTTGTCACAGACTTCCTGTGGGATCCTGGGTATATCACTTAGTCTCTATGCCTCAGTTCCCTTTCTGCACAATGAGGATAATAGCACTGCCCTTCCTCATGGGGGTTTGTGAGGATAAATACTGCCTCCATTCAGTGTTAGCTGGATCTTGACCCCTCGCTAATCTCTCCAAGTGACAAGCCTCTTGATTTCACCTGCCCTGAGGTGGAATCTTGTGATTCTCCCACTCCCAGATTGGGTCCCTGAGTTATAGATCCCACCTGTACCCACCGTGATTACTCAGTAAGCCCGACTGGTTCAGTCTTTCCCAGCAATTTCTGCCTCTCTCCCCCCTTTGCTTCAGGGCCTGTGTTTTTTGTCCACCCTCATGTTCTCTGTTTCAGTTTCCCACCTGGATTTCCTCTTCCCATGTGAAAACACAGCATAGTGTGAGGTACACTTCAAAAGCAAATGACACCTGCATTCATAGGCACCAACTCTGTGAGTGCTCCAGGGCTCAAGCACCCACAGAAAAAACACCACCAGTCACAGTGGGTCCATGGAAGGCCAACAGTGGGTCCATGGAAGGCCAAATCACACTTGGAGTTGCAGCTAGCAAGAGATATTAAGAGTAACAAGAATGGTTTCTTCAGGTATATTAGCAACAAGAAGAAGGTCAAGGAAAGTGTGGGCCCCTTACTGTGAGGGAGGCAACCTAGTGACAGAGGATGTGGAAAAAGCTAATGTAATCAATCCTTTTTTTGCCTCTGTCTTCACGAACAAGGTCAGCTCCCAGACTACTGCACTGGGCAGCACAGCATGGGGAGGAGGTAACCAGCTCTCTGGTTCGGGACTATTTAGAAAACCTGGACGAGCACAAGTCCATGGGGTCGGATGCGCTGCATCCCAGGGTGCTAAAGGAGTTGGCGGATGTGATTGCAGAGCCATTGGCCATTATCTTTGAAAACTCATGGCAATCGGGGGAGGCCCCAGATGACTGGAAAAAGTTTAATGTAGTGCCGATCTTTAAAAAAGGGAATAAGGAGGATCCGGGGAATTACAGGCCAGTCAGCCTCACCTCAGTCCCTGGAAAAATCATGGAGAAGGTCCTCAAGGAATCAATTCTGAAGCACTTAGAGGAGAGGAAAGTGACCAGGAACAGTCAGCATGGATTCACCAAGGACAAGTCATGCCTGACTAACCTAATTCTATGACAAGATAACTGGGTCTGTGGATGAAGTGAAAGCAGTGGATGTGTTATTCCTTGACTCTAGCAAAGCTTTTGATACGGTCTCCCACAGTATTCTTGCCGGCAAGTTAAAGAAGTATGGGCTGGATGAATGGAGTATAAGGTGGATAGAAAGCTGGCTAGATCGTCGGGCTCAACGAGTAGTGATCAATGGCTCCATGCCTAGTTGGCAGCCGGTATCAAGCGGAGTGCCCCAAGGGTCGGTCCTGGGGCCGGTTTTGTTCAGTGTCTTCATTAATGATCTGGAGGATGGCGTGGACTGTACCCTCAGCAAGTTTGCAGATGACACTAAACTGGGAGGAGTGGTTGATAGGCTGGAGGGTAGGGATAGGATACAGAGGGACCTAGACTAATTAGAGGATTGGGCCAAAAGAAATCTGATTAGGTTCAACAAGGACAAGTGCAGAGTCCTGCACTTAGGATGGAAGAATCCCATGCACTGCTACAGACTAGGGACCGAATGACTAGGCAGCAGTTCTGCAGAAAAGGACCTAGGGGTGACAGTGGACGAGAAGCTGGATATGAGTCAACAGTGTGCCCTTGTTGCCAAGAAGGCTAACGGCATTTTGGGCTGTATAAGTAGGAGCACTGCCAGCAGATCGAGGGACATGATCATTCCCCCCTATTTGGCATTGGTGAGGCCTCATCTGGAGTACTGTCCAGTTTTCGGTCCCACACTACAAGGAGGATATGGAAAAATTGGAAAGAGTCCAGCGGAGGGCAACAAAAATGATTAGGGGTCTGGAGCACATGACTTATGAGGAGAGGCTGAGGAAACTGGGATTGTTTAGTCTGTAGAAGAGAAGAATGAGGGGGGATTTGATAGGTGCTTTCAACTACCTGAAAGGGGGTTCCAAAGAGGATGGATCTAGACTGTTCTCAGTGGTACCTGATGACAGAACAAGGAGTAATGGTCTCAAGTTGCAGTGGGGGAGGTTTAGGTTGGATATTAGGAAAAACTTTTTCACTAGGAGGGTGGTGAACCACTGGAATGGGTTTCCTAGGGAGGTGGTGGAATCTCCTTCCTTAAAGGTTTTTAAGGTCAGGCTTGACAGAGCCCTGGCTGGGATGATTTAGTTGGTGATTGGTCCTGCTTTGAGCAGGGGGTTGGACTAGATGATCTCCTGAGGTCCCTTCCAACCCTGATATTCTATGATTCTATGAATCTATGGCCCTGGGACTGGCCGCCGATCAGCTGTTCGATGGGGTCCTGGGGCCGGCTGCCAATCAGCTGTTTGATAGGGTCTCTTGGGCTGGCTGCGGATCAGCTGTTCTGCGGGGCCCTGGAGCTGCGAACGGCTGGCGGGAGGTTCTTGGGGGGGGGGTGTGTGACGTTATTGATATAATCTGGGACCATATAGAACATGGTTGCAACCAAAGTCCTGTAGTGGCACCAAATCTTGTAAAAGGGGGTCAAATGAAGTGTCTAAGACAAGATTATGGTTTACTGGTTATGATTATGCTGTCTATATGTGTGTATCAATTTTGTAGTTAAAGTTATAAATATTGGCTCTAAACTGTCTGTATTTCAAACTTATGCTATGCTTCTGGGAGACATCCCAGACAAGTTGGTGTTAGCTCTGCCTAGCCTGCTTGATGGCCCATTAAGGACCATCAGCTATACAATTGACCCATGGAGAGAAGGCAGATACGCCTTGTAACTCAGCAAAGTATGCAGGAACTTGCCCATGTGACTCCAGACTCCTGTAATTTTGCTGTAATTTTCCACAGGAAGAACAAAGAGGTGTTCTTACACCTAAAAAAGACTATAAAAGGCTGATGCCTCGTTTCCATCTTGTCTTCAATCCTGCTTCTTATCTCTGGAGGGACTTTGCTACAAACTGAAGCTTTAAACCAGGGGTCGGCAACGTTTGGCACGCGGCTCGCCAGGGTAAGCACCCTAGCGGGCCAGGCCAGTTTATTTACCTGCTGATGCGGCGGGTTCGGCCGATCGCAGCCCCCACTGGCCGCGGTTCGCCGTCCCGGGCCAATGGGGGCGGTGCGAAGCCGCGGCCAGCACATCTCTCGCCTGCGCCGCTTCTCGACGCCCCCATTGGCCCGGGACGGCGAACCGTGGCGAGTGGGGGCCGCGATCGGCCGAACCCACCGCGTCAGCAGGTAAATAAACTGGCCCGGCCCGCCAAGGTGCTTACCCTGGCGAGCCGCGTGCCAAACGTTGCCAACCCCAGCTTTAAACAAAGGACTGAGGATGTACCCAGCTGGGGATGTACTCCAGAGACTTGATTTGAACCTGCAGTTTATTCTATCACTGCTACCAAGAACTTTGCCATTACTGTATGTAATTGATTTCATTTAACCAATTCTAGCTCTCATCTATATTTTTTCCTTTTATGAATAAATCTTTAGATTTTAGATTCTAAAGGATTGGCAACAGCGTGATTTGTGGGTAAGATCTGATTTGTATATTAACCTGGGTCTGGGGCTTGGTCCTTTGGGATCGAGAGAACCTTTTTTCTTTTACTGGGGTATTGGTTTTCATAACCATTTGTCCCCCTAATAAGTGGCACTGGTGGTGATACTGGGAAACTGGAGTGTCTAAGGGAATTGCTTGTGTGACTTGTGGTTAGCCAGTGGGGTGAGACCAAAGTCCTCTTTGTCTGGCTGGTTTGGTTTGCCTTAGAGGTGGAAAAGCCCCAGCCTTGGGCTGTAACTGCCCTGTTTTAAGCAATTAATCCTGAATTGGCACTCTCAGTTGGGTCCCGCCAGAACCAGCATCGTTACGGGGTGGGGTTGGAGAGGAGCGAGCAGCAGGCGGGGAGGGCCTCGAAGGAAGGCTGGAGTGGAGGTGGGAAGAGGTGGAGCACTCACTGAGCAAAAGAAAAGTCAGCACCTGTGCCTGCATTTGATTGGGTCATCTGAGATTGTTAGCTTTCTGGCTTACATGCGGTTAGCTCCTGTTGGAATTAACTCCCTACGTGATTACAACACTATGCTGGACATATAATATTCATAAAATATTACAGGCAGCTCCCACTGCCTGTAATATTTTATTCCCCTTCAGAAATACATTTGAGATTGAGGTGGTTGAATATTGTGATAATGGGGACTGTATAAGTACATTACATCAGTGGTTCTCAAAGCCGGTCTGCCGCTTGTTCAGGGAAAGCCCTTGGCGGGCCAGGCCGGTTTGTTTACCTGCCGCGTCTGCAGGTTCGGCCGATTGCAGCTCCCACAGGCCGCGGTTCGCCGCTCCAGGCCAATGGGGGCTGCGGGAAGGCGGCCAGCACATCCCTCGGCCCCCATTGGCCTGGAGTGGCAAACCGTGGCCAGTGGGAGCCACGATCGGCCGAACCTGCGGACGTGGCAGGTAAACAAACTGGCCTGGCCCGCCAGGGGCTTTTCCTGAGCAAGGCTCTGAGAACCACTGCCTTAGATAACTCCTACAGTAGAGGTCTGCGAAGGGAAGACATGCAGAAAACAAGCACTACTTCTACTAAGTAACCCCTTTCTTTAATTAAGATGCAAGCTTTGATGCCCTATCATCTTCTGCCATAACATTGTCTTCTGTCACACTGCCCCTACATGTGAATGCTCTCCCAGATTTGATCTGCTAGACCACCACCTTCCACCTCAGTCAGATCCCTCCTCAGTTCTGCCAGAGATGAAGCGAAAATTAATTATTTTTTCTTTATTTTTAAGAAAAGTAAAATTCTTAATGGAAGCACAATGCTGTACTCATGGCTAAGTTGACTATCTGGTTGTATTACTGTAACTCTTTCCCTTTTGCGTCACTTCCCTCCTTGGCCCATCATGAGCAATCTGGGGTAGCGTTTATGACAGGAAAGATGGCTATAGCTGTTTGGAGGAGCACAGAGGTCCTGGTGAGTGGGGCCTCTATGCCTCTGGTGAGACGTGCTCCCTGCTGGCTGGAACCCTGCTAACCAGCACAAGACAGAGGAGCCTGCAGCAGCTCAGGGGAGCCTGTTCGTTCATTAAAGCTCCCAGCACACTTCTGGAATCTGACACAGACAGTTTTATAGACGTTAGAGACAGAAAAGGTCTATTATTTAGGTCAGCCGCTTGTCCATCCCTACTACTCTAGCTGGGCCGAACTCTCCTTAAGGTATTCACTAGTGCTGTGTCCAGTCCAGTGCTGAGTTTTTGAAATGACAAAGCTTTCACCACTTCTCTAGGGGAGACTAAACACCAAACAGCTAGTTAGCTCTTTGCTGAACTTCATACCCTTATGCCTAGTTTCTACTCCCTTGTGCCTCCCTAAATAATTTGTCTCTCTCCTTGGTGTCTGAAGGGCAGACATCCATTATCATTCTCCTGGACTGCTCTGCAGTATTCAACGCTGTTGACTGAGGTACTGCTGTCCTGCCTGAGAGAGGTGGCAGAGTCCAGGGGAACATACTAAAACCATTTTAATTCGTGGAGGGATGTAGCCAAAAGGACCACTCTTTCTCCTGTCTTATTCAGCATCGACATGCAGCCTCCAGATAAACTGGTGAGAGACTGTGCAATAAAGAGCCAACAATATGCAGATGCCACATGCCTCTATTTATCTTTCACTACATGCCAATGGTTCACTATCACCAAGATGGCTCAGTGCTTGGATGAGATCAGCTCATGGCTGAAGAAGCTGAAACCTAGCCACAAGTCTGTGATGCTGGTGGCAGAGGAAAACACTGTGAGGAATTTGCAGCTGTGGTGCAGTCTCCTTTGGTTGAAGATGTCCGTTCAGGGCTACTGCACCTGATTTCCCCAGTGTGGATCATCAAGGGCACCCACTCTCAGGCTTCCAACTCCCCAGCTGTTGCTTTTGCTGGATGGGAGATCGGTGTGTCTCTCCCTTTTGACTGGGGTATTTCCAGGCTGCACAGTTCCCTGCTGTCACCATGTTATTCACCACAGGCAGGTTGCCCAAGGATACAGTGTAATAGCTACAGCTGTTAGGTGCCACACCGCACTTCCTATGCAAGCCTATTTTATTCTTAAGGTAAAAGTACTACTGAAAAAAATACCTTAAAACAATAGAAGAACCTATACACATGCTAATAAGCTTACCAGAGAATCCCGCAACCCTAACATTGGCTCTGACAGGAGCAGTCATTCAGCACCCCATCTAATGGGTTTCCTTTGTGGTCACAATTCATCACAACTTCAGCTCAGAAAAGAACACTCATACCATGTTTAGTCCACCCTTTATACAGTTGAGGGGTCTTTGAACTGGAGTTTCCAGGAGCAGGAATGGGTCATTTGTATTCCCTTCACCCCCAAGGAAATCCACTTTACATGCACTGTCCCCAAAGTCCTTTGAAGTTCCTAGAAAAGTTATACAGTCCTACAATAACACACAAACAATTGCATTTTCAATACAATGTACTCCAAAAGTATTAACCTTTATTCAATAAAGTTTATCTTAATTCCATAAGGTTTGTCCAGAATATTACATTGCTTGGATAAGATCAGCCCATGGATGAAGAACAGCTTGCTGAAGCTGAAATGGAGCCAGATGGGGGTGATGCTGGTTACAGAGAAAAGCCCTGTGCAGAGTTTGCTACTGTAGTGCAGTCTCCTCTGGTTGAAGGCACACACCCACAATTGGTAAATTCAGTCCGTAATTTAAGAGAATGCTGAGCTCTTACATAGCAACATCTGCCAGCAGCATTCTGTACTGTCTCTGGTTGGGTAGGGCACTCTGTCCCATCCTGGTGAACAATGACCTGGCCTGATTTATACACACATTCATCCCCTCTCATCTGGACTACAAGAATGTGATACACCTGGGCATGAAGCCATCTCCTTGTACTAGATGGCTTCTTCTACTACAGAACTCTGCAGCACATCTCCTTAGCAACACTGGCTACCACAAGCGCATCAGACCTGTCCTCTCTCTGCATTAGCTTCCCAAAGAATAGTGAGTTATGGTCAAAATCTTGCTTGTTATCATAAAGGCACTCAACATACGTAAAAGAGCCTGAAGCTCCAAGATGAAGACAGAGATCAACACTCAACACTCTGATCTTCTGGCCTAATAGAGTCATCACTGCAAGCATAAACTAATCCATGGAAGAGACAGCTTTCTCAGAGGCCAGTCCAAGACTGTGGAATGAGCTCCTACAGGAACGAAGGATCACCACAAACCTCAGTCCTTTATCCCAAGTCCAAGTGCATTTCTTTGAGCTGTCTTCTGTCATATAAACACAGAGCAGCATGGACATATAATTTACTAAAGAAAAAGAAAATACTTGAACAAAAGATTTTATTATATATACACAGCTTTCCTCCTGGGGAGAGGGTGAGAGAGAGAATTAACTGTACATGACAAGTGCTAGTCACGTTGTTTCATGCATTCCTGGAAGGTACTTATACTACTGTGAGGAATGTGGTATAAATACCTGTCTGGAATATTCTAGAACAGTGGTCGGCAACCTTTGGCACGCGGCTCGCCAGGGTAAGCACACTTGTCAGTGGAGTGGATTATTCCAAACTATGTATCCCCAAAGGATATGTTCCAGTCCATTAGGTTCTTCTCTGCTTTGTGATCATTGCAGTCTGTAAATTCACCAGTAGCATTGCAACAGTCAGAATTTTGCCCTGCAAAGCTATTACTCTGATTTTTAAAACCAAACAGTGTGGTTGCATTTTGCTGGCTGTTTATGGGACCCAGAATCTTGAAGTACAAATTTGTGGATCCCAAAGGCAAAGTGGATTTGCACTAAATAACCTAGAACAGCCTTTGAATCCTTCCTGGGATGTCAAAGAGAATGCAGCAGGAAAAACCTTTTTTCTTCACTTTGTATTTTTTTTTTAACTATAAATAAATGTATTCAAATGCTAAAGTCCAATAACACAGAGCCATAGGACTCCAGGCTTCAGAATCCAACTTCTAAGTGCTCTTGGGGTATGTCTACACTGCAATGTAAGTCCAAAGTCAGTGGGACTCGAGTCAATGAACCATGGGTTTGAGAAACCAGGGCTTTTATTAGCTGGGAGTTATCAGGAATATCAAGTTTAATCTGCCCTGTTCTCGATGTAAAATCTTTTGGATGACACAGAGATTTTGACTGAGAACTTTCTCAGCTCTTTAATAAAGAGGCAGAGTGTTCTGAATCTAAAACACACTGCTTTTCTCCTTAGTGGTTTCCCTGATGTCATAAATCTACTAGCGCTTCAGTCATCAATAGACTCTTCCAGGAAAAAACACAGTAGATGAGCCCTGAATTTCTTATGTTAAAAAATAAAAGGGGAAAAAAGTCTTATACCTTTCAGGCCTACTGTATCTGTAATAAAGAAGGGGAAAAGGGCATAAACTCAGTCCCCCCACCCCCATGCAGATGGCCTCTTCCCAGCTGCCCTACCCTCTGCCACACTGAAATTGTTCTAATCTGATCCCATCTCTGGCTTTTGGTTGCCTCCCTGTAGATGGGCAGTGGGATGTAAGAGTTGGTTGCTGCTAGTCATAGAATGAGCTTTCACTGGCCTGTGGGTGGAGGGGAATGGCCTAGATGTGCAGATCTGATTTCAGCATGTGAGATTCATGTTGGTATTAATGGGAATTTGCAGGTAAACCTGCAGCAGACAGTTCAATTCCCATCCAGGGAAGTCTCCTGAGAACACTGTTCTAAAGATGGGACTCAGGTTTACTTGCAGTTTTATTCATAGTTCATGGAGATAAATAATTCAACACAAATTATTGATTTTATGTCCATTTGTTCTTAGTTCCTGATTTCATCTGAGCTCCATCTTTGCAAGGAAAGTGTGAGCTGCAGCAGTGAGCTAATGTTACTGCAGGGCACAAGAAGGGAAGGGAACAGTCTCCCTGACAATGAACTTTGGCACCCAGAAAATGTATATATGTATGTATGTATGTATGTTGAACTCATGTCTTTGCCAGTTCTAACTCAGTAGGCACCGCTAGGGAGAACTGATCTGTAACTGATTAAGATGATTTACAATTTATCTGACCCCTGTTTGTGGGACCTGTACTTTATCCTTCCATAATGGAAATGTACCTGGAAAGAACAGCACTCTGGAAGCTATGGTTGCCTCCCTGCAGCCACTTTGTGGCTGAGACTGCTGATAACTTCTTTAGAAGTTATTGAAAATGGTCTCTGTAGCTACTCTCTTTTTCACAGGTTCTTTTAATCGCCTTCAAACTTCTGTCTGTTCTGAGAGCAGCATTCACAAAATGCAGGGTGCTGCTAGGATCCATGTGAAAACTGTGTGATAAGTTCAGTGATGTGGGCTCTGCAGTTTGAGAGGATATCAATAAACTATTCAACTCTGAGAATACAAGAGAAAGTGTCCACAGTGACTGAAACTCACAGGCATTGCAGACATGGCCATTTCAAGCACTGTTATACTGAGGAGAGGATGGGAGGAAGACAGCAAGATATTGGTCAAAATCAGAACA
Organism: Chrysemys picta bellii; assembly: GCF_011386835.1. Classification (NCBI taxonomy): domain Eukaryota; kingdom Metazoa; phylum Chordata; order Testudines; family Emydidae; genus Chrysemys; species Chrysemys picta. The sequence continues at coordinate 358,335 of NC_088800.1, forward strand.
TTTTGTACACAGGTGAAACCCTGTGCCTTATATAACTGATTTGCCTAGATCACTCAGCCGCAGAAAGAGCAGTATCTTCAGAGTATTCAGGTTTCAGAGTAGCAGCCGTGTTAGTCTGTATCCGCAAAAAGAACAGGAGTACTTGTGGCACCTTAGAGACTAACAAATTTATTAGAGCATAAGCTTTCGTGGGCTACAGCCCACTTCTTCGGATGCATATAGAATGGAAAATATATTAAGGAGTGTGACAGACCTAGACCAGTGGGGTACAGAAGTCTGGTAGAGGGCAAGTATACTGGTCACTGGATGAGTAGTTTTCTGTTCCCTGAGTGACCAGAGCAGGGGCTGCACTAGAGTAATCAGGAACCTGCTAGAATCAATTAAGGCAGGCTAATCAGGTTACCTGGGTTTTAAAAAGGAGCTCACTTCAGTTTGTGGTGTGAGTGTGAGGAGCCGGGAGCAAGAGGTGCCAGGAGCTGAGAATGAGAGGGTGTGCTGCTGGAGGACTGAGGAGCAGAAGCGTTATCCGACACCAGGAGGAAGGTCCTGTGGTGAGAATAAGGAAGGTGTTTGGAGGAGGCCATGGGGAAGTAGCCCAGGGAGTTGTAGCTGTCATACAGCTGTTACAGGAGGCACTATAGACAGCTGCAGTCCACAGGGCCCTGGGCTGGAACTTGGAGTAGAGGGCGGGCCCGGGTTCCCCCCAAACCTCCCAATTGACCTGGACTGTGGGCTCTTCCAGAGGGCAAGGTCTCTGGGCTGTTCCCCAACCCACATGGTGAATCTCTGAGGCAAGAAAATCCGCCAATAAGCGCAGGACCCACCAAGATAGAGGAGGAACTTTGTCACACTGGTGTCAGGAGTGGGATCTTGGGGTGCACAGCGCGGCGGAAGAAGGAGTGTGATTTAAAAAAAAAGCCTTTTTTTTTTTTTTTTTCATCACAATGGATGATGTAGTGCGGGCACTGACACAAGCTATGGCGGCCCAGCAGGAGGCTACCTGTGTCCAGGCAGCCGCCCAACAGGAGGCAGTGTGGCTGCAGCAAGAGACTAATCGCCTGCTGATGGACCAGGCTGCTCAAGACTGAGCTATGTTGCGGGAACTGGTAAACCAGGTAAAGTCCCTTACAGAGCTGAATCGCGGCCATGATGGGACGCGGCTTATACGGGCCAGCCATTGACTGCAGAAAATGACACAGGAGGATGAGGTAGAGGCATACCTTCTGGCCTTTGAGAGGACAGCCCTATGGGAGGCCTGGCCTCGAGATCAGTGGTCTAGCATCCTTGCTCCATTCCTATGTGGCGAGGCCCAGAAGGCCTACCATGATCTGCCTGAAGAGGCTGCGGCAGACTACCCCCAGCTGAAAGCAGAGATCCTGGCCAGATCTGGGGTAATGACAGAAGTGCGGGCCCAGCAGTATCATGGGTGGAGGTACCAGGAAGACAAAACCCCGTGGTCCCAATTGTATGACCTCATCCATCTCTCACGAAAGTGGTTGCAAACAGAGTCCCGGAGTCCGGAAGAGATACTAGTGGTTCTGGTCATCGACCGATACATGAGGGGACTACCACCAGACCGTCATGCCTGGGTAAGCCAGAACGAACCCTCCACCTATGACGAGGTTGTCGCCCTGGTAGAGAGGCGAAGGACAGTGAGGGAGCTGACCTGACCAGTTAAGGAAGAGGCACCCCGGGTTACACTAGCAGCACCAAGCCCTGAAGTTCAGGTGACTGGGCCACCAGGAGGGCCCAGGTGGAAAAAGAGAGAGACTGAAGGCCCATCAGAGTCCACAAAGAGTCGGAGCACTGAGGGAGAAGAGGATTGTGATGTTAGACTGCCCAAACCAAGAGACCGGGGAATCCCTAGAGCTCCATACAGATGTTATGCCTGCGGGGAGTGGGGACACATAGTTGCACAGTGTCCCAAAGCTGAGGAGCCTATGCAGTGTAACCTGGGGAACTGGGCAGATCCATGCTCCCTAATCCACCTTGTGGGGGTCTCACTAACCCCACATATGAATACCAGACCAGTGAAACTAAATTGGGTAGGGACCACGGCACTGGTTGATTCGGGGAGTGCTATCACGCTTATCTCAGGAAAGCTTGTGAAGCGTAGTCAGCTGCTACAGGCTAAACGTACAGGGATAACATGTGTCCATGGGACAGTTAGTTACTACCCCACCATCCCAGTAAAAATCGAGATCCAAGGGAACACTACTGAGGTAGCAGCAGGTGTAGTCCCTAAACTCCCATACCCGGTGCTCATAGGGAGGGACTTCCCAGGGTTTAGAAACTTACTCCCAGTAGGGGGATTGGAGAAAGATGGGAACCCTAAAAATTGGTGAGGCATCCACAGCAGAGTGTCAACCCCCAATCTTCTCTGAAATATCCCCAGATTTGTTCTCCACTCCCAGACAGGGTAGAAAGACAAAAAAGGAAAGAAGGGCAGCTAAGGCCTTGGGAACCCGAATACTGACCCAAAGCCAGAGGGTCGCTCTTGTAGGTAGGCAGACCCGCGCAGCTGAAAAGGAGGCCATGCAGGAGGGAGAAGCACCTGAGTCTGACCCCCACCCTAATGCTTCTGAACCAGTAGAGGCAACAGAGACTGGGCCCCTAGATCTTGGGCAGATTAGCCCCGGGAGAGGAAATTTTGGATGGGACCAGGCAGAAGACCCAAGGTATGACAACATTAGGAAGGAGGTGACTGAAATAGATGGGATCCCCATGGAAGGGAAAACCCAGGGACCAGGACCCTACTTCGTAATGAAGAAGGATCTCTTATACCGGGTTGCACCAGTACAGGGGCAGAAGGTACAGCAGATCCTAGTACCTCAAAAACACCAGAATGCTGTATTAAGTCTTGCTCATAGTCATCTTTTTGGGGGGCATTTGGGGGTAGAGAAGACCCTGGCACGAGTCCTACGACAGTTCTTCTGGCCCGGAGTACATGAAGAAGTGCGGAGGTACTGTGCCTCCTGCCCGGAGTGTCAGCTGCACAGTCCCCGTCCCCACTTCAGGGCACCTTTAGTACCCCTTCCCATCATAGAGGTCCTCTTCAAGCGAATAGCCATGGACCTAGTGGGACCCCTGGAGAAGACGGCTCGGGGCCACCAATATATACTTGTTGTTTTGGACTATGCTACTCGCTACCCAGAAGCCGTCCCCCTACGGAACACGGCCTCTAAAACTATAGCCAAAGAGCTGGTGGGGATCTTTGCCTGAATGGGGCTACCGAAGGAGATATTAACTGACCAAGGAACCCCATTTATGTCGAAGCTAATGAAGGACCTCTGTACGCTTCTCCATATACATACCCTGAGAACTTCGGTCTACCATCTGCAGACTGATGGGTTGCTAGAAAGGTTTAACCGAACCCTCAAGGCTATGATAAGGAAGGTGGTAAGTCAGGATGGGAAGGATTGGGACACCCTACTACCCTACCTTATGTTTGCTATCGGGGAGGTACCTCAGGCCTCAACTGGGTTTTCCCCCTTTGAGTTATTATACGGGTGTCACCCCCGTGGCATACTAGATATCGCCAAAGAGATCTGGGAAGAGGAACCCAATGAGGGGAGAAATATAATAGTGCATGTAATGCAGATGCGAGACCGGATAGCCCGGGTTACCCCTATTGTACGCAGGGCCGGCTCTGGCTTTTTTGCCGCCCCAGGCAAAAAAGCCTCCTGCCGCCCCCCGAGCCCGGCCGGGGCCCTGCTCTCCCCGACCGGCCAGAGCGCCGGGAGGAGGGCGGAGAGCCCGGCCGCGGCCCTGCTCTCCCTGGCCAGCCGGAGCGCCAGGGGAGGGCGGCGAGCCCGCTGCAGCTCCGCTCTCCCCGACCGGCCAGAGCGCCGGGAGGAGGGCGGAGAGCCCAGCCGGGGCCCCGCTCTCCCCGGTTGAGCGCCGCCCCCCTCCAGGTGCTGCCCCAAGCACATGCTTGGAGGGCTGGTGCCTGGAGCCGGCCCTGATTGTACAGGAACATTTGGAGAAGGCACAGGAGGCCCAGCGAACCCATTACAATCGCCAGGCAAAAGTGCGACAGTTCCAACCAGGGGATCGGGTTATGGTGTTGGTACCCACGGCAGAAAGCAAGCTTCTGGCCCAATGGCAGGGGCCCTATGAGGTGGTTGAACTGTGGGGGAAGTAACCTACAAGGTGCGGCAGCCAGGACGCAGAAAACAAGAACAGATTTATCATGTTAACCTTCTGAAACCCTGGCATGCACAAGAGGCATGCACAACGGTCCAAAAAGACCTAACCCTGGAAAACAAGCCTTCCAAACAGGTGAGAGTGTCTCCCGATTTAACACCAGACCAGAAGAATTAGGTGTCTGAAATGATCTTCCGGAACCAAGATGTGTTCTCGACAAAACCGGGTCGAACAACCAAGACATATCACCACATTGTAACGAACCCTGGGGCCAGAGTAACAATGACGCCCCTATCGGGTGCCAGCGGCAAAAAGGGAGGAAATAAAAGCAGAAGTAAAATAAATGCTGGAGTTGGGGATCATCGAAGAATCCCACAGTCAGTGGTCCAGCCCAATCATGCTGGTGCCCAAACCTGATGGCACCACAAGATTTTGCAACGACTTCCGGCGACTAAACGAAGTATCCCAGTTCGACGCGTACCCCATACCTCGCATAGATGAGCTAGTGGGCCGTCTGGGTAATGCCCGGTACTTGACTACCCTAGACTTGACAAAGGGGTATTGGCAGATTCCCCTTGCAGAAGACGCAAAAGAAAAGACTGCGTTGTCTACACCAGATGGTCTTTTTCAATATACTCTCCTCCCTTTTGGACTACGTGGGGCCCCAGCTACCTTCCAGCGCCTCATGGACAAGCTATTACGCCCGCATAACAGTTATGCTGCTGCCTACTTGGACGATGTGGTCATTCATACCCCAGACTGGGAAACCCACCTGGAGAAGGTGGAGGCAGTCCTCGATACCTTCAGGCGAGCTGGCCTTACAGCAAACCCTGCCAAGTGCGCTGTAGCGTTTACAGAGGCCAAATATCTTGGCTACATTGTGGGAAAAGGTCTGGAAAAACCCCAAGTGAACAAGTTAGAGACCATCCAAAATTGGCCCTGACCAAGTCGCAAGAAACAAGTCCGGGCGTTCCTAGGTGTGGTGGGGTATTACCGACGATTTATCCCCCACTTTGCCACAAGGGCAAGCCCCCTGACAGACCTAGTGAAAGCCCATGGACCTGATCTGGTGAGATGGTCTGATGCAGCAGAGGAAGCATTCACAGACCTACGGACTGCCCTCTGCAGTAACCCCGTACTGATAGCCCCTAATTTCACCAAGGAGTTTATCCTGCAGACGGATGCATCGGAAGTAGGGTTGGGGGCCGTTCTATCACAGATGGTCGGGGAGGAGGAACACCCAATTCTATACCTCAGTTGGAAACTCCTTCCAAGGGAACAAAAATATGCAGTGGTGGAGAGAGAATGCCTCGCTGTAAAATGGGCCATGGAAACATTGCGCTACTACCTGCTCGGGCGCAGATTTGTCCTCATGACCGACCATGCCCCTCTTCAATGGATGCAGCGGAACAAGGAGAAGAACACAAGGGTGACCAGATGGTTCTTATCCATCCAACCTTTCCAGTTCCGTGTGCAACACAGAGCAGGGAGCCGTCATGGCAACACCGATGGCTTGTCACGTGTGCACTGTCTGGCGTCCCAAGCTGCCCAACCCCTTGGCGTTGAGCAGGGGGGAGGGATATGTGACAGACCCAGACCAGTGGGGTACAGGAGTCTGGTAGAGGGCAAATATACTGGTCACTGGATGAGTAGTTTTCTGTTCCCTGAGTGATCAGAGCAGGGGCTGCACTAGAGTAATCAGGAACCTGCTAGAACCAGTTAAGGCAGGCAGGCTAATTAGGACACCTAGAGCCAATTAAGAAGAAGCTACTAGAATCAATTAAGGCAGGCTAATCAGGGCACCTGGGTTTTAAAAGGAGCTCACTTCAGTTTGTGGTGCAAGTGTGAGGAGCTGGGAGCAAGAGGCGCAAGGAGCTGAGAGTGAGAGGGTGTGCTGCTGGACGACTGAGGAGCACAAGCATTATCAGACACCAGGAGGAAGGTCCTGTGGTGAGAATAAGGAAGGTGTTTGGAGGAGGCCATGGGGAAGTAGCCCAGGGAGTTGTAGCTGTCATGCAGCTGTTACAGGAGGCACATAGACAGCTGCAGTCCACAGGGCCCTGGGCTGGAACCCGGAGTAGAGGGCGGGCCCGGGTTCCCCCCAAACCTCCCAATTGACCTGGACTGTGCCTTCTTCCAGAGGGGAAGATCTCTGGGCTGTTCCCCAACCCACATGGTGAATCTCTGAGGCAAGAAAATCCGTCAATAAGCGCAGGACCCACCAAGATAGAGGAGGAACTTTGTCACAGGAGATATATATACACACATACAGAGAGCATGAACAGGTGGGAGTTGTCTTACCAACTCTGAGAGGCCAATTAAGTAAGAGGAAAAAAAAATTTTGAAGTGATAATCAAGATAGCCCAGTACAGACAGTTTGATAAGAAGTGTGACAATACTTACAAGGGGAGATAGATTCAATGTTTGTAATGGCTCAGTCATTCCCAGTCCTTATTCAATCCTAAATTGACTGTGTCTAATTTGCATATCAATTCCAGCTTAGCAGTCTCTCGTTGGAGTCTGTTTTTGAAGCTTTTCTGTTGTAAAATAGCCACCCGCAGGTCTGTCATTGAATGACCAGACAGGTTAAAGTGTTCTCCCACTGGTTTTTGAGTATTATGATTCCTGATGTCAGATTTGTGTCCATTAATTCTTTTGCGTAGAGACTGTCCGGTTTGGCCAATGTACATGGCAGAGGGGCATTGCTGGCACATGATGGCATATATCACATTGGTAGATATGCAGGTGAATGAGCCCCTGATGGTATGGCTGATGTGATTAGGTCCTATAATGATGTCACTTGAATAGATATGTGGACAGAGTTGGCATCGGTCTTTGTTGCAAGGATAGGTTCCTGGGTCAGTGTTTTTGTTCAGTGATGTGTGGTTGCTGGTGAGTATTTGCTTCAGGTTGGGGGGTTGTCTGTAAGCGAGGACAGGTCTGTCTCCAAAGTCACCTCCTACAAGACAGGCCCAACAAAGAAAATAACAGAACACCACTAGCTGTCACCTTCAGCCCCCAACTAAAACTTCTCCAGCACATCATCAAAGATATACAACCTATCCTGCATATCTACCAATGTGAAATTCCTATTACTAGTCTCACCATGTGGTGCTTTCCTTTAATTTCCCTTTTCTTGTTCCTTCCTGTCTTTCACTCATTGCTAATATTTGCTGCACTTCTCCAGCTTTGCTTCATAATCCTCTTTATCCTCTTCCATTGAGACTTCTTAGAAGTCGTCTGCCTCCATTTTCCCTAAAGCTTTTATGAGTTGCTTAGTTAAATTAGGATCACCATCTTTAAAACCTTCTGTTCTGGGACAAAAGTTGGACCAGTATATTGGCACAGAAAATTGGGTTTGGGGGATTATTTAAGATAGCAGCTGAAGGGAAGTTAATGACAGGTGCTGATGATCACATGGGTCAGACAAAGACACTTCTAGTAACTCCTTATCTGGGAAAAGATAAGAACAGAAATTACAGCTGGAGTAGGGCCTGCTTGAGATCACATTGGTAAATCTGGAGAAAGTAAGAGGGTATCAGTTTATGGAGTTTAAAAGTAGGTACATAGCTAAAAGTTAAAATGTTATGAATCTGCATACTGATGTGAGAAGCTTAAAAGCCAAAATAGGTAAACTAGAATGCCTGGCTATAAGGAGGAGCTTGGTGTGATGGAACAGCAAATCAGTGTGACACTGTAGTAGCTGGCTGAGCACTATTTGGAGAAGACAGAATAGGTTGTAGAGGACAGATGATAGGCAGGCCAAAGAGACAACTAAGTCTGAAAAAATTATACTAATGGATGACTTCAGCTATCTGCATATAAATGGGTCAACTGTCACAACGAAACCAAGTTTCCAAGCAATTTCTCAACAGTTTAAACAGTTGCTTCTTGGGAGAGCTAGTGTCAGAGCAACCATGAAGAGAGGCTGGTCTCAGTTTAATCCTAAGTAAGAGGAATTCATATGGCCTTTTGGGGTTCAACCCCGGCCAGTGAGAGAGGTTGTGTCACCCTGCGCTTTACAACCCTGGATGTCTTAAATGCTCTGCTGCTGTGACTCACAGCCCGGACACCAACAGCCAGCAGACAAACATGCAGTTCCCCAAACATCTGTATGCTGTGCAGTGCTTGTTCAGCTCTCTGACTCCAACAGCCTGCCTATAACACAACAGCCCCATCCTGGTCTCCATCAGTCTTAGTTACTGCTTGCAAGCTAACTCCAATACACACTCCCAAATTTCCCTAAAGTCATCTGCTGTGAAGTGTCCTGCCCTCTCCTGGAAACTCAGAGAAGTAATAAGGTGCATTGCTCCTTTAAAGAGAGAAAAGCACAATTAATTAATTAAGCTGGAGTTAACATCACTTCAATTCAAACACAGCACTGGGTTGGTTTAGATTAAAAGTAAAATGAGTTTAATCAACAAGAGTGAGGTGTTAAGTGAGTTCAGGTACAGGCGATAAAGACAAAAATGGTTTCAAATAAAAGTAAAAATATGCTTTCTAATGGCTAAGGCTTAACGAGTTACAGCCTTGGCTCAAGGTAGCTTTCTTACCAGTCTTTCCAGCACTGGCTGACTTTCCCTCAGTCAGGACCTTCCACAGATGTACAAGGTTCTGGTTTCCCTTGTCTTCCTAAGTGAAAGATGCCAAAATGGCTCTCTGTTTCCCCTTATATTTCTCAGGGTTCATGGACTTTGTTTCAAGGGGCAGGATGAACTTGGGCTGTTCCTTCCATGCTGATTTGTATGTAAATGAATCTTCCATCGTTTTGATTCGACAATGCTCCTTTCTCTCTTGTCTGGGAGAAAATCTGTTTCTTCCTTTATAGAGGAAAGCATAATATCAATAAGTATCCATAATTTCTCAGATAGTGTCAATGCATGCTTTTCACAATGATACTAATTATTAGTGTGTCACAGGCTTTCATAAAATATGTTATTGATACTCATTTATAATGCAGTAATATTATATACAAGCAGGTGATTCAGTTGCTTATCATTTAAGGTTCAGACCACTGCAAGAGGCTGTCTCCCCCACTCACTAAGTTGATGGCTTTGTTTACTTTTTATGCAAATATACCTTCATTGTCTCTGCCTGACAACCAGGCTGGTCAGACAATCAGATTAAGGAATGTGTATTTAAGGCAAACTGGACCTATGCATTGCTTACCAAACACATTTTCAGAACATAATTCTAGCACATATCCATAACTGGACACACAACCTGAAAAAGAGCTCTGTGTAGCTTGAAAGCTTGTCTCTCTCACCAACAGAAGTTGGTCTAATAAAAGATATTACCTCACCCACCTTATCTCTCTGTACACATCCCATGCATACATCACACAAGAATATTAATGATCAGTGAGTTGTTAGTTTTCCAATGATCTGTTACATGCCACCATTTGGGTATATATCATGACAACAGTGTGTTAAGTGTAGTATGTCAGGCCTGACAAGAGTTGCTGACAGAGTAGTGAAACACCCATGGACCTCTGTGTCACAGTTGGTTCAACACCTAATTATAGCTGAGCCACAAAGAAATAGATGGCATGATATAATTAAGTTCAACAGTTCCTTGAGGTAGAAATGTCCCAAAAATGTGCACAGTGCCACAACACTTTAGATAGAAGTTTTAAAAAACGTGGAACCTCATCAAAAGTGAAGGAATTAAAATCATTAGACAACATGGAGAATGCCTAAGCAACCATACAAGGTCTCAGAAGACATGGGTATCCCTAAAGAAGAAAGGGAACAGAAGGGGGTGATGGTGGAGGGGAATAAAATGGTTAAATGGAAAGGTTCAGGAAGTTATTCAAGACAAACAGGTATCCTTCAGAAAACCCGAATAAAGCCAATAAAATGGAGCAAAAATGACAGAAGGTAAAATGTAAGATGGAAATTACGGGAGCTAAGAGGGATTGTAAGAGCCTAATACATAAAAACAATAAGGAATTCTTTCAGTATCTGAGACGGAGGGCATGTATGAGAGAATAAAGCCTACTGGAAGAAAAGAAGGGAGCTGTGCAGTATCTGCGTACAGCGAAACAGGGATTCCCTGTGTAATGCACCTTGCCTGGTGCATCTGGCAGCCCTGCCTGTGTTTCCACAGCCCAGATGCATTGTCACACATCCAGCTGGGCTGCAGGGACAACTGCAGTTGCTGTTATGGACCGCCAGAGGTTGTTGTGGCAGCTGCTCTGCCAGGCAGCCATGTGGCCTCACTTCCCTCCTCCCTGGCCGGATCACAGCAGGAAGGACCAGATGGTAGCAGTGGCAACAGCCACAAGGGAAAAGGTGAGGGGTCCAGTACCGGTGCCAGTCTCCCTAGCACCCTCCCTTCCTCCCAGACAGCCTTCCGTCCATAGCTAACTACCAGCCACCAGCTCTCAGCTTCCTCTGCACCCAGCTACCCGCAAACAGCACTCACCTAATCTAGCACCGCACACACTCTTCAGCAGTTCCAGTCTCTGTCATCCTCAGATACCTTCTAGGACTCTCCTATCCACCTCCAGACCCCCGCACACCATCCAGCACCCACCCGACCACAACTTCCGATGCCCTCTGGAACTTACCTACACATGTTGCCTGGCATCTCCCCAGGACTCCATCCTCCTGGCCCCACCACACCTGCCATGATCTGTGCAGCTCTGTATCCTGCCCCTGCCGTTGCTTGGGGCAGGGTGTGTTGAGGGTAAGCTGAAGTTTAGGGTCTTATACAAATAATTTGCCAATATGACTAGAGAATCACATGCTTTGTTGCTCTATAGCAGGGGTAGGCAACCTATGGCACGCGTGCCGAAGGCGGCACGCGAGCTGATTTTCAGTGACACTCACACCTGGGTCCTGGCCACCGGTCCGGGGGGCTCTGGATTTTAATTTAATTTTAAATGAAGCTTCTTAAACATTTTTAAAACCTCATTTGCTTTACATACAACAATAGTTTAGTTATATATTATAGACTTATAGAAAGAGACCTTCTAAAAACGTTAAAATGTATTACTGGCATGCGAAACCTTAAATCAGAGTGAATAAATGAAGACTCAGCACACCACTTCTGAAAAGTTGCTGACTCCTGCTCTATAGGCTACGCTCATTGCTTACACCAGGGCACCTCCAATCTCTCCATTCTCCCCCAAGCTCCCTGTGTGCTACCCTCTCTCCATTTTAGGGAATCCCTGCAGCCCCCCACCTCCTCCTGCATGCTGGAGGCTCTGTGTAGCCTCCCATTTCCCCTCCCTCACGCCAGAGGCTCTGTATCTCTCTTTTTTTGTACAATCTAAAGGGTCGCACACTTCGTTGCTTATATAAGATGAGCTGTAGTTCCCTGTGTCTTCCTCACACTCCTCTCTAGGTCACTGCTTCCACAACCCACCACCACACCCTTTTTCTCTCCCACATTCCTCTGGGGCCCTGCTTTCTTCCTACTCCACTCTCATCCCCCATCCAGGTCCCTGCTTCTCTACCCACACACTCCCCACTCTGGGTCCCTGGTTCTCCCCCTCCCCCCACAACTAAGAGAGCATTAGAAAGAGGGTTTTTAGAGGGGAAGCAGGGACCAAGGGGAGAAAGTGGGGACCCAAGAGAGGAGTGTGGGAGAATGTTGCTGGGATAAGCAGCAGCACCCCAGAGCAGGGAGGGAGGGAGTGGAGGAGGGAGAGCAGCGAAAGGGGGGAACCAGGTACTCAGAATGGAGGGTGGGGAGCAGTGGAAGGTGAAAGCCAGAACTCAAAGAGGAGTGTGCCGTACACTCCATTTGATGGCATTTCTCGGACTGTTTGTCTGTCTGCCTGTCTTTGAAGGTCCCCCAAATGGCTTTTATAATTTTCTAATTTTCACCAAAATCAATAGGATTGTGCCCACTGATGCCTAGAACGTTCTCTGAAATTTTGGAAGTGATTGGCTGCTGTGTTCAAAAGTTACTACATTACATCCAGACCAACAGGCAGGCAGACCGTCACAGAAATGCCATCAAATGGAGTGTAGGGCCTCACTTAGCTTTGCCAAATATGGGTTCATTATATAACGTGCATTAAATCTCACATAGAGCTTAACAAAACTTGGCAGCTGTGGTGAAATTACAAGGGCAGGGCGATGAAGGAGCACTTTGGTCAGAGTAATGCAATGCTGCCAGCTCTCATGATGTTTTTGTGGTGGTGGGATTTTGGCCAGGGCTGAAGCCATTCTGGCGGTGACCAGTGACACAAGAAGCTCCAGTCCTCTGGCAAATTTGAGCCCTCTGATTGAGTTCCCGCCCCACTTGCCTGCCTCCTGGTGCAGAATAACCAATCAGAACTATGGCAGGCAGAGTTGCCTTCCCCCTTCCCATAGCAACCTAAAGCCATTCTCACAAGGGGGTGGGGGAAGAGTGGAGGAGGGAGCAAAGAGCCTAGCAGCTCAGGTGGGCTCTGCCCCATCCTCCCTTCCCCTCCCCTCCCCTACTGTGAGCAATGAGGATAGGACTTGCTTCTCCCCTCTCCTTGCAGCACTTGGCCTGGCAAGAGGCAGGTGAGGGGGGAAGAGCTGCCCACTCCAGCCTTGGAGAGGTGGGTGAAGAACCTCAGTAAGAGCAGAGATGTGCACTGAAGGAGGGCTGAACTGATAGGGGGCAGAATTAACGGGGCTGGGGACTGAGTTAATGAGGTTACTGAATTGATGGGGGTGAGGGTTGAACAGTTGTGAGGGGGGCTGGTTTGGGGGGCGGAATTAATTGCTGGGCAGGGGTGAGAGCTCCTGAAACAGGGACCAAAACTGCTGGCCCCAGCACGGACCTGCCATGGCTGGGAGAGGCGCTCCTCCCCACCAGTCCCAGCGTGGACCTGCCGTGGTAGGGAGAGGCGCCCCTCCCCGCTCACCCCAGCGCAGACCTGCCCCAGACTTGCCGTGGATGGGGGAGAGGACCCCGGACCCAGCGAGAGGAGCCCCTCCCTCGATCCAGCATTGCCCCGCTGGAGCCTCTCCTCCAGCCCCAAGCTACTGCGACAAGAGAGGGCTAGGGGCAGCCTGCATCCCAAACTCCTCATTCCTGTCCCCACCTCAGAGCCTGCACCCCCCTGCACGCCAACCCTCTTCTCCAGCCCTGAACCCCCTGCCGCACTGAGAACCTCTTGGCCCCATCCCTGCCATATGAATTTTGTTATGTGCATCAATATGAAGGTGATGTGTCACATATCACATCCATATTGGTGCACATAAAATCCATTCTGCAGATGAACGTTCAAATTTAGAGGGAACACTGACACACACACACACACACACAATTGGTAAGGGGGAGGTCAAAAATAAAAAAACAAAACCCCCACAATATATTCTTTGTATGAAATGATTTTCCAGGTCAATCTCATGATTTTGGCGGTGTGACTCATGACTTTTGCTCTCCTGAGGTTTGTGGTACTGGTAATGGTACAGTACTAAGGTTAATGGGTGCAGAGGCACTTGGTGGGGAAGGATGTTGAGAGTACAAGGAGACTCATGAAGCCATAGTCCATCACCCAGGGAGTAAGAGGGAGCATATGGGAGGTTTCTCAGGCTGGACTTTGGCACCAACAGAGTCAATAGGGAGCATGTAGAAGCACTCAAGGTTGGGCTCTGGCACCAAGAAGGCTAATGAATGAGCCCACTGATGTCCTTGGTACCTGGGGGGTTAACGAATGAGGAGCCAGTGGAAGTGCTGGGGTCAGACTCTGGCACTGAGCGAGTTATCGAATGAGGAACATGTGATGCTGCTGGGGTTGGGCTCTGGCACGCAGGGGATTAAAGAATGAGGAACATGTGGAGGTGCTGGGTGCAGGCTCTGGCATCCCAGGGGTTAACGAATGAGGAACATGTGGTGGTGCTGGGGTCGGGTTCTGGCACCGATGGGGTTAACAAATGAGGAACATGTGGTGGTGCTGGGGTCGAGTTCTGGCACCCAGGGTTTGTTTAGTTTTTTATTAAGGTTTTATTATTTTTTACTTTTCAATGCAAACATCACAATACAAAAAGAAAACGAAAAATGAAAATTGTTAACTTAAAATGACTGTGATGGGGTGTACTTGCCCCGCACTGGACAAGGAGGGATTAACCCTGTACTCTGGGCAGAGGAAGCGATGCCCCCTCGCCCCTACTGGGCATGCTCTACCTGGATCATCAGTATAAAAGGGAGCAGCCCAGCTCAGTCAGGGCTGACCGCCGAAGAGAGAACGGACATTGCAGGTTCCCGCCTGGGAGCTGCTGAAGCCCAAGATCACGGAGGCCAAGTCCTCCGAGACCCAGACAGATAGTCAGCTTCCTACAGATATCCAGGAGACCTCAGAACCACCTGGAGCTTCATGGACGACCTGTGGACCATGCCCCTGGAAGACACAGTAGGAAGTTGTCTGGGGGACTAACCATTGGATCAGGAACTAAGTCAGCATGTTTCAGTTGGATCCCTGCTGGTCTAGTGACAAGTACACTCACCACTGATAAGGCCTTGGGCTGCGACCCGGTGGAGTAGGGAGTGCCCAGTCCCCCTACCCTGGTCGCCACCACCCCCGGGTGATGGCCCATCCCCCTCTGGTCATCAAACTGCTCAGCCCTGCAAGAGAGGACAGCGACATTGACTTGGGCCACTAGGCCACACCAATGAGGGCAGCCATATTGACTCTGGCTATTGGGCCGCGCAGTCCTGCTAAGGAGGGCAGCCGTATTGAGTCTGGCCTCTAGACCACACCGCCCTGCAAGGAAGGGCAATCATATTGACTCTGGCCACTAGGCTGAACCACCCCAAGGCCAAGGATGGTCAGGTGGACTCAGCGTTGGTGCTATAACGCTCCTTCTCCCACCCCAAAGGGGGACGGGATGCCCCACGACAATGACCATCTGTGACATACAGCATAGCATTAGCATACATGTGCAAAAAAACATTTTAACAATCATAATATTAAACTATACAGTTAATGGGGGGACAACACAGACATGGCAGGGAGGGGAAGAGTGAAAGCAGAAGGAAAAAGAAGTGGGTGAAGAGTCAAGGAGGGAGAAGGGGAAGCAGCAGGAGATCTAGACCTGTCAGTGGGCCTTCGGGAACTCAGTCTAATGTTTGTAAAAATGCAGCCTGGATATCTTTAAATTTACATAGTTAATCCCTGGAGAGGACAATGACCCTTTCGATGGCTGGCTGCGAGGCCAGGGAGATCAGAACACCATTGTTCTATTTTGTGCATTGATTTACTTTCCTAACTCTGTAAAATCATTCACTTCATGATCACAGCTTCTCTCAGGAACCATTAACGCTGTGCAGATGAGAGGCCCCGTTTCATCGGTAAATATCCTAATGTAGTTCTCTACCGATGTTTGATTGCTAAAGCCCCAAATCATTTTAATTCTAGTGTCAACTGCTTTCCACAGCTGTTTAACTGGAGGATATTTCTACAACATTTGCAGGAGTATGCCCTTATCTTTGCCACAGTGTCAGCTTCTATCTGAAGGAAGAGCTTATGGTCTTATGTTAAGAGCTTTAATTTTATGTAGCCTGTGCAGTGTCTAGTACATTCTAAATACTTTCTGTTGTTGTTGAATTAAATGTTAACATACGTCTATAGAAGCAAGTTTTGCATTGTGCAATACAATTGACCATTGTGGAGCTTTTTAAAAGACAATCTAGCACTTTATCTCTTTTTTTTTTTAAATCTCATTCCTCTGAAGCATCAGGGATAACCATGGCTAAGATGGGACATTGGACAGGGAGGGTCAGGGCTCTGAGGTGGTACCAAGCATTGTCTCTCTCTCAGGTGCCTGGCTGGCTGGCTCTTTCTCATATGCTCAGGGTCTAACTAATCACCATATATTGGACTAGGCAGGATTTTTTCCTCAGGTCAGATTGGTAGTGACCTTGGGAGATTTTCACCTTCCTCTGAAGCAGGGACGGCTCCAGGCACCAGCTTGGCAAGCTGGTGCTTGGGGCGGCCACTCCGGACAGGGGCGGCAGGTCCAGCCATTCGGCGGCAATTCGGTGGACGGTCCCTCACTCCCGCTAGGAGCGAAGGACCTTCCGCCGAATTGCCGCCGCAGATCGCGATCACGGCTTTTTTTATTTGTGTGTGTGTGTGTGTGTGTGTGTGTGTGTGTGTGTCTGCTTGGGGAGGCCAAAACCCTGGAGCCGGCCCTGCTCTGAAGTGTATGGGTGCAGGTCACTTGCCAAGATCATCTGGTATATCTCAATCATCTCCCTGCCTTTGTGGGGACTCTTAACATTGGTGCACCTCAGTCTCTCCGATTCTCTGCCTGTGGCTGATAACAGCCTAGTCTCCTGGGTTATAATGCTTTGGTCTGATTTCAGGTGTTGAGTTTAGTGTGTGGGTGCTGGGTGGTGTTGATGGTCTGTGATATACAGGAGGTCAGACAGGTTGATCTGGTGGTCACTTCTGACCCTAAACTCTATGACTCTGATTTGAGGATTTAGTGATCACTTCAGAAATTAGAGACCTTTTCCATCAGAAAAGCATATATGTAGATATATGGGTCTGGGAAGTTTGTGGAGCTTCTCTACTGTTCTGTACTTCAGGGATGTCAGGTAGTCTCAGGGTGTTGGGCCAAAGTAATAGGTCAGGAAAGGTTTTAGCAGTATATATTGCAATATTGCTGTAGCTTATACTGCTGTAACACCTCGAATGAACCATTCCCCCATCACCAACCAATTGAGAGAGGACTCTAACTCTTTCTGTTCATTCCCTCCATATGTTTGGTGGGTTGCCAATCTGTAAATCACTATTACCCCATGTAGTGGCTTTTATATGGTGTGAAGAGTGAAAGTGGAATCTGTTGGTCAAAATGGTCCATACTCTCCTGGTGGCCATTACAGAGGGCATTTTCTTTTTCTCTGTAGGGTAGGATAAGGATCCCAACAGGAGGATTGATTTAATTCATTTTCTTTTAATCCCCATCCATAAGGGATATTGTTGTTTATGTGTTGCAAACTGAGACCTGGACATGAGACAGACAACATAATAGTTATGAAGGTCTGGGAGTCTGAAGCTACTGCCAATGGGGAGGAGCTGAAGCTTCCTCCAAGATAGTCTGGGGTGTTGTGCTAGGCCCCATAAACAAGTCTTGATAATCCTATTAAATCTTTAAAAATAGAATGGTGAGATGATGACAGGAAGCCCACTCAAAATGTATAAACATCTAGGTAAAACATTAATCTGAACTGGATTAACCCCCCTGCTTCCCCCCGCTCAGTGAATGTGCTTGCCGTTGATTGGTGTTTTCTGCCAGCTAAATTCATTTTTTCAGTTTTTTTAAGGTTTCTTGCTATTTGTATCCCCAAGTATGTAACTGCCTCTGACTGCCTATGAAAATTCCACTGGGAGAAAGCCCAGCTAAAAGGCAGCCAGGCAATCTAAAGTCGTTCTAACTTTTCCCAGTTAATGCTACAGCCTGAAAGTGAGCCAAGGTATTGGATTAACGCAAGAAGGGCAGGGATTGTGATTTCAAGGTTCATTATAAACAGAAGGGAATCAGCATATACCATCTAATGGTACTCCAGTGGGCCAATCTTAATACCCGAATATTTGGATGAGAACCTGTAGTGATCTTCATGGGCTCTAGGGCCAGATCAAACAGAAGAAGGGACAGTGGACAACCCTATATGGTACCTCAGAGAAGGTTAAATGAGCGTGAAATTATGTCATTGGTTAAGATTAGAGATGTGGGGTCCTTATATAGAAGTTTAACCCATCATCTAAAAACAGGCCTGAAACCAGGCTCTGGAGGGTCTATAGCATGTACTCCCCGTTCATGTGATCAAAGGCCTCTTCTTCATCCAAGGCAGAAGTGCTTAGGGGTCAGGGTCCTCATACTGTACGATTATTAGAGCTGCTCACTGTCTTTAGTTATCTGAGCCATGTCGGACTTTAATAAACCCCACCTGGCTGGGATGGATGATATTGTGTCTGGCAGCCAAAATATTGGCCAATATTTTAAATGCTAATTAAGGAGATTTCTGTATAGTTTGGGCATGACATGAGGCCCCGTCCCAATTTGGGAATAACTGAAATACAGGCTCTCCTCCAAGTGTGGGGCGGGTACTTTCCTCCATTGAACAAGGTGGCAACTTGCCTGCAGGGACTCAGAAACATGTTTATAAAATAAGCTGGGAAAGTGTCTGGGCAAGGAGCCTTACCCAATTGCATGGATTTCAAGGCATGGGCAAGCTCTGATGTTGCTAATGAGGTATCAGAGCTCTCCTCTTGGGCAACAGATAGTTGGTGCACCCAGGGCATTAATGAACGAGGAATATGTGGCCATTTGTAGAGTTGGGCTCTGGCACCTAAGGGGTTAACAGGATGGCTGGAGGTGCCTGGGGCCAGGCTTGGTACCCAGGGGGTTAACAGGATGGTGTGGAGGTGCCTGGGGCCAGGCTTGGTACCGAGGAGGGTTAACAGGATGGCTGGAGGTGCCTGGGGCCAGGCTTGGTACCGAGGAGGGTTAACAGGATGGTGTGGAGGTGCCTGGGGCCAGGCTTGGTACCGAGGAGGGTTAACAGGATGGCTGGAGGTGCCTGGGGCCAGGCTTGGTACCGAGGAGGGTTAACAGGATGGCTGGAGGTGCCTGGGGCCAGGCTTGGTACCGAGGAGGGTTAACAGGATGGTGTGGAGGTGCCTGGGGCCAGGCTTGGTACCGAGGAGGGTTAACAGGATGGTGTGGAGGTGCCTGGGGCCAGGCTTGGTACCGAGGAGGGTTAACAGGATGGTGTGGAGGTGCCTGGGGCCAGGGGTGGGTGGGTGAGAGAGAGAGAGAGAGGGAGAGAGAGAGAGGACTGTCCCAGAGAGGGTTAAGTCTGCCTGGCGCATTGTTGAATGGGTGTCAGAGAGAGAGGCTGGCCAGCTCCTCCCCCGATTTGCATTGACATAGCAGCTGCCTTCTGCAGCCCGTTGGTGTCTGTGACTCTGCCGGCATCCTGAGCAGCGGCTGCTACTTCCAGGGGCTGCTCATCCCAGGACCCTATGGTACGTGCAGACTCCCCTTTCCCATCCTGGGCACTCAGCCTGGTGTGAATGGGTGTTCGAGGGCGACTGAGAGTTAATGGAGACCTCCAGCCAGTGGGGTGGGGAGGGGGCGGGCAGGCAGGATCGAGACAGCCAGAATTGGCCTCATTCTTGGGGTGACACTGCTTATCTCCCAGCTGGATTGCTTAAGGGTTGGAGGTACCAAAACGACTCAGTTTGGGTAGGGGTTCCTTCCATCTGGAGGTGCTCACAGGAAATCTGGATAATATGTGGCACATGGAGATCCACCCTGTCTACTGCCCCAGCTCTGCCGTGTCTGATCCCCAAGGGATGGGATTGGCTGGGTTTCACCCTGCTGTGGCTGAGGAGTGGTTGGGAGATCTGCCATCACCCTTCCTGGGGGACCTTTGCAGTGATTCCTGGCAGATGAATTTCTCTATTTGATCTGCTGAAATAAGGCAGGGGATGCTGCATGGAGTCTGGGCAGAAAACGACAGTGACAAGAGGGTAAGGTGGCTGCAGGCCGAGCTAGTTTTTCTATGAGGACCCCGCCCCTTGCCAGCTGCTCTTGTCCCAAGTGCCCCAGGGACAGAGAGACTCTGGATTCTCTGGCTGCTCAGCTGTTCTCTGCACTTGCCTCTCTGGTTCAGACATATCTCAGGATGGATAATACAGGGTAGGACCCAGGGAAAAATACTGAGTGCCAGGAACCTGGAGTGTGCTGCAGCATCAGAACTTGTGCCAGCACTGCCTTGCCTGAGGGTAGTGTGCTGGTCCCTCTACCTGGGGGCGGCATGGCGTCTCAGGCACTCCCTTGGGCAAGAGTTGGTGACTGAGGTGTCGTCTGTATGGTGCTGATGCTGGAATGAGGCTAATGCTAATGAGGAAGGGGGTGGGGGTGGGGGTGTTAAGATGGAATGCAATGCTGTTAATAGATTGGAAAGGGGTACTGGGAGCCCCCTTTGCTCTCTCTCTCTCTCTCACACACACACACACACACACAGCAGTATCCTCGCATTAACTAAAGTCTGGCTTGGAGCTATTCAACACTTCATTCTTCCACTACAGGAAGCCAGAAAGCATCCAAACTCTTCCAGTGTGTGGGGGAGGAAAAGGGGAAGCTGCCTGTGAAATGTATGAGTGATGCAGCCTTTCCAGGGCACCAGACAGAGGAATGAAGTGGTTGGGCGTGTGGAGTTGATGTTCCTGTCCTGGGGGTGTGTGTCCTGCCAGCTCTGTATCCAGGCTAATGACAGTGTTCAGATTTTCAGTTCCTTGGACATGAAAAGAGAGTGAAGCACTTGTGTCCTCCCAGCCTTTGTCCTTGTTAGTCCCCTGCCCCTGCTGTGCCTTCCGTTTAGCACAGACACTGCACTGGATGAGCCCCTCCCTTTGCATGCAGCTCCTGTCCTGGATTCCCAAGGTTACAGGGCGGGGGCGACCCGCTGTCCCATCAGCAAAGTGGAGGGCTCAAGTTTCACAGGGCACGTCCAAAGCTGACTGACCATCACCAGCTAATATATTATTAAGGTATTAAACCCTGTGAACGCTACTGTTAAGAATGTGTCAGTTAAACTATTTTTAAATACAAGCTTTTCTCCTAGTTTAGACAGAACCAGAGGGCAAGGGGCAGGTGCAGGCTTGGCTCCATGAGCACTGGCCAGAGGCTGCTGTTGTGGGGTTAGTGTAAAGAGGGAGATGCAAACCCTGCTGAACAGTGATGGAGCAATTGAAAGTCTGGTGAAGTCAACAAAAGACTTCTTAATTAAGTGGGGGAGGGGAGCCAGGGCGAGGGGCTGGGATTGATCAGGCTGGGACTGGAGTGGGAGGGGAGCGGGGAAGAAGGGAGGGAGTTAGACACATTTATCACACAGCGAGGAGGCTGGAGGGGAGGAGTTTGGCTGCTGCACACTCACTCACACGCATACACACACACACGTATACTGCGGCAAATTCTGCAGCTGGTGCCTGCTGGCTTCTGACTGCAGAAAAGACAAGCTTTCTGGTTCAAACACTCTGATCTCAGGGACAGGCTTTATCCCACTCCCAAACAGCATTGATCCCACTGGGAAAAGCCCCCCAGGCCAGGCATCATTCCAGGCAGACCAGGGTCCCATCTTCTGTCCGCAGGGCCTGATGGGTTAGGGGGGTCCCTCTTGCTGCAAGGAGACTGGTGCTGCTCCCCTTCTTCCCCCACTGCCCCATGGTTGCAGTTCAGCTGAATGTTCCTCCTCTCACATAGACGTTATTACACGTAGGCAGAGCTCCTTTCATCCGCCCCTTGGGAGATGAGTAGGCACTCCTGTGCCCCATTTAGTCTGTGTGGGCACAGAAAGATGCATGGGTTTGGAGTTGTTCCTTCCCAGGCCAAAGCATCCATGAGAAGAATTTCCTGAGGTGAAGCATCAGAGCACAGCCCCATTTGCTGCTCCTCCCCATGTCAGTGCCATGAGCACAGCATTGACCAGGGAGCTGTATCCTTAGCAGGTGTGGGGGGATGGGGTATGTATAACAATTCAAGCACAGGGGCTATGCGTGGTGAATGGCCAGTACAGGCAGGTAAAAGCAAGGGAGGGGATGTGCACCAGGACTGCAGCTGTGGCTGGTCTAGTGGGATTGGAGTGGGCATGGTGGATATTGGCCTAAGGGCTCTGGACAGTGGGTGGTGCATGGGAGGCATATGCAGAATTCAGCTGAGGGATTTTTCAGGCACATTAACTCCTGTAGGAGACTGTCTTGTGTTCTTTGCGCACAGTCTTCCTCTTAGTGAGCTGCCAGGGTCGCTGTGCCTCACAAAAGGAAGGGGAAACTGTTGAGTAAAGAAAAAAGTGATGTGTCTGTCTGGAAACAGATTATGAAAACAACAGGGGGAATCTGCCTGCAGCCCTTGGCTGGTGGATGGTCTGTGTTACTGTGTGCCTGCCTTTGAATGGTCCATAGGATTATTAGTGTGGGGAAGTGTCTGTGTGGCCTCCGCCAGTGGGTATTTCATAAGGACTGAGTAGCGAGGTGAGAGGCTGCCTGGGGATGCTCATGGGGATTGGACCTGTTGTCTGATGGCCTGTGAGCCAGGGGATGGGGCAGCAGTTGGGAACCCCCTTGGCCACTGGGCAGTTTGTGTGGACTCAGCAGATGAGGGAGAGAAAAGAGCGAGTTGAATCACTGCAAGTGTTTCTGGGGAGGGTTTGTTGGGATCGGAAAGGAGGGTTCTTTTCTCTTCCAAAGATAGTTTCAAAATTCATTAGACAAAAATGTGCAGTTGATTTGATTCCTCTGTCATGCCCTGAATTCCAGCACAGGCTGTGTGGCTGTTGGGAGGAAACCCTGGGGGAGGCACCAAGATACTTTGATTCTAATTCCCAGTTTGTGTCCAGTTTCTCTCTGCATCCCCTTTGAGCTGCTGATTGAATTCTCGGCATTCCTCCCACAAACACACATGCTTTCCTTCTGAGTGGAGTCTACGTCCTCTCGAACACACTTCTTCTTTAACTCATTAATGTATAGTGGCTGTGCTCCTGCTGGGAATGCCTCATTCCCCCCAAAGTGTCTTGTGGCTCCAGACTAAAGTCAGAACGTTTGCTCTCTGAGCCCAGCTCTTCAACAACCTTTGTGTATATCCTGGGCCTGAGTACCCCAACTCCTCTGCAGTCAGTGAGAGCCGCAGATACTTAGTACCTCTGAAACTGGCCTTTAAAACTTGCTGGGCCCATCTTTCAAATAGGGATTTTCCAAAGCATCTAAGGGCAGGTCTACACTAACCCCCCAATTTGAACTAAGGTACGCAACTTCAGCTACGTGAATAACGTAGCTGAAGTTCGAAGTACCTTAGTTCGAACCTACCTCAGTCCAGACGCGGCAGGCAGGCTCCCCCATCGACTTCACGGTACTCCTCTCGCCGAGCTGGAGTACCGCAGTCGATGGCGAGCACTTCCGGGTTCGACTTATCTCGTCCAGACAAGACGCGATAAGTCGAACCCAGAAGTTCGATTTGCTTGCCGCCGAACTACCGGGTAGTGTAGACCTACCCTTAGTGACTTAGGGGAGCACAAGTCCCTCTGACTTTCAGTGGGCCATGTGCTCCTAACTCACTTTGGTGACCCACTAACATCAGAGGCCTGTCTCTGGCCTTTGAGTGCCTCGGATGGAAGGTGCTGGAGAAGGACCTTGGATGATTATTGTTACTAAAGCGTGAGGCATTTCTGCTGTCTTCTGTCAGCACTAACTGGAGTACAGAATAAAGCCCAGTGCTGGAGGAGAAGACGAGCCAGTGTAAAGGGCTTTTGGGAAGCCTGAGTCTATCTGCTAACTCCAGTTACCTGAGATGTGGGCTCTTGTTAGTTAAATGCTTCAAGGTTTTGGTTTAACAAATTGTTTTTATTGAAGATATTCATCTAGCACAAACTAGTCTGTCTTATGGCCACTTTTCTTCTGAGAAGGAGAGGGGTCCGGTTCATCATTAGGGTGGACATTAACAGTATTAAATAAAGAGACACCCCACCCCATGCAGTAACACACACTTCACAAGCTGAATTCTGATCTCAGGACAGTACGGTTTCTCCGAAGCTGCCATTAGTGATGCACAATGAGTTTGCAGTTTCTAGTACATTTCCTTGAGCAGCCGGTTCCTGTATCTAGGCACTAGTGCCCCCAGGGAAGTTCTTGCTATTCTTTTCAAGGCAGAGATCCAGTTTGTGGAGGCTTATGTCTGTTTATCATAATGTACCATACGTACAAATAGATCATACCAATTAGATATTGCCTTGCTTTTTGGCAAGTCCAGGTCATTTGCTTTTTCTAATGGTTTTGATAATTCCTAAAAAGATTTTTGCCTAAATTCCCTTTTCACCTGCCCTTTCTGAACTTTCTTTCATGCATCCTGATCCAAGTGCCTCACCCCTGTTTGTAACAGATGGGATCCAACACAGAATCTTAGATGATTAAAAACTAGAACAGAATAGCCCTTAGCATCTTTATTTTTGTATGTTGCTTGACTGGTGTCTGAGACTTTCAGAAGACACTTGTGATACCAATCTCTGAAAGGAGAAGCGGGAGAGAAGCCAATAATTACAGGCTGGTCAGCTGTGTTCCTGGAGGCCTCCTGAAATGGCTTCTTATGGATAAACTTGGATAGAAATGGGAGTTCTGCCCAGAGCTTATGAGAAAAAGATCAATTCAAACAACTGATTGCAATCTTTGGAGGAAGAACACAGAATATAGGTGATAGCTAGATCAGTGGTTTACGTTCACCTGGAGCCTTTTGCAAGATACACATAGGTGGATATCAAATGAGATTACAGATATAGGCATCAGCAGTAAGACAATGAGATGGCTGGAGAGTTGATAGGCAGGAAGTGCGGTGTACAATCAAATGGCAGTGAGTCCTCATGCAGAGGAGTAATAAGTGGGGACCCCTTGCCCAGGGCTGGGACCTAATGCAATTTATAACACATTTAAGAGACGTTGAAAGTAGAACTAGTTGTGAGGTCTGGATATTTACAAGCAATACAGAGTTCAGATGGAGACTTCACCCCATGCAGGAAGATTTGGAGAGGTTTGGGGAAATGGGCGCACACAAATGGATTATGATTTCGGGATCAGGAAATGTGAAGTTAGGTATCCAGGGAAATTCACCTAGATGGCAGAATCTTCATTCAGAGAAGAGGAGGATGACGGTGGAGCAATTCCATGAGGTTTGGGAGTTCAGGTCACAGTGTATGGCTGCAGTATGGTACTGTACCTCTATCTAAAGCAGTGACTCTCCCCGGGGGGTCTGCCCTAGGGGGTGAAGCATCTGTCAGCCTCTAAGCAGTGATGCTTCCCTGCCACTTTTAGTCCAGTCCAGGTCTTGCTGAATGATTCTAGAGCAGGGGTTCTCAAACTGTGGGTCAGGACCCCATTTTAATGGGGTCACCAGGACTGTGTTAGACTTGCTGGGCCATGGGGCTGAAGGTGAAGCCCAAGCCTCATCACTTGGTGCCGAAACCCAAGCCCCACCGCCCGGGGCCAAAGCCAAAACCCGGGGGCTTCAGCCCTGGGTGGCAGCACTCAGGTTACAGGCTCCCCACCTGGGGCTGAAGCTCTTGGACTTTGGCTTCCCCGCTCTGGGGTGGTGGGGCTTGGGCTTTGGCTTTGCCTTCCCCTCCCCTGAGCTGGCGGGGCTCGGGTGGGCTCAAGCTTTGGTTCCCCCCTCCTGGGATCATGTAGAAATTTTTGTCAGAAGGGGGTCACGGTGCAATAAAGTTTAGAACTCCTGTTCTAGAGGCATTTTTACCACCTAACTAAAAAACAAACCCAATAGAATCCTAAACCCTCTTTTTCCCTTGTGTGGCTCTCTTCAGGTTCTGATAGTGGGCCCACCGCAATGGTGTCTGAGCACTATGGTAGCTGGGCTCCATGTGGCTGGCTGTCAGACATTTATGTTGTGCCCAATACCATGCTACTCTGTCGTGCCTGCTCAGGGTTGCTCCTTGTCATGTGTTTCTTTGGTGTAAATTCCCCCATAGTCAAATCTGGGGATGACATCAAACTTGGAGGAAGAAACAGCCTATTGCCACCTGGTTTCCACTCACCTAATCTGTCTGGGACACAATAGGGGAGGACAGATTATGGGGCACCATTGTTCCAGCAGCATCTGCAACATGTGGTGTCAGCAATTTGTTAGTCTCTAAGGTGCCACAAGGACGTCTCGTTGTTTTTTCAGTGCAGGTGAGAGGATCTAAGATCAGGGCTAGATTTGAGTGCTGACTAATGTGGTGGGGGGAGCCAGCATGTTCAGAGAGGATGAGGAAAGTGAGTCCACCTGTTGTGAAGGGAGGGCTGGCATAGCTCAGTATGAGGCAAGGGGATGTATATGTAGAGCCCTGCACGGATACAAAATTTGTATTTGCATCCGATCCGTGATCCGCAAACATGGTCCGTGGATGTCCACAGATGTAAACGGATATCCGCAGATTTGCAGGGCTCTAGCTATAAAATTTGGATCCACATCCATCCACGATCCACAAACATGGTCCATAGATATCCACAGATATAAAGTGGATATCTGAAGGTTTGCAGAGCTGTATGTATATGCCTGATGAAAGGCATAGACTTAGGTGCATTGTCCCCACTGTGATGCATGGGGGAGGGTGAACCCAGTGCTATGCGGGCTTGAGGGAGCACCTCTGGTTCTCTCCGGCTGACACATTTTCAATACTGAACACAGAATAACAAGGCATTTGCTAATAGAATGGACATGGGTGACCCAAGTGCTATGCACATGTATATAACCTTGTAGACATAGGTGAAAGGGTGCCTTGCACATCAGGCTGTAAATCAAACCCCAGGAATCTAGACCATGCAGGGTGGCACCCAAAATCCAAGCATGCAAAGTTGGAAGAAATGACAGAGGCAGAGGATAGGCATAACGAGTGGGGTACCGCAGGGGTCTGTTTTGGGACCGGCGCTGTTCAATATCTTCATCAACGACTTAGATATTGGCATAGAAAGTACGCTTATTAAGTTTGCGGATGATACCAAACTGGGAGGGATTGCAACTGCTTTGGAGGACAGGGTCAAAATTCAAAATGATCTGGACAAATTGGAGAAATGGGCTGAGGTAAACAGGATGAAGTTTAACAAAGACAAATGCAAAGTGCTCCACTTAGGAAGGAAAAATCAGTTTCACACATACAGAATGGGAAGAGACTGTCTAGGAAGGAGTATGGCAGAAAGGGATCTAGGGGTTATAGTGGACCACAAGCTAAATATGAGTCAACAGTGTGATGCTGTTGCAAAAAAAAGCAAACATGATTCTGGGATGTATTAACAGGTGTGTTGTGAGCAAGACACGAGAAGTCATTCTTCCGCTCTACTCTGCTCTGGTTAGGCCTCAGCTGGAGTATTGTGTCCAGTTCTGGGCACCGCATTTTAAAAAAGATGTGGAGAAATTGGAAAGGGTCCAGAGAAGAGCAACAAGAATGATTAAAGGTCTTGAGAACATGACCTATGAAGGAAGGCTGAAAGAATTGGGTTTGTTTGGTTTGGAAAAGAGAAGACTGAGAGGGGACATGATAGCAGTTTTCAGGTATCTAAAAGGGTGTCATAAGGAGGAGGGAGAAAACTTGTTCACCTTAGCCTCTAAGGATAGAACCAGAAGCAATGGGTTTAAACTGCAGCAAGGGAGGTCTAGGTTGGACATTAGGAAAAAGTTCCTAACTGTCAGGGTGGTTAAACACTGGAATAAATTGCCTAGGGAGGTTGTGGAATCTCCATCTCTTGAGATATTTAAGAGTAGGTTAGATAAATGTCTATCAGGGATGGTCTAGATGGTATTTGGTCCTGCCATGCGGTGACCTCTCGAGGTCCCTTCCAGTCCTAGAATCTATGAATCTATGATAGCTGGTGTCAAGTCAGAGGCTGGTAACTGAGGGAAGTGGGCCCTCATGTTTCTCTTTCCTTCTGCCATGGTTAGTTTATTGGCTTCATTTTAGATGTGGATGACATTCTGCATTGTGCATTCTGCAGAGTTCCCAGAATGCAGCAGGATGAGAGGCTTGGAGATAAGAAAAGCTAGTGAGGAGGGAGCAGTATGAGGAAGTATTAACATCCATGAGTGGGAATGAGTCTTGGGGCATCTGAACAGACTCCAAAATGCATTAAGCAACAAGAGGGTTCCTAGGGAGCCTTTGCCAAAAATATGCCACC
Organism: Chrysemys picta bellii; assembly: GCF_011386835.1. NCBI lineage: Eukaryota > Metazoa > Chordata > Testudines > Emydidae > Chrysemys > Chrysemys picta. Next base: position 386,131 of record NC_088800.1, read on the forward strand.
TGAAATTTGCAAACTGGAGGGAAACTTGGGGTGATTTCCCTGCTTCTGATAACACTGCTCTACAGCCAAAATGCTTCTGAAATAAATGTAGTCAAACTTTACTAATTCTGGGTCACTGAGAACGAAAATGATGCTTAAAATTGTTGATTGGCTCTAGTTTTCAAGATATGCTATTGGGTCAGTATATACGACCCTTGACTTGGGAATGGCGGAGGATAAGTGAGTTATAAAGGGAAGGGATCTCAATTTAAACCAGAAATGACTAAAATACATCTTTGACTGGATCTATGAATAAATCTATGACTGGGTTTGGACAGTACTTGCTTTTTAGGCAAAACAATGAATGATGCAATCTGAAGCTGGTATTGCGTCATAGATTATATGAATTGCATCATGTTATTCCTAGAAGTCATAGATGATGCAATCATAACGAAGCTTACATCACTCTGCTGAACAAATTGCCCTATATCAGCTCTAGAAATCATACAGTGTCGTGCTCTTTTATTTGTCAGTGTTTGATTTTGCAAAGGGACACATTTCTGTTTACCCAGTGAGCAGAGATGCCTCGTACTTGTGTGAACAGTGCAGATAACTTCTGCTATGTTTGTGGTGAAGTGACTTTTGCATCACAAAAGCGCAGTATAACCACTATGGTTAAGAAAGCCTATCACCTTTATTTTGGCTGCAAAATTGGAGATCAGGACAAGAGGTGGGCCCCACCAGAGCCGGCTCTGGCTTTTTTGCCGCCCTAGGCAAAAAAGCCACCCGCCGCTCCCCCCCCCCTCCCCCAGCGCGGCAGGGGAGGGTGCCGAGCCCAGCTGCGGGCCCGCAATCCCTGACCGGCCGGAGCGCCGGGGGGAGGGCGGAGAGCCCCCGGCGGCCAGAGCACCGGGAGGAGGGCGGAGAGCCTGGCCGGGACTCTCCACTCTCCCCGGCGGCCAGAGCACAGGGGGGAGGGTGGAGAGCCCCTGGCGGCCAGAGCGCCGGGGGGAGGGCGGCAAGCCCGGCCGGGTCCCCCTGGTCTCCCCGACCGGCTGGAGTACGGGGGGGGAGGGCAGCGAGCCCGCTGCGGCTCCGCTCTCCCCGGCGGCGGGAACGCCACGGGGAGGGCGGCGAGCCCAGTTGCGGCCCCGCTCTCGGGCTGGAGCGCCCCGCCGTGCCACCCCCCTCCAGGCACTGCCCCAAGCAGATGCTTGGTGGGCTGGTGCCTGGAGCTGGCCCTGGCCCCACACATATGCTGCAACACTTGTGCAACAAATCTTCACCAGTGGTTGAACAGGAAAAGGAAATCTTTGCCTTTTGCAGTGCCAATGATTTGGAGAGAGCCAACAGATCATACCAGCAATTGTTACTTCTGCATGGTGCCTCCAGTTGGGAAAGGTGTGTCAAAGAAGAAAAAGTGGACTGTGCATTATCCAAACATTCCATCAGCTATACGCCCAGTACCCCACGGAGAAGGACTGCCGGTTCCTGCTGCACCATCATTTCCACTTGAGTCAGACGAGGAAGAGGAAGAGGATGAAACTTCTGGTCCTGAACCATCAATGTCACAGGACCCACATTTTCTCCCATCCTCCTCCTCTGAACCACACCTCATAACACAAGGTGAACTGAATGACCTTGTCAGGGATTTGGAGCTACCCAAGAGTAAGGCAGAGCTGTTGGGCTCCAGACCACAGCAGTGGAATCTCCTGGCACGTGATGTTAGGGTTTCCATGTTCCGTGACCGTCAAAAGGATCTTGTCCCATTCTTCTTCATGGAAGGTGATCTTGTAGCCTGCAACAACATCGATGGTGTGATGGCAGTCCTCAACATCGTTCACGATCCAGATGAGTGGAGACTGTTCATTGATTCATCGAAGATGAGTCTTAAAGCTGTTTTACTGCATAATGGCAATGTTTTGCCATCAATTCCAGTTGGTCATGCAGTCCATAGGAAGGAAACCTATGACAACATGAAACAGCTTTTGAGGTGCATAAACTATGACCAACATCAGTGGCAGCTTTGTGGCGATTTGAAGGTTGTTGCTCTCTTGCTTGGTCTGCAGACTGGATACACAAAGTACTGCTGTTTTCTCTGCGAATGGGATAGTCGTGCAAGAGATTGCCATTACATCAAGAAAGATTGGCCACTCCGACAGTCATTGGAGCCTGGGAGGAAAAGTGTTCAGCATCCACCACTTGTTGAATCAAGGAAGATTTTGTTACCACCCTTACACATCAAGCTGGGTCTGATGAAGAACTTTGTCAAGGCCATTGACAAAACACAAGCAGCTTTCAAGTACCTCTGTGGAAAATTTCCAAGGTTAAGTGAAGCTAAGATAAAGGAAGGTGTCTTTGTTGGTCCTCAGATTCGTGAACTTCTTCGAGGTGATGCATTTGACCATGCACTGCGTGGCAAGGAAAAGATGGCATGGAAAGCCTTCCAGTTAGTGGCAATACATTTTCTCGGAAACAACAAGGCAGACAACTACAGGTTGTTGGTGGAAAACCTCCTCAAGGCATACAAAAGCCTTGGTTGCAACATGTCACTAAAGATACATTTTTTGCACTCTCATCTAGATTTTTTTCCACCGAACTGCGGAGCAGTGAGCGACGAGCACGACGAGCGATTTCACCAGGACATTGCAACAATGGAGAAACGCTATCAGGGCAAATGGAGCCCATCAATGCTTGCAGACTATTGCTGGACAGTGACAAGAGATGCTCCATTTAATTAATACAAGAGACAAGCCAAGAAGCGCCGAGTAGACACTGAATAGGACTAAACTATGCACATAATAGTTTTTTGCCTTTTGTTTCATAATAAATTTTATTTATATAAACCTTTTGCTGATTTTTAAAGTGTTACATAAACAGGACAGGTGAAATATTATCATGTAAAGCAGCCATAAACACATGAAAAGACCTAGGTTTACAATTTATGATTAAAACTCTACTATCTACACAATATACATAGACATAAAATGTAAAAACTTAAATATCTTAGAAACAGTAGCCAATCAGTTGTTTTAATTGTCATATTTGAATTCAGCACATCAAAATACATAATAAATAGTACATTTTATCTCTGAAGCAGACGACTTCTCAAAAATTGTAGACCAATGTAATCATCCCCTCCATTGATACAGCTAAATCCTTCCTGCAAGAGAGAGCTTATATGTGAGGATCATAACCATACTGTTGAAGAGCACAGTAAAGCACCAGATTTCATCAGGGGACAGGTACCTGTATTTTAAAAAAAAGATCCCTAGGGGCGGGACACTTATTGGTCATTCTACAAGCTTCTCACCCCACCTTACACTTCAGATGAAACAAGATGGATCCTGAGTTGTACCATCAAAACACTCAGGAGCAAAATGTAATATTCCCAGCCAAGTACATCTTTATCAAGAAATGTTGCACAGTTGTGTTGCAGCATTTCTTGGTTCTGCTGATAAGAAAGTGTCATTGCTTAAATGCAAAAACAATGAATTATTTCATTTGCCTACTGTAACCTGGCACATGGAATTTATTTCAGGATTAAGAGCGATATTTTTGTGGGATCCCCTTGTTAAGATATTGGCAACACATCGTGGATACAATTCCACTGAAAAGGAACAATATAAGGAGCTAGCAATGGCCAGTATGATCCCCTCAGGGTCAGTAAACACCTATCATGGGACTGGAGGAGTAGGAGGCAACCAGACAAGGCAGAGTCTCATGGAAAAGATGATGGTTGCAACAGACACAGCTAATGCTGCCACAGGGAGGAAGGGTGTGAGAGGATTTTAACAAGCACCAGAAGGGTGGGGAATGAGGCGAAAAGGCTGGCTCATTAATAAAAGGGAGATTAAAACAGTTGTTCTCAAATGGCTGAGTCATTGAATTGCTTTTTTAAAATGGTCTATAACAAAAAAGTGAGACAGACTAGTCAAACAGCATGAGAGAGAGGGAGATGGGGTCTCACCACTCCATAAAGCTTGAATCGATCGGGGGTCCCAGGTGGTGGTGGTAGCTGAGGGTCTGGAGTGCTGGAGTCAGGCAGAGCTCCCAGCACGATCAGTCAGAAGAAGATGAAGTCCCAATGGAACTGATGCAGATTTTGGATCCAGGCATCAGAGCACTTACTTGAGCATAGGTTGGAGTTTTTGTAGAGAAACAACAATGCTTCAAGGGAGAACACTAGATTTGTTTATGTGTAAACAAGGGAATATACCAAAGTTGTTTTGTTCAGGCTAGACCATGGGAGCTGATCATTCCTGGCTTTGGGCGGTGTTCCTTGGAGGGTGCTCACAATGCAATTAGGGAGTTTCACTATTTTGAATTCCATTGAAGGATTTATTACTAGAATTGGTCTGATAACTGCTGAGCTGGGTGTGTGCAGGTGTGGGTTCATTAACATCTGGAGCAGAGATCCCCCATCATGCAATGCTTCCCTACTTTTCTGGTCCCAGAGTTCCATGCGGTTATTGCCTTGGAATCTCTGTTCTCCATTCTGTATGCTAATGGAGATGCCTCCTTGTCCCATCTTCCATGCAGCTGGGGGAGTTTCCTTAATCCTGTCATCCTTATCCCAGGGGTTTAGGTGTGTCTCCCACGGCCTTTTTATTGCTTTTTGTAAATCTTTCTTCTGATGCAGATTTGGTTCAAGCAGAGGCTGGGAGTGTTGGTGGTGGGGAGGTCTTTCATGAGTCAGACAGGCTGGGTACTGCGCCCTGGTTCCCCAAGAACACAGAGCTGCTAGGTAACAATGTCATCTCTTCTCGCTTCTTTTTTCTCTGTGACATTCCTACATGCCACCTCTCTAGACTCACTGTGTACAGTGCTACTGCCCATTTTCTCATTGGACAAAGCACTACCACCTAGCCTGAGTTTAGGAAAGCATTGACTTTAGTGGGACTTTAGCACACACTTAATGCTTTCCTGCACTAGGGTCAGAATATGTCATCTCTCTGCTTGTATGTTGTATCCTGTTTTCCCACCATTTGTCTTGTTTTTTAGACTCTAAGCTTTTTGGGTTAGGATCTGTTTCTGATCACATTAAGGGGCTCTGATCCTGACTGGGACCTCTAGGCACCACCACAATAGAAATACTTAACAGTCATCATCATCATTAAAGCTCTGCAAAGTACCATGCACATAATAATATCCCCATGTTTAAACACCAGTGACTCTTTATTCATTTCTGGATCCAGGTCAAAATTGCCCTCATTTTAGAACCCTCCATAGTCTTGTTCCTACACATTTCAGAGACTATCTTTGCTGCATTTCTCTGCTCATCTAGCATTGTGATTTAGCATTAAGTCCCAAGCAGACTGCAAAGAGCTACAAAAGGATCTCACAAAACTGGGTGACTGGGCAACAAAATGGCAAATGAAATTCAGTGTTGATAAATGCAAAGTAATGTACACTGGAAAACATAATCCCAACTATACATATAAAATGATGGGGTCTAAATTAGCTGTTACACTTAAGAAAGAGATCTTGGAGTCATTATGGATAGTTCTCTGAAAACGTCCACTCAATGTGCAGCCACAGTCAAAAAAGCGAACAGAAGGTTGGGAATCATTAGGAAAGGGATAGATGATAAGACAGAAAATATCATATTGCCTCTATATAAATCCATGGTACACCCACATCTTGAATACTGCGTGCAGATGTGGTCGCACCATCTCAAAAAAGATATATTGGAATTGGAAAAGGTTCAGAAAAGGGCAACAAAAATTATTAGGGTTATTGAACAACTTCCATATGAAGAGAGATTAATAAGACTGGGAATTTTCAGCTTGGAAAAGAGATGACTAAGGGGGAATATGATAGAGGTCTATAAAATCATGACTGGTGTGGAGAAAGTGAATAAGGAAGTGTTATTTACTCCTCATAACACAAGAACTAGCGGTCAGCAAATGAAATTAATAGGCAGGAGGTTTAAAACAAACAAAAGGAAGTCTTTTTTCACATGACGCACAGTCAACCTGTGGACCTTCTTGCCAGAGGATGTTGTGAAGGCCAAGACTATAACAGAGTTCAAAAAAGAACTAGATAATTTCATGGAGGATAGGTCCATCAATGGCTACCAGCCAGGATGGGCAGGATGGTGTCCTTAGCCTCTGTTTGCCAGAAGCTGGGAATGGGCGACAGGGGATGAATCCCTTGATGATTACCTGTTCTGTTCATTCCATCTGGGGCACCTGGCATTGGCCACTGTCGGTAGACAGGCTACTGGGCTAGATGGACCTTTGGTCTGACCCATATGGCTGTTCTTATGTTCTCATTGACCTCTGGCCTATCCCATCACTGTTAGTATGACAGCCTTGCCCATTGACTCTTATCATAGAATCACAGACTATCAGGGTTGGAAGAGACCTCAGGAGGTCAGCTAGTCCAACCCCCTGCTCAAAGCAGGACCAATCCCCAACTAAATCATCCCAGCCAGGGCTTTGTCAAGCCCGACCTTAAAAACCTTTAAGGAAGGAGATTCCACCACCTCCCTAGGTAACCCATTCCAGTGCTTCACCACCCTCTAGTGAAAAAGTTTTTCCTAATATCCAACCTAAACCTCCCCCACTGCAACTTGAGACCATTACTCCTTGTTCTGTCATCTGGTATCACTGAGAACAGTCTAGATCCATCCTCTTTGGAACCCCCTTTCAGGTAGTTGAAAGCAGCTAACAAATCCCCCCCCCCCATTCTTCTCTTCTGCAGACTAAATAATCCCAGCTCCCTCAGCCTCTCCTCATAAGTCACGTGCTCCAGCCCCCTACTCATTTTTGTTGCCCTCCGCTGGACTCTTTCCAATTTTTCCACATCCTTCTTGTAGTGTGGGACCCAAAACAGGACACAGTACTCCAGGTGAGGTCTCACCAATGCCGAATAGAGGGGAATGATCACATCCCTCGATCTGCTGGCAATGCTCCTACTTATACAGCCCAAAATGCCGTTAGCCTTCTTGGCAACAAGGGCACATGTGTTGACTCATATTCAGCTTCTCGTCCACTGTAACCCCTAGGTCCTTTTCTGCAGAACTGCTGCCTAGCCACTTGGTCCCTAGTCTGTAGCAGTGCATGGGATTCTTCCATCCTAAGTGCAGGATTCTGCACTTGTCCTTGTTGAACCTCATCAGATTTCTTTTGGCCCAATCCTCTAATTTGTCCAGGTTCCTCTGTATCCTATCCCCACCCTCCAGCATATCTACCACTCCTCCCAATTTAGTGTCATCTGCAAACTTGCTGAGGATGCAATCCATGCCATCCTCCAGATCATTAATGAAGATATTGAACAAAACTGGCCCCAGGACCGACCCTTGGGGCACTCCGCTTGATACTGGATGCCAACGAGACATGGAACCATTGATCACTACCTGTTGAGCCCGATGATCTAGTCAGCTTTCTCTTCACTTTATAGTCCATTCATCCAGCCCATAGTTCTTTGACTTGCTGTCAAGAATACTGTGGGAGATCGTATCAAAAGCTTTGCTAAAGTCAAAGAATAACACATCCACTGCTTGCAGCTGCCAAATAACCCCAGTACATTTGGGCCTCATGTGCTGGGGCATAATGTCCTGGGACAAAGGTGATGTGCTGCTTTCTCTGTGGGTCTAGCCACCTCAATCCCAGAAGAGCAACAAAACTGAAAGGGAAGATCAAAAGAGTTTCTGATATGTATCATCTGGCCAGACACTGAGAAGAGTGTGAAAAACACATTCAAGTTTAGAGAGGAGGGAAAATCCAAGCAGGAAGAAGAATTATTTGGGGAGGTCCAAGACATGTAAACTCTGGGAATGGGTTGAAATTAATCAAAGGAAACTTTAGGGTTTCCAGAAATACAGCTGACAGTGAAAGGGATCCAGATGGAAGACCATTAAATTTTACATTTCCCTATCTGTAAAAATTGGTCTGTTTTGTCTATTTAGACTGTGAGCAATTTGGGGCAGGGTGTGCCTGTGTCCGTGACCCCAGGGAAGAGTATTGAGTCCCATCACTTGAAAAACTGGGACTGAAGCTTGGAGAACAAACTGAAGTGAACAATCATGCCCTGCACCAGTAGGGGTTGAGCTAGATGTATCCTTGTAGTGCTCTTCCACCTCTCTCTCATCCCTCAACCTGTGTGGGCTCTGAGCACCTGAGTTTCTTCAAGAGAAAAGATGGGAGAGGCTGCTGCAAACCTCTCCAAAAGCCACAGAGTGAGAAGTATGTATTGAAGAAAGCAACAGGTTCTGAATACTGCGCAAAAGAGCAACCACCACACATGTTCCTCTTCACTTTCTGTTCCAAAATTTGTTGTGTTGCTGTGGGTTGTTAAACAGCTGCTGTGCCCTCCCCGAGAAGTAGCTGCAGTTCAGAGAGAGAGAGAGAGAGAGAGAGAGAGTGTGTGTGTGTGTGTGTGTGTACACATGCGCGCACACACACCTTGGGATGCTTCCTGATGACTGCTTATATCTGTACCATGCCTTTCACCACAGTGTCAGTGAGATATAACATTTATCTCCAATGCTGATGGTGCAGCCAATACGGGCGTCACATTGTCTTGGAATCTGAATTCATTATGTTGCTGATACCCTTGGGGAGTTTGGGTCACCACCTCCTAGAGTTAAGGGAACTAGAAACCAGGAAACTGGCCTGATTTCCAGTTTGGGAGTGGGGAATAGAGTTCGGGATATGGGCGTGAGCCTTCTCCACACAGACAGATTCCTCGGAGAGGAGATAGAGATGGAGAATGGGATAGCAGCCAATGCTGGGGCTCAAGCCAGCACTGTGCAGACTCCCATTTTTCTTCAAAAGGTCAAATGACAGTCAGATGTTACTGTTTGTTTTCTCTCTGATGTCTGAGCAGTGGCAGAGTTATGCTGCTTGCACAGGGCCAGGCTGCTTCGCACAGACATGCCACTCACCAGCTAGCTGCTGCTGCCAAAAAACAGATAGCACAGTTCTGTTTAAGATGGAATTTGCCTGCCAAGGATCTCGCCTTTCTGGACTCCACTACAACCCCTCAGCAGGCCTGTGGCACAGCCCCTCCTCCCCTCAGACCCACTACAACCCCCATAGCTGGCTCAATGCTCAGCCCCTCCCCTCTCAGACCCATTACAACCCCCCCCAGTAGGCCTGCCTGTCTGGGTTCTTTTCACAGGCCTGCTGATGCCCCTCACTTGTGACTTTGAGCACCCCTAATGCCTGGCAGTATGGCTCTGTCATGAGTGCATGTCTGGCCCCCATTACTGCATCATCTGAGCACTCCACAATTGTTAATGTAGTTACCCCTCTGCTGAAGGGCAGGGCTCTTCCCCCATTGTACAGATGGGAACCAACACAGACAAGCTAAGTGACTTGCCCAAGTCACATAGGCAGTCTGTGGCAATTGAACCTGGATCTCCCAAGGCCAGGCTAGTCAGTCACTGGGCCATCCTCCCTCTTAGCTCTAGAAATTCAGAGTCCCACCAAGTTAGGGAGCAACCTCTCTAGCATGGGTGGGGCCCTCTGCCCCAGTGCAGAGCCACCCTTTCCATCAGCACAGGGCCCCCATAATGGGCTAGGGAAGAGCTTGTCCTGATGCTAGGTATGCAGCCTCCCCTCTGGCAGTGCTACCCCATCTGTGGCTGACAGCCGATCCTTGGGCTTTCTTTAATGCTCCCAGTAATGAGTCGACCTTGCACGAAGAGAGGGAAAGGTGTGTGTAACATATGGGATAAAAGCAGGAACCTTCCTCAATATTTTTATTTTACTCTGTGCAAAACCTTTATCCTAGCCTTTATAATGACTCTCTCCAGGGGCTGCTTCCTTCTCTTTGCATTACAGTGCCAGAGTGGGAATTAATATGCTGTTCTTCCTCTGAACAGACCCGTTTTGGGACTGAAATCTTTTTTTCTGTGGCACTGAGGAACTAGTTGGAGATTTCTCAGCGTCCTTATAAAAGAGCCAGTTACCATCTCAGAGGGATGATGTCATTTAAGAATGAAGTAGATGGAAGCCTTTCAGCTTGCAGAAGACCATGCTAAATTATGCAAATATATGCACCCAGTGATCACTCATGCAAAGCCGGGGCTGTCTTCAAAGGTGGCCTTTTGTTTATACAGATTCAGAAAGGCCTTGAGTCCTGTAATGTGTGGCTCAGCTCCATGCTGAAGTGGGGAGAAGGCTGAGCAGCTGCAGAGGTTCAGGGCCTCACTGCAGGAAGAGCTTTTTGAGGAGAAACTCTAGGAGAGGAGCAGATGTGGGGAAGGCTATCACAGCGGCTCCATCTTGTGAGAGATTGGGGAGTCAGCGGAAGAGTGTATCTGCATTTCCGTGCATCATGTGTCTGGGAGGTCCCCTGGTGTCACATGACCAGCATGTAAATGTTTTGTAATCTCAAGTCAATATGTGACAGAAGTTTGTTTGTTTTTTAAATTTTAAAGAGACAGTATGTCCTAATGAGACCAAATATCTGTAGGGTGACAGCAAGGGGGTGTGTGTGTGTGTGTGTGTGTGTGCGCGCGCGCGGTGGAGGAGAGACATGGGTTCTGACGGTGCAGGAGGGGAATAGTTCAAATCTAACCATCCATACAAAATATGTGTACTACATGCTTGTGTACTGCAGACAATCCCAGCATTACTTACATCCCAAACTACTTTGTGCAGCAGGCGTTAAAAATTCAGCTCTGCTGTGTCTTCATGTAAGCTAAGAACTTGCTCAGTGTAGATAGAAGATCAGATGCTTCCAAGGTATAAATACAATCCTTCTAGCAGCAGACAACAGCAGAGCTCAAGTGCAATGGGGGAGGGGGGGGCTTGGAATATGGAACTGAACTGGGAACATGAGGGGAGCAAGAAAAATCTCCAGTAAGTAACTAGGAAACCTTAACTGTCCTTTCTTCCTTCAGGGACAAAATAAAATCATACTTATAGCAAATCTGCCGTGTGGTCTCTGGCTTGCCCAGTGCCATGTGAAAAGGTGCTGTGCTGTAGGGAGCAGGTGGGTGACTCAGTAGAAGGCATTCTCCCATTTGAGTCAGCATTGACCCTAATGCACTAGCACAATGCTAGGGGGCACCAGACTATAGTGAGTGGTGTGGGTGACTCACAAGGTGGTCTCTCCCTTCTGATGCAGCACTATTCCCCAGTGTGGTACTAGGGAACCCTGTGCTGCAGGGAGTGGGGTGATAACTCAGTAAGGGGTGCTTTCCCCTCAGTCAGTGCTGACCCCAGTGACCCAGCCTGGTGCCAGGGGTACCTGGCCAGCTGCAGGAAAGAATATGGATATGTCAGTACGGGCACACTTTCCATGGAGTCGCTGCTGTCTCCAGTGCAGTGCTGGGGAAGTTTGTGGCACCAGGAACAGTGTGGGTCACTTAGTAGAGGTGAGTTCACCTCTGAGTCAGTATTCACCCCTGGTCCCCAGTCTGGTGCTGGGAGATGGTGTGCTGCTGGAAGTTGCTGGGTTTTAGCTAAATCAAAGCTGAGGTCCTCATCATTTGTAGTCATTAAAGATCCAGTGTCACTTTTGTGAGAGTCAGGATATTGAGGTCATGGTATGGCAGTAACTGCAGCAAATTTTCCCTTGTAGTGTCAGCTGGAGAAGTTCATCTTCACTTTACCGTCTATACACTGTTTTGTAGTGCCAGTGGCTGCTGAATTCAACCCAAGAGGCTGCTGCAGTATAGGGGAAAGGATCCCTTTACAGTTAATCTGTAAAACTTCTTGAGACCCTTCAGGATTGAAGCTACAACTAGAATTACCTTCTGGTACAATCACTGAAAGCGGGGTGACTCAGCACATAATTCATGGAAAGAAACTGCCCTTCTCTGGTGCTGCTCCTCCAACAAGACTAAATCAGAAGAATTGTGTACCTGTATACATAAACCTTCGTCGGCACATATTATATATAGCCCTTTATATGGGGTGGGAGGCAAAGTATTGTCATGAATCAAAAACTATCTCAGAGCTAGGAAGGAGAATAGAAATAAATGGTCAAATTTCATCATGGCAAAAGATGACCAATGGGGACTTCAAGATTCAACATTAGGTACAGTGTTGTTAAATCTATTAATGCTCTGGCAAAGGGCATGCACAGTGAGCTATCAAAATTTACAGGTGACACAATGTTATTTAGATCCAGAGAACGGTGTTAGGAACTTCAGAGAGACCTAGCCAAGTTGGGGGAATGGGCAGTATGGTGACAGACGAAGTTAAAAATCAATAAATGTGAAGTAATTCACATTGGGAGGGTGGGGGAAATGAACTTCTAACGCACCTTACAGAGTTTTATATTAACTGTATCAGTTCAAGAGAGGGACCTGGGCATCACTGTAGACAGCTCTATGAGGACCTGCTAAGTGTGCAGCTGCAGTCAGAAGAGCAAACAAGATGTTAGGATGCATAAGAAACAAGATGGAGAATAATGCAGAGACTCTTATAATGCCCTTATGTACCTTTATGGACTGGCCTCACCTGGATACTGAGTTCAGTTCTGGTCACACAATCTCAAAAAGGATGTAACAGAATTTGAGGAGGTTCAGAAAAGGGCTACAAGAATGATAACGGGCCTGGAGAAACTCTTATGAAGAGTGGCTAAAATGATTGTGATTTGTTTACTTTGTCCAGGACACCAATAAAAGGGACATGATAAAAAATCTAAAATAAAGAATGGTTTAGAGAACGGAGATCAGGAGCTTCTCATCTCCTGATCTCATAACACAAGAACAAGGGGAAACTCATTGACATTGAAAGGTGGGGAATTTAAAACCACTAAAAGGAAATGCTATTTCATACAACGTGTAATTAGACATTGGACCTCACTGCCACATGATAATAGTAATAATAATAATTAATGGAGATATCCCATCTCCTAGAACTGGAAGGGACCTTGAAAGGTCATTGAGTCCAGCCCCCTGCCTTCACTAGCAGGACCAAGTACTGATTTTGCCCTAGATCCCCAAGTGGCCCCCCCAAGGATTGAACTCACAACCCTGGGTTTAGCAGGCCAATGCTCAAACCACTGAGCTATCCCTCCCCCCAATGATATTGTTGAGGACAAAAATTTAGCAAGAGTCGAGGAGGGGATGGATTAGGCAGTGTAGCCTATGGAATAGAGTGCTGGACTGGGATTTAGGAGACCTGCAGTCTATTCCTAACTCTCCCACTGGCCTGCTGGGTGATGGACAAATCACTTCAGCTCTCCGAGTTTGACTTTTCCCATCTGTGAAATGGGGACAGTGATATTGATCTGCTTTGTAAAACGCTTTGAGATATATTGACGGAAAGTGCTATATAAGAGCTAGGTGATATTATTATTTCTATTAATAACAGGACCATCCAGAGTTGTCATAATTAATGCGAAGAACGAGAGTATTGAGAAGGAGACAAACCTCCTGTTTCAGGGCTAAAGTCAATCTCCACTATTAGGGGTTAGAATGAGACCTTCAGAAAGTAGACTGTCCCACATCTGCTATTGTGGGGTTCTTGCACCTTGCTTTAGGCACCTGGTGGTGCTGGCTGATGCCCGAGATAGGATATTGGACTTGGTGGACCAAAGGTCTAACCCAGTGTGGTAATTCCTATGTATGACTGCACAGATCCTGTGATGATTATGGTAATACAGAACATACATGGAAGGTGCAAAGTGAATATTAAGACTCATATGCAATTGGAATTTTAACCTTAATGTTTCATAATATGCAGGGGACAGGTTTGCATCTAATCTATAGTGTTTGTGAGTATCCTTTGACAGGGCCTAAAGAGCCCAAAGCCACGATGGTGATGCTACTCTAATAATCGGTTCATTAATAATATTCTCCAGGTGACTGAGGTTGTGGCTCTCACCAGACTGAGACTGTTGTTCTGTGTACTGTAAACTCTTGACAGTGGGAGCCAGGCAGAGTAAGGGCCAACTGCGATCACAGTGGGATCTTCCAGGCGTATCTCTTCCTTTCACCAGAGCACTCCTGTGGGACAAAGTACTGTGGGATTCATTCCATTAGCATAAATGACTCTTTCTGTAACCTCAGTTACTCGATTCTCTATTTCTGATTTAAATAATTTTCGACAGTAATAGTAAAGAACCCACCCCCCACCTGTGCATTTGAACCCTTTGCCTGTGCAGAAGAGGCCTGGGGAACTGGCTTCTTCTGAACAGACTCTACAGAGGGAGCTCTCTGTAGTGGGCCCTTCAGGTATGAGACCGACACACTCATATTCAAAGAGTCTTTGGGGTAACCTATATTTCCCTGAGCTGCCTTGGCCTTGGACCCACCAGGGATGTAGATCTCAGGAAAGATCAAGAGGGAAAGGCTATGGATCCCAGTAGGTATTGTCAGTCTACAGCTTCTGAGGCTCATTTTCTACACTGGCTGCTCAATATGGGTATTAATTTTCTAGGCCAGGCTCCCCACTTTGGATATTGCTCTCCTTGGTGTTTTGATCCATCACCTCCTGGGCTCTGGGCCTTCAGAGAACAGGCAGACTGACTTTCTTCACCAGTCAGCATCTCACTTGGATATTTTGTTAGGATCTGCAGCTTCTGAGAGGGCCAACATGGGACGATGACATACTCTTCTGTGGCCTTTATTTGCAGAATTCCTAATTACAGGCAGCTGTGGGTTTCTGCTCTGCTTGGACTACAGCAAACTCCTGGTCACAGTATAACCCCAAAGGTGAGAAGTCAGAGTTTCTTGACACTGTTAGGGATGCAAGGTGGGTGAGGTAATAGATTTTATTGGGCCTACTTCTGTTGGTCAGAGAGACAAGCTTTCAAGCCACAGCGAGGTCTTCCTCAGGATCTGAAACACACAAGTTTCTTCTCTTGGTCCTATGATGTCACAGTTTTGCTGGAGGATCTAGACCCAATTTTAATTTTAGTTTTGTGTTTTCTACATTTTTTCTTTTAGAACCGTTGTTTCTGAAGTTGACTGAGGTTTGCCCTTCGGTTTGAGATAGTGCTGAAACTGACCTGGTTCTATTCCTCTCCAGGAATCCTTCTCATGACAGATTGGTATGGGATGAGGTCCAATCTCTTTTGGAAATGGAGACTATATAATTGGTGCTGGTGCAAGAAGCCTACTGCCTCTCAGAGCAGTGTAGTCCACACTTCAAGTCTCACTATTGGGCCAGGATTATTACCTTTCAGGATGTATATTTCCGTATCAGCATGAGGCAGAAGCACAGGCAGAGCAGAGGGGACTCTCGGTCAGTGCAGAGTAATAGGCGTAAGGCTAGCGGCAGCCCCAAGTGTATTTGCTGAACAGCCGTCTGTAGCAAGATACCAACCATCATCATCAGGGCCTGCAGATGTCATTGTATTTGGCGACTGGCTTCTAACATCCTGAATGTATCAGGACATGATTCATGTTCTAAAGATCATTTGTTCTCTGTTCAGCACACTTAGGTTAGAGTGAACGTAGGAAAATTGATCTTAGTGCCTATAAAAGGGCCCTCTTCTCTGAGGCCCCACTCCTGCTCGCTCTCCCCCACCCTCCCTTTCACTGGGCTGGGGCAGGGGGTTGGGGTGTGTGTGGGGGGGGTGAGGGCTCTGGCTGGGGGTGCGGGCTTTGGGGTGGGGCCAGGGATAAGCGGTTTAGAGTGCAGGAGAAGGCTCCAGGCTGGGGCAGGGGGTTGGGGTACAGTGTCCCGGAAGCGCTTACCGCAGCTCCCAGGAAGCAGCTGCCAGATCCCTGCAGCCCCTAGACGCATGGGCGGCCAGGGAGGCTCCATGTGCTGCCCTCGCCCCTGCAGATCCCATTGGTTGCAGTTCCTGGCCAATAGGCGCTGTGGAGCTGGCCCTCCGGGTGGGGGCAGCACACAGAGCCTCCATGGCTGCCTATGCGTCTAGGGGCTGCAGGGACCTGGCGGCCGCTTCCAGAAGCCACGTGGAGCTAGGGCAGGCAGGGAGCCTGCCTTAGCCCTGGGCCCCCGCTGTGCTGCCGACCAGACTTTTAATGAAAACCGGACGCCTGGCAACCCGACCCTTGGAAGAAGTGGTTTCAAATTCTAAGAGATAGTCTCTAAGACCATGTCTCAAGGTAGAGGCTCATCTTGTATTGCACAGGGAGCTTGCACTACTTGTGAACTGATTGGGACTGAGGGCTGTCTGGGTTGGTTTATACTCTTCTTCCTCTGATCCGAAGGAAGGCAGTGGAAGTTCTCATAGGACAACATTCTGTGATGATGATTTATCTGAAAAGAATGGGAGATCATAGTCTCTCTGTCAACAAGCAACATATCTCTGGGGCTAGTGCACCCATAACAGGGTAATGCTTTCAACTTGCATTTTGGCTGGAAGGAAGAACACCCCAGCAGATATGAAGCACAAGATGCAATCAACATGAGTGGGCTACAAGAACCCTGTAATGAATTTTATTTTATTGGGTCAAATGGAGTGACTTGGATCTCTTTGCTCTGAGTCAGAATACATGTCTCATGTTGTACTCTAGGTTCCCAGTTTGATGTTAAGTGAGTATATTGCACCGGGGATATGAATAAGAACATAAGAACGGCCATACTAGGTTAGACCAAAGGTCCATCTAGCCCAGTATCCTGTCTTCCGACAGTGGCCAGTGCCACGTGCCCCAGAGTGAATGAATAGAACAGGTAATCATCTAGTGATCCATCCCCTGTCGCCCATTCCCAGCTTCTGGCAAACAGAGGCTAGGGACACCATCCCTGCCCATCCTGGCTAATAGCCATTGATGGTCCTATCCTCCATGAACGTATCTAATTCTTTTTTGAATACTGTCTGTCATTCCTCACATCTCTCTTTCTTATTGCTAGTTCTCCAGAACTTTTGGCAGGAACTCAGCAGAGTGATTCTGGCTGCTCCAGTTGCTGATCAGGTGCAATTCTATTAGCCCCAGTTGCACTTGGTGCTTCTCCTGAGCATGGATCTCTTGCCTCTACACTCAGATCAGAAAACTATTCATCTGAGAGCATGGTTACAGGGCTGTTAAAAGGGGATCCTTGTATTTCTCTGGGAAAGGCTCTTCTGTACTTGTAGAATCATGTCTGTGAAATAGAAATGATGTAAGCATTCAAGAGCCTCTAGAGACGATTCCAGTCTCTTGTGCCTTTACCAGTCATTTTAGAATGTTCTTTCTCCTAGATGGATTGGAATTTCTCCTGTCTGCCATCTTTGCTTCCATATGCCTGTGCAGAGGGTCTGTCTCTTGTCATCCTTTCCAAGACAGTATATAGCTTTCTTTGATAGGATAACGAGTCTTGTGGATAAGGGAGAAGCTGTGCATGTGGATATGGTATACCTAGACTTTAGTAAGGCATTTGATACGGTCTCACATGATATTCTTATCGATAAACTAGGCAAATACAATTTAGATGGGGCTACTATAAGGTGGGTGCATAACTGGCTGGATAACCGTACTCAGAGAGTTGTTATTAATGGTTCCCAATCCTGCTAGAAAGGCATAACGAGTGGGGTCCTGCAGGGGTCTGTTTTGGGACCGGCTCTGTTCAATATCTTCATTAACGACTTAGATATTGGCATAGAAAGTACGCTTATTAAGTTTGCGGATGATACCAAACTGGGAGGGATTGGAACTGCTTTTGGAGGACAGGATCATAATTCAAAATGATCTGGACAAATTGGAGAAATGGTCTGAGTTAAACAGAATGAAGTTTAACAGAGACCAATGCAAAGTGCTCCACTTAGGAAGAAAAAATCAGTTTCACACTTACAGAATGGGAAGAGACTGTATAGGAAGGAGTACGGCAGAAAGGGATCTAGGGGTTATAGTGGACCACAAGCTAAATATGAGTCAACAGTGTGATGCTGTTGCAAAAAAAGCAAACATGATTCTGGGATGTATTAACAAGTGTGTTGTGAGCAAGACACGAGAAGTCATTCTTCCGCTCTACTCTGCTCTGGTTAGGCCTCAGCTGGAGTATTGTGTCCAGTTCTGGGCACCGCATTTCAAGAAAGATGTGGAGAAATTGGAAAGGGTCCAGAGAAGAGCAACAAGAATGATTAAAGGTCTTGAAAACATGACCTATGAAGGAAGGCTGAAAGAATTGGGTTTGTTTAGTTTGGAAAAGAGAAGACTGAGAGGGGACATGATAGCAGTTTTCAGGTATCTAAAAGGGTGTCATAAGGAGGAGGGAGAAAACTTGTTCACCTTAGCCTCTAAGGATAGAACAAGAAGCAATGGGCTTAAACTGCAGCAAGGGAGGTCTAGGTTGGACATTAGGAAAAAGTTCCTAACTGTCAGGGTGGTTAAACACTGGAATAAATTGCCTAGGGAGGTTGTGGAATCTCCATCTCTGGAGATATTTAAGAGTAGGTTAGATAAATGTCTATCAGGGATGGTCTAGACAGTATTTGGTCCTGCCATGCGGGCAGGGGACTGGACTCGATGACCTCTCGAGGTCCCTTCCAGTCCTAGAATCTATATTAAAGGGCCAGTGAATGTGTTTATTCAACATCATGACCCATGAATCTATGAGATGGAAATCTTGGTTCCCTCAATGCTTATCCTGTCTTTTGAGTCAATCTGCCATTGAGGCCAAGAACTTAACAGGACTCCAAGAAGGGTCGGTCAGTTAGATGAATAACAAGGATAATCAGAGCTATAACAGTAATGATTTTAAAAAAAGCTTTGGAAGGGCTGTAACTGCTGCTGCTCCTGGGCCGCAAGTGGACCTAACTCATAGCAGTAGGAGTAAAGTGTCCCTGGGGCAGACTACCCCAGAACTGCCTGCTGCAGGATTTCTTCCTTTGAAGCAGCTGATCTTGGCTAAAGTCAGCAACAGGACACGTGGCTAGATGGTCCATTGGTTTGATGCAATCGGAGAACTGTGTTCTTGGATAATGGTCCCTATGTGTATTCGCATGCGCCCCATGGGCCTGAGTCCAGAAGATTTTTGCTAGCAGTGTCCACTGGTCCATACCTGTGTCCCACTTCTCATCACGTTCCAAACTGAGAGTATAAGGGGCAGCATGTACCGACTGCCTCTCCGGTTCCTTTCTGCCAACCATGGTCTGAGACAGCACTTCTTCAGTGTCTGTAGTGTTTGCTAGCTTCCGCTGCATCAAACTGTAAATAGTTCTTAGATAATAGTTTTAGATAGTTTTTAGCAGTTGGGGCCAAGATCCCAGGATTCAAGAGCTGAATTTCCTGGGGTCTTCTCAGTCAACGACGACCATGTCAAATTCCTCTGCTGCTTCAGGGAAGCTCACAGCCCCTCAAAGTGCAGCATTTGCTGTTCTTTCCCAAGCCAAACCTGTCAAGCCTGTGAGTACAGGCTTCAGAAATTCTTAATAGCTTATGTTATGAAGCCCCAGTCTGATCCTGGTCCATCAGACCCACCCTCCTCCCCCCCCCCCAGTACATTCTGCAGAGAAACTGAGTAGTGCCCCTCCAAGCACAGTGATCTCTGGCTCCTGGGCTGATAGGAGTAGAACTAAGAACTTCAAAAAAAGGGGCAAGAGATGGATAGGAAACACTCTCCCAAGAAGTGAGTGAAATCCCCCTCCATGTCCTCATCCAAGAAGAAGACCTCTTTGCCGACACCTTCCAAGTCAGGTGAGACATCGCATGTCAGGAGCTCACAAAGAACGTGGTACTAATCTCCTGGCTCTGAAGAGCAACAGCATCCCAAAACCAGTGTTATCTGCAGGAGCGGGACTGTCCCAAATACAGTGAGAGAGAAATGAAAGTGGACAGTTCCCACACTGATGGCACCATCACACCATGGTAAGGAGTTGTTGGTATCAAAGACCATAGTCATTGGTGCTTGCCCTCCCCTTGCGTCTGGGGATAGATACACTGCTTCTGAGGGCACTGCTAGCTTCTCAGGCCTGGAATCCCTGATTCTCTTATGGGAGATCTCCACACCAGCTGTCCAGCGCATGGGGGGAAGGGAGAGTCACTCACGAGATCCTGGGTACCAACAGCACTCCCCACGGAGTCGGAAGTTTCTCTTTGTGGTGGCCATCACTTCAGCCAGAAGAGTAGGTGAGTTTGGAGGCTCCTATGACTAATCTACTTTACATGATCTTTCGTAGGGATTCCTAGTGATTATTCCTGAAATTCACCCTCACAGTGACCTTGGAATGCCATTTAAATTAGACTATTTGCTTACTTGTCTTCTTCACAAAGCTGCATGCCTCTGCTGAGGATAGCAAGCTGTTCTCTCTAGATGTGCAAGGATTGGCATTCTACCTGCAAAAGACCCTTTCAGAAATAGCCTAGATTATTTGTGTCCTTCGCAAAATGTCAGAGGGGGTGCCCGCTCTCCTTCCCCTTTGCTGGCTCTCCAAGGGTTATTAGCAGTCTAAAGATACTAGAGGAGCGTATGGTCCATGCTGGCCCTTATGCCTTGGGTTTGGAGCCCAAGGAGGAATGGGTGCAAGTACAGACCAATGGAACTGCTAACAAGAATCTTCCAGTCTTAGGTGCATGGAGCACATGGGCACCAGCAGTGAAATAGAGCTAGAGTCTACATATCTCAAAGAACTCCAGATAACACCTAATTTAACCTTGGTAAATCACACTGAGTTACAGCGGATGAGGGAAATTAATCCTGCCTGCTAACTTCAGCATGTGCTCTGCCCCACTCTGGAACAAATTGGCTAGGGAGGTTGTGGGTTCTCTGTCATTGAAGATTTTTAAGAGCAGGTTAGACAAACACCTGTCAGAGATGGGCTAGATAATACTTAGTCCTGCCTCAGTGTGGTGGGTCAGGACTAGCTGCTCTATCAAGCTCCCTTCTCGTCTTACATTCTATGATTCTAAGTCAGACTGTGAGTCAGAAAACTTCCTGAGAATGACAAAAAATTCTCCTCAAGGACTGCATTGTCCCCAGTGAAGGGCAAGCACAGTTGAGTCAGTTCCCATTAGTTAGCTCTCAGAGCCCCATAGCAACCACAACTTGGCTACCTTCCCAAGCTACATCTCCCTGGCAACTGCACTGAAACTAGATAACAACATGAGTGGGCAGGTGAGGCCCCAGTGCCGGCTGGCATTTTATGAGCATAGGGGAGAGCCCACACAGGCTACAGTGTTGGGCTCTGGGGTGGCAACCTGTGCTGGGCCAGACCAAGGCTGGTTTGTTTTTGTGTGGAAAGGGCATGACCCTGGCCTGTTAGAAGCTGAGAGTTAAACTACACCCTTGAACATGACATGAGGCCTTGGAACCAAGGGGAAGGGGAAAGTCTGCAGCAAAGTGACACACTAGGGGCGGAGCTGTTGGCAAAACCCCATCAGGCTTTTTCCTCCCTTCTATTCCCCTTGTCTCTCCCTAGGCCAAAGGACCCTTCATCACCGGACTGAGACTCTGGAGACAGTGATCCTGGTAAATCCCAATGTGGACAGCATCGTTTCTGAGGTAAGGACCAAGAACGGCCTCTTGCAATGGGATGACACCGGCATTTTCTCCACATCAGCTGTTCTGCCTATGCTGACCCAAGCGCAGCCAAAGCATTAGCTCATTAATAGAGCATTTCCCACCCTTCGTGAGCAGTTTTCCCAGACTTGGTGTGCAGCCAGCAGAATTATTTCCAGGCTGTGTGCCCGGTGTGCTTACCCAGCAGGAAGATCCATGCTGCACCCATTGCCATATGTTCCAGGTTATTTCTAGATAAAGGAACACCTGCCAGTGCCATGCCACACCTTAACCCTGTGGAAGAATGCTAATTCCTGGGAACTGCCTAATTTCTAGAGCCTTTGTGAGCCTTCCACCAGGAAGGAGGGAGGGCTTCAGCCAGTGAGAGACGGTGGAGCTGGATGGGATTCCTGAATGGAGCAAGCTTTGTCAACACCCTGCTGCTGGAAACTTCTCCTTATCCCTGGCCTCTATTGATTCTTGTCCCAAAGAGAGGCTGAGGATTGGGAGCAAGGGTATGCAGCTGCTTTGGAGGTGGGGTTTGCAAAAGGGCTTCAGGAACATGTGTACTTAACTCCCTTGTGCTTTTTTGAAAAGCCCAGCCTGGCTTGGAGCTGGGTGAGGCAGGCAGCAGAGGCATCTTTGAGTGCTTCTGTCTCTGCAAGCAACCAGCCTTTATATAGAAAAGCCCTGCTTTGACCAGCTGCTTGGGCCTGAACTCTTAGCATGACTTAGCCATATTACTGCTCTAGACCAGAGACTAGACTCTCTGGATTCTGTCACTGGTTGAGACTGTGGAACTGATGAGAAACCCAGAGAACCATAGAACTCCAAACCTGAGCATTGACAACTTTCTGTCTTACGGTAACAGGTCCGATCGCTGGTATGTGATTCATCTGCCCACAAACTATTGCTCCTGTGTGGTCAGAGCTCAGACCAAGAAGGAGACCTGATCCTGCAAACTGGGACCTTCACTTATCAGAAATTTGCTGAGATAATTGCAGATCCAGAGGTGAGTATGAATAATCATCCAGGGATTCACCTCCAGCTGGCAGAGACCAGGGGGCCTGGGCTCCATTTCCAGCGCACAGGTGCCCTGGCATGCTGGTCAGAAGCTTGGCTCTCGATTCTCCTAGTTCTTGAACTAAATTACTATAGGGTGTTGGGCAAGTCACTGGTCAAAATTTTCCAAAGTGACTAGTGATTTGGGGGTGCTTTAATTTTTGGGTGCCCAGTTTACGACATCTTCTGATTTCCAGAAGTCAGGTGATCTGACTTTTCTGAAAATCAGGTCCCTTTAAGGTATCTCAGCTTGGGCACTCAAATATTGAAGCCACCACAATCATGTGCCACCTTAGAAAATGTGGCCCTCTTCCTTAGTTTTACTGTTTATCCAGCGAATGTAATATATATATATATAAGGTTTCAGAGTAGCAGCCGTGTTAGTCTGTATCCGCAAAAAGAAGAACAGGAGGACTTGTGGCACCTTAGAGACTAACAAATTTATTAGAGCATCTGAAGAAGTGGGCTGTAGTCCACGAAAGCTTATGCTCTAATAAATTTGTTAGTCTCTAAGGTGCCACAAGTCCTCCTGTTCTTCTTTTTATATATATATATATATACACACACACACACACACACACACACACACTCTACAGTTTGGGAGAGTTAATTAGTGTGCGTATAAAGCTTTGAGATCTTTGGATAATTAGAAATGCAATGTAGTATTTATTTAGCTGTATTCTAGTTCCTCTCTAAAAAATTCTCATTGCCACTCAGATACACTATTGTGTGTCTTTGACGGTTTCAAGCCCTACTCCAGATGTCTCTGGTCTGGTTGCAATATTCACTAAGCACTAGGGCCCACATTTTCAAAATTGTATGCACACGATTTGAATGTGCATTTGTGGTAGTGAGACATTCAGCTAACTGGCTAGGATGGTAGGTTGACCGCCTGGACACAATCGCTGTAATTGCATGTATAGGCCTGGAAATCTGGATTTCAGAGTTTATTTTTCTCAATATATTCTCTTGATTTTCTCAACTTGACTATTTGCTTCCATTCCTTCATGGGGCCCAATTGTCAAGACATCAGCTAAGTAAGGTCTCTTTCAGCAAAAGCACCCCATGCAAAATATTATCACTAACTTTCATAAAATGTAAGCTGTTTAATTTTTAATATGACTTTAGTCAATATATTTGCATATCTGCATAGTTCTAAGGACTCCTGAAACAGATATTAACTCTCATCTCTATATTTTTAATCAGATGATAGATCCCCACACTTGCCAAATCAGCAATGGGGTCCCAGCCTTTTAAAATCTGGGTCAGGAGAGACAATGAATCTGAGTAGAAAAGAAAATCCCAGAGTCAAGGAACAAAAGTTTCAATAACTAGGAAACTGGGAAATTACTCGAAGAAGAAGATGGGATAATGGCCAGCCAGTGAGAGTTGATAGGAAACCATGAGAGTGTGCTTTGGAAAGAGTGGGGCTGAGGGAGAGGATTCCCAGACCAATAGGAAACAGTTGCTTTTACACACCCCATGATTAGGGGCAGATTGTGCCCTTGTTGGCAGGGGGGAGAGGACAAGGAGGCCCCTCCCTTTGTGTCTCTGCTCTGCATGAGAGCCAGTCAGACTTGCAGTCCTGGCATTAAGGAAGCAAAAGAGCTCATCCTGGCTAGCCCCCCCCCCCCGTAGCATTAGGCTTTGAAAGAGAGAGAGCAAGGCCCGGGCTCTGGCTCACACCTCACATTGGCCAAAGTTGGCCCAACAGCTGCATTCTCAGGGGCCTGCTAGAGGCATTGTGCCTGTCTGAAGGAGTGATGCAGCTCGGCATTGCCCTCTGTCATGGCCTCTTTTGTAATATGTCAGTGGAGTCCTTAATGGTCCCACATTAATCGTTGCTTTAAAAAAAATTAAATGCTGCAATGTCTCACTACTGTGTCTGACTGTGATTGTCCTTGTCTGTCTCAATAGGTTGCCCAGCTTCTCAGCAACACTGATCCAGATAACAAGGCCTCCCTCACTGTGTCCTGTTTGGGAGAGGGAGACTGGAGCAACCTTGGACATCCCCAGTTCCAGCAGCTTATTAATCTGAAACTGAACCCTGACCCAGTTCTGCCTGAGATGGATGGGGTCTCTGAGTTTGCAGAGTACGTCTCTGAGACTGTGGATGTGCCAACTCCATTTGATCTTCTGGAACCTCCCACTTCTGGAGGCTTTCTGAAACTGTCTAAGCCCTGCTGCTACATATTCCCCGGTGGGAGAGGGGACTCTGCTCTGTTTGCTGTCAATGGATTTAACATCCTAGTGGATGGTGGCTCGGAGAGGAAATCCTGCTTTTGGAAGCTGGTCAGGCATCTGGACAGAATTGACTCCATTCTCCTGACCCACATTGGGGCAGACAACCTGCCTGGCATTAATGGGCTTCTGCAGAGGAAGATTGCTGAGCAGGATGAGGAGCAGTCTCAGGGCTCCACCAACTACAGTGACTGGATGAAGAACCTCATCTCTCCAGAACTTGGGGTTGTTTTTTTTAATGTTCCTGAAAAGCTTAAGATGCCTGAATCATCCATGAAAGTCAAGAGAAGCATTGAAGAGGCTTGCCTGACATTGCAGTACCTGAATAAACTCGGCATTAAATCAGAGCCCCTCTACAGGGTGGTGAGCAACACCATCGAGCCCATTACTCTGTTCCACAAGATGGGGGTTGGTAAGTTGGACATGTACATTCTGAATCCTGTCAAGGACAGTAAGGAGATGCAGTTTCTAATGCAGAAATGGGCTGGGAATAGCAAAGCAAAGACAGGCATCATTCTAGCAAATGGGAAAGAAGGTGAGATTTCTGTCCCCTATCTGACCTCCATCACAGCCCTGGTGGTTTGGCTGCCAGCAAGCCCAACAGAAAAAATAGTAAGAGTTTTGTTTCCTGGAAATGCTCCACAAAATAAAATATTGGAAGGTCTTGAGAAGCTCAAGCATCTGGATTTTCTGAGGTACCCAGTAGCTACTCAGAAGGATATGTCTTCTGGCCTACCTCCACCTTCTCTGAAGCCGACCAAGATTAAACAGCGAACTGACAGCAAAGAGAGTCTGAAATCTTCCCCCAAGCCAGTTGCAACAAAGCAGGCTAGAAAAGAAGAGGCAAGTGAGGATGGGGCTAAGGAGATAAAGCCAGAGATAGTAAAGGAGGCCAGAACTGAGAAAAAAGTGAAAGAACATACTGAGAAAATTCCTGAGAAACCTGCTAAACCTGAAAAGATAAAGACAGAATCAAGTGATGCCCTCAAAGCTGAGAAAAGGAAACTAACCAAAGACAAGATTGGCAAGAAGCACCTCAAAGAGAAAGTGTCTAAACTGGATGAGAAGAAGGACAAAGAAAAGAAAGAGATTAAGAAAGAGAGAAAGGACTTTAAAAAAGATGATGGAAAGAAAGAAGAAAAAAAAGATTCAAAGAAAGAAGCCAAACCAGACTTGAAAAGAATTTCTAAACCAGACTTAAAACCGTTTACCCCAGAAGTGAGGAAAACATTATACAAGGCAAAAGTTCCAGGTAGAATCAAAACTGAGAAAACCCGAGTCAAAGCTGAAAAGGAAGCACCTTTGGAACAGAAGATGTCACCAGTGCAGAAGAGACCTGTACAGCAAGAGCCAGGAATGGCTGACATGGCTAAGCAGAGATTAGTCCTGTCTTCACCAGAGGACCTGACCAAGGACTTTGAGGAGCTGAATCATGAAGAGAAGGTGGAGCTGCAGGTGGCTCAGGAAATGACTGATATTGAAGCAAGTGATGCAGTCATGAGAGGACCTGAAACTGAAGGAAAGAGGGTCCCTGTGATGACTGCTCAGGGTCACCTTGGTGAAGCTCTAATTTTGGAAGAGAACATTGTGATGAAGGTGACTCCTCTAGATTCCCCAGATGAGAGAATCATCACTATTGATAGGGAAGGAGAGTTGTCAAGTGAGGAAAAGCCAGTCCATCAGCTGGAGGTGAGAGCAGGACAGGATGAAACATGTGAGGATGAAGGAGCAGCCCTGGAGGAACCTCTTGAGATGGGAGAGTTTGCAGAAAAAGCTGAAAGAAAGGAGGAAGCCAAGCTACTACCAGAGGTTCACAAAGATGAGAGAGGGCAGGTACCAACACACACAGAAGCAGCAGCAAGAGAAGCTCAGACCACAGAACTCAAAGCGAAGGAAGAAGAGCAGAAAATATCTTTGGACAGAAAGCAGAGGGAAGGAGAAATGAAGACTTGTGAAAAGTACATTGAGGGGATAGATACAGGTGAGGAAAGTGAGAAGGAAAAGAGAGAGGATGTGATAGAAAAGGCAGAACTGGAAGAAACAGAAGAACAATACACAGAGGAAAAGGACGTGAAGACTAAAGAGTTCTATCAGCTACACCAGGATGAGGAGAAGGGCACAAAATTCACTGCTAAAGAAAAGAAAAGAGAGTTCAGTGAGGAAATCGGTGAGAAAAGTAAGTTACTTGAAAAGGAGGTAACTAAGGAGGAGTCCTATCTGAGAAGTGCACCTGTGCCCCCAGGCGCCACAGCAGAACACATTTCATACATCCAGGATGAAACCATCCCTGGCTACTCAGAGACCGAACAGACCATTTCTGATGAGGAAATACATGACGAACCGGAAGAGAGGATCCCACACTTGAAGTATGATGTTAGTGCATATGATATTTCTGTGCCTGATCACCCAGGCTCTTTTGAAGCAGTACATGGTATCCAAGCCACCTCCACTACTGATATTGCTGCCAAGGGCTACATCAGCCAAGAATCTGAAATCCTTGTGTATCCTACAAGCATTGTAGCAGCCCCACTGGCTGAAGAGGAGCATGTGTCCTCTGCCACGTCTGTTACAGAATGTGACAAGCTTTCCTCTTTTGCCACTTCAGTAGCAGAAGATCAGTCTGTTGCATCCATAACAGCTCCACAAACAGAAGAGACTGGCAAAAGCTCGTTACTTCTGGACACAGTAAACAGCATACCCTCCTCTCGGACCGAAGCCACCCAAGGCCTAGACTATGTGCCCTCTGCTGGCACAATCTCTCCAACATCCTCCTTAGAGGAGGACAAATGCTTTAAATCTCCACCTTCTGAAGACTTCCAGGCGTTAGCAGAAGGAGAGAGAAAATTCAAAGCTCATAAGAAGGGCCTGCAAGAAGAGGCGGAAGAGGAGGAAGAAGAGGAAGAAGAAGATGAGACTCCAAATATTGAGATGCCTGAGAAACTCAGAGGGCATTATGGTGCCCAGCTGTTTACTCAACAAGGGCACCTGGCTGATGTTTTAATTGAATCCCGCACAGAAGCGTCCATGTTGCTATTATCCACAGAGGAAACACAGCTTTCCCAGGTAGACTCCAGTTCTGGAGAAGCTGAGGAACGATGCATAAGTCCTGATGATAGCACAGTCAAGATGGCATCTCCAACACAATCTGGCCCCACTAGTGCTGGACACACACCTTTCCATCAGTCCCCTGTGGAAGAGAAACTGGAAACTGTAGAAGCGGAGTTATTTGAAAATGCTTCTGTAAAGAAAGGCAAAGGACAAACTTCTGGTGTAGAAAAAGGAGCAGAGAGCGAATTTGAACCACTTAAAAAAGCTGAGGCACCTGTGGCTAACGATATCCCTGAAAAAGAATTGCCTTCTGTTATACAGGAGAAGCCTGGCTTAGCTAGCAAAGTGCTACTGCCTATGGAGTCCATGTTTCCCAGAAATGAAAAGCAGGAACTGCCCATTGGAAAGGAACAGCTGCTACACATTTCTTATCACAAACAGGAAACCATTGAAATTAGTGAAAAGGATGATTCCAAACTGTACATTCCCAGCACTGACATTATTTCAAAGCCAGAAAAGGAGGCGGAGTTTAAAGAAACTGAAGTGACGCAAGACGTTTCACTAGAATTTGCAAAATACACAGCTAAAGAGCCAGTTTCTACCAAAGAAATATCTCCCAAAAATGCTGAGGTTCCACAACAAAGCCAACTTGAAAGTGATAAATCTTCACAAATTTCCATTAAAGAAATATCTCCAGATGATTCCAAATCACTTTCTTTTGGAGAAGAAAGTCTTTGTAAAGAACAATCTTCAGATATTTCCATTAGAGAAGCTTCTCCAGAAGAAGAGAAACCACTATATTTCACAGGCCAGACCTTAGAAAAAGAAAAATCTACTCACATTTTCATTAAAGACATTTCTCCAGAAGACACCAAATCAATTTCTTTCACTGAAGAGAGTCCTGGTAAGGAAACATCTCCAGACATTTTCATTAAAGGAACTTCTCCAGAAGACACCAAGTCTCTTACTTTTACAGAAAAGAGCCCTGATAAAGAAACATTTCTAGCCACATCCACTAATGAATTCTCCCCAGAAGCGGTCATACCCCTGCATTTCATGCAGCAGAGCCCAGCTACAAGTGAAAAATCAATGGAAACTCCTGCCAAAGATATCATTAAAGAAAAACCAAAATTCCCTCTTTGCCCAGAACACAGCCCAACTAAAGATATGCTACCCACAGACATTTCTTCTGCGGAAATATCTCCAGAAGATACCAGATTGTTTTCTTTAACCGAAATGAGCCTGGCCAGGGAAAAAGCTTTAGAAATGTGCTTTCAAGAAACTTTTCCAGATGTGAAGTTCTTACACTTCACAGAATCCAGACGAATTCAGGATAAAGAGTCCTCAGACATTTGCTCTGAAGATGTCAAATCTTGTGATTTCATGGAAGAGACACAAACTAAAGAAGAAAAATCTCCAGAAATGGAAGATATTTATATGAAAAATCTAAATTATGAGAAGAAAGTGTGGTTTCCAGAGGAGATGGAAGAGAGAAGAAGTAAGGAAAGCCAACAGAAGTATGATAAGGAAAGAGAGAGCACTTTTTTGGATGAGGTTCAGGAATATGAAAAAAAATCTTCTCTTACCGTAACAGAAGAGGAAAAGATTATACATTCTATGGCATATGAAGGTTATGCCTCGGAAACAGTGGAGAAGAAAACTTCAGACTCTGAATATGGCTATTTCCAGGAAGAAAATGCCCCCACGCAGGCAGGCTATCTGCCTAAGAAGGAAGATTATCTTTGTCATGGTGAAGACAAGCCTGTACCTCAAGAAACAGAAGCTGGACATTTCAAAGTAGATTCCGCAGAAGCACAAGAATTTGCACTGCGGGAGGACAAAGGACTTTCACTGGAAGCAAATAAAATGGAAATAGCCCCTACTGAGATCACCTCTTCTGAAAAATCAGAAGTAGTTAGAGCAACCCCATCTTCTCAGCATGTCTGTATAGAAGAAAAACAGGTCAAACCATCAAGTGCAGCAAAAGGAAGGGAAGAATCGTTGTTCCCATCTAAACAAGATTACTCCTACTTGGATCATGAGGAGAAAGCAGTCCTGGATCTATATGCTAAATCATTAGACCGAGCTCTGCCTGCATCATCTAGTGCTCTAGAAAAGGAGGTGGACACAAGTATACGAGAACTAGAAAAACATTTCATGACAGACCAAAGCAAACCAGTTTTGCAGGCTGAAGTTCTGCAGGGGGCCACAGTGGAGCTATCAGATGCTGATGCTTTGAACCAAGAAACATCAGACTCTAAATACATGCTAGACATAGAGCAGAATGCTGAAAGCAAATCCACTGAGGCTCATGATGATCCTAGAGGAAGCAAAGAGCAGAGTGCATCAGCATTTGCTCTTCTGTACTCTACAAGCCCAGCAGAATATGAATATGTAGCAGCTTCCCAAAAAGACAGTGATGCAGCGTCCGAGGACAGCATGCACTCTTTTTCAGGACCATATCATCCCAAAAGCAGCAGTGACATCATAGGCCATTCTGAGGACATGGGTTCTTTCAGCCAAGTGGAATATCATTCAGAGTCTTGCACTCGGACCTCTTCCAGTCCTTCTGAGAAAGAGGTCTGTGCATCCATAGGAGATGACTATGCTAAACAGCTAGAGCAGGAAGAAAGGGAACCAACTCCCTACCCTGATGAGAGGACTTTCCAGTATGCTGACATCTATGAACAGGTAGTTGTGTCTGGAGTTGGGCTTCCAAGCCTTATCCTGAAGGATGTGGACAACCTAGGTCACCCTGATAAGGAAAAGCTGGAGCCTACATTTGTGGCCTCTAGGACAGAGAAAGTATCTGTGTCTCAGAAACAGCTACTTTATCACATCTCTGCAAAAGAAGAAGAGTCCTGCCTCTACACCTCTGCTGAAAAGGAGCTGTCATCCCCAACTTCCCCCAAAGATAAAGTGGATTCTTCCTTTGCGTACACAGACATCCATGAAAGATATTCACCCCTGGCAGAGTCAGATAAGCATGGGATGCCCAGTGACTTGAGATTCAAGGAAATGCAGGAAGGACAGAATGGGCTGAGCTCATCAACTGCCACACCAAAAGAACCATACTTGACCCTGCCTCCTTCCTCTCCTGGAAGCAGTGGGTGCACTCCTCCTACACACACCATAGATGCATTTTATCAAGAAAAAAGAGCTCCTTACATTGAAGCTGCTCATCCAGATGAAAACATAATTTCTATCAGCCAGGAGCAGAGGTCTCTGTCACCAATAGAGCCTCAGCCCAAAGACTTGTACTACGAGAAAGCAGGACGGGGAGAAGAGAGCACCAGTGACTCAGAGTTAGAAAAAGGTGCAAAGGAGAAATCTGAAAAGGAGTCCAAATTGCCCAGCCCTCCCCAAGCACCAGAAAAAGTCAGTGAGGAGGAAGTGTATGCAGACATTTCAGTAATGGAGATGGCCCAGGTATCAGAGCTGCTTCACCAGGACAAGCACCAAGAGTCTCATTTGTCAACATCAATTGCCTCCTCCCCTTGTGATCCAATGCAGAAAGAGGAACTTGGAGTTGAGAAAACTGAAACAGCAACAGTTATAGAGGCAGGTACTGCTGGCTACAGTACCCTGACAGATACATGCAGAGATGTTTGGGCATCAGAAATGTCCTATTCAAGCCAAATTTCTTTGCAACAGGGAAAAGATGCTGAAAAGTCCCCAAAGGAAGCACCCTTTCTAGTAACAGATTATCACCGTGCAGAGATTGCTTCTGAGGGCTATGACAAAGACAAAGATATTTGCTTAAAGTCTACTGCTAAGTATGTGAAAGAGGAACATCAAAAGGGTCTGGCACTGCAAAGTAAAGAAATGGATTTCTCTTCATCTGGGTTTGAATTTTCCTCTCTAGAAAAACATGAGCCATCCATTGTGTTTAGACATGAGATATCCTCATCAGGCCACTTAGGGGACAAATCTCTTACTTTAAAATTTCCTGATGCTTTGCCCTCAGACCAGGGGAAGAAAGATGAGTACCTGGAGGTTTCTAAAAAAGATACCAGTGTAGATTCATCTTCCCTTAGCTTTTCACCACTGAGCCCATATAAAGAAGACAAGTTGTTCTCTGGGACTATGGAAAGAGAAGTTGCATCCCAACAGCGGGCAAAAGATGACTGTCCCAGACTCTCTGAGGATGCCTCACCTGAAGCCACTACCCCTGTGAGACACACGACAGCAGAAAGCTTCTACTCCCACATGCTTTCTACATACGCAGGAGCAGAGCCAGACACCAGGAGCCTGTGGGATGTGTCTCCATTGATTCCAGCTGATTCTGTCAAAACATATCCAGCTGAAACTGAAGGGTTTGTGTCTGCTGAGAACCGTGGTTCTGCATTCACATGTGATGTGGATAACACGCTGCCATGCAGAACTGAGTGCCGAAGTACACTGATGTCACCACTGTCCACAGAAAAACAAAAGCAAAGTTGTGCAGCCAGCCCAGAACAACACTCATCTGTCACTGAAATGCTTATGGCAGTAACTTCACTTCCTGATGTATTGACATCATTTCCTCCTCATCAGCAAGAAGCAGCAGCCACAGCCAATGGCCCAACAGAAGTGAGCACAAGTCCGCAAGCTTTCCGAAGTGTGCAGAGTACAGCAGAGGTGAAAGATGAGAAAGCATTTCCTGATTCTGAGTGGACTGTGTCACCATCCTTGGGGGAAGAGGATATGGCTAGGCAGAGCCGGCCTTCTTCACTGATGTCCCCTGAGCATACCTTTCAACCCTTTTTTCCAGAGGCACAAAGGGGAGGAAGAACTGAGGACCACGGAGATGCTTCCCATGAGGGAGAGCCATGTTTAGGAGCCAGCTCTGACAATAGGCAGAAGTTCTCTTCCTGTGAATATAAACAGAGGAAGGGTGAGCTGTCTCCATCATTCATCAACCCAAGTCCTCATGACCTCTCTGAAGACAGTGACCTCTCACAGGATGAAGGTCATCCTTCAGTGAAGGGGAGGCCACACCACACTACTGGTCCACACCACACTACTGGTAGCCATGTACAAGCCATGATGGTAGAGGAAACCCCTCCCACATCAGTGAGTGACTCTGGAACCTCCCAGTCTGACTCTGATGTCCCTCCAGAGACAGAGGAATGTCCATCCATCACAGCCGATGCTGTCATGGACTCAGATGAAGATGCAGATTTCCTCCCAGTAGACAAAGCTGTGGGTACTTCGCATCATGGCAGCACAAGGTCTAGCCATGATCCGCAACCTGTTCCAATGATAGATCCCCATCCTCATCCCCCTCATCCAGATGTCTGCATGGTAGACCCTGAAATGCTAGTAAATGAGGAAAATGTGAGCAGAACTGACAAAATATCCAAAAAGGATCTGAAAGAAAAGAGCAAAGGAGTGAGGAAGCCTTTGAGTAAACCCAAATCAACATCGCCTGCCCGGAAACTAGATGTCAAAGGGAAGCGGTCTCCCACGCCTGTGAAACAGCCATTAGACAGGTCTCCAAAATCTACCACTGCAAAAAAAGAGCGAGATGGAGGAGAGAAGCAGTCAAAACCACGTACCCAATTAGTGCAGCCCTCTCACATAGAAGAGAAGGATGAGTTATCCCGGAGCAGTCACAGCAACCCAGGCAAGACTCTTGTTAATGGCATCAAAACAAACCCTGGTAAGAAATCCCTCCCCAAAGGAGAATTCTCTTTTGCTTAAACAATAAGCAAAGCACTAACTAAAATGTACGCATTTGCTGCACCATTCACGGCACTGAGTGGCAGTTAATGGGCACTTCCTAGCAAGTCAGAGTGAGTTTGCAAGTGCTGAGGGATTGTGATAGGCAATGATTAAAAAAAAAAAATGCAGGGAAAGTCAGTAGCAATGAAGCCAAACATCTGGTAATTTAAACCCTTTATGTTTAGATTCTGTTATACACACAGGGAGTATGTTCCCCACAGGGTGATCAGTAGTTGGAATTCTCTGGTCTCAGAGGGACTAGCAGAACCCACCTTACTACAATATTAACAGTGGGATAAGACACCTAACTATGGTGGCTGTTACTACATTCTCCAGGGTTGAACTGATCATGACACTAGGAGTTCATTTGGGTGCAGAGATGTTGCCTTCCCTCTATAACTATGAACAGAGACTAGATAGGAGTATCTGCCACAATTCCTGAAATTACAGGGGGGAGCTGAGTAGTATAGGACCTTGGTCATCCTGGCGTCTCCTCCCGCAGTGGAAGATGTCAGATTGACTGACAGTCTTGGAGACTGAAATCCTCTCTGTATCCCCGGAAGAGGTGCAATGTAGAGGCAAGCTTCCCCCACACACTACTCCCTGCCACTGTGTCTCAGTCCTGCTCGGAGGAGCCAGTTTAAGCAATTGAGAGGGAAATTTAGTCTCCATGGTCCACGCAGCCCTTGGGCACTCTGCTAAGAGTGCTATCATGGAGGCCAACTGTTATTAGTTGTATTAGGGTAGTGCCCAGGAGCCCCTGTCATGGACCAGGATCCCAGCACGCTAGTTGCTGTACAAAACACAGAACATGTAGATGGTCCCTGCCCCAAAGCGCTTACAATTTAAGTATAAAACAAGCAACATCCGCTGGATACAAACAGATGGGGGGAGGGGTCCAAGGAAACAAACATTATTGGTCACCATGATGGACAGTGGTCTCAGTACACCAGCGGCCAAACCACTGTCAAGATTTTTGTAGAAATCCTGGCACAGGAGAGTTTTGAGGGGGCATTTGAAGGTAGCTCATGGGGCAATTTTATGGCTGTTTATGGCTAGTGCCTCCCAAGCATGAGGGGCAGCAAGGGAGGAAGCATAAAGATGTTTGCAAATTTAACGAGTGGGTGATGGCGGCTGGCATCCTGGACCCATTGGAGGCAGGAGTCAACATCTTGCTAGCGAATAAGCACTGCTAGGTAGGGCGGGGCTACGCCATAAAGGGCCTTAGCTTATGTTTGACGCAATAGAGACGGGAGCCAATGGAAGGAATCCAAAGAGAGGGGTGACGCGGGAAACGTGACAGACTAAGGAAGAGGGCTCTGCAGTGGCAGGCTGAATGGCTGTGAGTGGGACAAGAGTTATTTAATCATCACCAGCGAGAGGGAGGCACAGTAATCGTGACAGAAGATAAGCATCTGGACGACAGTTGTTAGTTGTGTGACTAGATAAGGCTGTAGCTCAGTGATGTTATAGAGAAAGAATCCGCAAATTTGAGACCTAGCCTGAATGTGAGGTCCTGGAGCGATGACATCCAAACATGATGCCCAGGTTATGAACCTGCGTGACAGGCAGGATCGTGGTGGTGTCCTCAGTGATTGAGATAGGAGGTAGCAGGAAGGGTTTGGGGTGGAAGATTGGGAGCTCTGTTTTAGCCATGTTGCGCTTGAACTGATGGCTAGACATCCCCAAGAGATGTCAGGTCACAGGCTGAGATTTTAGAATGGCCAAATAGAGACAGGTCAGGAATAGAGGTGGCTCTGTGAGTCATCCACATAGGGATCAGAGTTGAAGTTGTATAAGCAGATGAGATTATCCAGAGATAAGGCGTAGAGGGAGAAGGGAAGGGCACCAAGCACAGAGCCTTGTGGAACACCAACGGAAAACTGGAGCGGGGGCTGAGGCGGCTCCTCTGAAGGACATGGTAAAGGAGCAATTAGAGAACTAGGAGAGGACAGAGTCACAGAAGCCAAGGGAGGACAAGCTGTCAAGAAGAGCCTGGTTATGGTGTTGACGGCAGCTGACAGATGATGGTGGATGAGGATGGAGCGCTGGGTCTGAGCTGTGACTGGGCAGAGAGCATTAGAGGCTCTGCCAAAAGTGTTTTAGTGGCATGCAGGGAGTGGAAACTGGATTGGAAAGCATCTGAGCTGGAATTGGAGGGGAGGTGCTATAACCAGTGCATTTGTAAAAATACAAAAACAGCCATATTGCGTCAGCCCAATGGTCCATCTAGCCCCATATCCTGTCGTCCAACAATGGCCAGTGCCAGGTGCTTCAGTGAGAATAAACAGAACAGGGCAATTTATTGAGTGATCCACCCCTGTCGTCCAGTCCCAGCTTCGGGTAGTCAGAGGTTCAATGAGCTGAAGGGGGGCGGGAAGGGAGATAGGGTGGCAGCTGGAGAGGCCGGTTGAGTCAGGATTAGGGTTTTTGTTTTTCAAGGTGGGAGAGACTAAAGCATGTTTGTATTGTGAGGGGAAAAGAGCCAGAGGAGCGTAAGGGAGGGAGGTGTGTGGGGATCAGGAGATAAGGTGGGCTGGAATCACTGGGGCAAATGAGGTTAGACAAGGAGAGCAAGAGAGAAACGTGATGGGGAGAAGGAGGAAAGACTTGTAGGAGGGGAGGGGGAAGATCAGGCAAACGAAGGGGAGGGGATAAGGTTATGTCAGGTGGCTTTGGAGATATGGACACTTGCCCACTAGAAGGTGTAATGAGCCACCAGGCCATCAAATGCCTAGCCAAGAGTGATGTCAGCCAGCTTCACATGTGCAGGCTAGAAGGGACAGATTCTGTACCCACTGTACATTCCCTGAGCTATTTGTCTCTTGTTAATGCTGGTGTTTAGCCTGGCTGCTGCCATGAATTGGCTATGGAAAGAAAATGAGGAGTACAGATTATACTGTATGTGGGGAGGGCAAATGGGGGCAGAGGTTTTTGTTTTTTTTATTGTGCCTCTTCATTTCTTTCTTCCCTTTCAGACTTTTTTTTTTTAAATTGACAGAACAGTTCATGTATCAGCCCAAATACCACAGGAACTTTAGAGTTAAAGGCCTAAGAGACATATGGAAGAAAGTGTGTGTGTGTGTGTGTGTGTGTGTGTGTGTGTAAATACATGCACATGCTGTATTCACATACTTGTGTGTACTCACATATTTCCTAGTGTCTACATAGATGATACTGCCTGTGTATAGGTCTACAATGTGTGTTTGTTTGCACATAGTTTGCAGTGTGCATTTGACTATGTGTCTGTACTAGTATGGGCATGGCTGTGTGAATGCATGTATTCACATATCTCCATGTTCAGGTCCTTGTCTAAATGTGTGTATGACTCTATGCCTCTGCGCTCGGGAACATCTCTCACCCAATGACTGAAGGATGCAGAAATGATGACGGGAAATGCTGAAGGAGCAGCAATATTGATGAGGAACGTGAGCCAGTCATCAGAAAGAACTGCTAGGACTCATTAAGAGCCAGGCAGGAGTTCCCGGAGATGTTACTGTAGATTCCGAGGGCTGTCAGATAAAGGACATCAGGACATATTGCTATAGCCAAGATAGGTTAAGAAACCGAAACTGGGGCTATTTAACCAGATAGTGACTGGGCTAATGACTCTGCCAAAGCTAATAAAGGGGAATTTGGTTTCCTTCTGCAGCAAAGGCCATGCTGGACTTGATCCTAAAGCTGCTCAGTCAGGCACTAAAGAATTGCAGACCTTTCCCTTTCTCACCCAGTTTCTGTGCTACTGCTGGGACAGACCATCCACTTTTGTTTCCTCGCAGTAGCAGAGAGAAGGAGCCAACCCAGACCCTTTAACTTAGTCTCTGCAGCTGCAGGAAATCTTCCTGCATTCCAGATGCTTCAGGGTTTTGTTAGCCCCTGATTTCTCTTTTCCAAAGTTTCCAGTAGCCCCAAAAGCAGTCTCTCTGTGCTCCCTGGACCCCCTGTCTATGTGGACCTGGCCTACATCCCCAACCACTGCAGTGGGAAGAACACAGACCTGGAGTTCTTC
Organism: Chrysemys picta bellii; assembly: GCF_011386835.1. Taxonomy (NCBI): domain Eukaryota; kingdom Metazoa; phylum Chordata; order Testudines; family Emydidae; genus Chrysemys; species Chrysemys picta. The sequence goes on from NC_088800.1 coordinate 423,478, forward strand.
AAGCGGGTCCGAGCTTCATACTATGTTGTGAGTGGCAATGATCCAGTCAATGGGGAGCCCAGCCGTGCGGTACTGGATGCACTTCTGGAAGGAAAGTCTCAGTGGGGTGAGAACTTGCAGGTAAGTGACTTAAATCCCCAGGAATGTGTGATGTTCATTCTATCATGGAATTCTAGGGAGAATGTGCCTATTATAATACTGATCCACAGTGGTATCAGGGACAGGGTCACCCACCCCACTTCCCGCCCTGGCAGTGTTGAAATCACATTTCTAAAGCTGTTCTGATAACTTTTAAACCATCAACAACTATTCCTTATAATACCCACCTTTCCCTACAAGGTTTCAGTGAGAGCCTGGGTAGTGCCTGTTCCTACAGGCAGGGCTAGAGCAGAGCGTGCATTTGTCCAAACTGCTTTGCTAGATACCACATCCTCAAATGCCAGGGCTTTTGAGCTGACATGTTCTGCACCTGGGTAGGGTGACACACAGGCTGGGTGGCACTTTCCGGTCATTCCACAGCCATTACTGGAGCCCTTGTGAACACAGATTTGCTGCTATTGCCCAACTCATTCTCCAGCACAGCTTCTCCCCACCCTCATTTAACTTTCTGGTCTCCTTTGTCTTAATATTATTTATGTTGTGGCAGTGCCTGTGCCTCAACAGGCCGGGACCCCCGTGGGCTGGATGCTGCACAGAGAGATGGTACAGAGCCGTTATAATTTAAAAGACAATTATGGAAAAACCAGCAGGCAAGGCCATGAGGACAGAGTAACGGTTATAGGATTGTGTGGGCACGATTTGTTGGTGCACTAAACCAGAGAGTAGCAGTGCTGTCAGTTTTCTCTTTTGTCTTTTCCAGGTGACACTGATTCCAACACATGACACTGAGGTGACACGAGAATGGTACCAACAAACCCATGAGAAACAGCAGGAGCTGAACATCATGGTGCTAGCAAGCAGCAGCACTGTAGTGATGCAGGATGAATCCTTCCCAGCCTGCAAAATTGAGTTCTGAATCTCCCAGCCACACCTGGCTCTCATCCCTCGATGCTGTCCACCACCATGCAGCACTCAGACAGAGATACCATCTCATCACAGTCCAGTTCTTCTCTTCTGGTTTAGTCTATATGTGGTTCCCATTTGCCAGGAGATCCAGGACTCATCCAGCTCAACACTGGATGCTTTGAAAGAGGAGCCAGGGGGTCTCTAAGATTCTATGCTGAACTGAGAGGTCATGCAAGGAGCAGTACCAGGCCAGGGCCAGCTTCTCTTTCCCTGGTTTATTTTGCTGCCTGTATAGTCGCTGTAGAATAATTTGGCTGCCTTGATGCTGCGAGCACTTGCTCTCCTACCCTTGCCCTGGTTGCACTGCCACTTGGCTTGTAGCCCCATGAAATGTTTCCTTTGGCCTGTAGCTCTGCTGCTGCATGAAGATAGTTGTGATGGTCACAGTGTGGGAGAGAGACTGAAATAGAGGAAAAGGGGAGTGAGAGAGGAGCGAAGGGATTCTGGTGTCAGTATTCTGAAATAACCTGACAAAAAGAGAAGGCCATTCCTCCAGCTCTCAGAACATGAGGCATGCTAGGAAAAGAGAACTGGACTCCAACTACACATTGCTGCGTTTGTCTAATTCCAGAGGCTTCTGCCCTGAGTTGTTGGAAACCCATTGCTAGGTTACCCATTCATCTTTTTTGCCATGGTTGAGGAGCTGTGATGAAGAATAATTTGGCTTGGTGGAGCGTTGGCTTGTCATTCTTAGCTACAAAGAGCACATTCCTAATCTGCTAACCTCAGCTTCGCACTTGTAAAGTGATTAACATTGTACTTCTGAGCATCAGCAGTGTGACTGCAGGAGTCATCGAGGGACTGTCACATGAACAGTCCCAGTCAGAAGGGTATCCAAACGCACAACCCCCAACTCACCTAAACAGAAGGGCTCAAGACAACGCTGGCCGCTGCTGGTCCAGGATTTGCCTAAGAACTGTTGTGTCCTATGAACCAAAGGCTTTCTAGAGGGGGAAGAGGAGGGATATGGAACTGAGGCAGCAGGGATGCAGGCAAGGAAGCACACTGTAGACAGTTCTGACAGCAGTGGAGAGGCAATTCGTTGCATTGGTCTGATCACTGTGCAGCTTATCAGTGTCCTGACAGGACGGTAATCTCCCTGCCTACATGTGGGAGCCCTGACTCCTCAGTGGTACAGTCAGGCAGCTTGCTGCTCACAAGTGAGGGTGTCAAGAAGCTGGGGAAATGAGGAGACTGCTTTGGGGGGGGCTAGAGACCCCTCCAGAAACCCTTTTGAAATATTATCTTAATGGTTTCTCCAGTGTTACTTCCCTGCTGCTGTGAAAGGAACATGAGTGCGCCCTTTCGAGCACAGAATGGGCCAGCACGGCGAGCAATTATCTGGGTCTTGCTCTCTCATAGCCATCGTAACAGATTCTTGCTATTATGGCATGGGCGCTCCATTGCTGCTGAGTAATAAATTACAGCATTATATAAGCTATGGGGGAAAAGCCCTTTCAGGCTCCAGGCTCAGCTCATGCGATCATGAAGGGCCGTAAACGTGAGGCGGTGGAAGTGGCTGCTCAAGCACTAGTGCTCAGCTGCTCTGTCACCGCTCGGTCTTTGCAGAGCCAAGGCAGGCTGCTCATGGCACCAGGGAGGATTTTTTTAGCAAGACAGAGACACGAGGCAGTTGGGGGTGGGGCTATAAAATAAAACGGCTGTGATGAAAGTCTTGGCCCACAGCCCAAAACATGTGTTGTGTCAGTGCCAGTACTTGGCATTGGGCCCAGCTCTGGGGGGGGGGGAGGGGCTCGAGGGGCCCAGGTCCTTATGCCGTGCTTGGCAGGGACATGCTAATCTGTGCCACTAGCTAACTAGCAGTTCCCGGGCAGCTGGTGTAGAGAAAATGCTGCCTGAAAAACCTGCTGCTAGAGGACTAAAATGGGATTTCTATGGAAATGATTTATTTTGCCATCTAATTTATATATTTATTTTTGGTGTTAAGCTGCATTTTGTATGGAGTTAATATTTTAATTTATACATGTTAACATGGCGCCATGTGCTTTTGTGGGCTCTCATTGTGAATACTCAGATGCTGCAATTTAAAGAACAGAAAGACCATAGAGAAATGAACAAATCTCACTGGCAGCCGCAGGGGTCTCCACACAGGCTACAAAGCAGGGTCGATGTATCTAAAGCCCAGCACCTGCAGGGGAAAGGAGCTGAGGCCGAATGGCACAGCTGGCCCTTTAGCTACAGCCCTTGTTTTGAGTGTTAGATTCTTGCTTGGGGACTTATTAAATTCCTGCATTGTATTTTCTTGGGTTTTTTTAAACTAGTTGGTCCAAAGTGTGTCTGTCAGGAGAATAAATGTTATTCTCTGTAAACTGATTGAGTCAGTATGTATGAATGTCAGCTATGACAGCCAATCACAGGCAGGCAGTGCTACAGATCCAACCTGTTTTTCCATTGGCCTCTTTTCTGTCTTTGCGCTTTTCACTTTAGGTCATTCAAGAAGTCAGTTCGCCCAGTTTACCTGTGCTTGGCTGTCAGCCACTCCTGGTGCCTGGAGGCCTAGCACACTCAGCGCTGGGTTTTAAGAGGGAACAAATCGTGCATGCTCAGCTACTGAAGCCATTTCCTCAGCAGAGTGTCTAGGCAGAACAAGTTAATGCACTAACTTTAGATAGACCCGCATATGAATGTGTCTCATTCTTAAACTTGAAGCAATTCTGACTAATAAGAGAGACAGTGGGGCTTTAGGGGCACCTGCCTTCACCAGGAAGGAAGAGCAACTGGGAGAGTATGTTCCAGTTGAACATATCTGCCCACCCCAGGACACGCTCCTGGTCGCTGCAGCCGTGCCCTCCAGCAGCTTTACCCCAGTGCTCACTCTCTTCCCTGCCCTGAGCCTCTTTCACACCTTTTTGAAGAGTTTTGTAGCAGTGTGTGCTGTCTCCAGCTTCTCTCGCCTTCCTCAAAATTTATGGGAAAATACCTTTTTAAAAAACCCACCACCTTTATAACAGGGCCAAGTTCCGCCTTCCCCAGCAAATGGCTGCAGGCCTGAGGCTGTTAGCCTATGGGACACTGGCCAACCCAGAGGTACCATGACACTACAGTAGAGAAACATTTAAACTCCGCTTTTGCTTGTTTCTGCATGTGGACGACAATGTGTAATATTCCCGTATGTAATAGGTACAAAATATTATTTTAAAATTATAAGAAAAAAGTGAACGTTTTAACTGTATCGAGCTGGCAAGTTGTGCTCCTAGCTTCTCTCTGTGCTGAATGTTGTAAAAACAGAGCACCCAGGTTCTTTTCTTCTGCCTCATGTTACTATTTGACCTTAGTTCCTTGATTTTAGTTCCTTTTCCCCACGTTCATGTGCAACACTCTGTAACTAACTGCTGTAAAGGGAGGAGCTTGACACAATAATAAAGCCACATTAGTTGCAAAAAATAACGTCTTGGGCTTTTGTAAACTGTTCCATTTCAGTTTGTCCAACTGTTTCTGCCAACTGGGCAGTTCCATACATCTCAAGCATATGGGCACCAGGAGACGGGGGGCATAACTTGTGTGAAGTTCTGCACCCTCCCTCCCCCCATTATACACCCATGACCTCCCTGACCATTGGCCCCCTACAAAAAATTGATGCAGCACACATTAAATGGATTAAAAGCTAACTAAATTATAGATCTCACAATGTAATTGTAAATAGAAAGTTATGGAGCTGGTGTGTTTTTAGTGGTGTCCTGCAGAGATTGGTTCTTGGCCCTATGCTATTTAACATTTTGATCAGTGACCTGGAAGAAAACATGAAATCATTCCTGACAAAGTTTGCAGATGACACAAAAATTGGGGTAAATAAAGATGAAGACAGGTCACTGATACAGAGTGATCTGGATCACTTGGTAAGCTAGGTAGAAGCAAACAATATGTGTTTTAATACAGCTAGCATTCCTATACATTTAGAAACAAAGAATGTGGGACACACTTAGAGGGACTCAATCCTTGGAAGCCGTAATTCTACAAAAGACTATGGGGTCATGGTTGCTAAGAAGCAGAACATGAATTCCCAGCACGACACTGGCCAAAAGGGCTAATATCATCCCTGGATGCGTAACTAGGGGAATCATGAATGGGGCAGAGTGGTTATTTTACCTCTGTATTTGGCACTGGTATGGCTGTTGCAGGAATCCTGTGTTGATTTCTGGTACCCAGAGGACAGGAAGGATGTTGATAAATTAGAGTTCAGAGAAGAGCCATGAAACTGATTAAAGGATCAGAAAAGTGCCCTATAGACATGGACTCAAGGAGCTCAATCCATTCAGTTTAACAAAGAGGAGACAGCTAAGGGGGTGACTTGATTACAATCTGTACGTACTTACCTGGGGAACAAAGATTTGATAATGGGCTCGTCCATCTAGCAGAGAAAGTATAACAAGATCCAGGGCTGGCTCCAGGGTTTTTGCTGCCCCAAGCAGCAAAAAGAAAAAAAAGAAAGAAAGAAAGAAAAAAAAGCCGTGATCGCGATCTGCTCTACTGCCGCCACTTCAGTCTTCGGCAGCAATTCGGCGGCTGGTCCTTCGCTCCAAGAGGGAGCAAGGGACCCGCCGTGGAAGACGCGGACCTGCCGCCCCTCTCGGTTGGCCACCCCAAGCACCTGCTTGCTGGGCTGGTGCCTGGAGCCAGCCCTGACAAGATCCAATGGCTGGAAATTGAAGCTAGACAAATTCAGACTGGAAATAAAACATACATTTTTAACAGGGAGGGTAATTAACCGTTGGAACAATTTACCAAGGTTGTGGTGGATTCTTCATCACTGGCCGTTTTTGAAGCAAGGCCGGATGCTTTAGCTCTGTGCTGGGGATGATTGTAGGGATGTCCATTGGCCTGTGTTACACAGGAGCTCAGACATCACAATGGTCCCTGCTGGCTTTGGAATCTATAACTCTTTCCCACTATGAAAAAATGAGTTTCGAAGACCCAGCCCTTCCCCTCTGGGAAACATTCTTCATGCTACCAGCTGCTGAAACCTCCTCCCTCCCTCCCCCTCGTGACAATCCTAGTGAACCCCCCCCCCACACACACACACACACACAGATGACAGACACTCCAGCTTAGTGTCCAGACTCTCCCCCACTGGTACTGAACTGTTTGTGGCGCTTCCCTGCCCACATCAACACAAGACTCTACAGATTCTAGCGCTGAATGAGACCAACCTTGCCAAGTGCCCCTCTGTGGAGAGGAGCGCATTCACTCAAGCCTCAGGAGACCCAGAAACACATGTTGTCTCTCCGATGTCAGATGTGAAGTTTATCACTCAAATTCCTTGGATAACTGGTGGCATTTTTGAATACTATGGGAAGCACAAAAACTAGCAGAGAATGAGGAAGCGACTTGGTTCAAGAATCAGGGTGTGAAAGTAAATGCAGGTGGGTCCATTCAGGATCTCCTTCAGGCAGCAAATTGCTTATAGCAGCTGTGTGAGGCTGAAGGGAAGGCCATATACTATGGACAAAACATCTAGAAGAACTACAGTTACTGCAAGGTAACCTTTCTTCTTCAAGTCTTTGTGTGGCGCTCACCCCCCTCATAATTCCCAAATTAGTAGAAGAAAAGTCTGAATGGCTAAACAGGGATCGCAGAACTTGTCACCTGACCTAGTTGCCAAATCTAGAGTGTAATTTTTGGTAGTGGTATGGGTGGAGCTGCTCTACAGTTGTCTGATGCAGGAATGTTTCTTAACCATGATGAAGACATTTCCTGGGCTCTAGTTGAATGGGCCCTGATACCTGAGGGAAGGGACATAACTGATAGTGGAAGAGAGTGGATCCAAGTCAGGTTGCATATTTAGTGAATAGGAATGGATTGTTGTAGAGAGGCAGAGGATTAGGTCTTTCTGCCTAAGAGGTCAAGTCTTTTAGGCTCTTTATTCTGTCTATTTGGATTTCCCCTGTACTACAGATAGCAGTAGGAAGCAAGGAAGTACTCAAATCATTTTTGAGAGTCTTGGTATATCAGCTTTGCTCATTTACTTACTGGAGATAGAGACGCTGCAATCTGCCTTGGGAGTCTTCCATCCTTGGCATTGCCAACCTGCCTAGGGTCAGAATGAAGAATGTCAAATAATGTATCTGCTTCTCCTGCATTACAGGTAATTCCATGTCCAGAGTGTCCGCTGTCCTTCCCAGCAACTGCTGACAGAACTTAAGTCATCAGGATAGGGTACTGCAACAGAAGTCATGCAATGAGGACAATAGATCCTTATGTGTAGATGGCTGGAAGGGGTTAAGAGAGATCTTTTGTGGGTTTTGGAGAAATAGTCCTCTTCCGCCTGAGCCTTGACCACCTCCTCAGGTTTCTTCTTGTTCCCTAGGGCGATTTACATCACAGGGTGGCCTAGTCAGGGAAAAATTTCCAAACTTCATGTGTGCCCACATGTGGAATACACAGAGGGACCAATGCTTGAAGAAGAACTATGGGGTGATCAAGAAATAGCAGCTTGTGGAGGGCAAAGGAGGAGCACCTCCCGCCCCTCCCAGAAGAAGGCCCAAGGTACTGTCAGTTAGAACTTGGGAGTCACGTCTGGCCAGAGGGAAGCCACAGCATTTAAGTTAACTGCATGAGAACCCTGCTCTGAGGCCGCTCAGGCTCCTGGAAACAGCTGACGCTGTGCATGTGCACAGGCTTAATAAAGGAATTAACATAACCAGTCCCCCATTCACGGTCACTAGCTACCCTTCCCCATAACACCTTTCTGGCTAATTTAATTCCACTTTTAATTTAAAAATGTATGTAGCAGAGAACTGGCACCTGAAATATTTTGAGGTCCCATCTGTAGCTGACTGGCTCTCTTAGCACCTGTCCATTAATGTGACTGGCTCCAGGCCAAATATGTTGTGTCTCAACCAGGAACTACATTGACTTGGGCCCAGATCCTCAAAAGGTCTTTGTATGTCTAACCCACACTGAAATCAATGGAAGATAGAGGCCTAAATAATCTTTAAGGCTCTGGCCTTGGTGACTTTGGCTACTTGCTGGCTCTGACGTGGCCGCTCTGTTCCTTGAACAATGACATTTTCACCTCTCTCATGGCGTCTGTTAGTTCAAAATACGATTGTGGCTTTGTTAGGTGAGGGCAGGGCCTATAGACTCATACTGAATTGCAGCTAGCACTGTCCTTTCCCAGGAGTCCTGTTTGCCTTTTGTCAGTCTTGCCTCTGGTTCTGCGTGTCTGTCATACTAAAAAATTGTTACTCTTCTTCTTAACAGCTGCCCTGCAGCAACAGACCCCATCAGTTACCATTGGGGGCTTAACAAATGCCCTGCTCTTCCACCATCCTAAACTCCCAGCAATAAAAGCCTCACCCCCAACTGCCCATCAGTTTCCCCGCTTCCTGCCCAAACCATTCCTCCCCTCTGGCGGGTTCAGAGCTAGAAGAGTTGGCAAGCTGGCATTCTTTAAAAGAATTTCTCCAGATCCTTTGGTTTCCTCTGCAATGGCAAATAGGGAAAAAAGTCAAGGTGCAGGATTTCTTACCCTGACATCTGTATGACCAAAAATGTGGTGCCAGAGGGTGACCCTGGGTTTTTCCCTATGGAGAAGTTCTCTAATCCATCATAGAAGGATCCAGTCACAGGGTGCTGAGATGCTCTTCTGGTCTGAATCTAGCTGCAGCAACTATTTCATTCACCCCGAGAGACGATCGTTGCATATGAGTAGAGCATTCAGGTTCTCTAAGGAATTACAGATCTCCTTGGATCCACTTGCTTTTATATCTGTGAAGAACAATAAGCACAGGCAAACAAACAGACGTAGGTCCTCTGCATCAGTTACAAACTCAGTTGCAGTCTGGTTCCAATTCTGCCTCAGTGCAGACAGCCACGGTGGGGCCTATGGGTCCAAAAGCTGATCGATAGGAAGAGACCCCGACTACCCTCACCAGTCAGCTGGATATTTTGCTTGGGGCAGCAGCTTCTGAAAGGGCCAATCTGGGAGAAAGGGTCACAGAAGAGTCTGCCTAATTGTCAGAAGTGCTGATTACTGGCAGGGGTGGGTCTCCGCTCCCACCGCCCCTATTTGGAGCACAGCCCAGACGGTCAGATGTTGGTGTTCTCCTACACATTAGGCCTCTGCTGTATGAACCGTATGCCTAGATAGTCACTGTCCAAGGCAGGCCTGCGACCAGCAGACAGCAGGCCTGACAGTGGCTGGGGTCCATCCTGTCTCAACATTCCCTCCATTTCCACTAGGGCCTCAGTGAGGCCTGACTGATGTAATGAATTCACCAGAGTCCGCCTGTGTCTCCTAGGACGTGCCGGCTCCTCTGCTAGGTTGTTTTTCCTTTTGCCTTAAACAAAGGCTCTGCTGAAAGCGGGCACTGTTCTGTCTCCCCCATAGAGCGTGCTCTGTCACGGGACAGCTGGCTGTGGGCAGTAGCACCCTGAGCCCCTGGTGAACAATGACTGCTCTTAGGCAGGAGCTGTGTGCTTGTCATGCTAATGAACCCGCCGCCTCTGCATGGCGGCTCTGCTTCCTTATGGTGCTGTAGCACAGTGACACAGACTGGCAGAGGGGCTGTGACCCACTGTATCCGCAGTGCTGCCAGCTGCCATGTTCACTAGGAGGCAGGATCGCTGCTCTAGGAAACACAATCACCCACATGGAAAGGGCAAACCGCTCTCTCAGACAGGGCTGGATTTCCAGTTAGGCACATGCCAAGGGGCGCCGGCGTCTGCATTTTTTTAGAACAAACACGAAGGTCACCTGTAGGCGGGGGGGAGTGGCTCTGAAGATGCTGTGCCTAGGGGCATGTAAGGTGTAAATCCCGCCCTGCTCTCAGACGCGCTTGCAGACAGGTGCTTGGCTTCCCTGGTCCTGATGTTGCTTTCCCTGCACTGCAGTCTCAAAGTGAGAGGTTCTTCCTCAATGCTTGTGCTGCCCCGCATGAAATGCTGCACTAGGCCCCTCATTTGCATGTTAATAACGCCAGGGTTACCAGCATGGCAGGGAGAACTGTGGTGCAGAAGTTGTTCAGAACACGTATGGGGGAGCTATCCCCCATGTCTCCCTCTTACTTCCTACTTCATTCAAATATCCAGTCGAAAATTGCTTTCAGAGCCCTCTGTGGTTGGAGTATGCGTAACAGCACCACAGGCAATCTTGTTATGGGCAGACGTTCTGACATCCCGCGCTGGCTTCACGGCACTGGAAGAGGAAATGCAGGGCCTGTAGGCTCAGCTTAGCTAGAGGGTAATGTATCACATCACAAGCAGTCGCTATTCTAATTCCAGACAAAAACACAGGGCTTGTCTATACACAAACTTGCACCAGTTTAATTACCCTGGTTTAGTTAAACTAGTGCAAACCCCTGTGTGGACACATTTATCTCAGTTTAAAACGGGTTACAGTGGTTTAGCTTGCTCTGGATGTACAATGTAAGGTACAGGAGCAAGCTAAATGACTAAAATACAGGAGTAAGTTGGTTTAAGAGAGTCCACCCACAGATTGAATTAAGTCTTTGTAAAATCATGCCTGTACTTAGACCAGGACAGCGGTGTGTGGACCAGAGCTCTGTGGCAGTTGCAAAACCATAACAATGACGTCAAAAGTAATTGATAAGAATGCTGGAATTTTTTAAAAGGCCAGGTGTGTCTAAACTGAGATAAAGCCTCCAATGTGTGAGAATGGGCTTGCATCTATCACACCTAACTGCAGCTCAGGAGGTCAACATCCACTTCTGGCTCTGCCTCCCTCTGTCACCTTGGTAAAGTTACTTCATCTCTCTGGGCCTCCACTTCCCACCCAACAAATGGAGATAACAGTGCCCTGTCTCATAGAGGTTTTCTGAAGCAACATTAATGCATGGTTATAAGGTGCTTTGAGCTATTCTCCTGGAACAGAGGCACCGGAGGAGTGCAATGGGGAAATGCAGAGTTAAGTACCTCAAGTGACCTTAACTCTGCCCCCAAACCTGCCACCTCATGCACCCTCCTAGCAGATTGCAGCCTATGAACTGCATGCTGAAGGCATGTGTATGCTGCTTAATTATTGGCAATGAGCCATAATACACTGACCTCAGCAGCTCTCCTGTGAGCAATGAGTGAGGCCTCAGCCTTGCAGATGATGAGGAACTCAATGTACAGGGGACACCTGGAATGTTGTGGGTGGAGAAGCTGCAGGGGGAGGGAGAAGTGTAGTGGTATTTCACTCAGTGACAGTGCTGCACAGAGGCAGCAGGAGGGCTGGGTGAGGCATAGACAATGCAGAGAGCAAGATATGAAAATGTGAGGGCTTCCTTGTTATAGGCACAAGCTGGAATTGAGGCGGCCTTTGGTGTGTATATGAAGGGTGAGAGGCTCCTCCAATGAGGGAGGGTTGGGGAGTCTGTTGGGGTAAGTGGCCTGTGTGAAGTGGATGAAGGTTGTGTATGGTAGAGTACAGGAGTATAAGGCTCCATCATCTCCCCCATTCTAGTCAACATATGCACAGAACTGCTGGGGCGAGCATGACAAACAGCCGCAAGGTTCAGCTTTGTACCAAGGCAGAGTGCACTATCTCCTAGCTCTCCCAGTGCCTGAGGGAGATTAGTCCCTGGATGCAAAGCACACATCTTCCGGAAATGTTGGCTTCTCCCAGTTCTCTACTCGCTCCTTCAGCCTGCCCTTCAGAGGGTCCTACTCACGCCCTCATCAGTGCTCTGTGGGGGTCCCACCGGGCTCTGTCCTTGCTCCTCTTCTCTGTCCCCTCTATGCCTGATCTCGGGCCAAGCTCATCCACAAGCAGACATTTAACCCTCTCTATGCTGACCACTCTCAGATCCACCTCTCTACTCCAGCCCTGCCAAGCTGGAGCATTGAATTCGCTCCCAGCCTCTGCCACAGAGTTCCTGTGTGATGCTAGCAAGTAACTTAAACCAAACTTTCACAGGTGGCCACAATTGTATGTTCCTTATTTTCTGGATACACTGATCTAAGCAGGGATCTGGAGTGTTTTAATGAGTACAAAGCCTGATCAGTTTTTGAATTAACTAGGTCCATCAAAGGGCAAATCTTCAACGGGCGTCTGAACCTCTTTAGGTAAACCAGATACAGACGAGGCCCTCCTCCTTGCCACCAGTTGCTATAGATTGTACCCTTGGTGTCCCCTGCATCTAAAGCTGCCTGCAGGGATGTGTTGGCAACTGCTTGTCCTGCTGAGCAAATGGACTTAACTCCTCCTTGTGTTCTCCTGGGCGTTCATCCACAAGCTCCACTTCCTTGTCCCACTGTGATACTGATACTTGGCTAACGTAGCCTGATGATTTGCTATCCTGGCTTGCAGGCTACTAGAGGAGTATTTTTTTTCCCCCCTTTGGTAAAAAAAAAATCTAATCTTTTTTTCAGAGGTCGGTTCTTTGCCCTTTAGGGCAGACTTTGTAAACTGCTTAGATTGCTCAATGCCTGCAGTGATTACTAACAAGGTGAGTATCAGAATACTCCAAACCCTCAGATGGAACCTGATATCTCCAATCCATGCATTTCAACGAAGCAGAGAGCGTGGCTGAGGGAGACCATAAATCATTAGCAAGGTTTAAGATTCCCTTCTTCAGTGGCAAAGTTTCACAGCTCTGAGGAGATAGTTACAGAATCTCAAAAAAATGTATAAGCCTTCTCTTGAACCCTCTCAAGAAGAATTTAAAGGATTTCTACCATCTTTTAAACAATTCTTGAAATCCTCAACAGTAGCAGGGACAGATGAAATCACTGCTTCATCGGGGGAGGGCGGCGGTTGATGGAAAGCATGGAGGTGCTAATGGGGTCCTCCTGACGCTCCATATCCTTCCTTCACTCAGCAGTTGCTCCTCTGGGGTGATCTCCTGTCCAGGAAGAGTGAGAGGGCATTTGAGGTTTAGGCACTGGAGATTTATTTCTGGCTTCTGAAGGAAGAAATGGAAACTGGCTCTGGAATGGAGTTTGTGGTGTCCACACAGCCAGTATGGCCAAGTTTGAAAGCCATAGGAGTCTGGCATATTGGGCCAAAGAGGAGGCATCTATGAAGCATGTGGAGTTTCGGGTACATGATCTCTGCAGAAGGGAAGAATTTCATCTATGCCCTTCCCCATCCCTAGATCGGTTGGGTAGGAAGGGTGCTGGTCTAGAAGGATTCCTGCTAGAAGTGGCTGCAAATGAGGAAAAACCCACCAGTGGAGAAGCAGTGCCTGGAGCCACTGAGACTTGAGTGGGAATCATGGATTTCTTCTCTCAGGTGGATGAAGTGAGCTCTTCATCACTGGTACCCAAGACTGGGGTACTGGAGATGATTTTGAAATCATAGCAGAAGCAGACACATTGGGAAGAGAAGACTCCAGGTGACTCAGTCCTGGGGGGGTAGAAAACGCCCCCTTAGGTGTCGTCAGTACTGGAGATCAGTGTTCTGTGGAGAGTGGTCCCAGGTGAGTCACCACCAAAGAAACTCTCGAAGTGCTGTCGGGGAGGCACTCTAGGCAGTTCAGTGTTGCTGCTCTTTGGATGGTGCTGCATTAGTCCCAAGGTCAATGACATGGTGCTGTCTTTGCTAGCGCTGACTTAACCAAGTCTCTGGCTTGCTGACTCTTAGCAGTCTCTTGCCCTATACTGGGAAAGGGGATGGTGCTGAGAGGCAAACTGAGCTATGCGCTGCTCTCCTGCAGGCGGCAAGGGTAACTGACTGCCAGCAGGGTGTGTGGCACAGTCTTTGCACTCCTGGAGGAGGAGTGAGCACACTCTGCCGCTCCAGAGCCTGGAGTGCCTTCCCTAGCTGCGTCCCAGGAGCACTGGAAGCATATTTTGCAGGAAAAAGGCAGGAACTTTTGTCTGGCACATCATCAGATGCTCCTGTCAGACTGCTCCATGAGGTAAAGATTTAGTGCTGACTCTAGGGTGACCAGACAGCAAGTGTGAAAAATCGGGACAGGGGGTGGGGCGTAATAGGAGCCTATATAAGAAAAAGCCCCAAATATCAGGATTGTCCCGATTGGTCACCCAAGCTGACTCTCTGGCCTTCTGTGTGCGTTTGCTAAAAGATTTGGAGATAGAGGAGATATGACTCTCCCCAAACAGTAAAGGCCCTTCAGATGTTCATCCCACAGGGAAATTACCCTTCCATGGGAGAGAAAGGTCTTTAAACCTGGGGACATGGGATCAGCCATGAAGCTGAACATCCGGGATCAGCTCTCTCTTAGATTTTTGGGGATTTTTGCTTGTTAAACCAACAGGCTAAGACCAGAAACAGTAACATGCAATACCTGTTGTAACCACAACTAGTAACAAACGCTCTCTAGTGACTACAGGGACACTGAAGTTGTTCTGACTTGCTGCCAAGGGTGGTAAGAAGGAACTGAGTGGTGGCTGGGGAACCTCTGCCCTTTACCCTCTTGGGAGTGGGAGTGCAAGGGTGTGCAGAATACAGGCCTGGCCCCCTAATAGACACTGCTGGTAAAAACATTCCAAACTCCCGCATGTAGGGCACATGTGCACCATGATCAAGTCTCTCCACTTGTGGTTCCCAAAGCAGTCACCACCCTGCCCAGATCACAGCTGCAGCCTCAAAGCCTTTGGAGAGAGCTGGGGTAACATCCAGTTTGAGCTTGAGGAACCAGAGATGTGGCTTTGGCAGATTTAATGAACACACGTTAGCTCCCTCTAGAGCAGGGGTCGGCAACCTTTCAGAAGTGGTGTGCCGAGTCTTCATTTATTCACTTTAATTTAAGGTTTCACATGTCGGTAATACATTTTAACATTTTTAGAAGGTCTCTCTCTATAAGTCTATATTATGTAACTAAACTATTGTTGTATGTAAAGTAAACAAGGTTTTTAAATGAAGCTTCTTAAACATTTTGAAATCTAATTAAAATGCTGATCTTACGCCGCCAGCCTGCTCAGCCCGCTTCCAGCCTGGGGTTCTGTTCACCTAGGCCGGCAGCGGGCTGAGCGGGGCCTGCGGCCGGGACGCCAGCTGGCAAGGGTCCGGCAGCCTGGACCCCAGACCTGGGGGTGGGGTTCAGGGGTCAGGGCAGAGGGCTGGAGGTGTGTGGGGGTGCAGGGCAGAAGGCTGGGTGTGGGGGGGTTCAGGGCAGAGGGCTGGGGTGCTCAGTTCATGGGGGTGCTCCCAGCCCCCTGCCCTGAGCGGCTCATGGCAGGGGGCTGGAAGGGATATGCCCCGTTCCACCCCCTTCCCCAAGGCCCCGTCCCTACCTCTCTCTGCCTCCTCTAAGGAGCAGCGAGCACGCTGCCACTCGTCCCCCTCGCAAGGGCCATCAGCTGATCGGCGCAGGGAAGGAGAGGAGGAGGGGCAGGAAAGCACCACGCTGGGGGAAGAAGCGGGGGAGGGGGGAAGCTTGGCTGCTGCAGGACTAAACTTCTGCCTCCTGCCCCTGCAGGGGAGAGCGATGGGCGGGGGGGCTGAGTGGGGCTGGGACCGCCCCACCGCTCTCCCCTGTGGGGGCAGGAGGCAGAAGTTTAGTCCTGCGGCAGCCAAGCTTCCTCCCCCCGCTTCTTCCCCCAGTGTGGTGCTTTCCTGCCCCTCCTCCTCCTCCTCCTCTCACCGGGCAGGCAGCAACGTGCCACTCAAAATCAGCTCGTGTGCCGTGTTTGGCACGCGTGCCATAGGTTGCCGACCCCTGCTCTAGAGCTTCTCAGTAGCTGTTTAAAGGGCTATTATCTACCAGGGCCTCCTTTTGCTCCCTGCTCTGTGCACGTTTTTCCTGCCCCTTTTTTCTGAGGGGGCAGCAAATAGGCTAGAAGGGAATGGGCCAGCTCCTCCCATTGCCCCTAGAAGGCCCCTCTTAGTGCAGGGGATACAGCTACTACTGCAAAGGGGAGAAAAAATGCATTTATGACAGTTTGTCACACTCACAAAAACAGTTGCACAATAATGAGATATGTATTCTAGCACTTGCCTTTGAATTTCCATGATTCCCTGAGAGCTGAGGGCTTTCCTGGGAGAGGAAAAAAAATACACCTTTTCTTTGAAAGGCGGAAAAACCCCTTTCCTAGTGGCTTGATCCATCAGAAAGCAGTCGAGATGTACCAAGCCCAATTATTTTCCCACTGCGGCTCCCCATTACCACGTGCTCTTTCCCCAAGCTGTAGAGAGCACTTGGCTCCACCTCCTGCATCTGGCATTCCAGACACCTGGCGTCACAGGTGAAACAACTCAGCTTTTAATGGTCTCCAGCCTCAACTCCATCCTGTTCTGCACCAGGGCAGGAAATCCTCTTGCCACTGATTTTCGAAGTGGTTTCTCAGGACACAGCTTGTCCAATTTTTAAAGGATTTTGACAAATTGTCAGAGGTTCAGCAAAATGACAAGACTTCTCCAAGGTCTGGAAAACGTGTCTTACAATGAGAGACTAAGAGAGCTCAGTCTATTTAGTTTAGCTAAGAGAAAGCCAAGAGGTGACTTGAGGTAAGTGGGGAAATGGGATCCTGGGAGGAAGCACAAGCAGGAGAGTGCAAGAGGGGAGGACTCCTGTCTCATGCTGAGAAAGAGGGACGATCGATGAGTTATCTTAAGTGCCTATACACAAATGCAAGAAGCCTGGGAAACAAGCAGGGAGAACTGGAAGTCCTGGCACAGTCAGGGAACTATGATGTGATTGGAATAACAGAGACTTGGTGGGATAACTCACATGACTGGAGTACTGTCATGGATGGATATAAACTGTTCAGGAAGGACAGGCAGGGCAGAAAAGGTGGGGGAGTTGCGTTGTATGTAAGAGAGGAGTATGACTGCTCAGAGCTCCGGTATGAAACTGCAGAAAAACCTGAGAGTCTCTGGATAAAGTTGAGAAGTGTGAGCAACAAGGGTGATGTCGTGGTTGGAGTCTGCTATAGACCACCAGACCAGGGGGATGAGGTGGACGAGGCTTTCTTCTGGCAACTAGCAGAAATTGCTAGATCGCAGGCCCTGGTTCTCATGGGAGACTTTAATCACCCTGATATCTGCTGGGAGAGCAATACAGCGGTGCACAGGCAATCCAGGAAATTTTTGGATAGTGTAGGGGACAATTTCCTGGTGCAAGTGCTGGAGGAACCAACTAGGGGCAAAGCTTTTCTTGACCTGCTACTCACAAACAGAGAAGAACTAGTAGGGGAAGCAAAAGTGGATGGGAACCTGGGAGGCAGTGACCATGAGATGGTCGAGTTCAGGATCCTGACACAAGGAAGAAAGGAGAGCAGCAGAATATGGACCCTGGACTTCAGAAAAGCAGACTTTGACTCCCTCAGGAAACAGATGGGCAGGATCCCCTGGGAGAATAACATGAAGGGCAAAGGGGTCCAGGAGAGCTGGCTGTATTTTAAAGAATCCTTATTGAGGTTGCAGGAACAAACCATCCCGATGTGTAGAAAGAATAGTAAATATGGCAGGCGACCAGCTTGGCTAAACAGTGAAATCCTTGCTGATCTTAAACGCAAAAAAGAAGCTTACAAGAAGTGGAAGATTGGACAAATGACCAGGGAGGAGTATAAAAATATTGCTCAGGCGTGCAGGAGTGAAATCAGGAAAGCCAAATCACACTTGGAGTTGCAGTTAGCAAGAGATGTTAAGAGTAACAAGAAGGGTTTCTTCAGGTATGTTAGCAACAAGAAGAAAATCAAGGAAAGTGTGGGCCCCTTACTGAATGAGGGAGGCAACCTAGTGACCGAGGATGTGGAAAAAGCTAATGTACTCAATGATTTTTTTGCCTCTGTCTTCACGAACAAGGTCAGCTCCCAGACTGCTGCACTGGGCAGTACAGCATGGGGAGAAGGTGACCAACCCTCTGTGGAGAAAGAAGTGGTTCGGGACTATTTAGAAAAACTGGACGTGCACAAGTCCATGGGGCCGGATGCGCTGCATCCGAGGGTGCTAAAGGAGTTGGCGGGTGAGATTGCAGAGCCATTAGCCATTATTTTTGAAAACTCATGGCGATCGGGGGAGGTCCCAGATGACTGGAAAAAGGCTAATGTAGTGCCCATCTTTAAAAAAGGGAAGAAGGAGGATCCGGGGAACTACAGGCCAGTCAGCCTCACCTCAGTCCCTGGAAAAATCATGGAGCAGGTCCTCAAGGAATCAATTATGAAACATTTAGAGGAGAGGAAAGTGATCAGGAACAGTCAGCATGGATTCACGAAGGGGAAGTCGTGCCTGACTAACCTAATTGCCTTCTATGATGAGATAACTGGCTCTGTGGATGAGGGGAAAGCAGTGGATGTGTTATTCCTTGACTTTAGCAAAGCTTTTGATACGGTCTCCCACAGTATTCTTGCCGCCAAGTTAAAGAAGTATGGGCTGGATGAATGGACTGTAAGGTGGATAGAAAGCTGGCTAGATCGTCGGGCTCAACGGGTTGTGATCAATGGCTCCATGTCTAGTTGGCAGCCGGTTTCAAGCGGAGTGCCCCAAGGGTCGGTCCTGGGGCCGGTTTTGTTTAATATCTTTATTAATGATCTGGAGGATGGTGTGGACTGCACTCTCAGCAAGTTTGCAGATGACACTAAACTAGGAGGCGTGGTAGATACACTAGAGGGTAGGGATCGGATACAGAGGGACCTAGACAAATTAGAAGATTGGGCCGAAAAAAACCTGATGAGGTTCAACAAGGACAAGTGCAGAGTCCTGCACTTAGGACGGAAGAATCCCATGCACTGCTACAGACTAGGGACCGAATGGCTAGGTAGCAGTTCTGCAGAAAAGGACCTAGGGGTCACAGTGGACGAGAAGCTGGATATGAGTCAACAGTGTGCTCTTGTTGCCAAGAAGGCTAACGGCATTTTGGGCTGTATAAGTAGGGGCATTGCCAGCAGATTGAGGGACGTGATCGTTCCCCTTTATTCGACATTGGTGAGGCCTCATCTGGAATACTGTGTCCAGTTTTGGGCCCCACACTACAAGAAGGATGTGGAAAAATTGGAAAGAGTCCAGTGGAGGGCAACAAAAATGATTAGGGGTCTGGAGCACATGACTTATGAGGAGAGGCTGAGGGAACTGGGATTGTTTAGTCTCCAGAAGAGAAGAATGAGGGGGGATTTGATAGCAGCCTTCAACTACCTGAAGGGGGGTTCCAAAGAGGATGGAGCTCGGCTGTTCTCAGTGGTGGCAGACGACAGAACAAGGAGCAATGGTCTCAAGTTGCAGTGGGGGAGGTCCAGGTTGGATATCAGGAAAAACTATTTCACTAGGAGGGTGGTGAAACACTGGAATGCGTTACCTAGGGAGGTGGTGGAGTCTCCTTCCTTGGAGGTTTTTAAGGCCCGGCTTGACAAAGCCCTGGCTGGGATGATTTAGTTGGGAATTGGTCCTGCTTTGGGGGGGTTGGACTAGATGACCTCTTGAGGTCCCTTCCAACTCTGATATTCTATGATTCTATGACTTGGTCACAGTCTCTTGGCTAGTACCAACATGGGGAAGAGAATTCAGATAGCAGAGGGCTCCTTAATCTAGTAAAGGCAAAATGAGATCCACTGGCTGGAAGCTGAAACTTTGACAAACTGGTTAAAATGTGCCCATTACTTCTATCCAGACACTGTATTTTATACCTTTGTGTCAATAAACACTCCACCCTATCCCCCATCTTTGGCGACTCTCTTTCTTTGCCTCTGTCCCCATCCCTTACCAGCTGCTCCATGGCCCCACCCCAGCTGCTGGTCTCCTTCACAAGTTTTCTGCCTTTTAATTTCCCCGAGGAGGAAGGGTTGGAACTGGGGATGCCCTACACCAGTCTGTACTTCCTGGGATAGAAGGGAGGTTACTGGGAGATCAGCAACTGATGCTTTGGGCAGCCTCCAGCTCGTTTTGCAAAGCAGCAGCCCAAGAGCCGGCCTTTAAAGCCTTGCTATCAATGCACCTCATACCAGCCACAGCTTCTGTGCCAGGCGGCTTGGCTGCTTATTGGGCAGCACTGCATGGGAGACGGACTTTGAACCCGCAGGCGGCATGTGTGCAATGACTCACAAGGAAGCAGCCCACTTTCCTGGGATGTTAAGGACACTCACTTGGGGGATTCAGTGTGTTAGCACCTTGAGCACTTTCCCAGCACATCTGCTCCATTCAACCTGCTCTCTGGGAGCTACCTCATACTGTGCAACCCAGCTGTTACATGGGGCTGCTGCCCACCCACGGGCTGGTGAGGAGCCTGAGGACTGCAACTCACTGGGACAAAGTAAAGCCAGTTGTAGCTGCCTGGGGGCGGCCAGTGGAGACTCTCCCTCCCTCCCACTGGTAGGCTATTATAAAATGATGTCAGCTGGGCAGTGGACTGCACTTTGGCCACCTCCACTACACAGGTACAGAGCAAGAGCTGGACAAGTAGAACCCAGTCAGACTGGAAACCCAGCTGGCCTCTGTCACCCTGGCATGGGCACAGCTAGCCCCTCTGTGCTGTGGTGTGTACAGCTCCCCACACAGCCTGTCACAGTGCAACTGCTGCGGAGATTTTCCTGGAGCAGCATGAGCGGGTAGAGATGAAGAGCTGGTGCAGGCTGAGCTGCTGTCTTATGCCCTGCAGGCACAGTTGCTCAGTCCTGGCTGAGGTCCTATTCCTCTCAGTGTGATGAGATGCACAGATCTCACCCTGCCCCAGCAACAGGAGAAAGGAAAACAATTAGAGAGAAACATCTCCTGCTGCCTGGAGAGGTCTGGTTGCCACAGTAACAAAGGTGACGCCAGCAGATGATGCTTATTGACCTCGAAGAGAAGCTAGAAAGTGCAGCAGGTGGGGGAAAAGGCAGCCCCCTCCCCCTTGGCTGAAAACATAGGGAGAGGTGCTGGAGGCGAGACCCCCAACCTCTCCCAGCATTTGAGGCCTAGAGATCT
Organism: Chrysemys picta bellii; assembly: GCF_011386835.1. Classification (NCBI taxonomy): domain Eukaryota; kingdom Metazoa; phylum Chordata; order Testudines; family Emydidae; genus Chrysemys; species Chrysemys picta. Next base: position 444,308 of record NC_088800.1, read on the forward strand.
TGTGAATCTGGGCAGAACTGTGAAGGGTGAGAGTGTATTCCAAAATCCAACACATGCCTCACAAACAAAGCAATTGAGCTAGTCTTCCCTGCCATGGCCACACTCCCTCCCAGAGCGCCTTCTAGGGGCTGATGGACAACAGACGGCGAGGAGGAGAAATGCTGAGCTAGCAGCACTTCTGGCTGGACAGTTCTGGGCCAGAGCAGTCCAGCAACCCCTGTAGTTAATAGGAGCAGGGGATGTTCTGGAGCCATCGTCTAGATCTTTAAAATCCTAGTTCATAGCAAGGGACAGTGAAGAGTTGGCTCCACCCCGAGGAAGGAAGCGGTATAAAGCAAGCAGGGCTTCACTCCAGTGCCAGGAAGGGGGATGCTCCTTCCAGAGCCCAGCAGTGGAGTGCTGCTGTGGGCCAGTTGCATGCAGAGCCCCTGTCTGAGCACACTGGCCCAGAAAAGCCCTGCCAAGGGGAGGGGCTGGATGTCCAGGAGCCAGAGCACAGCATTCAAGCCAGCTGCAATTCCAATCTAAATATTCAGGGGATGAGGGAAAAGCAGTTCAAGAGAGCTGGCAGTTTTTCAGAGAGACATTATTAAGGGCACAAAAGCAAACTATCCCACTGTGAAGAAAAGATAGGAAGTATGGCAAGAGACCGCCCTAGCTTACCCAGGAGATCTTCAATGATCTAAAACTCAAAAAGAAGAACAGGAGTACTTGTGGCACCTTAGAGACTAACAGATTTATTAGAGCATAAGCTTTCGTGGACTACAGCCCACTTCTTCGGATGCATATAGAATGGAACAAGTACTCCTGTTCTTCTTTTTGCGGATACAGACTAACACGGCTGCTACTCTAAAACTCAAAAGAGAGTCCTACAAAAAGTGGAAACTAGGTCAAATTACAAAGGATGAACATAAACAAATTACACAAGTCTGTAGGGACAAAATTGAAAGGCCAAAGCACAAAATGAGATGAAACTAGCTAGAGACATCATGGGTAGCAAGAAAACATACTACAAATACATTAGAAGCAAGAGGAAGACCAAGGACAGGGTAGGCCCGTTACCCAATGAGGAGGGAAAAACAATAACAGAAAATGTGGAAATGGCAGAAGTGGTAAATGTTTCAAAGTGTTGAGTAGTGATTGGACATCTAACACAGTGAATACCTGCAAAAATTAGTTAGGATCAGAGGCTAAAATATGGAAGAACAAGTTAAAAATTACTTAGGTGAGTTAGAGGTCTTCGACTTGGCAGGGCCTGATTAAATACAAGAGCTGACTGAGGAGATATCTGAGCCATTAGTGATTAGCTTCGAAAAGTCACGGAAGACAGGATAGATTCCAGAGGACTGGAAAATGGCAAATATAGTGCTCATCTATAAAAAGGGAATAAGGACAGCCCGGGGAATTACAGACCAGCCAGCTTAATTTCAGCACCCAGAAAGATAATGGAACAAATAATTAAGCAATAAATTTGCAAACACCTAGATGATAAGGTAATAATTAATAGTCAGCATACATTTGTCAAGAACTAATCATGTCAAAGCAACCTAATAGCTTTCTTTAACAGGGTAACAAGCCTTGTGGATGGGGGGGAAGCAGTACATGTGGTATATCTTGACTTTAGTAAGGCTTTGATACTGGATTGCATGACCTTCTCATAAACAAACTAGGGAAATACAACCTAGATAGAGTCACGAAGTGGGTGCAAAACTGGTTGGAAAACTGTACCCAGAGAGTAGTTATCAGTGGTTCACAGTCAAGCTGGAAGGGTCCCACAGGGATCAGTTCTGGGGCCAATTCTGTTCAATATCTTCATCAGTGATTTAGATAATGGCATAGAGAGTACACATATAAAGTTTGCGGACAATACCAAGCTGGGAGGAGTTGTAAGTGCTTTAGAGGATAGGATTAAAATTCAAAATGATCTGGACAAACTGGAGAAATGGTCTGAAGTAAATAGGATGAAATTCAATATGGACAAATGCAAAGTACTCCTCTTAGGAAGGAAAAAATCAGTTGCACACATACAAAATGGGAAAGAACTACCTAGGAAGGAGTACAGCAGAAAGGGATTTGGGGGTCATAGTGGATCACAAGCTAGGTATGAGTCTACAGTGTAACACTGTTGCAAAAAAAAAAAAACAAAAACAAAAAAAAAAAAAAAACAGCAAAGATCATTCTGGGATGTTTTAGTAGGAGTGCTGTAAGCAAGACAGGAGAAGTAATTATTTTGCTCTACTCCATGCTGATTAGGCCTCAACTGAAGTATTGTGTCCAGATCTGTGCACCATATTTCAGGAAAGATGTGGACAAATTGGAGAAAGTCCAGAGAAGAGCAACAAAAATGATTAACGGTCTAGAAAACATGATCTCTGAGAGAAGCTTGAAACAATGGGGTTTGTTTAGTCTGGAGAAGAGACGGCTGAGAGGGGACATAATTTTCAAGTACATAAAATGTTGTTACAAGGAGGAGGGGAAAAAATGTTCTCCTTAACCTCTGAGGATAGGACAAGAAGCAATGGGCTTATATTGCAGCAAGGGCAATTTAGGTTGGACATTAGGAAAAACTTCCTAAATGTCAGGGTGGTTAAGCACTGGAATAAATTGCTCAGGGAGATTGTGGAATCTCCATCATTGGAGGTTTTTAAGAGCGGGTTAGAAAACACTTGTCAGGGATGGTCTAGAGTGCAGGGGACTGGACTAGATGACCTCTCAAGGTCCCTGCCAGTCCTATGATTTAAATACTAGGAAGTTGGTAACTAGATATTACCCAGTTGAGGGGGGAAGTCCCAGCAGTATCTCTGTAGCAGGGCACTGGTGCAAAAGCACCTAACTAGGCCCAGCCCAGTCAGCTCCAATCAAGGGAAGCAGATTGGGGCTGATGGAAAAGGCCTGAGAATTGGCAACACCTGCTGGCCTGACAATCCAAGGGCTATAAAGGCTGGGAGGGAGCCAGAAGGTGGGGGGCAGCTAGGGAGAAGTCAGTTGGTGAGGGAACTGGAGGCCTCCTAGCTGAAGGTTGACTCTGCCTGTGAAGGAGGTTGAATAATGCTGTAAAGCTTGTAAATAGACAGACACTGGTGGTGGAATAACTGTAGGTAAATAAAGACATGGGTGTTGCACAACCCTGAAGCCTCTCTGAGCCTTACTGGGGCAGCAAGGGGGCCCCAGGAAGAGGGGCGGGTTGTGAACCCTGTTACAATCTCCCTCCACCAACCCAGCTGAATGGTCCAGGATGGGCACTAGCCATGGAGCAGAGAAAGAGGCTGCAACAGGGCTGATGAGGGGTTTCTGCTTGTGAATTATTAGACAAGTCAGATTTTATCCGCACATTTTCCTGCAGGCTCTAGGGCTTATGCTGCCATACTCCTGCTTGGCCTTGTCTGCACTAGCAACCTTTGCAAGGGTTTTCCTGCTCTGCTCGCTCAGCTCCCCCTGCTGCCAACAGCCGAGCTGGAATGCAAGAAGGGCACTGAGCTTCATACTCCCGTGTCATCCAGCCCTGCGGCAGTCAGAGTGCAAGTGCCCTCCTGCCACCCCAGCACCCCGGGGGGGCAGCAAAGGAGCTCACTAGGTGCAGGGGTATAGTGTAGGCATAGCCAAGCAGGGTTATGGCAGCACAAGTCCCACCCTGTGAAACAGGGAAAAGGGGTTTTATGGAGACTATTCAGAAGTTTTCACTAAGTCCCAGTTAACACAATCACTCACAAATGGTGCACTGAATGAGTCTCGGGTCCTGGGAAAAAACAGCATGTGAATGTGGAAAGTATCCTGACGCATGCCGTTACAGGCAGGAGGGAACTGCACCTAGAAGCTCTCTTGGAGGCACCCTTTCCAAAGCAAAGAGCTGTGCTGCTCTCAAGGTGGACCCCCCCCCCCAGTTCACCCCATTTTTAGACTGGGTCACCAGGCTTCAGCACTTCCTCTTTACCAACTGTATTGACCTCGCAAATGGCTGAGACACGGGATCTCGGTGTAAAAGGCTTACCTGCCCTTTCAATGACCACGTAACGAAGGGCTAGGAAAGTTCCTGCAGCCTCTGCCTCTCTAGGTCCTGCATTAAGCACTCCTGCCAAATCCAGGAAGCTGAGGAGGACACCCCCGCCGCTCCCACAGTGAAAACCACACCAGATTTCCTCTCCTTGTCTCAGAGGTATTAGGCCTTCGTTATACGTCCAAGACCCAACTTCCACCCCAAACACCCACACCCATTTTGCAGGTTTCCTTTAACCACGCCAAGCCATGGCACTGTCATGCTTGGGTGGGGGACAGAGTCAAGCCTTAGCCTCACAGGGCTCATCCCCTCCACAAGGTGACTGGCAGCAGCTTTAACACCGATATCATGGACACGTGCATTTCCAACACTCCATCTCAAGTGCAATGAAGGGAGTCTCTTCCCTGTGGGGGCTCAGGAAGCTTTAGGTGCAGCTCAGTGGTCTGACCTGCACCCCCAAGTTCAGCTCAGCAGCGTAGGCAGCAATAACTGCTTCGAGACGACCCAGGCTGCTGGAGCGATTGGGCGTGTCAGCACTTTGCCCAGGTTGCTGCAGTGGTAAGAGAGATGGAAGCCAGACATATAGTGTAGCATGTTTACTGTGAACACACATCCTGACATAGCGCAGAGATCTTTGGGTACAGCTTCCCCAGAGACTACAGACACAGACAAACCTGTACCATAAATACAGTCCTCCCCCACAGGCGGGACAAAGGAATAGGAGCCTTCCACTTGCTCCGGCAGATTGTCACTTTGCTGAAGAGGTGACATCACAGCCCCTGCAGATGGGGATTCCTCTACCTGCAATGGCTTAGGAGGCAGGACCCCTGTAGTTACCATGCCTCTGGGCTTGTGCTTGACACTCATTTACATAAATATATATTAAATAGTTTGTACTTTATCCACAATAGCAATTTCTCCTTATCAGCATCTTACAAATAAAACCTGATTTGCTCAAAAAGCAGTTGCACTTTGTTTCTGTCACTGCAGGGTTCAGAGCTCAAAGCTCATTCAACCCTCAAGGACTAGAAAGACCCGTCTCTGTACTCCCTGCACACCCCTCCTAGAGTGGGCACCACACCCCTCCCTGCAGGAATCCCAGCCCAACGGGAACACGCAAGGGGCAGCCACTGAAAGGGGTCCCCCCACATGCAGTGGTCCCCAACCTGACCCTGCAGTGCCCCAATAAAGCTTCCCATCTCACCCCCATTGCCCTCCCTGCCACAGTGCCTGCCCCATGCCCCCCACCAGTGTTTCTCCCTACCATCAGACTTGCCTCTGTGCCTCCCTACAACCATCCCCACCTGGGGGCGACTGACAGGTGAGGTGAGAGAGGCAGAGTTACCAGACCTGGCACGTGGAGCAGTCAGGCTGGGTAGGGGCAGCGGGGCCCACGGAAGGAAGGAGCTGGTTTTGGTGGCAGGTAATGCCCAGTGTTACCTATTTTTCATTCAATCACATAAAAGCCATTTCTGAACAGGCTTGTCGGGAACCTGCAGGCTGGGACTTCTCTGTTCCAAAAGCCACTGGCTTGCAAAGCACTCATCACACTGAATGTGCACCCTTGCCAAGCCTCAGGATCATTCTCCTGCTTCCAAGGACACTGCAGCTTAACCAGGAGATCCTCAAGCTGCCCTCAAATCTCCTCCCCTGGTATATTCCAGCAGCCAGAGAGCAGGAGACCAACACAGTGCAGCTGGTCAGCACAAACATGCAGCACTTGTATGTTCTGATGAGGCTTGTGGCTGCCACAATGCCCATGTCTGCCAGACCTGTGCCCCTCTCCATGCAGTCAGTGGGCTAACACCAGCTGCAGGCAGCAGGCATCTCCTTTGGCCTCATTACCCTGACAGCTGTGGACCCACCTCCCCTTCACTCCTGGCTCCAGTGCCACTGGAAAAGCAAGCCCATGCACTCCCTACGACTTCAGTGGGAGTTGCCTCTGCTCACCCAGGGCTGACTGTTTTCTATTTAAGGAAGGCAGGGGTGCGTATCCCTTGCCTGTTGGTGACAAGCTGACTGGTGTCTCTGAAGAGAACAGACTTTTCCCCTGTCCCTTGTCCCCATAGACCAGTCTCCTATAGTCCCAGGGGCTCGGGCCATGGAATGCCACAGAGCTCTGGAGTGCCAGCTGCTGTGCAGGGAGTGACGTAACACCTGCCCAGCGGGTTGACTGGAGGGCTAGAAACGTTATGCAAGACATGGGCACAGCCGAGTCCACTCCAGGATTGGGGAGCCACACTGCTTCCAGACAGTGACTGTCTCGGGGATTCTCCTTTCTTCCCAGCACGCTCCACGGAGGGAGATGCTAGTTCTGTAGCTCCTGCTGCCTAGAAGGCTGCTCGTCCTCAACACTTTTCTCACTGGACAGCTGTTGGTCCTGATATGGGTGACTGGATGGATGTTGATCTGATAGAGCATTATCTGTGGACAGCTCCTCTTCTTCCTTCTCCAGTATCTGCACCGGCTGCCCCTCCTCACTTGGCTCCAACGTCTGCATCACTGGCTCCTCCTCACCCAGCTCAGACATCTCCACTGGTATTACTGGCCTGATCACATCTGGTTCTAACATCTCCCCAGATGGCCCCTCTTCACCTGGATCTGAGATCTTCCCAGACAGCTCTATCTCACCTGGCTCCAGCTTCCCTGTCTCACCCAGCTCCCATGTTCCCCCAGCTGGCTTCTCTTCACCCTGCTCCAGCACCACTGACCCATCTTTTTCAGATGTCTCTCCAGACTGCCTGGTCTTGCCCAACTCCAGTACCCCCATCGTGCCCTGTTCTGGCACCTCCGCGGATGGTTCCTCCTTGCTTGGCTCTGGGACCTCCAAGAGCCCTGGCATCCTCATCAGGCCCTGTTCTGGCATCTCTCCCAGGGGGTTCTCTACCAAGGGCCCAGACCCACCCAGCTCTAGCTCACGTGCCTCCCCTGAGGGCTCCATCTCACGCTGTTCAGGGGGCTGGCAGTTCAGTCGCTCTTCACTTATTTGGGGACTGATGGAAGGTTTCTCAGTGAAGCCGAAGCGAGCGTAGTTCTCCATTGAGGTCGGGGAGGAGGGGCCTGCACTGGAGACAGTGCTGGAAGGGCCACTGCTGTCTGCAAAGCAATTCCAGAAAGCGTCAGACAAACACAGAGAGTCAGTACTTCGCTGAAAACCTCAGCCAGAGTCTGTGCTGAAAAGCCTATTAAATGGCATGTAGCACGTTCCCAGACATCAGCACCTGACTGTCCCTCCAATGGGAAGGAAGCACTGAGTGAACTGGGCACCAGGGTGGGACCCAAGTGGAAGCTACAGCACAGACACTCCTGCAAGAGTGACTGAACTAGTAAACAGCAGGTAGGCAGACCCTGAACAACATTCTCCTGGCTTTATACCAGATGTATCAGTGTGCATCCAACCCCCAGAACTGAACGAGGTTTGAGGGGACTGGAAATCTCACTGTCACTTTTATTTCTTTGAAAAACAAGACGTTCAGCCAATGGTGCCAGACTGACAGCACTGGAGTCTATTTAACCACAGGCCTGGGGAAGAGCTAGGCATGGTATTCCACACCAGCCCCTACTCATGGTTCAGGAGAGACCGGAGTCTGGTCCTTGGGGCCATCCAGGCCCTGGCCTCCCTGTTGTGATTGCCCATAAGCATGTCAGTTGGTGCCGTTGTGATGGTGATGGTTTTGGGATGTTGACACATATGTGCAAGGAATTGAGCCAAGGCCTACAGGTTCCTACAAGCATAGCAGTAGAGAGCAATGCATACACAGATTCTCTCAGTTATGTCTGGAAACTGTGTATATGTACTCCCCCTGCGGAGGAGGCAGCCGGAACAGCCAGGAGGGCGGGTAGGACCAGCCCACCAATTGCTCCAAAAAACCCCCAACTTACTGGAATCATGCAGGAGCTCTTCCAAAAGTAGCTGATAACCAACATATGAACCAGGCCCAACAGGCTTTCAACTGCTTACCTTTCTGTCTCAGAGCAGGTGGCTCTAAACTCAGATGAGAGGTGGGAGACACCAGGCCTACCAGTGCTGAGAGATAAGAGCCACCTCTCTCTCTCTCAAAAGTACATCTGGCAATTCTGTACATAGTGGATGTAACTAGCATCAAGCCCAGGAATGGAAAGGGAAGAAAATCAAGCCACTACGTGCTTTTATTTATTTATACCCTTCTGCAGACTCTTGGACTCCACTATCAAATATTATGTCCACCAAGTCCAAAAAATTATAAGTGGGCCATAAGCAAACAGATCGCTCAAAGCCCACGTATCTGCTCTGCACATTCTCCTAGGTACAGTGATGCTGTTGGTCTTGTAGTGCATAATTTGAAGTCTGGAGTAGGACCCTTAGGCTATGGAACTGTCACCTTCTTTCATTCTGCAGTGGGTGAAAGGCAATAAAGCGTGATATAGATTTTCTGAATTATTTTTTCCTGTTGGTAGATATTTTGATTGCCCCTGGTGCAGCGAGTTTTGGCCATCGTTTCTCCTTGGGGTACCATGGGACCACACAGAAGAAAGTACCAATTCATGAGCCCTGTCAACCCTAGATAAAAGTTTGGTCGGGATTCCAGAACTCTAAGGGCCGTCACGTCCTTGTGAAATGTGCAGTACTGATCCATTATTGATAGCGTCCCCCATGCAAACTTACACCCTGTGGAAGCAGAGAAAGAACTGTCATGCATTGTAGTTCCTTCCTGTCAGTTCTTTCTCTGCTTCCACAACCCGTATGAAGCTATCACTGAGTACCACAACTGCGCTCTTGCTACAAAGAACAGCTATGCAGAATAAATATTTAAATAAGTGGACCACTTAGATCTTGTAACATATCAGACTTAGGTTCTAGCATGGATACAAGCTTAGGTGTACATAAAACTATGGCTTGCATATCAGAACCCAGCAAGACCATAGCATCTTACTGAGTTAAGGGCTGCTAACTGGGACTCAGACCTGCCGACAGATCGTCCTATGGCAACTGTAACTTACTGAGGATTGAAGGGTTCCAGGGATCTGCATCACCTTCAATACACAATCTAAGGGCCTGTCTACATGAACAATTGGTTTGTGGAAAGCTAGGGTCTGAATCAGCCCACAGCAGGCTAGTGTGGGATAAACTATCCATGGGGAGCCTGCTCACAGCACTAACAGTTCATTAATGCCCTTGCTCTAGTCCCATTTCAAAGCTAACAGGATCAAAGAGCATGAACAAACTGTTAGTGCGAGTCCGCAGACATTGTCCGTGGCAGGCTAGTGCAGGTGATTCAAGCCCCAGCTTGCCACAAACTAAACGTTTGCATAGACAAGCCCTAAGCTGTATCCTTGAGCCAGGGCCTCGAACTCTGTGGCCAGGAGAACTAAGTTGTGCTGCAAAGTCTCTGGATTCAGTGGCACTCCAGAGTGGGAGGCTGCAGAACTTAAATTTAAATTAAAAGGTCTAGGTTTTTAATTAGCTAAAAAAATAAATTAATCCAATCAGTATAGTCACTCCTGGGTTATCATCTTGATGGTGCATTTAATATTATGCTTTCCCCCCATTTTCAGTTTTGAATATACCACGTATTTCTGTGTTGTCAACACAAGTGCACCATGAGGTTGCCAGGGAAAGCAGGGGTTTGTAATGCTGGGGAGGCAGTTTGGAACTATGGATAAGCACTTTAGCTGGATGTTTCTGTTTAAAGTGGTCAGCTATTAACAAGATAAGTTTATCTCGTTGTAAATGTCAATGTTGTTAAGGTGCCAAAGTGAAGAGCCCCTGGGGAGGACTGTACCTGCACTATTGCTATTAATTGCACTGTTAAACAATAAAATACCAACTGAAAATGTATTAAATATTTTTGGATGTTTTTCTATATTTTCAAATATATGGATTTCTATTACAACACAGAATAGAAAGTGTATAGTGCTTTATTTTTTATTACAAATATTTTCACTGTAAAATGATAAAAGAAATAGTATTTTTCAATTCATCTCATAGAAGTACTGTAGTGCAATCTCTTTATTGTGAAAGTGTAACTTAAAAATGTAGATTTTTTTTGTTAGATAACTGCACTCAAAAACAAAACAATGTAAAACTTTAGAGCCTACAAGTCCACTCAGTCCTACTTCTTGTTCAGCCAATCGCTCAGACAAACAAAATTGTTTACATTTACGGGGGATACTGCTGACTGCTTCTTATTTATGTCAGCTGAAAGTGAGAACAGGCATTCACATGGCACTTTTGTAGCCGGTGTAGCAAGGTATTTACATGCCAGATATGCTAAACATACATATGCCCCTTCATGCTTCGGCCACCATTCCAGAGGACATGCTTCAATGCTGATAATGCTAGTTAAAAAAAAATGCATTAATTAAATTTGTGACTGAACTCCTTGGGGGAGAATTGTATGTCTCCTGGTCTGTTTTACCCACATATTTCATGTTATAGTAGTCTAGGATGATGACCCAGCACATGTTGGTTTTAAGAACACTTTCACTGCAGATTTGACAAAACACAAAGAAGGTACCAATGTGAGATTTAAGAATCTGAAGTGCCTTCCAAAATCTGAGAGGGACGAGATGTGGAGCATGCTTTCTGCATCTGAGTGTTGCTCTTTTAAGACATCTGAAACTACAGAACCTGAACCACCAAAAAAGAAAAATCATCTTTCTGCTGGTGGCATCTGACTCAGATGATGAAAATGAACATGCATCGGTCTGCACTGCTTTGGATCATTATTGAGAGAACCCGTCATCAGCATGGACACATGTCCTCTGGAATGGTGGTTTAAGCATGAAGGGATGTATGAATTTTTAGCGCATCTGGCACGTAAATATCTTGTGATGCAGACTACAACAGTGCCATGGGAACGCCTGTTTTCACTTTCAGGTGACATTGTAATAAATAAGAAGCAGGCAGCATTATCTCCTATAAACTTAAACAATTTTGTTTCTCCTTGTGATTGGCTGAACAAGAAGTAGGACTGAGTGGACTTGTAGGCTCTAAAGTTTTACATTGTTTTATTTTTGAGTGCAGTTATTTTTTGTACATCATTCTACATTTGTAAGTTTAACTTTCATGATAAAGAGATTGCACTACAGTACTTTTATTAGGTGAATTGAAATATACTATTTTTGTTTGTTTGTTTTACAGTGCAAATCAGGGGGTTCCAAAGAGGATGGAGCTCGGCTGCTCTCAGTGGTGGCAGATGACAGAACAAGGAGTAATGGTCTCAAGTTGCAGTGGGGGAGGTTTAGGTTGGATATTAGGAAAAACTTTTTCACTAGAGGGTGGTGAAGCACTGGAATGGGTTCCCTACGGAGGTGGTGGAATCTTCTTCCTTAGAGATTTTTAAGGTCAGACTTGACAAGGCCCTGGCTGGGATGCTTTAGTTGGGGATTGGTCCTGCTTTGAGCAGGGGGTTGGACTAGATGACCTCCTGAGGTCCCTTCCCACCTGATATTCTATGATTCTATGAAATATTTGTAATAAAAAATATAAAGTGAGCACTGTACACTTTGTATTGAGTTGTAATTGAAATCAATATATTTGAAAATGTAGAAAACATCCAAACATATTTAAATAATTTATATTCTATTATTAACAGTGCGATTAATCACGCAATTAATCACGATTCATTTTTTTAATCGCTTGACAGCCCTAGTCATAACTATACTGTACTTAAACTACTTTATACTAAAAACTAAACTGTAAACTAACAAGGGACTGAAGTGGTTCAACTCCATCTGGCACAGCAGCTGTTCCCTTACATAGCCACTCTGAGAGGAAGGGTCTAAGGGGGCATGTGTGCTCTAATGAGCATTGCTTAGAGAAGGTTCTACCATTAGGTGCCAACAGGTGACGCAATATCCGTAAGTGGGAATATGCAGTGCCACTTGAATACTAATTTTTCATCAGCATCTCCTGAAGTAGCTAGGCTGCTAAGCTCAGAGAAAATAAAAACCTGATAGCACCTGAAACCTTGAGAACCCAAATCTTATGCTAGGTTGGCAGGACCAGACTCCAGGATCCAGATTGCAAGGGTTCACACCTGCCTGCCCCGGATAGGTCAGTAGATGTGTCAGAGGAGGGAGGAGTCACCTGGGAGGGTTCAATTATATCCCATTTCTCCCAGGTCTACACCTGGAAGTCCCCTAAGCAATTAGTCTCCCACCTGCAAACCCTCCAAGCCAATTATCTTGGCATCCGCCGCAACCACCATTTAGCCCAGCTACCACAAATCAATCCCTCCATAAGAGAAAGGAAATACTCACACCACGGTGGTTTGTCCGAGCGCTGGCGCAGTGGTAGAGACGAGGACGAGAGAATTCTCTGTGGCATGAAGGGGTCACCGGGTGTCTGGCTTCCAATCACGGAATCAAAGAGAGCTTGAAGAGACAGAACATCCACATGAGGCCACACAAATTCCATCAACCACATGGATTAACACCCCAGAGTGGAAAATACCAGGCTGCTGCTCCAGCCACAACAGAATCTAGGCCCTCTGCAGATCTACAAGCAACCTGCAGTGCCCCCACCATCCTTCCCAGCACCATTATGGATGAACTGAGACACTTACTATGCTGAAAGTAGCAATTCTGATAATGCTTTCAAATGGTTTGGCTGACAGATACAGACTCCCTCCTCCTGCAGTTAGAAGCTACTTTTGATTGATTGCCTCTTATGTCTCACATAACCATGCAGGGCCACCCATGACTCACCTCACGGGACCAACAGGCTCTGGAGCCGTTACTCTGACTGGCATTTGTTACTAGCCTTACCCTTTTCAATCTGCCTCTACAAGGAGAACAGGACTTCAGTGTCCTGGCCAGCCTCACTGCCCCCCCAATGGATCTGCCACTGCTCCTGTTGGCCTTCTTTTCTCAGGGTCTCAGGGCCTGCCAGCCTCACACACACACCCCCACCAGTACCTGTGGATGCTCGAGAGTGTGAGTTGCTGTGACACCTGCACACAGACGTCAGGAACTCATTGACCTGTCGCAAAGAGAGGGAGTTGTGCAGGGTCTCCAGTGGGTAAATGGTGGGAACCATGGAGCAGCCTTCAAAACCTGCAAGAAACCCAGGCAGAAAATAAATACAGCAGACAGTTACCTGGTCGCATGCAGGATCATTCACCACTGAGTGGGGGAGAGGGAAGCAGTCTCCCAAACCAGACAAGGTGGGCCCACTATGAACCCCAGACCCAAATTCACCTCATCTAGGCCAGGAAAATTGTCATTAAGCAAAAACAAGTCTGAGAGCACAAGCACAGGCATGCACAGCCAGAGGGAGGAGCACACATCACCTCTCTGCTCCCCAGTTTATGGCCCTTTTACTAAATTACTGGCATTTGTTTGGTTATTGTGGAAGAATTCATTATGTGCCCAACAGCTCGTAGCAGCCCCTCTGGAGAAAGTCAGCAAAACCTTAATGGGAAAATGGCTCCCATTTCTGGTGCCTTAAGTTTGTGACAAGACTTTTTCTCTGTCCTAAAATGTGCCCCGCAACCATATAACCATTTAACTAAAGAAACGGTGAACTACAAGCTGAAGGCAAGCAGCAGCCCATTCCCACAAAGACCTGCCATGCCCCCTCTTTCCCACACAGGCCTGGCAGGGCACTAGAGCCCAGTTCCTCCCTGGCACCGCTCTCAAACTCCTATGCACTCACTTCCAGTAGCCACCAAATCCAATGCTACCAGGGCCAGGCATTTCACAAGGCACTCACTCACTGGTCTGCCCTTGCTCAGATCTCACACCCAGCAGGGATGCAGGAGTCCCCATGTGACACTGTAACACTAAGGCAGAGGGCAGCAATGCTGCCTCTCTTCTCGACTCTCCTTAGACCCCCTGTCTGAGCTCTGAGCCAGCGCAGAACTGCTAGCAGCAGGATGGTGGCTGACGGGAAGAGATCAAGGCAGAATGGGGGAAGCTGTTTCAGGCACTCCTGCCTCCATGATCCCGTCACCCTCTTTCCAGGCTGTCCCAGGTTCCCATCCCCCACTTCAATGCTGCCCATTCACCCCTGGTTCCTCCAAGCTGCCTTGAAACGTTCCTGCCTCCACCAACACCTGGCCCCTCTGATCCTGAAAGGGACTCTGCAATTTGTCCTCACTGATGAAAAATGTCAGCCATGGAGCTGCTAAAACCCTGAAAGCAGTGGAAAGCTATTCCCAGTCCTGCGCAAGTGCTCAGAAACACATTTCCAGACCTAATAAAAGGATTCCCACAGCTCCACGCCATGTATCTACTGAGAGACTTCAGGGAGTCTTACATGGAGGCTGCTTGGTATAGTTACAATTCCAACAGCTCTGTGCTGCAATGGCCCATTCCTGTTTTGGTGTGGTCAGGTCATCTAACCCATCTCTGCAGAGCACCACTAAGGAGAACAAGCATCTGTGCATGCAGAATCATCTTGCAGGCTGGCAGGAGCACATCACATGGCGATACCACGGAGTTGTGCACTCTCACCCTGCAACCTTTCAAGAGGACAGAGCAGCAGAGCTGCACTCTACAACCCTGCCGCAGGTGCACACCCAGCCACAGTGTCTAACAGTGCCCAAAGGCTTCCCAGACAGCTCCCAAAACAGAGAGGAGAGGTTTCTCCATGCCAAGGAACTTACAAACAAATTTTAGACAAGACATGAGAGGGGTAACACAACAGCCACAAGAGGAGAGGATGCCTCACATTACATTGCTTCCAAGGTCTAGTGGAATGAGCAAGGGCTTTTCACGGGAGGGTCGAGGAAGCAGATGTCTCCATTTGATAGTTTCTCATAGGCATTATGGCAGAAGTGGATTGTGAAAAGGGATTGAATGAGGAGGGCAGGCCTTGCAGGCCAGCTCAGGGTGGGTATTCCATGCATAGCAGCAGCAGATGAAAACAGAGGGCAGGAGTACTCATAGATCCCAAAGCCAGAAGGGACAATTGTAGCCATCTAGTCTGACCTTCTGCATAGCACAGGCCAGAGAACTGCCCCCAAGTAATCCCTAGAGCACATCTTTTAGAAAACCACGCAGTCTTGATTTAAACATTGTCAGTGATGGAGAGTCCACCACAACCATTGGGAAATTGTTCCAGTGGTTAATTCAGAGATGGGCAAACTACAGCCCGCGGGCCACATCCGGCTGCGGGACCGTCCTGCCCAGCCCTTGAGCTCCCGGCCGGGTACCCCTGGCCCCTCCCCTGCTGTTCCCACGCACCTCTCAGGCTTTCCAATAAGCCACTTCTGCCTCTCTGAGCGGCATGGTAAAGGGGCAGAGGATTGGGAGCTGGGGGTGGGGGTGGCTTGGATATGGGGGAGGGGGTCCCGGGGGCATTCAGGGGACAGAGAGCAGGTGGGTTGGATAGGGAGTGGGGTCCCGGGGTATGTGGTTGGGGGGTGTGTGTTGGGAGGGGGCGGTGAGGGGACAAGGAGCAGGGGTGGTTGGATGGGTCGGGAGTTCTGAGGGGGGCAGTTAGGGGGCAGGAAGTGGGAGGGGGCAGGAAGCGGGTGCAGGCAGTTTGGGGAGGCACAGCCTTCCCTACTCGTCCCTCCATTCAGTTTTGCAACCCCGATGTGGCCCTCTGGCCAGAAAGTTTGCCCATCCCTGGGTTAATTACTCTCACCTTAAAAAATTCACTCCTTATTTCCAGTCTGAATTTGTCTAGCTTCCACTTCCAGCCACTGGATCTTGTTATACCGGTCTCTGCTAGACTCAAGAGCCCACTACTAAATATCTGACCCCACGTAGGTACTTATAGACTGTGATCAAGTTACCCCTTAAGTTCTCTTAGCCTTCTTTGTCTCCTGTCATTCTCTAGTTAGCTTAGAGAGAAGATTATTCGGGGCTTTTACATGGATACAATAGTGCAAGGTCCTAGCTTCCCCATACACTGTCCCCAACCAATGGCTCTCATTGCAGACTGCAGGGAAAGAGGGGTCCCCATGGTTTATGTCCACTCCGACCCCACTTGAAACTACCAAGAGGGAAATTCAATGCCAGGGAGATAGGCACCACAGAGGAGCCAAGATAGATAGGGACATAGGCAGAAATAAGGGCTAAGTATTACTAAAGATACTAATTATTATTTGCAGGCAGGAGCATCTAGAGCCCCAATCAAGAATCAGGGCCCCACAGTGCTAACCTCTTTACAGATACACGCATAACAGAGATGGGCCCTGCCCCTGAGCTACAATCTAAGTCATAAGTGAGAGACAACAGATGGCGGAGGACACAGTGACCATGAGAGGGTACTTGTCAGCTTCCCACTGCTGCCTGGCCATTGTTGAGGTTTTTGTAGGCATTGTGTAGAGGAGAGTTTTAAGGCAGGATTTTGGTGGTAGTTTTCTGATACTTGTGCACTAAAACCCAACTGCACACAGAGAGACCACCAAGCAACCATCAGAGGTATACTTTTCATTCATTGCTATTTCAGGCTGGTTTGGCACCAAGTGCCATCACACAGGGATGGGTGGACAATGCCCCAAAGCCAACCCCAGCCAAGGAGCCGCACGTATGCTGCATATGACTGCTAAAACTCTTAATGAAGTTTTCATGATAGCAGCTGGTGTGAATCCAAACCCAGTTAATCATCACTAGACAAAAAGGATGTTGTGGACACAGCTCCCAAATTTTTGTGCAGTGACGGGAAAAGGGAACTCTAGCTGCTGCTGAAATTTTATTATTTGTTTAAATATACAATAAATATTAAGAGAAAAACCTGTAAAAAGCTAGAGGATTATGTAAAACACTAAGCAACATGGGTTTGTAAATAACAGATCTAGGGACAATCTCAATAGACCTCAGATGTTGAGCAGACTCAGTTC
This sequence comes from Chrysemys picta bellii, assembly GCF_011386835.1. Classification (NCBI taxonomy): domain Eukaryota; kingdom Metazoa; phylum Chordata; order Testudines; family Emydidae; genus Chrysemys; species Chrysemys picta. Next base: position 461,081 of record NC_088800.1, read on the forward strand.
TGATTTAACTATTTTGGTTACAGAACTCCAAGAAAAGTGCATGTACTGCAGAGAGTGGGGGGAGGGGACTCAGTATGGAGCACTCTTACTGCACCTATGTCCCAGAGCAGTGGCAAAGAGCGCAGTGCTGCTAGATGAAAAATAAATTTGAGGTGCTCACTGTTCACCCCTTGGCCATATTACAATTGGGGAGTAATTATATCCTAGCTATGACTATACCCCCTCTGGTTTCACATGGATACTGTATCTTCCATTTTGGTCATACATTGTTGTGTACTTTGCTGAGCACCATTAAGCCACAGGCAGGCTGGACTGTCATTCTGCATGTCAGAAACAGCTGCATTTCACTGGTGGATGAAATGACTGATGTATTAAGGAGTCACAGGAGTGGGGAAGGAAGGGACAGAAAAGTTAAGTAACCCCTCCAAGGGCCTTTAAGCATTCCCACTCTGTGGAGATTCGTGAGCTGTCCAGACCAGGTGGATGGTGGGCTGAGGAATTCTCCATTAAATAAAGATTGTAGCACCACTCTCTCAAGCCCAGAATCAGAGCGGGACAATAGTACTTGGTGAATATGTGGAGTGAATGCCAAGTAATTACTCTTCAGTTCTCAGCAATACAGAAATGCCTGAATCAGGCCAGAGAGACAGCAGTAGCCCTGGTTGAGCAAGTTCTACACCCTGCTGGGATAAGGTTTTTGAAACATCTGGTTGCATATGGCATCCCATTGCTCTTTACCCATCAGACATCTCTGTCTACCCAAATGCCACATCCCTTCCAAAAATGAGCCTTAAACATATAAAGTGTCCCCTAAGCAGAATTCATCCTGAAAAGGTGTGATGAAGTGGGACTGTTCTTAATGTGTTCTTTGAATACTGAGTGGGGAGTATTGGCCTGGGAAGGTTGCAGGGGAGTTTTGCTGGGGCTGTCTGCATGGGGGATGGGAAACTGTCCCTGAGGGAGGATACCTGAGCATGTAACATGAGAACCCAGGAAGGGGGTTGGAGGCCAGGTGACACCTCTGCCCGGGAAACTGGACAAAGACTGGGGGAGGAGCTGGGGGGAGGCTGAGTAAGAAGGCTGGAAGGAGTTGCAGTTTGCAGCTGGCTGGGGAAATGGAGAGGAGCCCAGATGGGCTCTGGCCTCCCTTCCCCTCCTCTCCCAGATAGACCTAACTGGGGGGGGTCTTGTTGTCTGTACCTGCAAGACCTGTCTTGGACTACGTTCCTGTCGTCTAAATAAACCTTCTGTTTTACTGGCTGGCTGAGAGTTATGGTGAATCGCAGGAAGCTGGGGGTGTAGGGCCTTGTCCTCCCCCACACTCCGTGACAAAAGGGAAAAAGCTAGAGATTCCATGAAGTCCAAAAAGGCCTTCACTGTTGTTATTAGGTGCACATGGAGGGCGCTCTGATTCTGCAATGATGGGCAGCAAGGGCCTCGTCCCCACGCCCCTCCAGACCACAAGTAGAGATGATGCAGTAACTGTCTGTGGTAGCTGACAGCAAAGCCGGTGAGCCTTCTCCCTGGTGGTAGTAGGCGGAGATAAACGCAGAGAGCACTGTAGCCCGGGTGTTCTTCAGTTTCTCTCACACCTTATTCATTTTGGCACTAAAATGTCCATGTCCTTTAAATAGTAACCCCTCAGTCTTCAATTAAGCCATGGATGGTAAAGCCTGAGAAATATAGCTGAGCCTCAAACACATCAGAGTCTCGTGATGGATGGTGTTTTCCTTAATGTCCCATCTCGTATGATCGAGAGACTGCAGAAGAATTCCAGCTTTAAAACTTTTTTTTAAAAAGTTTCTAGCTTTCAGAGCTGCAAAGAAAGGTTGGAAAACGTGAAGCAAGTGCCCTACAAACACTCAGAAACCGGAACAAAATTAAAATGTTACAGATTTTGGGCGCTATACCTTCCATCTCCAGGTTTCAAAGAGGACAGGGAATGCTGTATGTGAGGCCATATCAAATGTAAGAGAGGGCCTTATATCCATCCAGAAGTACTAAAGATTGAACTTCCCTGAGGGGTAGCAGTGTTGTGTTCCCAGTGCCACCGTTCTTGGGTAATACTGATGGAGATGATTTTCCAGAAGGTGTGAGGTGCCAGGGCATCATCGCCATTGCACCAATTTAACTAAACTGGCTTCTGAAATATAAATAGATTCATAGAGATTCATAGATTCTAGGACTGGAAGGGACCTCGAGAGGTCATCGAGTCCAGTCCCCTGCCCGCATGGCAGGACCAAATACTGTCTAGACCATCCCTTATAGACATTTATCAAATCAAGCTGTTTGAGTGGCTAATACTCAGTGAGCTTAATCTTGGTTTGTGGCCAGGCCTGGAAACATGCAAAAGCCCTTGAAGAACAACTCCTTTCTGCATAAAGTTTCTCCTGTGGCATCTTTCTCCAATGATTTAAAGTTTGAAGTTAATTGGAGGACAGTTCAGAACTATCTTTAAAAGAGTCATATATTTTCACTTTTTGAACCTTGTTCTAACATTTGCTTTGACCATTCAAATCAGACACAACCTGCTGTAAAAATTTCAAACTTGTTTTTTATATTGGAATCGTTAATGAGAACTCATGCAGATGACTATCATGACATTTGAGAGCAGAAGTTTTTAAGTCATTGAAGGCATTATCTCTGTCACAACTTCCATAAGAAACTCTGTTCCATCTATGCCAATATTTTATTTTGTTAAAAAGTAAGTTTTTAGCCAAGATTTGGATACTTCAGTTTTTGGACTGCAATCTTCTGATTTCTCCTGTCAATTTTTTTTCTTCTTGTCTCTAACTATAATGTTCTAATTAAGTGGGTTTTAAATCACTAGCTCTCTCTTTACAACAACTCAAAACTAACACTGAATTATTTTGGTTTTTAATTTCCTTAGTGTTAGACACATACCTCTCTTATGCTTTAACTATAAACATGCTCAATGACCCCTTAAAACATCTAGCTACAATGGTTGGGATATCGGGGACAAAGCTTGGGTTCTCGTTTGAGCTCTAATAGACACAGGAAAGAGATCGGCAAGATCTCCAGCAGGGACAGCTCTCTGGTTTCAGAGCAGCCTGGTTTGTCCAACCCCCATTTCCCTTGAAGTGATCTTGCCTCTTTTCAGTCTTTGTTGCTAGGAGACCAAGGATAATTCTAATCACATCTGCACAGCAACAGCCATCTCCTCATTGCTTGATGGACGACAAGGACCACATTGAGAAAAAACAGATTGTTTTGCAGAAATTCCCCTACTTCCGCATCTGCAGAACCTGGGGTCTGTTTCTTCACAGTGTGAAAGGCCAACCCTTCTGCACCTGTCCCCTTCCTCCTTCAATTCAGAAAGGAAAAGCCGATCGATGCAACACAACACACACAGTTCAGCAAACCACATGCACCAGCAGGTTTTATGGTGTAAGAATATCTGGGCTGGCCAGCACCAGTTAGATAATTTCCTTGCACACAAAAGGATACCCCCTCCTACCCACTTTAAACCAGCCAGAGGCACTACCCACAAGATTGCCACACTCCTGAAGAGGAGAAACACCCAGAGGAACAGGAAGCTATCACACCATTTAGATCTGATGCTGAAATTCCCTGCCCACTCCTGGACCAATTCCCATAAATGAAACATTTGCCATGCAATGCAGATACACAAGCAGCTCTCCAGTCTACATTAATCTGGAAAGCAGCGCACCTCCTTCAAGCATATCACTTTCCATGCATTTCCAAAGGAGAGGTTACTTACCTTGTACAGTAACTGGAGTTCTTCGAGATGTCTTTCTCTGCGGGTGCTCTATGCCAGGATGCGTGCACACCTGTGCACTCTGGATCAGAGATTTTTTTTTTTTGTCAGCTGTGTCTGTGGGTCCGCGCCTATGCCTTAAACACCCTCGTGCTCTAGTACGAGGGCATATAGGGAGGGGCAAATTTGCTGCCAGTCCAGTTCCTTTTCAATGGCAAAAGTTCACCAAGAGATATCGAGGCAGATGGATAATGGAGCAGCAAATAGGGACCCACATCTTGAAGCACTCCAGTTACTGTACAAGGTAAGTAACCTCTCCTTCAAGTAGAGTCCCTAAGGGTACTCCTGAGCAGCACCTCCAACACGGAGGAGGGTGCTGAGGAGGTGGATTCAGTCAAGATTATAAATCAGGGTCACCGAAAGCCGCGTCAGCTATGGGAACAGTGACAAGAGCATAGTGCTGGAAGAACATGTGTATCAAAGACCAGGTGGCTGCTCTGCTGGGATAGGTATGTTTCTCAGCGGGGCAACAGAGGTAGATTGAGCTCTGCTGTAGTGAGCCATAACTCTCGAAGGAGAGCAAACCGCTTAACCTTCGTTGCAGGTTAAGATGCATCCTGCAACCCATTTGGACAGTCTGAGTGAAAAATCACCCGTCCTTTCATGCGTTCTGCAATTGAGATCTGTGGAGGAAAAACACAACGCGTGGTCATTTTTCCACAACAGATCAGAAGTCTCAGTATAGCCCTGTCCAAGACCCAGTCCTATCTTGGAAAAGGCAAGACCTTTTCTTACACCCAGTGTACAAAGGCTTGGAATAAAATCACGGGTTGACGTGGAATTCTGAGGATCTCTTAGGAAGGAAGCGAGGATATGGACATAGTGTCACCTTGGCACAACTCAACACAGTGCACAGCAAGTCAGCCATCAAGGCTCCACACTCCCCTACCCTCCTGGCCAAGGGGATGGCTATAAGCAATGAGGTTTTAAGAGGATGGAAGAGGGAACAGTTTACCATAGGTTCAAATGGGGATTTCCTCAGTGCACTGAGGACTAGGTTGAGGTCCCATGGTGGAGTTGGTTCTTTAACTGGAGGGAAGAGGTTGAAGAGCCCTTTGAGAAACCTCATCATGGTTGTGGGTGAAGACTGAAAGTCCCTCAGTGGGGGGGCGAAAGGCTGCAACAGCAGCTAGGTGAACGCTAATTGAACTCAGAGATAATCCTGTAGGTTTTTAAATTGAAGAGGTAATTGAGAACGTGTGCTAGATGAGAGTCAAGAGGAAATACAGACTGGTTACTGCACCAATTCTAGAAACATTTCCACTTCTGCAGGTAAGTTTTTCTCATTGTAGGTTTTTTGCTGTGAAGCAGCACTGTTTGTACCTCTGGGGAGCAAAATCATTCTATACCAGAGAGCCATCTGGTAGCCCCTCCTGGAGGTGAAGTGCTGAGAGGTTCAGGGGGTGAGCCCAACTCTTGGGCGAGAAGATTCGCTGTCAGGGGAAGGTGGAGATGCAGTCAGACGTATTGAAACAAGCTCTGAGAGCCACACCTCTCTGCGCTATGAAAATGGCTACTAATTTTTCTTGTTTTGATTTGTTCAGACCCTTGAGCAGTAGGGGAGTCAAGAAGATAATCACACAGCAGTGCGTGAGGCCAGCGAATAATTAGGGCATCTCCCATTGGGTTGTGGCTGTGCCCTTCCCTCAAGCAGAACTGCCTGCACTTTGCATTGGATAGAGCTACAAGGAGCTCTGTCTGTGGATGGCCCCAGGTAAGAGAGATCTCTTGGAATACCTCATTGTTCAGTTTCCACTCGTGTTCGATGCTGAAATGTCTACTGCATTCAGTAGTTCTGGTAGATAAACCCTTGATATGCACCAGATTCACAGTTTTATGGATTCGGCGCATAAGACCAGGATCTTGCTCCTCCTTGCCGATCAATATAATACATTAGTGCTGGTCCACAGAGAAGCATGCTGATTGACAGGCCCCCTGATGCGTGGAAGGAGGTGCTGGTGAACATAATCAACCACTCAGTTCTAATACATCAATATGGAGGATTGCCTCAAGGGGACCACTTGTCCTGGCTGTGAGGGTGTTGAAAGCATGCACCCCCTCCTATCAGAGAGGCACCTGTAGTGATGATTCTTGTGGAGAGGGCTGTAAGAACTGAAACCCGGTGCACACGTTCTGCAGATCCTTCCACCAATTTAGAGACTAGCGATCCCTCCAGGGTACGGGTCCTGGCTTGGATAAGCGGTGTTCGTTGCGGATGTAAATGGTTCTGAGCCAGGCCTGAAGACACCAGGAGCATAGTCTTACCAAGGGTATCACAAATGTACAGGCTGCCATGTGGCCCAGACACTGTAGACAAGCTTTTGACATGGTTTGCTGGCTCTGTTGTGTTGTCAAGACAAGTATCGAATCTGTCCCTGGGCAAGTATGTTCTGGCAGTGGAAGAATCCAGAGTAGCTCCCACAAAATCTATTCATGGGGTGCGTGTGAGTGTGAAGTGGAGGACCAGTGACTGAAACAGAGATAGGGCCTTGCTGGTTGCAGTCTGTGCTTCAAGGAGTGACTGACCTTTCAGGAGCCAATCGTCCACAAAGGGAAAAAGGAAGGAAATGGGGGAGATGGTCCCCACAGCCTTGGAGAGGAGGGGGGCTACATGCAGTGTAAAATCCAGAGCAGGAGAGAGAGTTCATGACCCAAGACCACCAGGTCAAAATGGTTGTTTTGAAGATGTTGCCAATTGGGAGATCACAGTAGAGGACTGTCCTCTCAGAGGACCGGAGCTTCTTCTGGGGGGGGGGGGGGGGCTCAGCAGTTCTTGTGGGCTGTCAGTGGACTGGTTTTGACCACTGAGCCACCGGCAACCTATCATACTTTCTTTCTCTTTGCCATAGGTGTATAGATACCCAGATATTGTAGCATGGCCCAGAGTCCTTAGAGTGAATGGACCCATCCACGGCATCACTGAACAACATGGGTCCCTCAAAGGGAAGGTTTGACAATATTTTGTACCTCCCAACGCAGACCAGAGGACTGCAGCCAAGAAGCTCTGCACGTGACTATTGCTGTAGCCGGGGAATGAGCAGTTGGGTCAGTGGCTTCTAGTGAGGCTGTTATGAGGGCTTGAAGTTGTTCCCTTTGATCCTGTAACAAGTGGTCAATAAAAGGATGAAAATTGGGAAGAGTTCATGAAATTGTGTTTTGGTATCAGGGCTTGGTAACTGGCTGCTCTGAACTGGAGCATGGCTGAAGAGTAGCTTTTTCATACCCAGAAGGTCCAGTCTTTTTTGTTCTTCATCAGACGATGTAGAATGGAACAGAGGTTGTCTGTTCCATTTGTTGGCTGCAGCCACAACCAGGGAGTTGAGTGTAGGATGGGAAAAGAAATATTCTGATCCTTTGGGAGAGAGGTAGCACTTTTTGTCTGTCTGCTATTATGTAGGCAGTATAGTAGCTGGGATTTGCCACACAGAACGTGCAGGGGCCAGAGGAGCATCATTAATGGGAAAGGCAATTTTGCCCCAAGGAAGTGTGTGAAGGATGTCCCTCAAGGAGTATTTGAGGTTCCTGTATCTCCTCCAATGGAATATGTAGAGTCTCCACTATGTTTCATAAGATCCTGAAATTCTTGAAACTGACAGCATAAGACAATGAGGGAGGCATGAGCCTTGTCTGGGGAGCAGGAGGACGTGTGGGAAGGCAAAGTTTCTTCTTCCACAGGTTGCTCTTGCTTCCCTGTAAGATCCTGCTTTGTGGAAGGACCCAAGGGTGGAGGGATAGCTCAGTGGTTTGAGCATTGGCCTGCTAAACCCAGGGTTGTGAGTTCAATCCTTGAGGGGGCCACTTAGGGATCTGGGGAAAATCAGTACTTGGTCCTGCTAGCGAAGGCAGGGGGCTGGACTTGATGACCTTTCAAGGTCCCTTCCAGCTCTAGGAGATAGGATATCTCCATTAAAAAAAAAAAAAAAAAAAAAGGGTGGCAGCTGCTGCTCTTGACGTGCACTCCTACGAGGTGTGACCCTGTAGAACTGGTCACCATGAGGGGCTCCAATGCTCCAATAAGCCCACTGTGGTGGCTGTAAGGGACAGGACCCCACTGTTGTCCTTGCCAGAGGTATTGCCTGGATAGGAATTTCATCATCAGGAGGTACTCTGAGTGAAGGAGGTTGAAAAGAGGAACCCTTTATGACACTTCAAATTTGGATGTGTCCTCTTCTGTGTCAATTGGAGGGGCAAATAGTGTCTGTACCGGTGGTCAAGTCAGTATCAGGGCCCAAAAGGGGGCTGTAATTGCATCAATACTGGAAGCGGTTGATATGAAGGTACCAGACAGTGTAGAGTCAGTAACGGAGAGAAGTGTGTCTGTGTACCCGCAAAGAAGGACTGGAGGCTGTGATGGGACTGGAGGATGAGACATGGTTGAAGACAGTAGCGGAGGAAACGTAGACTCCAGCAGATGAGGCCATACACCAGTGGAGAGTGTCTTTCAGTACCCCTCAGCAGAGGTGATTCAGGGTACTCCAGGATCCAGAGGTCCTCATGGGTCAAAAGATTGGATGGTACTGGGGACCCTAGATAGGAAACATTGGGAGTCAGAATATCTGGTGGTACCGAGATGGTACCAAAGTACGATTGACACATCCTTTATGTCTGGTTGCTAGAGGCAGTACAAACAATGATTTTGGATTAGCTCTGGAATGCTTACATCTCGGAGGCACAGAGTCCAGTGGCAATGTAAGTACCACTTCAGGTAATTTACCAGACGGTTTCTTGGTATGCAGCATAGTCACCTTAGCCAGTGGTGTGGTCTCAGTTCCGAAGGGGATGGGAGCCTCAGAAGTACCCGTAATGGGACATCATCTCTTGAGACCCAGATTGAGAGGTTGACTTTCCCTTTCTCTTCTCCTATTCTGGGAAAGGGGGCCTTCTCTTCTTCAATGGTTTAGATGGTTCCAAAGGGCCCCCCAGGTCTTTGGTTATTGTCACAGAAGAGACTGTCACCAGAGCTCTCTGAGGGTCTGACATGTAGGGGGAGGACTCAGATCCTGTGGGTCTCAGCAAATGCTCCATTAACAGGAGTTTGAACCTGTTCTCTCAATTTCTTAGATCTACTCTTAAACCCTGAGGAGATCTGACATTTGGAAGGGACGTGAGACTCCCCGAGGCAGCTTAAATATCCATTGTTGTGGGAGAAAGCTCTATGGCAGGTCTGGCAGGGTTTGAAGCCCAGGGGCCTGGGCTTAACCCATACTTGAGGCCATGGATCGAAGGCCTGAATTGGGCAAAAAAGAGGAAGGGAGGGGAACCTATTAAAAAGAACAAATTGTGCTAAAAACAAAAATAAAGAAAAGAATACTAAGAAAAAGAAAATTTTCACAAGAGGAGTAGCCAGCCTTGAGGCCAGCTAGCAGACACCGTGATGCTTTGTTTCAAACTGCAAGTGACTGAGAAGGAACCGGGAGTGGCAGAGGGTCCACCCCTCCCTGTATGCCCTTGTACTGGAGCATGAGGGTGCCTAGGGCACTGGCACAAACTCGCAGACACAGCTGACAGTCTCCAATCCAGAGTGCACAGGCGCATGCACAACCGGACACTGAGCACCCATAGGTGCACTACTCGAAGAAGCAACAGGTTAATTTCAGGGGGTTCTGGCTGCTCGGTCATTCTTATGCTATGGCGCCTGATACTTCATCCTTCTCCACACAGCAGTCATCCACCTCAGCTCCTTTATTAAACTGAAGGGACATGAGGATTACACTTCTTTGGGGATTGGGCATGGGGTAAAGAGTGTTATGTCAGCAGTCCATCAAGCTGCTGGAGCAGATGAGAGCACCCCAATCCACATTGGCCATCGCTCCACAAAAGAAGCACAAGTACCCACTCTGACTAGAGGAAGAAGGCACTGCGCAATTGCCAAGGATGAAGACCACAAAGTTACAGCTACACAGAAAAGTTATTAGCCCTACATAGAAAGTACCTTCCTCAGGCTCCAAAAATGCCCTGATGCAACCACCCACATGCCTCACTGCAGCACCAACCCGAGGCTCTCAGAGAGGCAGAGAGGGAAATGCTTTCCCTGGTTTAGAAAGTGCAGCAGACATTGCATTCTCAAGCAGACATCACCCCACGCTCAGCTATAAGAGAGTGGGCTTGAGACAGCTGCAGCATGCAGTACCGTAGAGGCACTCCAAGTCATCCTGGCCTGAGATCAGCCAGCTCCTGAAGAGACGCAGGTGGTAGGAACACTGATGTAGGTGGTGGGCCAGAGTGGCATCCAAGGAGATGTTCCGTCTCATGGCATTGTCAGAGGAAAAACGGCACAGCAGCGGGGCAACACGGTGGTGTTCAAGCACATCTAGAGGAGAAGGGAACCACAGAAGGCGAGAGAGAGAGAGAGAGGGTAGCTGAGAAATGAGAAAATGGAGACAGGTGGGGAAAAGGCCATGTGCTGAACCCCCAGCCCCAGGGCCGAAGAGTAGAAAGAGCCCTCTCCTCACCACACAATACGCTGCACCTTCAGCCCCCAGGGTACAATTCCATTGAAGAGCTCGTTTACATTTAGGTTGTTTCTTTCCAAGATTTTAGTTTTTCTAAAATGAACAAACCCCAGGAACACATTTTTAGCCTGTGTGTAATTAAGATCCAGGCTGGGCTACAAAACAAGAAAGGTAGCCCCAGGCCTGGCCCTTCTCCCACTGAACCAAGAAATCCAGATTCAGCCTTTGGTGCCAGAATCCTGAGCACTGTGTATGGGGAAGAAAAATGTCTGGCTTGGAGAGCATAGCAAGGCTGGAAAATAGCCAGCAGGGAGGCTGAGAAATTAGCTGAGAACAGATCACCTGGAGGTTCTGAAAATGCAGAGGGGCACAAGTTATTTACAGCCCCCAAGAAGATGAGCGTGCCAAGAAACACTGGGAAACGCATCAGCCCCACTCCATAGAATTGTATTGTCATCCTCAAAGCACTGTGGAAAGACTAAATTCCTTCCCTTCACGCACTGTGGGACTCATGATATTGTAGCCCAGTTACTCCTGGAGTCACAGATTTTAAGGCCAGAAGGGTCTATTATAATTATCTAGTCCAGCCTGTGGCACAGGGCAGAGAATTTCACCCAGCGGTTTCTGCATCGAGCCCATCGCTTATGATCTAGCTACAGCAGATCTTTTTGAATGAGACATCCAGTCTGGATTTAGACAGGGAATGCATCGTGTCCCTAGGTAAGTTGTTCCAGTGGTTAATTACCCTCACTGTTAAAAACGTGCACCTGATTCCTAGTCTACATTTCATAGAATGATAGAACTGGAAGGGACCTTGAGAGGTCATCTAGTCCAGTCCCCTGCACTCAAGGCAGGCCTAAGTATTATCTAGACCATCCCTGACAGGTGTTTGTTCAACCTGCTCTGATGATGGAGATTCCAACACCTCCCTAGGCAATTTATTCCAGTGCTTAACCACTCTGGCAGTTAGGAAGTTTTTCCTAATGTCCAACCTAACTCTCCCTTGCTGCAATTTAAGCCCATTGCTTCTTGTCCTATCCTCAAAGGTTAAGAAGAACAATTTTCCTCCTTCCTCCTTGTAACAATCTTTTATGTACTTGAAAACTTATGTCCCCTCTCAGTCTTCTCTTCTCCAGACTAAACAAAACCAATTTTTTCAATCTTCCCTCACAGGTCATGTTTTCTAGACCTTTAATAATTTTTGTTGCTTTTCTCTGGACTTTCTCCAATTTGTCCACATCTTTCCTGAAATTAGGCGCCCAGAACTGGACACTCCAGTTGAGGCCTAATTACCACGGAGTAGAGCGGAAGAATTACTAATTGTGTCTTGCTTACAACACTCCGGCTAATACACCCCAGAATGATGTTTGCTTTTTTTGCAACAGCATTACACTGTTGACTCCTATGACCCCCAGATCCTTTTCCGCAGTACTCCTTCCTACGCAGTCATTTCCCATTCTGTACACGTGCAACTGACTGTTCCTTCAAAAGTGGAGTACTTTGCATTAGTCACAGAATCATATAATTGAATATCAGGTTGGAAGGGACCTCAGGAGGTCATCTAGTTCAACCGCTGTCCTCATTGAATTTCATCCTATTTACTTCAGACCCGTTCTCCAGTTTGTCCAGATCATTCTGAATTTTAATCCTATCTTCCAAAGCACTTGCAACCCCTCCCAGCTTGGTATCATCCACAAACTTTATAAGTGTACTCTCTATGCTATTATCTAAATCATTGATAAAGATAATGAACAAAAGGTTCAACAAGGACAAGTGCAGAGTCCTGCACTTAGGATGGAAGAATCCCATGCACTGCTACAGACTAGGGACCAATGGCTAGGCAGCAGTTCTGCAGAAAAGGACCTAGGGGTTACAGCGGACAAGAAGCTGGATATAAGCCAACAGTGTGCCCTTGTTGCCAAGAAGGCTAACGGCATTTTGGGCTGTATAAGTAGGAGCATTGCCAGTAGATCGAGGGATGTGATTGTTCCCCTCTATTTGACATTGGTGAGGCCTCATCTGGAGTACTGTGTCCAGTTTTGGGTCCCACACTGCAAGAAGGATGTGGAAAAATTGGACAGAATCCAGCGGAGGGTGACAAAAATGATTAGGGGGCTGGAGCACATGATTTATGAGGAGAGGCTGAGGGAACTGGGATTATTTAATCTGCAGAAGAGAAGAATGAGGGGGGATTTGATAGCTGCTTTCAACTACCTGAAAGGGGGTTCCAAAGAGGATGGATCTAGACTGTTCTCAGTGGTACCAGATGACAGAACAAGGAGTAATGGTCTCAAGTTGCAGTGGGGGAGGTTTAGGTTGGATAGTAGGGAAAAAAAATGTTCACTAGGAGGGTGGTGAAGCACTGGAATGGGTTACCTAGGGAGGTGGTAGAATCTCCTTCCTTAGAGGTTTTTACAGTCAGGCTTGACAGAGCCCTGGCTGGGATGATTTAGTTGAGGATTGGTCCTGCTTTGAGCAGAGGGTTGGACTAGATGACCTCCTGAGGTCCCTTCCAACCCTGATATTCTATGAACAGAACCGGATCCAGAACCAATCCCTGCAGGACCCCACTCGTTATGCCCTTCCAGCATGACTGTGAACCACTGATAACTACTCTCTGGGAACTATTTTCCAACCAGTTATGCACCCACCTTATAGTAGCGCCATCTAGGTTGTATTTCCCTAGTTTGTTTATGAGAAGGTTATGCAAGACAGTATCAAAAGCCTTACTAAAGTCAAGATATACCACATGTACTGCTTCCCCCCATCCACAAGACTTGTTACCCCATCAAAGAAAGCTATCAGGTTGGTTTGACACTATTTGTTCTTAAATAACAGTCAGCATGGATTTGTCATCACCTCATTATCTTCTAGGTGTTTGCAAATTTATTGCTTAATTATTTGCTCCATTATCTTTCCAGGTATAGAAATTAAGCTGACTAGTCAGTAATTCCCTGGGTTGTCCTTACTTCCCTTTTTATAGATGGGCACTATATTTGCCCTTTTCCAGTCTTCTGGAATGTTTCCCATCTTCCCTGACTTTTCAAAGATAATTGCTAATGGCTCAGATATCTCCTCAGTCAGCTCGAGTATTCTAGGATGCATTTCATCAGGCCTTGGTGATTTGAAGACATCTAACTTGTCTAAGTAATTTTTGACTTGTCCTTTCCCTATTTTAGACTCTGATCCCACCTCATTTTCACTGGCATTCACTATTTTAGACATCCCACTGCCACCAACCTTTTTGGTGAAAACCGAAACAAAGAAGTCATTAAGCACCTCTGCCATTTCCACATTTTGTTATTGTCTTTCCCCCCTCATTGAATAATGGGCCTACTCCGTCCTTGGTCTTCCTCTTGCTTCTAATGTATTTGTAGAATGTTTTCTACAAATCTGTCTGGCTCCAGCTCCCAGCCACTGGATCTCATATTGTTTCTGTCTGATGGATTAAAGAGCCCTACGCTCTGTGCATTTTGTTTCCCCAACACACACTGTGGGTGCCCTATTTCCCTCTATAATCTCTCTATGGGCATCAGGCTGCTGTTACAATGGGGGGTGGCCTATCGAAGGCTGCTCCACAAAGGAAGAGCTTGGCCTGCACGTCAGAGTGACACATGCTTACCAAACTATTTCCAGAAAAATACTGGAATGAGCCATGCAGCAGCTCCCTTTGCACAGTCCACCTGGCAATTTCTCCCATGGTCTGACCTGCTTGGAGACTCAGTATTTCTACGCACCAGGAGCTGTACACAGGCTAAGCTACCTGAGCTAGCATGAATCCCACTAGTGTGGGTAACAACAGCAGCGAAAACAGCACAGCGCAGTGTTCAGAGTGCACTAGTGAGCTGAGCATTACTCAGGGTCTGTGTCAGGATTGAACTATCCATGCTGAAGCCCACGCTGCCCTGTCTTCCCGGCTAACCTGAGCCAGCGCAAATCCAGCCAGCACAGGCAGGCTAGCCCATGCAGAGCTCTGGCTGTGCAGACACACCCTTCAGAAACTAGCCAGACCGCAGCTTTGTGCTTTATGACAGTTCTTTTCTGATCTTAGACTCATCTTCCAGATCACAGAGTGTTTTCTGAGCACCAGCATTCAGGTTGAGTGGAGACAGTCTAACCCTAATAACTCCTAATAATCTGCTCCAGTCCCAGCCACTCCCTATCCATGAGGAATGGGGAGGAATGTTAGCTGTAAAACAAACTTTTTCTGAACATTTCTGTTCAAGGCTTAGAGAGCAAATACTTGTGAGCCATTTGACAGTTAGACCAGGAGAACCAATTGTCTTCATAACATCTGCAGATGCACAGAATCAGCATCAGGTTGGGAGCGACACAGAGGAGGGGAGTTGGAGCACACAAGGAGCAGGGCCACTCTCCCACTGTTCCTTGCTGTTAGGGTGGGGAGAGCAAAGCAGACTGCACTGCAGCTGCCCTCCCTCCTGGCTATGAAGAGGGGAACAAATATGGAGTCCAGTCTCTTAATTTCATGGGTTCAGTGGGGAAGATTTCCCACAGCAAAGGAGCAAGGCGCTGCCCCTCTGAATGTCAGTGAACATTCCACAACCTTCCTTCGGGACCATATTTGTTTGTATGTGATTAAAAGTGAATTCTCCAACAACACCATGCTTGGGGTAGGGTGCATGTGAAACCAGCCCTACCAACACCATCATGTTGGGTGGGGGATGAAGAGAGATGGGGGGGGGGGGGGGGGGAGAACATGAGAGGGACCAGCATTACAAGTGACCGTGCAGGTGGGAGACCAGGAGGGAATCGGAGCTACCAAGGCCACTGTGCTGGAGGGCAGCTTGGCTAGAGGATATGCTAGGGATCCCGGCTGTTTTATCCCCTTACTCTCACCTCAGTAGATTGCATTTTCTATGGCCACCAGGTGGAGGCAGCCTTTGCCTCACTTATTAACGCCATCTAACCCCAGAGCTGCCCTTGCTCTTCCTCCGCTGCCACACACAGCAGACTAGGGAGCCAGTCATTGCTGCTCTCAGGATGCAGACTGTCAAGGCAGATTGTGCTGCAGGATTTGCAAAGTTATGCCTCCCACACCATCAGTGAGATGGAGAGAGTGAGCATGGGGAAGATGCTGACGCCAGCACGGAATTTGAGGCTGCTAAAGGATCCAATTCTCATTTGCTCACATTCAGTTGGTCAGTCGAGGTGCAAACACCTCTGGGATAAACAGGCTGCCAGGCTTCTAACAGCCTGCCCAGGCCTGGGCCCCTCATAGACAATAACACAAAGTGAGCGGGTTAGTCACAATGAGACAACAGGGAGAACGGTGGAACAGTTGGACACCAGATACATAGACGCGCAGAGGAACATGAGAAGGCTGAAGGGAGGGGAACACAGAACGACGTGCAGAGAGAACAGAACGTGAGGATGAGGTTAGAAGCGTGAGAAAACGTCAAATCAAGGAAGCAAACGTACCATTAGTCGGATGCTTTGCAAACGACACAGAAAATCGTTTTACGGCTGGCATAGACAAGAGCTCTGAGGAAATAAAAACAGATCATCTCAGTTAATAGCCTGCTTCTAAGGAGCCCTGAGACTTTGCATACTTACAGCTATCCCTGCCTGACAGACCCCTCATACTTATCCATCTGCCTGACCCCCAGACACCCGTTCCCACTTGACACGTCTCCTGACACGCCTTACACCTGCAGCATTGACAGAGTCCTCCAGACCCCTCTTTACACCTGCTCTCCACCTCCCTTGGACTTATGCCCACTAACAGTCTCCCTTCCGGATACCCTGCAATGCTCTCACACTTCTTTAGCCCCGTTCTTATACAGAGGAGGCACTCCCTGCCCTCCTACCTCACTTTGCCTAGAGAAACTCTCCGAGTTGTGCATGGACTGGTCCTACTAGAGATAGTTGGGGAAAGAGATAGGGCTCTTCTGCACAAGTGACCAGGACATTCTCAGAGTCAGTAAAGCACAAAACCACAGAACAGAACGCAGCAGCACAATATAGGCCAAGCCACTCGGAATTTATTGGGGAGAAGTGAAGTGCCTAAGACTGTTCTCCCCTCACAGGAACAGAAGATTCAGAGTAAAAGACACTGTAGCCTCAGCATGTCCCCTCCAGAATTTGTGCTAAGCAGAGAGATTTATGAATTAAAAAGGAAAGTCAAATTTACAACTGAACAGAATAAGCAGGTGCCCCCAGACCTCGCCCCACAAGGCATTCCCAGATACAGGCCAGGCATGGCCCCTCAAGCACAGCTGGGCCCCGCAAGGATCCCTTTGGGCATGAGCCAGGCCAGGTTCCTGGCCACAGAGGAGGCAAAGCTGTCTCACATGAGTTATGTAGCTGGGGAGAGGGGGACTGAAAACAAATGGTGCATAAAAGGGCTCAGCTTTCATGGTACAGTTTTGTTATTTCCATAATCTGCCAGAGAAGTCTGCACAGTGAGGCATAGGGAATATTGCAGGTAGCTCCTCAGAGCGTGTGGGAAGGAACAGGCCAGCAGAAACTGAAGAGAGAAAGAAGCTGACTGGATCCATAGCTTGGGGAACAGAGCCCAGCTGGTCAGACTTCCAGGTTTTCATTTCTCAGAGTCTCTTTTATACTTCCTTTTCATCAGAGCCGTAAGAGCTACACACAACCTTGCCCTTCCACAAGTGCTCTAATTCAGCTGGCATAAACACCATCTCATCCTCGTGTCCACATCATGCTGCTGGTTAGGTTTACGGAAATACCTCCGACTTGCCCCCACAATTAATTTTATTCAAGGGCTCATGGACATTTCTGTATTTCCCTTGCTGTCTGGAGTGCCCTGAGACTGATTTGCTCTGTTTATTCCTGGGTAAGTTCAGCATAGGTAGAAGCAGGACAAGATTCTCATCCACATGCACTCAAATTGGAGAGTGTTTCTCAGCCTTGACCCTGTAAATCAGCTCTAGAGGTGACTGACATTCAGTCTCCATACCCCACTCAACAGCGGGCTATGAGGAACTGGCCTGAGGCCAACCAACTCACTTCACAAAAGGAGATACCACTGATGACTTTCACTCACTAGTGGATTGCGCTCCATCACATCAGTAATGTAGAGGTGAAAAGCTCCATATCCTATTCCCAGTCCCCAGCAAAGAGACTTTTAAAAGAAATAAAGCCAATTCAACTTCATAGAGCAGCAATGAGTCTGTGGAGGAAAGCACTACAAACAGGGCACCATGTACTCTGCAATTCAGCAGCCACAGAATGAGAAGCTGCCACTGGTCCAGAATTGCGCTCCAGAATCTTAGGGTGTGTCTCTGGTTTAATCCAAAGCTGTTTGACATGCATCAGGTAACTCTCAGTATGCAAGTCGCACCAACAGGATGCGCATGGAACACTTGTTCCATTTTCAATTCACATTCTGTGAACACACTGCAGCAGTTTGCTGCAAACTCAGGGTGTAGTGTTGTGGAGAGGTCCTTTGTTTTGCTGCTGAGCAGCATGCATCCTGGGATTGTTTTTGCTGTGAATTGTGGGAAGCCAGGTAGGTTCTATTTTTTTTTTTTAATTCTACATTTCTGCATTCTCCACTCCATCCTTCCTTTCCCGACAGTCTTGTGCTATTTTCAAATTGCTGTCAGTCAGCATGAACTCAACAATGCTCCATTCCGCTATGGTGACAACTGTGAATATTCAGAGCCTGCCCGGGCTGCACTATAGCACTAAAGTCAGATGAAATTGGCATTTCACTTTGCCAATCACCCCAACAAGCAGGAGAATATTCTATGGCAGCAGCAGGAGAACACACTGGAGTGGGGGGAGCAGGATGAGGACGCTGCTGACCTGTGTGAACTAGAGGACCAGTTCCTGAATGAGTTACATGGTTCTCAGCACAGTCTATGGGCCTGCGAAACCAGTGTGGATTGGTGGGCAAGGACGTTCTGCAGACCTGGGAGGACTAGCCGTGGCAAAAGAACTTCAGGCTAGGGAGGGTTACCCTTTTTAGAATTATGTTCCCACTTTGGTTTTGCTGTTTTGTTTGTGTGCTGGAGGCACTTCTGTGATGTTGGTAAGGTTAAAAGGGGGGGTTATGGGAGGCTTCAGGGGCAAGCTGGCTAGTAATCCTCCCTACACCCCCTTTAGGCTGTCCTGATTCTCTAGGCTGTTACACTGGGGCAGAGGCAGAGAATGCCTGACTAGGAGACAGAGAATGCTCATATTAAAAAAGGTAAAGAACAGACCATTGAGATATGCTGTGAAGTTATTCACTAGGATGGTTCCCCCAGAAATGCTGCAGGAGTGGAAGGAGCTTGAAAGCTATACCTGGGGCATGGGCAAGCATCCATTCCCGACAACATGCAAAACTAAATTGAACAATTTCTCAGTCTTAAGTTCTGCTATATCTCCCCAGCAGACAGAGAATAATAAATAGAGCCATACAATGATCATCAGTTAGAATGCATATTACGGGGCATTTGTTCCTCAGCAGGGAGCAGCTTGCATGCCTGGTAAAGGCAGTTGCAGAACTACAGTATACAACACATCACTTAAATCAGCCTCTGTACAAGATAGCTATTGTAAGAGCTATTTTTTAAAACAGCTCCAGAGGCAATCCTGACAATTACAGACTGGTAAGCCTAACTTCAGTACCAGGCAAATTGGTTGAAGCTACAGTAAAGAACAGAATTATCAAACACATAGATAAATACGATACATTGGGAAAGTGTCAACAGGCTTTTGTAAAGGGAAATCATGCCTCAGCCATCTATTAGAATTCTCTGAGGGAGTCAACAAGAATGTGGGCAAGGGCGATCCATTAGATCTAGTGTACTTGGACTTTCAGAAAGCCTTTGACAAGGTACCACATCAAGGGCTCTTAAGCAAAGTAAGCAGTCATGCGATGAGGGGGAAGGTCCTCTCATGGATCAGTAAGATAGGAAATAAAGAGTAGGAATAGAAGGTCAGTTTTCACAATGGAGAGAGGGTACCCCAAGGATCTGTACTGGGACCAATGCTGTTCAACATATTCATAGATGATCTGGAAAAAGGGGTAAACCGTGAGTTGGCAAAACTTGCAGGTGATAGAAAATTACTCGAGATAGTTAAGTCCAATGCAGACTGTGAAGAGTTGCAAAGGGATTTCACTAAATCTGATGACCGGGCAAGAAAGTGGCAGATGAAATTCAACAATAATATGCATTGATAAATGCAAAGTAATACACATTTGAAAACAAAATCCCAACTATACATACAAAATTAGTTGTTACCGCTTAAGAAAGATCTTGGAGTCATTGTGGATAGTTCCCTGAAAACATCCACTCAATGTAGAGCAACAGTCAAAAAAGCGAACAGAATGTTAGGAACCATTAGGAAAAGGATAGATAATAAAACAGAAAATATTAGTGCTACTATATAAATCCATGGTACGCCCTCACCTTGAATACTGCGTGCACTTCTGGTAGCCCCATTTCTAAAAAGATATTAGTACAGAAAAGGGCAACAAATTATTATTAGTGGTATGGAACAGCATCCATATAAAGAGAGATTAAAAATACCAGGACTGTTCATCTTAGACAAGAGATAACTAAAGGGGAATATGATAGAGGTCTATAAAATCATGACTGGTGTGGAGAAAGTGAATAAGGAAGTTTTATTTATTTACCCCTTCACGTAACAAGAACCAGGGGTCACCCAATTAAGTTAGTAGGCAGCCGATTACACAAACAAAAGGAAGTATTTCTTCACACGATGGACAGTCAACCTGTGGTTCAAAAAAGCATTAGATAAGTTAATGGAGAACAGGTTCATCAGTGGCTATTAACCAGGATGGTCAGGGATGCAACCCTATGCTCTGGGTGTGCCTAAACTTCCAACTTCCAGAAGATGGGACTGGATAACAAGGGATGGATCACTCAAAATAGCCCTTTCTGTTCATTCCCTGTGAAGCATCTAGCACTGGACACTGTTAGAGACAGGTTAATGGCCCAGATGGACCATTGGTCTGACTCAATATAACCTTTCATATGTTCTTATTTATATGTCATGTAAACTATAAGCACTCACCAAACTTCTTTTTCTGTAACAACTGTCTCAGTAAACTTGATTTCTGCAGAAATGAATGCTTGCGTTATTCAGATCTGTTGAGGGAGGGAAGGCGGTGTAGAGACTGTGGCTTCACCAATCTAGTGGCTACGTTGAGGGCAGAAGGAGGGAGATGGATTCAGTAGTCAAGGTATAAGGGAAGAGGAAAGGAAGACAAGCAGATGGGCAAGTGGCCTCCATGCCATGGGCATGAAAATGGCCAATAGTCATGGCGTTAGCATATCACAGAGGCCGACTGCCTGGTGGAGCAGCCACCATTTTGGGAAACACTTTGGAGAGCAAGGGGGCAATGGGCAGCATGAGCCAAGGGAGGCGGGGGCTGGATACTCGGAAGGGATCCCAGCTCACATCTGCCGACAATGGCTGCGGACAGCAATGTGGCACAATACTAGATTGCAGAATTACATGCTGAAGTTCTCTTCAGGGAATGTGCCTTTTCAGTCCCAAATGGGTTTCTGTCTGGGCCTTGGATTCAGCCAATGCAGGGCAGGAATCGTGGCCCATTGCAGGAGGGTGGGACTGCAGCTAGCTGCCATGAGGGTCCTGAGTCCCAAAAAGATCCTGGCTCTCAAGAGACAACTCCTCTCTGGCGTCCTCCTGCTCATCCTCTGATGCGTCTGGTCAGTCTTATCGGGGGTGAAGTGGCATGTGGGCAGCAGGTCCCAAATGGTGTCTGTACAGGATGGACTAGAGTTGTGTAGAATCCTATCTAGTTCATCAAAAAATGCACAGGTCATATTGCCTCCTTTTGTCCCATGCTGTAATGTACTTTCTCCTGAGCTGCTTGCTGTTTATCTGGCACTGCTTGGCATCCTGGCCATGACCCCTTGCAGACATCTACTTTGCAACGTACACAAAAAGGTCTTTATCCTAGCCACAAGAGCTTCCTGAACTGCCGCTTCTCCCCAGATGGCGAGGAGATCCAGGGTCTCAGCCCAGCTCCAAGCGGCTGCATGAGGGCATATTGTGGGGCTTCTGGAGTGCTATGATGGTCACACTGCAAAAAAATGATACACTGGAGTCCAGGAGCAAATGGGCAAAATCTGGTTCTGTGTCAGCTTCTGAAAGGAGGCGGTACAGTCCTGGAAACTTGACACCAGAGCAGGGAGGGCACAGAGGTAAACTGATAGGTTAGTAACGGTCAACCTGCAAAGCCACTGGAAGCATGTAAAAAGTAGTGCGCAACAACTGCATCCACACAAACAATAGCTGAACTAATTTGATTCGAAGCAAATGTTGTCCACTTTGCAAGAACTCAGGGTTTGCGATAAATGTGTAATTAGTGAACAGTGATGGGATGGCGTTGCATGTATTCAAGTGTTTTCAAACACTATTAACTTGATTTGATCCACTATAAAGCTCCCCCCCCCCCCCCCCCCCGCCCCAGAGTAGACAAGCCCTTCGTTTTATTTTTACTGTTCTGTTTCTAAGCTGTTGTCTGAACTGCCTCACTCACCGCTATTGATTGGTAACTGAAATCTAAAGAAGATAATTAACAATGCTGGTATTTAAACCACTTCACCACAGAAACACTCAAAGGGCTTGTCTCACTTTCCAAAGTGCCTCCCCCAGGAACCAAAATTCTCATCAGCTTCCTATGCAGCTGCTAAAACCTCCAGCTTCCACCTCATGACTTCCACAATGCAGCTTGTTGGCCCTGGCAGAGCAGAAAAGCATGGAGACAATGAGGAAAAACTAAATTTAACACCAAAATAAATAACTCTGGGGCAAGTGACTTGATCAGGTTAGTCGCCTTCATACTGAATTAAATACAAATTTACCTTTTAACATTTATTTTATGCTACCACTCCACAAAAATGCCAAAGAATGCAGGGACCTTGCCACAGGATTTAGACCCAGCCTGCTGGAAACTCCCAGGGCCTTGACTATAAGCAACCAATGGTACCTGCCATTCAGAATTTGTAGACAGGCCCCAGCTGCCCAGCATACATGCTGCAGCATTCAACAGGCAGTGAATGAGCACAGGACCGAGACTGAGGAGACCTGGATTCTATTCTTGACTGCTACCAGCTTGCTGCATGCCCTGCACCAAGTCAATTCTCTCTATGGGAATAATACTGCCTTTGAACTTTGAAAGTGCCTAGAAGCTACAGAATTAAAAAAAAAAAAAAAAAAAAATACCAGGACACTGGCTATTCTTTCCAGACCCTTCACCTGTATCCCTACACTGGCTGCCTTGAGCTAACCTGCCTTACACTGGCAGATTGGCTCTGGGACCTATTGCATAACCAGCACAGCTTCTCTTTCCCAGCCACCCAGGGCAGCTCAGAAGAACGGATAGGAAAAGGTTGACAGAGACAAGGTGGTTGAGGTAATATATATATATATATTTTTTAAATCGGTGAGAGAGACAAGCTTGAGTTACACAGAACTCTTCTTTAGGCGTGGGAAACTTATCCAGAGTGCCACAGCTAAATACAAGGTGGAAGAGATTGTTTAGTAGCTAAATATATAATCTAAGAGATCATTCAAGATGACGTGGCCTGTTAATACCTGTGCAGTCACAGGACAAACAAGGGGGGTTAGCAGGCTACAGACTGTTGTAAGAAGCTGTAAATTCAGTGTCTTTTCTTTTTAGTGTCTAGCAGAGAGTTATGAATTTAAGCTTCCAAGCTCATCTTTTGAAGTTGTTGTGCAGGTTTCCTTTGAGGACGAGGACAGAGGTCAGATACAGAGTGATCGCTTTGTGAGAAGTGTTTGCCCAGGGGTGATACTGGGTTTTTGTCTTTTACCTTTTTCTTTGCGAGTCTGAGCATAGCGATCAACTGGTTACACCCACAGAGTTGCTATAGGGCAGTTAGTACACTGGATGAGATACGCCACATCATGATGGGCATGTGTTAGACCCAGGGATCCAGACAGGTGTGTTATGGGGGGCACTGATCATCATACCCACCCTTTCTCGCCAATACCTTGGGAACAACATAGCTAGAACACCACAACGAACAAGGAGAAGGTTTTGCAGTTTCCCCCAGTTTGCTTTCATGATATCTGCCACCCTTATGCTTCATTAGGGAATTCCCATCCTTTATTCAGCTCATGGAGACAAGCTTCCCTATTACGTTCTACACCACAATCAGTGGCTGTGCAAATGATTATGACTTTGACTAGGCAGCAGATCAGCTCATAGTCAACAAAGACCTGGTATTATGCAGAAGTCTCTTGTAACAGACGGAAGAGCAGCAAAAAAACCCACCCCTCAGCAGACTGATCAATACAACCTTCTCCATGAAGTTCCAGTGGGTTTGTGGTTTGCAAATGCCCTCCTCAGAGTGCTTTGCCAGACCAGCTCCCTCTCTTTATTCCATTCTGTCCCACTCACAATGGGCCATGGCCACAAGAACTGAGATAACGTGGAAAAGTAAACAATCCTCCAACTTCACCCCACCTTCACATCTCCCAGAATATCCCAGCTTCTACACTAAGTCCCTAGAGGCAGAACTGCCTCACTGTGTCGCTCATGCAGTGCAATCCATAGGTGCTGGAACTAGGGTGCTGGGGAAGCTGCCATACCCCCTGGCTTGAAGTGTTTTCCATTATACACAGGGTTTATGGTTTGGTTCAATGGCTCTCAGCACAAATTGTTCCAGCACCTCTGGTGCCACCACACTAAGTGCTGTATAAAATAGAAATGACTATTCTTATTTAATGTGTCAACCGGACAGTTCCTCTTCACTGACAGAGTACGGGCCAGCACTTAAACCAATGAGCTGAATGTTTGATTTTATCAGGTCATCTTCATTAGGGATTCAATTGCAGATTTTCAGGCAGCTTCTGCAGTGAGTGAGTGATAGTGATGAGAGTTTGCATCCCAGCATCCTCCCACCACCTGCATCAGCACCTCAGGTGTACAGAAGTGTCTGGATGTGAGTGCATTCCAGAGGTTCTCCCACAGATGCCCATAACCCCATATACTTCTCCCTTCCCAACATCCCCAGCCTGACCCCACCATGCATGTCATTCTGCTAACATGGGAGCCCCAGTTCCACAGAGCCATATGGAGATTACTTCTAAGCCCATGAGAAGACCAAGTTAAGCAAAAGTGGGACTGTTTGAGACAAGCAAGCTGATCCTCTAAGCATACAGGGACAGACCAATGGCCCATTGAGCTCAGTAAGCCACCTCCAAAGAGCAGGTACTGTCAGCTTGCTTGGAGCAATACACAACAATTCAACTGTGAGTGTGGTTAGTGCAGATGCAGAGGATATTCAATTCATTCATGTCTAATTCTCTGGAAAATCTTACTACAGCTTTGCCTCAGTAACATCTTTAGACAGCAAGTTCCACAATTATCTGCTACACAAAGAACATTCATACCATCTTTGTATGTCAGGCTGGCGGCGAACTTTTTGCCATGGCTGCGTGCGTAGTCCTGAAGGTTTGGGGCACTGGAGGAGCCTCCGAGCACAGTAGTGCTAAATAGTCCTGTACACTGCGACCCTGGAAAGGCGTGGGAGGGCATTAGTATTACGTCTCCACAGCATGCAGCTACAGACGACATCAGCAGAGTTAGCGGGGGAGAAGTAATCTGCCCCGTCTCCAGGAGAGGAATCTCCAGAACGGCCTGATGCCGGAGGAGGCAGCAATCCCCTCCAAAGGAGATCAGCACTGGGCACAGCATTGGGATCTTGGTATTTGGGGATGAGGAAAAGTTGCCTTACTGCAAGATAACCAACCATGCAGGGTTTACTGTCACTTAGCTTTCCGCCTCCTGACCCAGGAGACCCATGTTGACGAATCTGAGCGCTAGGATATCTACACATCCATTTCAGTTATTTAGGATAGCTAATCCCCTTAACATGTAAGCACCAACTACAAGCACTGCCCCTCTGCCCTCCCTCCAGTTCTCCTGTGCAGGGATTTCGCTAGTTCTGTAGGAAGCAGCCAGCACTGCAGCACAGAGGAGGAGGAAGCAGGCAATAAATCTAGAGAGGAGGGAGTGTCTTACAGCCCAATCAGGATTTTTCAAATGAAATGAGGAATCTGCTGATCAGGAAACAGAGAGCTTTCTCATCGCTCTATTGAGTACAGAGAAAAGACTGGACGCCCAGCTGGTGATCCGTCACTATACCAGGCACTGGGCTGCTGGTGCCAGACCTCTACCCATCAGCACTGGAGAAAGAAATCTATCCAGAGAGCCATTTTTCAGGTTTTCAGATATACAAGCTGCTGCCCCTGATCAGTCCACAGGTCCCTCCAGTCCAGGATTCTGCCTTGATGTTTCAGAGAAAGGCCAAGTGACCCACAATGCTCCTCACCAACTGTGAGAAGCTATACAGGGCACAGTCCTGCCTGAGTCCCGAGGCTTGCAAACCATCCATTTACGCCCCCACTGTCTCTCTGCAGACCTACTTAGGGCTTTCTCTTTTCTTTCTTGGTTAACACTTCCCAGTTGTACAAAAGAAAAACCACCCAAACAAAACTAACCCAACCCTAATTAAACCATGGCTTTGCTTTCTGCATCCACGGTTATATGCTCAGCTAGAAATCGGTTCTTAAAAAAAAAAGAATCACAATGTATTAAGCCAAGAGATTTGTTGAGAGTCTGAAAATGACTGCCACATATTGTGTCATTCTGCCAGTTCTGGATGCCTCTATAAAAGTATGTTTCTCCATAAATTAAGTGTCCTAAATTTTTACTATCCACAATTAATTGTTGGCTTTTTTTTTCCAGGCAGTTGGCAGTGCATATCTAGATTCAACTTACATAACAGTAGGTTTATGACCTTTCACATTATATGTAACTATAAACCTATAAACCCAGAAGAAGGATGGTCTGTAGAAAAGGCAGATAACTAGGAAGCCATCGTTCTATTCCCAACCCTGCCACAGACTCATTGTGTGCAAAGTCACAGGTCAAAATTCTCAAAAGGAGTCTCTGATTTTGGGTGCCCAAGTTGATCCCTTCGGATTTTCAGACGCGCTGTACACCCTCTGCTCCCATTGACTTCTGTCAGAGTGATAGGAGTTCAGCATACTGAAAACCAGGCACAAGAGGTCACCATCTGGACACAAACACTGGTCTTTGCCTCTCAGAGCCACAGTGCTCCCTGGAATGCTTTGCACGCCACTTGGTAAGGAATGTGGCTTAAGTGGTAGCTTGATGGTTGGGCATTTAGAACATGGTTCATGTCAGTTGAGGAAAGCAATTTTGTTTATCCATATTGTGATCCAAAACGATTCACTGTGGATGCAGCAGAGTGTAAGCCCCTGCTCCCAAGAGGGGAGTCCCCCCAGGAGTGGGGCAGGTGCTACACATGCTGCTCTCTCACCCCTTTTTTTAAGCTCCTTGAACAGTACAGGTCCAGGTACCTACAAGCTGTTGACTTTACACTAATCTAAAGTTTTCTTCCTTTTTTAACTTGAAAGCATTCTATTCTCCGCACTGCCACCGTTCCTCATGATCATATATGATTCAGCCCTTTTAAAACCCCTGTCATGGGAGCGGTTTCATGGACATCTCATGGCATGCTGATTACTCACCCTGAGAAGCATTTCTTTGGATTGAGTTTAAATTTATTGACCTTTAATTGACTAACTCTTGTTCTCAAATTATGGGGCAGCATCAAAACTCGGGACTGATCAATTTTTGCTATTATACCCATAACATCACTTCAGACAGATTCCCTTTAATTCATATTCCCAACTCCTTTTTTATTCCCCTAGAGTAAATGCAGCAATTTTAGTCTTTGAGTCGATCATCAAGTACCCACACTAACTACCCTCACTGTTCTGTCTCTGGGCCTTCCAAGCTCAGTTCTTCTACAGCCAAGGGACCCAGCACTGGACATACTGATCCAGATAAGGATGTACAGTGATGGCCTATTTTTCTATGCCAACTTCTATTTGCTGCTGTCTTCACTGAGCTCCTCAGGGCCTTAGCAGAAGAATTCTTCATCAGAGTACCCTGGCTCAGAGAATTGATAGAGAGATGCAGAATCTTTCCCACCCAAAGCCCTGCTTTGTACCTAAGACTGAACACAAACTCCTCACCCCAAGAGATGATTCCTTCAGTTGGAGGTCTGAACCTTACTGGGAGCAGGCAAAGTGATGAAATTTGGCACTGTCATTATCTGTTCCGGAGAGCAACAGGAGCTCAGTCTCCAGGCCTCCCAATTTGCCATTTGACACCAGTTCTAAATTCCCCATTTAACTCAGATTCCCCTGGTGCATCTATGGAACATTATTTTGTTTTCTCATATGTCATCTGATTTTCTCCTCCCTCTTCTTCTCCTGGCTGATCCTCAGTTAACTGCAAAGCACTCTGGGATTTTTAGTCTGTTCATGGACTCACCTCTGCATTCCACCCAGAGACAAATTCCTTTTTCTTAGTTTTCCAAGGAGTAGTGTTTGCTGAGTGTGAAGCAGCTAGCTTAACACAGCACCTTTCCTGTCAGAGTCTTCATGAGAAAGAGACAGCCTGCAGGAAACATCCTTCCCAAGGAACAGGCATTTCCATATGCGATCACATCAAAGGCCAATTCAGACCTGGAACCATCACCTACTGCTATTCTGGACCAGAAGAGTGGCCCATCCACTTGGTATCCTCCTCTCCCTGATACACTAGATCACACCAATAGACCATTTAGTCCAGTATCCTGCCTCCAGCTGTAGCCAGGACCAGATGCTTCATAGAAAGAGGTACACTGTTTCCATATCTCACTGGGCAATACTATCCCATATAGGGAAATTGATTCCTGACTCTATAACTCATTCATTTCCTGAAGCAGAACTATGATGACCCCTGTAATTTTATCCTGAAATTGTGACACTTAGTACAAGATGACACTATTTTTCCATCAGCTTTCAAAAGGAGTTAATTCAGTTCATACAACCAGAACAATTATTTGGGAACCATCTGTTGCTGCAAAGCTGCAGAAGAGGCATCAGGCTTAGTCAGCCAGCAAGTGGCTGAGAGGACAGAGACACGCAGGGATGAGAACACCTCCCAGTGCAGCCAGGGGAGATCACAGCTCCCAGAGGATGAGTTTAGAGATTGTGCTACAATGCAATTATGACACCAAACAGCAGAAATAGAACACAAAGAGGGAAACAAACTGTGTAGCAAGAGCTCTATGTCTAATCACTTGGCTGAAGAGAAGGCAATGGAAAGGAAGTGAGAGACAGAGAAGATACATGACCATTCTTGGATTTGGCTAGCTCAATACAATTGGCCGGGTCAGGGAGAATGAGCTTGTGGAACTGCAATGCTTTTATATGGATCACTTCTCCATAAAGACTCTACACAACCTACCCCCTCAATCTCTCAAGCTGTGACTGTGGCCCTCCCCATTTTCAGTGGAACATTTTAAGGGCTCCAGCAGAGTAAACCCAACTCAACTTACTATGATGATAGCTCAGGAGGGAATGGTACCAGCAATATACCCAGGGTCCTCTCCTGTCTTCTCCCTTTTGTGTTTGTAACCATTCTGGTTTTATGCCAGAGTACTAGCACTCATCCTTCTCCCTCCATGGCAACAGATTAAGAAACACCACCAGCCAGTCACTGGCAAGGCCACTTAGTGGGGAAGTAGGCACAGCCGGACACTGGAGCAGGACTTGCTCAAAGCCCAGCAGTAGCAACAGGTGGTAGTGGCTAACAGACCCAACCACAAAAATATGTGCTGAAGCCCAAGCCAGAGGGAGAGGCAATCTAAGACCAGCTGTCCTTCCTACTCCTCCCCACACATAGAGAACACACATCTCAGTTGTGAAGGGGATGAATCTAGGTTTCAATAAAGCCAGACAAATGCATTAGGAAGGAAGAGACCCATGAACAGGTAACAGATGCATTGTCCCTTTCAATACATCAGAGGGATAAATACCAGGGAGGGAGAGGAGTTTTTAAGTTAAGCACTAATGCTGGCAGAAGAACAAATGGATATAAACTGGCCGTCAAACTAGTGTAGGCTTGAAATTAGAAGAAGGTTTCTAACCATCAGAGGAATGAAGTTCTGGAACACCCTTCCAAGAGGAGCAGTGGGGACAAAAAAAATCTAACTGGCTTCCAGACTGGATTGAGAAGTTTATGGAGGGGAAGGTATGATGGGACTGCATACAATGGCATGTAGCCAATCTGTGAGTGCGAGTAACAAATACCCTCAATGGCTGGTGATGGGACACTATATGGGGAAGGCTCTGCGTTACTACAGAGAATGCTTTCCCAGGTGTCTGGTGGGTCTTGCCCACGTGCTCAGGGTCTAACTGATCGCCATATTTGGGGTCGGGAAGGAATTTTCCCCCAGGTCAGATTGGCAGAGGCCCTTGGGAGTTTTCACCTTCCTCTGCAGCATGGGGTCACTTGCAGGTTTAAACTAGTGTAAATGGTGGATTTTCTGTGACTTGAAGTCCTTAAATCATGTTTTGAGGAGTCCAGTAACTCAGCCAGAGGTTATGGGTCTATTACAAGAGTGGGTGGGTGAGATTTTGTGGCCTGCAATGTGCAGCAGGCCAGACTAGATGATCACAATGGTTCCTTCTGACCTTGAAGTCTATGAGTTTTTATGAACCCAAATCCACCTAAGAAGAAAGGCGCATCCCCAGCAACCGTGGCTCCACAAGTAACCCACCAGCACAGATGCAGAGCCCTCTGCAGAGCAGTGACCATTGGGGTCACACATGCTGCCCTCACAGAACTGATCACTTGGTGCCGTTTGTTCCTCCAACTTACTCAGTACTGCTGAGACTCTACAGTGCAGATGACTAGTGAGAAGACTGGTTTTTTATTGACAATCTAGTTAAAGCTCCATAGACCCAGAGTAGTTAAAGGCCCTTTTTGCACCTCAATGGAGCCTGCAGCAGCCTCTTCCAATGCTGAGTGAGGTCTAGGGAAAGCACAAGAGCAAGTAGTCAGGGATATCAGATCTTTATAGAGTACTAAACAGAGGGCCAGCCATCAATGCCTGAACCTCTCTGATATTGCCATATCAAGCATTCAGTCTTCAGGGACAGACATTAAAACAACCTTAACCTAATGGTTCAAAAGGAGATTCCGTTAACTGGGTGAGAATTAAGTTCAAATCCTAAGAGGGGGTTCGTGCACAGATGTGGAGGAAAGACTCAGGGCCTTTTAGAAATCTCTTGGCTGTAGGATGTCTAAGGGCTGGTCTTCACTACCCGCCCGGATCGGTGGTAGAAAATCGATCTCTCAGGGATCGATTTATCGTATCTCGTCGGGACGCGATAATCAATCCCCGAATCGACGCGCGTACTCCACCAGCCCAGGTAGGAGTAAGCGCCGTCGACGGAGGAGCCGCAGTGGTCGATTTGCCGCCGTCCTCACAGCAGGGTAAGTCGGATCAGATAAGTTGAATTCAGCTACGCTATTCGCGTAGCTGAATTTGTGTATCTGAAATCGATCTCCCCCCGTAGTGTAGACGTAGCCTAAAACTCAGAGAACAGGGACTTGAACTAGTGCTGCTGCTAGGAGGACTTTGGCCATGCCTCAAAGGTGACCTGCAAAGATGTTTAAGAAAATTGGTTTGCCCCTAATTTGCCGCTTTCTGGTGTATAATGGCAACCTGAAAGGTCTGAAGCTTGTGACATTTTTTTAACCTTAGGAACATCAGGAATATCAAGTTTGGTCTACCCTGCTTTTGCTGGATAATTTTCTTGGAGCTTAAATGTGAACTCTTCCACCTAAATTAAAGATTCAAAAATCTGCCTCTTTAACAAAGACATCCTTTCTCCTAAACATTCTAGGGCACGTTTACACGGAGATACAAACCCACAGCGCCAAGTCTCAGCGCCCAGGCCGCTGACTGGCTCACAGGGCTCAGGCTGCAGGGGTGAAAACTGCAGTGTAAACGTTTGGGCTCGGGCTGGAGCCCAGGCTCTAAGACCCTCCCCTCTCATGGGGTCTCAGTCCAGGCTCCAGCCCAAGCCTGAACGTCTACACTGCAATTTTATAGCTCCCCAGCCTGAGGCCCGCGAGTCCAAGTCAGCTGACCTAGGCTAGCTGCAGGTCTTTGATCTCAGTGTAGACATAGCCTTAGACTTTGGAGCTCAGTGACCTGCTAAACAAAACCCAGAATTTTAAAGTGTGGTGAAAAATCCCTTTCCCTCTCAATTGCTCAGGTTTCACTTTCTTGCAATACTGTATTTGCACTAGTTGTACAGTGGCCATAGAGCCTTCCAAGGAGACAAGAACTGAATTCATAATGTTAAAGAACAAAAAAAGCAGAATTTTCTTTTGACAAAACCTGGCAGGACTTCTTCATACAACATAAATAAAAGCAACAAATTGCACATGCTCATTTACTTTCCCTTTGGACTGCCAGACTTTTAGATATAGTAAATATTCCAGGCCTGCAGAGACAGAAGCAGGTGCTGGAATTGTCGCCTTCTGTATTGTCCAGAGTGAACATCTCCAGCACCTTGCTGCACGAAGCTGTTTTATGGATAGTTTGCAATCTCCCACAAAAATGTGCTATCCTTCTAAACCATCATCATCTGCATCTGTCAAGGTTCCGCTTTGCAGGCAGTCAGCAGCAGAGATTTGGGCTCTGGATAGAGAATTTGACTCTGTTTCTGCAACAGGAGTTCTGGGAACATTAGGAGGCTGTGATCAACAAAATCCAAATTCTGGCCTGACAGGACAGCACGGTCATGGCTTTCTTAACCTTGCACCAAATGTTTGGCTTTACTAGGCAGCATGACAAAGCACCAACACAATCTGACTTCAGTGCCCAGACCACAGATACTTAACAGTGGGAATCTGTGCTAAAAATACTTGCAAACAGTGCCCAGAAGTTTTTTCACCAGCTTCAACTGGCACTCTAGCTATGAAAAGCTAACCAGATGAGTGAAGGGTGCTATGAGCTGTCACCATTGAACAGACAGTGGTTGGTGAGTGATCTCCATTCCCTTGATGAGGCCAAAAATCTTAACATGAGGAAGAAGGGATTATAGACAACAATCCATCTATGGGAAGAGCCTGGCAAATGAATAAATTAACCCAGCTGTGATACCCGTTTCAGTTCTATACAGAACCCACGTACATCCACATCTCAGATTTTGGCCAGTAACTTTCCCTCCCTCTGCTAAGGATCAAATAGTGCACCGTGAAATACACTGCCATGGGAACAGAAACCTGCTCTGCAATTATGCATCTGTTACAAACGGTAATGTGTGCACTTTCAGCAGTAAGGACCTTGGCTGCGTGAGGGGCTGAGGAATGAAGGAGATAGAGAACTGTACAGGAAACTTATTGTATGCTGTAACATTACATAAGAGGACATAATACATACACAGACATACATGGAACTTGAGCCAGATGTACATGTGGAGGGATGGACAGACGCACAGAGAGAGAGAGAGGTACAGGTGGACAGGTCGAGTACAGGCTCGTACCTAGGCCACTTTGCTTCATTTCGGCAGATTGTCTGGAGTAGGAGGAGAAGAGGCGATACCCTCCAGTTTTGGAAGAGGACTCGGACAGCACCTGTAGAAACAAGAGGAATGCTGACTGCACCATTAAGGATTCCTGGCTGCTCTACCCACCACCCTCAAAGGACTTTGCAAATGTTAGTAAGAGGTGGAGAGGATGCGTCTCATTTTAAAGACTGAGGGGAAGGGACAATTTCACAGGCACGAAGAGCCAATTTGTGCCTGATTCTCACTGGCAGTCACAGGGAGTTAAGTGTTGACCTGCCTTTTGCACCTTTAGAAGGTTCCCCCTAAGGAACCTGGCACAAAGCTGAGAATAGAACTCAAGGAGTCCCGACTCCCATGCTCCAGCTCTGATCACCAGAGCATTTCTCCTCTAGGGCATGAACACAACCCATGTCAGCACCACCAAGTGCAGTTGTTTCCCCATAAGAACAGCCACAGTGGGGCCAGACCAAGGGTCCATCCAGCCCAGTATTCGGTCTCTGACAGTGGCTGTGGTAGCAGATGACAGAACAAAACAGGGAAATTTCAAGTGATCCATCCCCTGTCATCCAGCCCAGCTTCTGGCAGCTGGAGGTTTAGGGACACTCGGAGTATGGGATTATGTCCCTGACCATCTTGGCTTATAGCCACTGATGGACCTATCCTCCATGACCTTCTCCAATTCTTTCTTGAACCCAGTTATAGTTTTGGCCTTCACAACATCCCCTGGCAACGAATTTCACAGATCAACTGTGTGTTGTGTGAAGAAGTAGTTCATTTTGTTTACTCTGCTGCCTATTAAGAAACTGGGTTCATCAGATGAAATTGCATTATAAGAAGGAGTAAATAACTCTTCCCAATTCACTTTCTCTGCGCCATTCATGATTTTATAGACCTCTATCATATTCCCCCCACCCTTAGTCGTCTCTTCTCTAAACTGAACAGTCCCAGATTTTTTAAATCTTTCCTCACATGGAAACTGTTCCATACTCAATCATTTTTGTTGCTCTTCTCTGTATCTTTTCCATTTCTAACATATATTTTCGGAGATAGGGCAATCAGAACTGCATGTAGTATTCAAGATGTGGGCATACCATGGATTTATATAGTGCCACTATGATATTTTCTGTTTTATTCTAGATCTCTTTCCTAATGGCTCCCAACATTGTTAGCTTTGACTGCCACTGCACACTAAACAGATGTTTTCAGAGAAACTAGCCACAATGATTCCAAGATCTCTTTCTTGAGTGGTAACAGATAATTTAGACCCCATTGTTTTGTATGTATAGCTGGAATTATGTTTTCTAATGTGCATTACTTTGCACTTACCAACATTGAATTTCATCTGCCATTTTTTTGCCCAGTCATCCAGTTTAGGGAGATCCCTTTACAGCTCTTCACAATCAGCTTTGGACTTAACTATCTTGAGTAATTTTCTATCACCTGCAAATATTGCCACCTCACTGCTCCTCTCCTTTTCTAGATAATTTATGACTATGTTGAGCAACACTGGTTCCACTACAGATCCTTAGGGGACCCTGCTATTTACCTCTCTCCACTGTGAAAACTGACCATTTATTCCTACCTTTTGTTTCCTATCTTTTAACCAGTTACTGATCCAGGAGAAGACCTTCCCTCTTATCCCTTGACTGCTTACTTTGCCTAAGAGCCTTTGGTGAGGGACCTTGTCAAGGCTTTCTAAAAGTCCAAGTACACTAGATCCATTGGAACACCCTAGGATCCTCCCCAGACCATGGTTAATTTATTGTGTGCCAATCACCAAAAAGGGACCTGGGATTTCCTGGCTGACAATAATAAGGAAGGCCCAAGACAGCCGAAGATCCCTCAGCCCAAAACATCCCTTCCCCAACCTCCAAGAAAACAGCTAGAATCAAGGGAGTGAATAGTCCCAGAAAGGAGGAGAGACAGTGCTGAAAGCAACTCGAAGGGGATTTGGATACCTGTGAGCTAAGGCCCCACCACTGAGACAGCCTATCCAGAATGAGCCTGAGGACAGGGAGTAAGGCCAGCCCAGCTCAGTTCAGTTGCCTTGGCAGGACAGTGGATAGACAGTCCTATAAGTATATCGGCCCTATGGCAGATTAAGAACTTTGTAATAAACCTCCACTGCCCAACGCAAATCACAGACGGCAGGCACCACCCCTTCCCATGAGCCTATAGGAGGCAGATAAACTGGAAAGTGCCATATGGCCTAACTTCATGAGACAAGTGCAGAGTCCTGCACTTATGACGGAAGAATCCCAGGCACTGCTACAGACTAGGGACCGAGTGGCTAGGCAGCAGTTCTGCAGAAAAGAACCTAGGGAGCATATGGCTCCGTGCGCTGCCTCTCTCTGCAAGCACCGCCCCCGCAGCTCTCGCAGCCAATGGGAGGTACAGGGGCAGTGCTTGAAGGCAGGAGCAGCGCACGGAGAGAGACCCCGGCCCCCGCCCCCATGGCTGTGGGGCCGCGCTGGCTGCTTCTGGGAGCAGCGTGGGGTCGGGGTAGGCAGGTAGTCTGCCTTAGCGGCAGCCACACTGCATCACCAAAGACCGCAATCGACTGGGAGATCCTCTAGGATCGACCACTCGATCATGATCGACCGGTTGGTGACCACAGCCCTAACTCCTTTCATGGCAGTAACTCAGATCCTGGTGCACTGTTAAAAGGGTAGTCCCAGAAAAATGCAGCTTTTCTTCAATGATAAAACTGAGATCCCTAGTCTGGGCAAGAGGACTAGATCAGAGCAACTGAAACTAAACCCGCCCCATTACCTCCATGGATCCAGTTTTCCGGTTGCGGATCAAGGGCGATCTCCGCTGAACGCAGATTGGCTCAGAGGGCTGGGATGATCTTTCTTGTGCTTGGTCTGTCTCATCAGTGCTCTTCACTTTGGAGAGATCCTCCATGCTGCCCTGGTTTGGCTTCTTATCATCATTCTGCATGAAGGAAACACAACTAGCAATGCAGGCCCAGGTGGGATTTATTGAGAGGAAAAACAGGCCCAGCAGAATTCTAGTCAGACACTTGTAATCACACTTTGTTTTGTACATCTCCGCACACACAGCCTTGAAACTTGAGACAGACACAAAGTACCCAGCCAGCCAGGAAACTCAATCCCGCAAATGACCCTCAACTGCCAGATAAGCTACTGCAAGAGCAGGCCTGAGACATGGCCACTGCTGGCCGACAGAAGCACCGCAGCATGCAGTGGAGCTACTAGGTATGGGTTTATCAGAGTGTGAATAAGGATTCTGGGTCAGACTGCGCCTGGCCCTGCTGTGAGCACACCAGAGCCTGCTCCGCCAGTATCATAAGGGCTCTCCTGAGCACACTTGGGTCCCAGCCCCTTTTCTAAGGATGGGGGAGAGGTGGGCCTGTGGCTTCACCTCTATTTCATTAGCACGCTGCTTTCCCCTCAGGAGCAGTGCAGTTGGTGTGCTCCACCCCATCTCCCACAAGGCCTGTGCCTCAGTGACACAGGCAGACCCTTCAAACAGGGCATAGTGACTGCAGACTCACTTCTGCTGATGCAGGCCGAAAGCCAAACCCTGTAGGGGCACTTCCATCTTCCTCACATCCCTTCACACCTGGGCTGAAATGCAGCTCCACGTGAAAACGCTCCTCTGAAGATGGGTCCTGAGAACACAAAAATCAGCCCCACCTTCATCTGTGGTACTGCCCCTCAGCCCTTTCTCTGCCATGCCAAAACAGCACACCCCCCAAGCACACTGCTTAGGCGGAAATGCAGAAGCAATGAGACAAGCATAGACACGCTAACTTGGGCTTTATGTCTCACCCAGCAGCAGAGCTCAGTATTATGTTTATCACAGTAGCTTCCGGAGGACCCAATCAGGACTGGGCTATGCAAACATACCCAGAGACACAGTACCTGCCCTTCCTTCAAAACTGACCACACACTGGGGAGGGTGAGTCTTACACCTTCCTTGACTTTGGCTTTATAGATTATGACTTCCAGGGCAACACAGGCCAGAGACTCTCACCCAGGATGTCTCCTGGCTGGGCTACAGCAGATCTTTGAGAAAGACACACCCAGTCTTGATTTGAAGACCCCCTGTGAAGGAGAATCCACCATATCCCTGGGCAAGTTGTTCCCAGGGTTAATTACCCTGACTGTTATAAACTAGAGTATAAGGTGGGAAGTTTTATTTGTCTACTTTCAGCTTTCCAGCCATTGACTCTTTTTTTTCCACATAGTGGACAGAGATATTTATTGAATACTTCTGTCTTTTCTGCATCATTATTGGCAATTTTATCATCTCTCTCTATTCCAGACTTACACCATTGCTAGGATTTTTTTCCTGGATATTTAAAAAATTCTGTTATTGTCCTCTTAATCCTACTGGCTATAGATTTTTGGCACTGATTCCTTTGGCATCCCATATCAATTGTCTGCATTTCATGACTAAAAACATAAGAACTTAAGAATGGCCATATTGGGTCAGACCAAAGATCCATCTAGCCCAGTATCCTGTCTTCTGACAGTGGCCAATGCCAGGTGCCCCAGAGGGAATGAACAGAACAGGTAATCATCAAGGGATTCATCCCCTGTCACCCATTCCCAGCTTCTGGCAAACAGACGCTAGGGACACCATCCCTGTCCATCCTGGCTAATAGCCACTGATGGACCTATCCTCCATGAACTTATCTAGTTCTTTTTTTTACCCTGTTATAGTCTTGGCCTTCACAACATCCTTTGGCAAAGAGTTCCACAGGTTGACTGTGCACTGTGCGAAAAAATTGCTTCCTTTTGTTTTAAATCTGCTGACTATTAATTTAATTTGGTGACCCTTAGTTCTTGTGTTATGAGAAGGCATAAATAACACTTCCTTATTTACTTTCTCCACATCATTCACGATTTTATATACCTCTATAATACCCACCCTTAACTTTCCCCCAGTCTTATTAATCTCTCCTCATATGGAAGCCATTCCATACCCCCAATCATTTTTGTTGCCCTTTTCCAATTCCAATATTCTTTTTTGAGAAGGGGCGACCACATCTGCATGCAGTATTCAAGATGTGGGTGTGCCATGGATTTATATAGCGACAACATGCCTTATTATCTATCCCTTTCTTAATGACTGCTAATTTAATAGATTTTTAAGGCCAGAAGGGACCATTATGATCACCTGTCTGACCTTCTGCACAATGCAAGCCATAGAATTTTATACAGTGATTCCTGCCTCAAACCCATCATTTAAGTCATTGCTATCAACCTCCCCATTTTTCCATTTGTGCGTGCAATTCTATAGTGCTCTTTTCTCTTCCCTTTTTAATCAGGCTAGTTTTTCTGTGATTGGGGAATTTTGATTTTTTGGGCATTTACTAGAAGAATTTTTAAACAACTTCTAATTATCATTCATGTTGTCTGAAGTTTGGGGAAATTGGCCCTTTCAAAGTGCCAAGTAAATATATTACTGGTTAGGATAATATTCTGTTTACAGATAACAAATATAATTAGGTTGTGCTCACTTACACCTAGGCAACCACTACTGTTTTGCTCAGTGATTAATGTATCTCTATCAACAAGTTAACACAATATTAGCCACAAATGCCATAGCTGGGCTATTCTCCTCGAGGAGAGCTCGGCCCCTAGATTCCAATAACCAGAGGGCCACACTCACTCCCCTTAAATCAAGGGTGGGTTAACAAGCAGTAGCTGCCACAATGAGTCAGAGGGCTCAGTTAACCTTTCCCTAAAGAGTTCCAACGCTGATAACACAGTGGGTCAGTAGAAGAGCACAGCCAACCTATTACAACAGGTCTGACTCCAAGTGCTCTGCCCCAACCACTTACAGACGATGCGGTCTCTTCTAACAATACACTTGGAGAAGAGGGGGGTATTGTCTCTTTTTCCCCAGTGGCCAAAGACCACCACTAATAAAAGGCTGTTATGTCTGGCCTCCAGCACCTCTGGGACGATCC
Organism: Chrysemys picta bellii; assembly: GCF_011386835.1. Classification (NCBI taxonomy): domain Eukaryota; kingdom Metazoa; phylum Chordata; order Testudines; family Emydidae; genus Chrysemys; species Chrysemys picta. The sequence continues at coordinate 499,728 of NC_088800.1, forward strand.
CAGCCAAAGGGAGCTGATAGAGGTGACTGATCATAGATTCAACTAGTCATAGATTAACGCTGTGACTGGAAGGGGCTGCTCAGCAGCAGGCTATTTTTAAATACCAATTCGAAATCCCCTTAACTAAGTGAAGGATTCTGGTCTATAGATTCTTGGCTAAACAGGAACTCTTGGCCCTAGAAACTTGTGTTTTGGGAGGCTCTTCAGCCCAGGAGACTTCCAATCTCACATTTCAGAAAGAAAATGTGCAATCAGTTTTGGGCTCTCACTGCCTGGTATAACAGGAGGCCCACCAATGCCAGTGCCTTGCCACCTGGGAATAGTCAGGGAGTGCTGGATCCTGGTGGCCACTGTCTCACATCACAGGAGGAAAGATTTGACTCTAGTTCTAGATCCCTCACCTTGTTGTTGTCCTCGTAGAGCATGATAACAATCTGGGTCATGTAGTTCAGTTCTGAGATAGCACTCAAATAGTCCATGGCTCTCTTCCACTGCTGGTCCTTGGACTCCTGATACATACACACAAACAGTCGCATGGGATAAGCAATGGCAGACAACTTGCAGCACTACGTGAAATGGGTCTGAGAGGGTTTCCTCTACACAGTGTAATATCCCTGTCAGCACAGAAACAATTCGCTCAGCTAATCTGCGGACAGAACTGAACGCTGAGGGAGAGGAGTTTACAGAAAGAAATGATGGCAGGAAGGGACACTCCGACTACAGCTACAGCCCATGTTCAGATTTTAGCACATCCAGCAGCAGGCTACCCTCTAATGTCATGCTGAGATATGGAATATAACCAATAACAATTTCCCTAACATGCTGGTTCTCAAATGGTGGTCTGCAGAATAAAATATTTGCGAGAAGCAGTGAGAAAATGGAGAGGGGAGAATGGAAAGGAAGGAGGGTTGCTCTTACAAAAGGGTCTGATGAATGGAAAAACTGGAGAACAATTTGGACACGCCATTTGAGAGATGGGAAAGGCAGCACATCCTGCAGCATAGTGTCCCCCGGCCTCTCACCAGGGCACAGCCATACCCCCAAGGTAGCATGCCCTGCAGCACAGTATCCCCTGACACTACAGGGGATAGGGAGTGTAAGAAAAACACCCTCGACATTGACCAGGAAGTTAGACAAAGTCATATACGGCTACTTTCCTCGGATACAGAGAGCTGCCACAGGCACACGAACCTGAACCTGCTAAACAAGCCCCAACTCCTACAAACCTTCTGGGAATAGCACGCTAGGAGACAAAAGCGAACCAAAGAACATGATTAGCTGTTTGTGAGGCAGTGCATTTCTTAGCCCTTCTAATACCCACAGAGAGAGAGAGAGAGAGAGAGAGAGAGAGAGAGTGTGTGTGTGAGTGAGTGAGTGAGTGAGTGTGTAGCCAACCCAATCAACCATTGAGGCTCGGGGAAAGATTTCTCCAATTCAAGCTCTGCGGCGATGTGAGATTCTAGGCTCTACTCTTATCAAAGGAGAGACAAGGCTCAGTCTCCAGATGCCTGGTCCTTCCAGTTCCTTCTCACTGAAGAGACCCATCTAGCCCAGTCCCCTGCACTCAAGGCAGGACTAAGTATCATCTAGACCATCCCTGACAGGTGTTTGTCTAACCTGTTCTTACAAATCTTCAATGATGGAGATTCCACCATCTCCCTAGGCAATTTTTCCTAATGTCCAACCTAACCCTCCCTTGCTGCAATTTAAGCCCATTGCTTCTTGTCCTTTCTTCAGTGGTTAAGTAGAACAATTTTTCTCCCTCCTCCTTGTAACAACCTTTTATATACTTGAAAACTCATGTTTCCCCTTAGTCTTCTCTTCTCCAGACTAAACAACCCCAATTTTTTCAATCTTCCCTCAGAGGTTATGTTTTCTAGACCTTCCATCATTTTTGTTGCTCTTCTCTGGACTCTCTCCAATTTGTCTACATCCTTCCTGAAATGTGGCACCCAGAACTAGACACAATACTCCAGTTGAGGCCTAATCAGCATGGAGTAGAGCGGAAGAATGACTTCTTGTGTCTTGTTTACAACACTCCTGCTAATACATCCCAGAATGTTTGGTTTTTTTGCAACAGGGTTACTCTGTTGACTCATATTTAGCTTGTAATCCACTGACTCCCAGATCCCTTTCTGCAGGACTCCTTCCTAGGCAGTCATTTCCCATTGTACTGATTGTTCCTTCTTAAGTGCAGTAGTTTGCATTTGTCTTTATTGAATTTCGTCCCATTTACTTCAGGCCCTTTCTCCAGTTTGTCCAGATCATTTCGAATTTTAATCCTATCCTCCAAAGCACTTGCAACCCCTCCCAGCTCAGTATCATCTGCAAACTTTATAAGTGCACTCTCTATGCCATTACCTAAATCATTGATGAAGATACTGAACAGAACTGGCCCAAGAACTGATCCCTGCGGGACCCCACTCATTATGCCCTTCTAGATTGATTGTGAACCACCGATAACTACTCTCTGGGAACAGCTTTCCAACCAGTTATGCATGCACCTTAGAGTAGCTGTAATTTCAGCTCACTTACTTCAGGAGAACATTTAGTTCCAAGTCAATGACTCAAAGAAAGTCTCTAGAGTGGAGCTTGGCCCTGTTCAAGAGGAATCAGCTTCCCTTCCAAGAGCAGGGTGAGGAAAGGAAAGTAGCAGATGCAAACTCTCCCACTTGGACCCTCTCTGTCACCCTTACTCACACTCAGGCTGGGTCTACATTACCCGCCTGAATCGACGGGTAGAAATCGACCTCTCGGGGATCGATTTATTGGGACGCGACAATCGATCCCCGAATCAACGCTCTTACTCCACCAGCGGAGGTGGGAGTAAGCGCCGTCGACGGGAAGCTGCGGAGGTCGATTTTGCCGCTGTCCCTACAGCGGTGTAAGTCGGCTGCGATACGTCGAATTCAGCTACGCTATTCACGTAGCTGAATTTGCGTATCTTAAATCGACACCCCCCCCGTAGTGTAGATGTAGCCTCAGTAACACCTTATTACTCCATGAGCTATGCCACCGAAATCACACTCCCGCTGGGTTCCCACTAAAATCAGTGGGGCTGGTCTTGGAATGAGGTATTATTCAGCAAGAACATGGAGCGAGAATCAGACCCTTAGCAAAAACAACCCTCCACATGCCAAAGATGAAAATAAGCCACAACATGCAAACACAGCAGAGATACCGCTGGTCAGAAGCCAGTGTCATGAGTCATTGGTGGGGAGTTAGCTAGAAGGGGTAATTTGCAGCCGCACACTGTTCATCCTAGACAGGGCTGATGAAGAAAGGGGGAGGTTTACCCTGTGGTACTGCTGGCACACTTACATCCAAGAGCCCCCCATAGCGGAAGATGCTGAGCAGGGAATGTACGTGGCTCTCGCTGGTAAAGTATAACCGTGTCCGAACATGGCGACCCGGGGACAGGACTCCTCTCGAGTACCTAAACCAAACCAATGCAGCTTAGTTCATATGGACTCTCTCAAACATGCATGCCTAACAGAGTGAAATCATTCTGCAGAGATAAATACACCCACGTTTCAGGGTAGCAGAGGTAGAGCGAGATGCGAGGAGCAAGTGGCCTGCTACACAGCATCCTAAGGAATAGGCCTGTAGGAATGGTGTAGTCCTCTCCCCAGCCAAACACTTGCTCCCCTCTGCACATTCTGATAAAGGCAGCAACACTCCCTCTCCCCGCACCGATGCACTACTGCCTTCGTTTAACATCACTGGTTGGTCCATCTAGGTCAACGTATGGCATGGCCTTCTCAGGGCACAGAGTGTCCCCCACCAGTACCAACATGCAGCAAGGTCCTTACAAGGGGTGCAGCTTGTTGACAGACTCATCCTCGTGGGTTCTTTGCAGGTCCAACTGGATCTTCTTGATGAGAGGAAGACAGAAGCCAATAGCAATCTCCAGCTTCTCCTCCTTATTAATCCCATATTCCTGCAGTAGTAACAGAAAGAAAAGAACATAAGAACGGCCATACTGGATCAGACCAATGGTCCATCTAGCCCAGGATCCTCTCTTCAGACAGCAGCCAATGCCAGGAACTTCAGAGGAAATTAACAGAACAGGTAATCATCAAGCGATCCATCCCCTGTCATCCAGCCCCAGCATCTGGCAGTCAGAGGCCTAGGGACATGCAGAGCATGGGGTTGCAGCCCTGACCATCTTGGTGGATAGCCACTGATGGACCTATCCTCCATGAACTTCTCTAATCTTTTTTTAACCCAATTATACTTTTGGCCTTCACAGCATCCCCTGGCAACGAGTTCCACAGGTTGACTGTGCATTGTGTGACGACATACTTCCTTATGTTTATTTGAAACCTGCTGCCTATTAATTGCATTAAGTGACCCCTGCCTTCCTGTGTTATGTAAAGGGGTAAATAACACTTCCTTATTCACTTTTTCCACACCTTTCACAATTTTATAGACCTCTATAATACCCACCCTTAATTCTCTCTTTTCCGAGCTGAATAGTCCCAGTCTTGTTAATCTCTCCTTAGATGGAAGGTGTTCCATATCCTTAATCATATTTGTGGCCCCTTTCTGTACCTTTTCCATTTCCAATATATCTTCTCTGAGATGGGGTGACCAGAACCACACACAGTATTCCAGGTATGGGCATACCATGGCTTTATATATTGGCATTATTGATTTTTTTTGTCATACCTATCCCTTTCCTAATGGTTCCTAACATTGTTAGCTTTTTTGACTGCCATTGCACATTGAGCAAATGGTTCAGAGAACCATCCACAATGACTCCAAGATCTCTTTCTTGAGTGGTAATAGCTCATTTAGACCAGGTCATTTTGTATGTATAGTTGGGATTATGTTTTCCAATGTACATTACTCCGTAATCATCAACATTGAATTTCATCTGCCATTTTCTTGCCACTCACCCAGTTTTGTGAGATCCCTTTGGAACTCTTCACAGACTGCTTTGGACTGACCTATCTTGGGTAATTTTGTATTATCTGCAAACTTTGCCACCTCACTGCTTACCCCTTTTTCAAGATCATTTATGATCATGTTGAACACCGGTCCCACTACAGACCCCTGGAGGACACCACTATTTACCTCTCTCCATTCTGAAAACGGACCATTTATTCCTACCCAGTGTTTTCTGTCTTTTAACCAGTTACTGATCCATGAGAGGACCTTCCCTCTCATCCCATCATAGTTTACTTTGTTCAAGAGCCTTTGGTGAGGGACCTTGTCAAAGGCGTTCTGAAAGTCCAACTATACTAGATCTACTGGATCGCTCTTGCCCACATGCTTCTTGACCCCCTCAAAGCATTCTAATAGATTGGGGAGGCATGATTTCCCTTTACAAAAGCAGTGTTAACTCTTTTCCAACAAACAGAACTATCAGACACATAGATGAACATTGTTCTTTACTATAGTTTCAACCAATGTGCCTGGTACTCAAGTTAAGCTTACCAGCCTGTAATTGCCAGGATCCATTTTTTTAAAATTGGCATCCTATTAGCTATCCTCCAGTCAGCTGGCACAGAAGTGGATTTAAGTGATAGGGTACATACCACAATTAGTAGTTCTACAATTAAATATTTGGGTTCCTTGAGAACTTTTCGGTGAATACCATCTGGTGCTGGTGACTTGTTACTGTTTAATTTACCAATTTGTTCCAAATCCTCCTCTGTTGCCATGTCAATCTGGGACATTTCCTCAGATTTGTAACCTAAAAAGAATGGCTCAAGAGTGGAATCTCCCTTACATCCTGTGCAGGAAGACCAATGCAAAGAACTCATTTATATTCTCTGCAATGACCTTGTCTTCCTTGAATGCTCCTTTAGCATCTCGATCATCCAATGGCCCCACTGATTTTTTGGAAGGCTTCCTGCTTCTGATGTACTTAAATTTTTTGAGTCTTTTGCTATTGTTCTTCAAATTCTTTTTGGCCTTCCTAATTATATGTTTACTCTTGACTTGCCAGAGTTTATGCTCCCTTCTATTTTCCTCAATAGGATTCTACTTCCAATTTTTAAATGATCCTTTTTGCCTCCAACTGCTTTTTATACTCTATTGTGTAGCTATCGTGGCTTTTTTTTTTAAATCCTCCTATTCTTTTTAGTTTGAGCCTCTAGTATGGTGTTTTTTAAAAGTTTCCATGCAGCTTGCAGGCATTTCACTTTTGTGCCTGTTCCTTTTAATTTATGTTTAACTAACTTCCTCATTTTTGTGTCATTCCCCTTTCTGAAGTTAAATGCTACTGTGGTGGGTTTCTGTGGTATTTCCCCCATTCCCCCAACCAAGCATATTAAATTTAATTATATTATGGTCACTATTACCAAGCGGTTCAGTTACAATGACCTCTGGGACCAGACTCTATGCTCCACTTAGGACTAAACCAAGAAATACCTCCTGCCTTGTGGGTTACAGGACTAGCTGCTCCAAGAAACAGTCATTTAAAGGTGTCAAGAAACTTTATCTCTGCATCCTGTCCTGAGGTGACATACACCCAGTCAAGATGGGGATAGTTGAAACCATCCATTATTATTGAGTTTTCTATGTTTATAGCCTCTCCAATCTCCCTAAACAGTTCACAATTACTGTCATAATCCTGATCAGGTGCTTGGTAGTATGTTCCTACTGCTATACTATTATTCAAGGATGGAATTTCTATCCATAGAGATTATACGGTACAGTTTAGTCATAACAATTTTACTATATTTGACTACACTTTCTTTCAAATATAGTACCACTCCTCCACCAGCATGACCTATACTATCATTCCTATATATTTTGCACCCTGGTATTACAGTGTCCAACTGATTGTCATTCCACCATGTTTCTGAGATTCCATTAAATAAGGAGATTCACATCACACCAGGCACTCAAGTCCACCCATCTTAGTATTTAGACTTCTTGGATTTGCATACAAGCACTTATAACATTTGTCACTTTTTAGTTGTCTGCCTTCATGTGATGTTGAATTGGGACTCTTTCATTTGACTGTTTCTCTTCAATTTCTACCTTTACTTTATCAAATTCTAAACTCTCTTTACTAGGATAGAGAATCCCCGTTAATAGGTCCTTCCCCATGGGATACCTCTGTCTGAACCGCATGCTCCTCCGTGCCTGTCAGCTTCTCCCCAGATCTTAGTTTAAGAACTCCTCTTTGGCCTTTTTAATTTTACATGCCAGCAGTCTGGTTCCATTTTGGTTTAGATGGAGCCCATCCTTCCTGTATAGGCTCTTCCTTTCCCAACTGGTTCCCCGGTTCCTAATAAACCTGAATCGTTCCTTCCTACACCATTGTCTCATCCACGCATTGAGACCCTGCAGTTCTGCCTGTCTCTAGCCCTGTGTGTGGAACTGGAAGCATTTCAGAAAATGCTACCATTTAAGTCCTGGACTTGAATCTCCTCCCTAGCAGCCTAAATTTGGCCTCCAGGACCTCTCTCCTATCCTTCCCTAGGTCACTGGTACCCACCAGAGCGACAGACACTGAAACTGGCTTCTTAGGGCCAAATCCTTATACAGATAATGAAGGCTTCTTACACAATCAGATTTCTTCAAGATGAGCCTCTGAATATCAATCAAGGAAAGGAAAAATACAGAAAGACCTACAGCCTCATAGCAAATACCATAAATGGGCTTGGAAAACCCAGTCACACCAAGAAGTCTGCATTGCTACTAACAGTAATCACTCTAACACCTTGAGCACAGAGCTGCCTTGGTCCCACAAGTGAGAAAATGCAGAAGAAATAGGAACTACTCAATACAGAGAAATCCTCTTATAAACACCAACCAATGACTTTCTGGTTTTTGCTCACACAGCGGGGAAACCTGACACAGGCCTGAAGACACATCCCTTTGTGAGACACATGCCAGACATTTCCACTATTGAGAGTGAACGTCACTCCTAGGAGAGAGGGGAAAGAGTTGAGCCAGACTGTACCTGAGGTATGATCACATCTGCCAAGGCTTTGGAGAGTTTGAAGAGTTCAGCAGTGCCCTCCAGCTTCAGGGTACAATTGTGTTGTACATCATATTTGATGCAGTCGTAGATATCAGGGATCTTGCTGATGTCATAGCGCCCATTCTTCATGCGGAAATCCCTCTCCAGCTTGCTCCAGCGCTGCAGCATCAGCTCCAAAGTCTCGCTGTGGTACAGCTGCAGGTCTAAAGAGCAGCAAGAACAAAACTCGTATGTTTTAAAAAGGGAACAGAGGGTCTCTCTACGCTGTTTGAAAAGCTGCAGTACAGAGTCTCAGAGCTAGGGCTACAGGCTCAGGCTTGTACTAAAGAGAGTAGTGTAGACGTCCGTACTTGGGCTGGAGAAACACACCCATGACCCCAGGCTTCAGAGCCTGAGCTCCAGCCTGAGCCCAGATGTCTACACAGCTCTTTTTAGCGCCTTAGCACAAGCCTGAGGTCTATAGACCCAGGCTCTGAGACTCACTGCTGCAGGTTTTAAAGTGCAGTGTAGATGTACTAAAAGAGGTCCTGCAGCATTATAGAATAGTCAGTCTATCTTCGATACCTGGTAATTATTCAACAATCAATTTGTATGCTCCTGAAGGATAATAGGGTTATAAGCAATAGCCAGCATGGATTTGTCAAGAATAAACTATGCCAAACCAACCTAATTTCCTTCTTTGAAAGGGTTATGACCTGGGGGTTGGGAAGGAGTAGAAAGGATACATCTTGACTTTAGTAAGGCTTTTGACACAGTCGCACATGACATTCTCATAAACTTGATGACTTCAAGGTCCCTTCCAGTCCCACACTGCTATGGTTCTATGTTCACACCCAGGCTACTCTTATTTGAGTTTCAACTGACAAGACTGCACGTGTTTCTGATAGCTGGGATTCCAGCTGGGAAAGGAAAGGAAAAATACAGAAAGACCTACAGCCTCATAGCAAATACCACAAATGGGCTTGGAAAACCCAGTCACACCAAGAAGTCTGCATTGCTACTAACAGTAATCACTCTAACACCTTGAGCACAGAGCAATCCGGCTCCTTGGTGTTACAGCTTCCCTGAACATGGTTCAAAATAGGAATGGGAGCTTCCAGATCAACAGCATGAGTGTGTTTCCTAAGCCTCTTTGCTGCAGACACGTATTTATACAGCTCAGAGCTCTTGCTTGCACAGACCAATCTAGAGGGATCTGCTCTGGACAACCCTCTTCCCAAACCCAGCCGCTCACCTGCAGATTTGGGATCTTCCAGACGTTTGCATATCTGGGAAGTGAGGTTCTCGATCAGGGCAAACACCTGGTCACAGATCTCTACTGGATTCTGGATGAAAGTCATGGAGTTGACCAGAGAGATGCTGCCTGTAGGTGCTAACTGCAGAGTAAAGAGAACACAAAAAGATTAGTGTCTATGCATATAGAGAGCACAGCACATCCAGCCCAGACCCAGCAATTAAGCTTCTGGAAATGGTGTGCAACTGACAAACTAATTTCCTGTGTGACAGTCATCCTACACATCCACCAACAGCCTATGCCTCCCCCGACCCTCCATGCCACACCTGGCCTGTTGGCAAAAGTCTCTCTCTTTGGTACAGCAGAGACCTTCCAAGAGAGGCTAGGTGGTATTCATAGGTGAGAAGCCATTTCCTTTTCTCTACTGGGTCTCTGCTTCTTCCATTTTGGGACCTCAGGTTACAAGAGAAAAAAGTTTGGGGGACCCTCCCCCAGCATAGTTGTAAGGAAAGGAAGGGTGGTCATAACCTCCAGGATCTGTTCCTGGTCCCCAGGTTGAGAACCATGCTTTACTCCCAGTGCATCAGATGCTGGTGAGGGCAAGTGCTGCCAGGTGCTTCATCAGTACAGAGGAGTCTGGGTCCTGACAACGTACATGGAGTGGACTGGATCCAGGCTTGATTATTTTACTTCCCATGCTCAGCAGGCATGTCTGCTCCAGGTAGACCTGCGAGGAAGAGGCCCTATGCTTGTGTGGGAAGGAAGTCCCCTTCACCTCAGAGAGGAAGAGGCCAACAAAGGCCTACAACCAACTTGGCCTCACACTCAACACCAAGAAAACTAAACTACTCCACCAACAGGCTCTGAATCACCAGGCTCCCGCTCCCATAATTCAGATCAATAGAGACTCTGGAGACTGTTGAGCTGCTGAGGGAAAGGAAGTGCTCTCTGTAGCAGAAACTCAACAGCACCTTCAATGTGCCAGTGCTGCTGTCAGACGCTTGAGAAAAACAGGTCTTTGAAGATTGTGACATCAAGAATTAAACCAAGCTTCTCGTGTACCAGGCTGTTGTTATCACTGCTCTCTTGTACAGTGCCAAAACTAGGGTCATGTACAGTAGACGCCTCAAGATTTTTGACTGATACCATCAATGGTGCCTCTGTAAGATCTTCTGAATCAAGTGAGATGCCCGACACACCCCTATCAGTGTTCTGTCCCAAGCCAAAACCTCCAGCATTGAAGCTATGACCATCCACCACCAACTTTGTTGGGCTGGTCACATTCTTTGAATGCCAGAAAATTGACTCCCGAAGCAGATCATGTTCTCACAGCTGAGCCATGGCCAATTGATATGGGGTGGGCAAAAATAAAGCACTTCAAAGGCACCCTCAAAGCTAACATGAAGAAGTGCAATATTGACGTAACTCCTGGGATGCCCTCAACCAACCAAAATGGAAAAGGACCTTGTGACAAGGATCCCAGTATTTTGAAATCAATGGAGACAACAGGAAACTGAGAAACAGGAAAGAAGAAAAGAACATGCCGCAGCCTGATCAACAATCCAGATCCACCCCTTCCACTGGGAAATGACTGCCCCAATTGAGACAAGATCTATGGATCTCAGATCAGTCTCATTAGCCATCTGAAGATGAACCAGTGATAACTGGCTATCATTTTATGGACGACAATCATCCTCAAACGCCGAGGGATTGCCGATGAGAGAGGAAAAGCTATCCCTTTCTCAAGTAAGTTCAGAGACTGCCACCGATAGCATTTGGGCTGCCATCAGTGCGTGCATAAGAACCTGTAGGACTAGCACCTGGGACCATGCAGGTTCTGGGCCGCTGACACTTCCATATTGCCATTGGAAACTTAGGCTGGGTTTTCACTGGAGGACCCTGTGATGCTAGGCACTGCAGGAAGTACCGCCCAGCAGGGCCTGAGTGGCAGCCCACTGATTGGCTCATGTCAATATATAAACCAGGAAGCCGTCATGGAGAGTGGTCTGAGCAACCACACAGATCTCCTGCTTGCTTCTGTTCCAGACCTCGCCCTGTTGTGGACCTAGACTCCAGCTTCTGACTCTGCTTTGTCCCGGACTCTATTTGCCTGCTGCCTGTAATCTGGTGCCTGATCCGGACTTCCTGGTAGCCTGACCCAGCTCTACCCAGACTCCGCTGTGTGTCTCCTGACCGCAAGTGAATAACTGACCAGTGCACACAGGCCGCCTGTGGCCCGGCCCTGATAAGATGTGTATGCACATGTGGCACAGAAGAGAATGATGATAATCTACTTGGAGCACCCCCATAACGCAGGCAGAGAATTTCACCCCATGGTTCCTGCATCAGCCTATAAATTCTGGCTGAACCGATCTTAGAAAAAGACATCTGGTCTTGATTCAAAAAGAATCCAAGTTGTTCAATGGTTAATTACGCCGACTGTTAAAAATTTACACCCTTATTTCTAGTCTGAATTCCTCTAGCTTCTAGCCACTGGATCGGAATATGCCTTTGTCGGCCACATTGCAAGTAACTACCGGGGGAAAAGGCTTGTGATAGTAGAGGCAGATAGTGATCACGCCACCAAATAACCTTCTCTTGGAAAAACTAAATAGATTGATCTTATTTTAGTTTCTCATTGTTTTCTCGCTGTAAGCCAGGTTTTCCAGACCTCAAATCATTCTGAACCTCTCCAATTGATCACCAACATCCTTTTTAAAGGGTTGACACCAGAACTGGACACAGTAACCAGTAATGGTCTCACTAATGCTGCATACAGAGGTAACAGCACCTCAACTACTTGATACTCTCTTATGCATCCAAGGGATTGCATGTGTTCTCTTAACCAGTGCAAGGCCCTGGAAATTAAGTCCCAGTGGATACCAGCTGGACATGAGAGCCCCTTTCAGAGTCACTGCTTTCCAAAATACTCCCCATTCCCAGAAGTGTGACCCACTACATTCTTCGTTCCTACATGTGACCTTCACATTTAGCTGTACTAAAATGCATGCTGTTCAAAGAAGCCCAGCTTACCACATGATTCAGATCCCTCTGTAGAACTGACCCCACCATTATTTACCTTTCTGTCAATTTCTGTGACCCCTGCAAACTTTACCAGTAATTATTTTATACTTCCTGCTAGATCACGGGTAAAGATAGCGATTAGCGCTGAGTAAAGAACAGATCCGAGGGACGCCACTTAGAACACCCTCACAGAATGATTCCCCATTTACCATTTCTTTTTGAGATGTAGGGAGACCAATTTTGAACCCATTTAATATGGGCTACATTGGTTCTGTACAGTGTTAATCTTGTAATCATGTCACATGGGACCAAGTCAAGTGCCTTACAGAAGTCTAAGTATATTATCTCAACACTATTACCTTTCTCAACCAGACTTGTAAGCTCATTACAAAGTGATATTGGGTTAGCTATTTCCCATAAAATCATGTTGACTGGAATTAACTAATTCTTTACTGATTACATCCTGTATCGGCCTTTCCACATTTTGCCAGGCTCAATGTTAGGCTGTCTGAACTAGAACCACTAGGTTCATCCTTTTTAATAGTGGCACATTAGGTTTTTCCAGATTCAGCAAGACCTGGGATGGCTCTGTCCCAGACTGAGGTGTCATTAGAGGAGGTTTTGAAACAAATTGATAAATTAAACAATAAGTCACCAAGACCAGATGGTATTTACCTAAGCGTTCTGAAGGAACTCAAATGTGAAATTGCAGAACTACTAACTGCAGTCTGTAACCTATCATTTAAATCAGCTTCTGTACCAAATGACTGCAGGATAGCTCACGTGACTCCAGTTTTTAAAAAGGGTTCCAGAGGTGATCCAGGCAATTATAGGCTGGTAAGCCTGACTTCAGTACCAGACTAACTGGTTGAAACTATAGTAAAGAACAGAATTGTCAGACACATAGATGAACAATTTGTTGGGGAAGAGTCAACATGTTTTTTGTAAAGGGAAATCATACCTCACCAATCTACTAGAATTCTTTGAGAGGGGTCAACAAGCATGTGAACAAGGGGGAATCCAGTGGATATAGTGTACTTAGATTTTCAGAAAGCCTTTGACAAGGTTTCTCACCAAAGGCTCTTAAGCAAAGTAAGCTGTCATGGGATAAGAGGGAAGGTCCTCACGTAGATCAGTAACTGGTTAAAAAGATAGGAAACAAAGGGCAGGAATACACAGTCAGTTTTCAGAATGGAGAGGTAAATAGTGGTGTCCCCCAGGGGTCTGTACTGGGAACAGTACTAGTCAACATATTCATAAATAATCTGGAAAATGGGGTAAACAGTGAGGTGGCAAAATTTGCAGATGATACAAAACTACTCAAGATACACCTCTACCCCAATACAGCGTGACCCGATATAACATGAATTCGGATACAACGCGGTAAAGCAGTGCTGGCGGGCGGAGGGGGGGGGGGGGCGCTGCGCACTCCGGCGGATCAAACCAAGTTCGATACAATGCGGTTTCATCTATAACGTGGTAAGATTTTTTGGCTCCAGAGGACAGCGTTATATCAGGGTAGAGGTGTAGTTAAGTCCAAAGCAGACTGTGAAGAATTACAAAGGGATCTCACAAACCTGGGTGAGTGGGCAACAAAATGGCAGATGAAATTCAATATTGATAAATGCAAAGTAATGCACATTGGAAAACATAATCCCAACTATACATATAAAATGATGGGGTCTAAATTAGCTGTTACCACTCAAGAGAGATCTTGGAGTCACTGTGGATAGTTCTCTGAAACCATCCACTCAATGTGCAGCAGAAGTCAAAAAAAAAGCTATCAGAATGTTGGGAATGATTCAGAAAGGGATAGATAATAAGACAGAAAAATATCATATTGCCTCTATATAAATCCATGGTACGCCCACATCTTGAATGCTGCATGCAGATGTGGTCGCCTCCATCTCAAAAAAGATATACTGGAGTTGGAAAAGGTTCAGAAAAGAGCAACAAAAATGATTAGGGGTATGGAAGGCTTCTGTATGAGGAGAGATTAATAAGACTGGGACTTTTCAGCTTGGAAAAGAGACAACTAAGGGGGGATATGATAGAGGTCTATAAAATCATGACTGGTGTAAACAAGGAAGTGTTATTTACTCCTTCTCATAACACAAGAACTAGGGGTCACCAAATGAAATTAACAGGCAGCAGGTTTAAAACAAACAAAAGGAAGTATTTCTTCATACAACACATAGTTAAACTGTGGAACTCTTTGCCAGATGATGTTATGAAGGCCAAGATTATAACAGGGTTCAAAAAAAAGAACTAGATTTTAAATTCATGGAAGATAGGTCCATCAATGGCTATTACCCAGGATAGCCAGGAATGGTGTCCCTGGCCTCAGTTTGCCAGAAGCTGGAAATGGGTGACAGGGGATGGATCACTAGATGATTACCTGTTCTGTTCATTCCCTCTGGGGTACCTGGCTTTGGCCACGGTTGGAAGACAGGATACTGGGCTAGATCGATCTCTGGTCTGACCCAGTATGGCCGTTCTTATGTTACCTTTTCGTAATCCCCCTCGCAGAACTTGGCATCCTTCTGCATGATTTCGTGCAGCCGTGCCTTCACTCTGTGCTGGCAGCTGCTGAGGGAGTCGCTATCGCTGTCCAACAGTCCATTCATATTGGCACTTTTTACCATTTGCACCAAGATGGGGGTTAGCTCTCCCTCCAGAGCCAGGAGACCCTAGAGCAGAACAGGAGAGGATTTCAGCTCAGTGAAACATAAGCCAGCACACTTTCTAGCAAATTTCATGACTAGTTTCTCCTTCAAGTCACCAAATGAAATCCTAGCTGCTGAGGATGGTTTTAACTATGGCAGTCTTTAGGAAAGTGCCAAAGATTCTGTCAGTGCAACTAGAACTGTTGTAGGTTTTGACTGGAGCAGTCCTTGGCTGCCTAATGCACCCTCGAGTCACTGACTTCTAAAGGGGTGAAACCATTTATATAATGAAAGCTCCTTGCAAATCAGATTTCAGAAGACACTCTGATTTCCCATTAGTCTGAATGGTACCCACAGACACTCCCAACCTGATCCCTACCCCACACGGTCATTTGGGACATTTCACTGCCCATTTACAACCAAGTGGTACCAGAGAGACACAACTTAAACCAGGGTTGGCCAAATTTACTGACCCTCCGAGCCTCATATGACAATCTTCAGAAGTTCGAGAGCCGGGTCACACCCGCCGGGGCTTGGGGCTTTAGCAGGAGCAGGGCTGAAGACTTGAACTCTGGTAGACTTGCTCTGTGTGGCTGAAGCCCTGAGACCAGAAGCCCCTAACCCTACCACCGGGAAGAACCCACAAGCTCCCGCCCAATCTGGTAACAGAGAATGGAGGGAGGGGCTCCGTGAGTCACATTTTAACTATAAAAAAGCCACATGCAGCTCGTGAGCCGCCGTTTGGCCACCCCTGCATTAAACTAAGCAGTCCTCTGAGAAACAACCTTCTAAGCAACAAACACCTAGAAGCATACAAATGGCTCTGGCATCATGCACACCCAGGATCTGACTGATTCGTTACCAGGCTTCAACTACTGCTCCAGTGCTGTCAAATGCAGCAGAAATATGAGGGTCATATTGCACTGCCAGTGCTGCTCCATGCAAATGTACAGTCTCTGAAATGTGGACAGTCTCAGACATCCCCATTAGGACAGCAAAGGGGTTACCCACAGGAGAACTCACCCTGCGTATCGTCTGGGCCTGCTTTAAAAGGAAAATAATTATTGAGACCTATCTAGTGGAGTTTTGTAGCAACTCCAGATGGTGTAGATCAGAGGTGGGCAAACTACGGCCCGCGGGCTACATCCGGCCTGCGGGACCGTCCTGCTCAGCCCTTGAGCTCCCGGCTCGGGAGGCTAGTCCCAGGGCCCTCCCCTGGTGTCCCCCCTGCCACACAGCCACGCCGCCACGTGGGCAGCGCTCTGGGCGGCGGAGCGGTGCACTCCTGTCAAGCAGAGTGGCAGCGTGTCTAGCTCCCGCCGGGCACCACAGCTGCCAGACATGCTGCTCTGAGCGGCATGGTAAGGGGGCTGGGCGGGTCCCGGCGGGCAGTCAGGGGACAGGGAGTGGGGGCAGTTTGATGGGGCGGAGGTTCTGCGGGGGGGGGGGGGGGGGGAAGAGTTGTGAATCAGGGGGTTTGGATAGGGGGTGGGGTCCCGGGGGGCAGTTGGGGCAGGGGTCCCAGGAGGGGGCAGTTAGGGACAAGGAATGGGGGGGGGGGGTTCGATGGGTCGGGGGTTCTGAGGGGGGCAGTCAGGGAATGGATGGGGGTGGGGGGCAGGCTATTTGGGGAGGCACAGCCTTCTCTACCTGGGCCTCCATGCAATTTTGCAACCCCAATGTAGCCCTCAGGCCAAAAAGTTTGCCCACCCCTAGTGTAGATCCTTTGCTGCTGGCCATCAGCTCTACAGCCAAGAACCATCTCTGGGTTATCTGGGCTGCTGTGCACTGAGCAGATGCCATAAGAGATGAGTCACCTTTGCAAAAGCTGCTGCCGTCATCTGAACCCTGCCCTCATCTGAAGCATAGATCTTGAGGTCATGACGGTAGGTGCTGTGCAGTCTGAGCAGGCCACACCCTGGGAAGCCAGCATAGTCACCTGGAACAGAGAGCAGAGACTCAAACACAACTTTCAAACACCAACAGCAGTCAGCTGCTAGGATCTGTCAGAGTTAAATGCACCTCCAAAATTCTACTCCTTTAGGGAACAGATACCTTCCTGAGATAGTTACAGTTCTCTGCAAAGTTCAGTCACACCGACACTCAGTCTTTGGGTTTGCACAGAAAGCAGCTGTGGTGGGGAAAGCCCTGGCTAATACCTGACACAGGCTGAAAAAAACAGGCTAAGAGTTCTACTGATCCACTGCAGGATGGGACTAATCCACGTAGTCCTAGCTTGAGGGCACTGGGCCAGGGAGCAGAGAAATCATCATAGCCAGGAAGGGTTGGTGTCAACAAGTAACTGTTATTAGAGTGGGTCCTTGTAGTGAGGCGCAGGGGCCTCCCTCTGAGCCAGATTGGGAGGAATGACCGCAAACCCACTACAGCCCTTAATTACCTGATGGGAACAAACCCCCGAGTCAGTGATTAGGGGCTAAAGAAGACACCTGGATACTCAGAGCCATTCCTATTGACAGCCCATTACTAGCCCCTGAAAGACAAACTGCAGGGTCAGCTTACCCAGTGTCATCAGGGGAGCAGCCCTGTCTCTACCAGAGCCTCAGAGGGAGGGGGACAAATCACACACTGTATAATTAGAATTGCAAATAAAATCTCCTCTTCTGGGGTCTGGTTTATTAACAGACTAAATGAACTTCTATTTGCATTGCAAACCCCTTTCTGTCCATGCCTGTCCTGTCTTCCACAGCCCTCTTCCTAGGGACGGTGACTAGTCATTACTAAGGCTGCGAGTCTGTCATGGAGGTCACGGATTCCATGACTTCTGCAGCGGCTGGTGCTAGCTCGGGGGCTCTGCAAGCTGGGCAGCCCCTGGGCCGGCAGCAGCAGTTTGGGTGTGTGGGAGGGGGCTCAGGACTAGGGGCAGCGGATTGGGGAGTGCAGGGGGGTGCTTACCTTGAGGTGGGGGGCCCCCCAGCTCCCACTGGCATGGCTCCCCTACAGCTCCTAGGCAGCAGAGGGGTCTCCATACCACATACTGCCCGCAGACCCCGCCCCGTAGCTCCCATTGGCTGCAGTTCCCAGCCAATGGGAGCTGCAACAGCCAGTGCTTGTGGCAGGAGCAGCGGAGCCCTTGCCCTGGCCCCTGCCTCTGCTGCCTAGGAGCTGCAGGGATGTGGAGCTGGGTAGGAAGCCCCTGTCAGCCCTGCCAACTCCAAGTTCTCCAGGCCTGCTGGATTTTAAAACACTTATCACTAGTAGATGTTGTTTAACATCCTCCTCTGTTACAAATGGACTGGAAAGTAGTCAGTCATCCTCATGTGACAACCACATCATCCTTCTTTCCAAACACAGAACAGAAATAGTTATTGAATTAAAGCAGTGGTGGAGTCCTGAGCCACATATGCTACTAGAGCCTAATCAAGAGAAAGTATTCAGATGCATGCATGCGTCCAGTCACCAGTGGTGATTAGCAGGCCACGTGTGGCCTCTGTGCACAGTCAGAGACCACAACTGATGAGCAGCACAAGAGGGAAAGCTCACCTTGGCCTCCAGGGTACATACAGCGAAAGGCCCGACCAAGCTCTTCTGCCTGGACCCTTCCTGCTGGGGTCAGCTCTCCACCCCATTTCAGCACCAGTAGCAGAGATGGGGAGGGCTCCTTACGGGCATCTAAACAGATGAACAGGTAGTCACCATACTATAAAATAGGGGCACCGGCTCCAGAGACCAAGGGGCCTACAGGGCAATGGCAGAGGAGTCTCAGCATGGGCATGATTTCAGTGGGCGCTGGATCAACGAGAGCCTGTCTAATAGACTTCAGTAAGTGCATGATTAGGGTGCTCTGGATTTTGGGGACACAGGGGTCAAATTTCCAGCCTTAATGACAGAAGTTCAAGACAGAGCATGTGAATTCCAATCCGCCCTAAGGGATGGGGGTATGTGTTCCCAGCCTTTTGATGGCATAAAGCAGTCAGGTGTTCGCTCCAGTAGGTCTTGCCATAGTGGCAGAGAAGGCATGCATTTGTCCTTCTGACCAGCACTCTGCTCTGTCCCCACCACCCCAAAGGTGCAGTCCAAGCTGGAGTGACAGAGCAGCATACAGGTACTGAGCCCCAGGGATTAGAACCAGTATGAGAGGGAGCATGTGGGGTTTTTTAACCTTCGTCTTCACTGGAAGCTTTTGGGTGTCCACGAGGCAGGTAGGTTAGCTGCACCTTGCGGTTAATGCCAGAGAAGTGTCCGTACCTGTCACAAAGGGAGAGAAATCAATACCCTGGCCCCATAGTCCCCAGGCAGCAAAAGGCAAAGCCACTCAAGCTCCCTGCAATGCCCTTCTTACTGTCCTTGGATGGGCTCGTTTCCTGGCAGCACCACTAAGTGGCCAAGTTCTGCGCTGGTGCTCTACATCTGTGACCCAGCATACAAAGCTGGCAGGTTTGCCCGCTGCCTCATTTAACAAAACGGTCTGAAAACAGAAGACTTTCTTGGACTCCGAAATTAGTGTCCAGAGGGCATCAAACACTCTTAATTTCTATCTATACCTTTGACAGATGAACACAGGGTCCCATAGTGCTGCCTCCTAGGCCCAAACAAGGGGAGATCTGGTCTACGTATTAGATTTAGGTTTCTGTATGTTGGAGATGCCATGAGACCACCATGTCACCTGTTATGTGGGCCCCATAGGCTATTCTGCAAGGCAAACGCAAGGCCAAATCCAGATATACTGGATTCACCAGGCCCGCATTCCTTTTGTTGCACTCTTGGTGCTAGAACAACCTCCCTGAGCAAAGCTACCTCCATTCCATTTGCAGATCTCGAGACAGAGGACATTATATGCACAAGTGCTGTGCATCAAGGGGATGATTTTTCCTTTTTTCCAGCAGTGGAAGTTCCCCATTGTCACAAGAGCATTGCTAGGTCAGGGCGCTGGGCCTTTTTACACCAAAACCAGAAGACGTCATGCTTACAGTGCCCAAAAAATAAGAACTGGTGCTTGTGGTGCCAGTTTCGGAGCAAGCCCTGCTGGTGTCATCCTCCAGGTACTGCTGCCTACAAGAAGGTGACTGCAGCCTCTGCCACCCCTAGGGGACTGGCCAGGCATGACATGAGCAGCAC
This sequence comes from Chrysemys picta bellii, assembly GCF_011386835.1. NCBI lineage: Eukaryota > Metazoa > Chordata > Testudines > Emydidae > Chrysemys > Chrysemys picta. Next base: position 519,673 of record NC_088800.1, read on the forward strand.
ACAGTGCTTCAATAATGGGTCTCCCTTCTGTAGCTGCACTATTATCCTCCGGGAAGTAGGCAGCCCTAACATGAGCCTCCACCCCACCCAACTCGCTCTTACTCACATCTCCAGGACAGTTTTTAGCTGCTCCAATTTGGACTTCCTCTCCTCTATCTCACAGTCATTGTGAGTTCCCAACTCCACCACTAGCAGGCGCGCAATATCCAGCACCTCCTGTCAGGGATAACAAGCACCATCCATTATGTACCCAGAGAGCTTGCACCCCCTCCCCTTACAGTGCCCCAAGGCTAATGGACACCCAGGCCCCAGTCACCCACTCTCCTCCCAGTGGGCCAGGGAGGATGGGCACTCAGATAGCATGCACCTAGCTCCATGGCTGCTCACATTGAAACCTTTTCCCACATTCATCTGCAGGGACATTTTTGATCTCCAAGACACAGCTTTAGCCGGGATAAGTTAGGGCCAGTTCTAGTTCCTTCCACTTTCAGGTTGCAGCTCTGTCCTGCTCAGGAGCAAACACAAGCCTTCAATTCCTCCAGTTCTCGAAGTCTGAGGCGCTCTCTCTCACTGAGACAGTGCCATGATGGGAGAGCAGCAGGACTGACATTATTATGGTTCTACAGCAGTTCGTCTTTCCTCAGGCTCTTGCCCATGAGCAGTCCCTGCTGGAAGCTAGTGACATGATCTGCTGTGTGTGTGATGGGGAGTGCGCTCAGGTACCAGCCCCACAAAAAGCTCTCTCGGATCCAGATCACCCAGGTCTTCTGTACAGTGACCCCAGGGAGGTCTCCCCTCACCTGCAGCTGCTCTGGTTTCTTCAGCTTCAGCTTCCCTGTCTTGTAGCCATCATATTTCTCAAATAATTCAAAGAACCTAAACAGACAAACAGACCTAGTCAGATTTTCAGCTCTTCTCATGCCAAGAGGATGGTCATCCCTACACACCCAGCTATGCCTCTTCAGCGAGAGCTGGCATGTCCACAGGCTCATCCCTGCCCCCCCAGAATTCCCAGGAAAACAGGTGCTTTCAGCCTGAACTAGGAGAAGGAAAGATAGCCAATGGTTTCTCTCCTTCCCTTTGCAAGTGCCCAGCAGGAAGTCCAAGATCTTGTACTTCGAACAAGCCTTCATCACAAGCTGCCCTCTCCCAGTGCTTGCATGGAAAATGCAGGAGCTTCCTGGGGCAGGCTAGATTGACTGAGTGAAAGGGATTAGTGGTGAATGGAGCCAGAGAAAGCACTACTTCCCACACAGTGGGCTCTCATGCTTGGTCCATGGCCTCAGCAGCTAAGCTCTCTACCTATCATTTCTCTTGACTGCAAGAGTCCATACCCCTTCTGCTGCACCCATTACCTAGAGTGTTTAACCTCCATCTTCATCTTCTGCTTGGGGGTGCGGTCTCCATGTCGTATCACTGCAATAACACAGCGCAGCTCCATCCTAGAGTGGAAGAAACCAAAAAGCATAGCCCTGTCAGGAGACAGCACCCTTCCCATATATTCCTCCCTCTCCCATTCCAACACCAACACAAGGAGACAGACCCCCTTCTTGCAGAAACCCCTTTCGCCCCCATGCTCTCAGAAGTCTGCTTCAGTATTAGAAAGCCTACACTAGATCTGGGAGAATCCCCATCATCAGATATGGTTACCCCAACCCAGACTGGCACACAAGTTCAGAGCCTGCAAGACAGGAATCAAAATGCTACAGCCACATTAACACCACAGCAGACAACAGAGTCACAGCATTCACAAGTTGACATGTAAGCATGAAGCAGCAGGAGACTCTGGTGGTGTGAGCTGGGCCAGATGTTAGGGCAGCTGTAGGAACAGGACTTTGGACTGTGCCAAACTGCTTTCAGGAAATGCACAATTCCACTTGGAGAACACAGAAATGGCCAGACTGGACCAGACCACTGGGACAACACCTGTCTCTGCTTTTGGCCAGTACCAAACGAAAAAACCATGCACCAGGCAATTCCGGGACAGCCTGCCCCAGGGCTAGTTTCCTCTGACCCCCATTAGTTAAGGCCAGTTTATGCCCAGAAGCAGGAGCGATGACATCACTTCCAAAACTTTTCAGGAATTACCACCGTAACTCTGGCTGTGCTTATTAGCCATATAAATGGCCAACCCTTTTTGAGTCCTGTGCAGCACTTTGCCACAATATGCACTTGTGGCAATGAGTTCCACAGGCTGTCTTGTGTGAAAAAAAATATTTGCTTTCATCAACTTCAAATTTGTCACCAGTCAATGAAATTGACTGTTCTCAACAACCTTTCCCAGAATACAAGAATAAGAGAACTTCCTGATCTACCTTCTCCAGATCAGTCATCATTTTGTATATTTTTATCCTACCCTCCTATTTGTCTCCTCTCTAAAGTAACAATTCCAATCTTCTCTCTCTCTCTTCATAGCAGTTTTGACAGGCTCCTGTTCATTACCACCCCTCTCTGCACCCCATCTATTTCTAGTACAACCTTTTTACGACGGGGTGACCAGAACGGACCACAGTATTCTAAATGAGGACATCCCACAGATTATATAATGGCATCATGATACTTTCACCATCCCATTTCTTCCGTATCCTACCAGTTTTGTTTTGATTGCAACTGCACACTGAGCAGGGGGCTCATTCAGCTGTCACCATGACACCCATGTCCCTTCCCTGAGTTGATATCGTTCCTTTAGAACCCTCAAAGGCATATGAGCGGTTCATATTATTCCTCCAATGTGCATTAGTTTGCATTTCTCAACACTCAATTTTATCCTTCGTTGTGCTGCCCTCCCCTAGCTTGGTTAGGTCTCTCTAGTGCCTTACAGTCTCTGTGTTCTGCACAGACCCAAATGCTTGGAGGGGAAGCCCAGTACTATGGGGGAGTATGGCAATCCTTGGCTACCCATGGGGGCACCCTTTGCTGGGGCTAACAGATACTCACATGGTGCCTGAAGTTGTGGGGACAATGGGAATATCCTCTGCCTCTGTTGGGATGGACCAGGGAATCTGGAACTGGGGAGCCAACTCCCGCATGATTATATTCCTGGAACAGACCAGAACACAGGAATCCCATTCCCTTAGCAATCTGCACCCAGTGACAAGCTCCCCTAGAATCCCCCTCCACCACAGCCTTGCTCAAAACCCATTATGCCACAGATGGTGCTTCCTTTAGTCCTGCATACACTCTCAAGTCAGATTTGTCATGTCACAGACCCAGCAGGAGAGCTCCAGAGTGCGGCGTTGGCATCCTTTGCATCAGGCCAACCAATCACTTTCCAAGTATCTCCAGTACAGTAGCTGGGTTCTGTAGGTTGTAAGAAGGCCAACTCGACTACATCTGAAGATACTAATATTGGCTGGCAAATCTGCATCTGAGAGAAATTAACCCCTTACATCCTGGAGCTTCCCCATCTTAAGCACTTACAAGTTTCAAATACAAAGCAAGTGTTCCCTGCTGAGCAGTTCGCTGAGCTCTCCAGCATAAGGCACGTAGGGTTATACCACATACTTGGAGGAATGAACACCCGCACACACACCCACACACCGGCTTTAGCTCTTTACATACCCAAGAATTTTGGCGCAGTCATCATAATACTTCATGGAATTCTTCACAAAGCTGAACCCATTCACATCACAGACAAAGGAGTGGCCATTCGCCCGCAGAAGGTCAAACCCACACACTGTCTGCTGCATGAGGAGGAAACAAAGGGCAAGGGATTCAGACAAACCTCCCCAAGAGCTCAGGGTACGGGGCAGGCAGCACAGACCCAGCCCAGCAGCCATGGAAGAGGACTATGCGGCACAGGCCCAGCCAATACACTGCACAACTTGGCTCCTCAGAGGCCTTCCAAGCTCTGCTTTTTCTGGCAGGAAGGCTAGGACTCTCTGGCTTCAGCACCCCCATACCATCAATACATACACTTCATGGATTCTGGGAGAGAGAAAAGACAGAGGAGTTACTTACCAGTAACTGGCCCTTTCGGGTAAGCCTGTGTATAGTCACATCTGTGGGATAAAGGGTCTGCACCATGAGGAAGTGAACTAGGACAGCAGAACTGTCACAACAAGCATAATCTCTGGGTGCCATTCAAGAGTGTATGAGAAGTAACAACAAGGAGTCTGGTGGCACCTTAAAGACTAACAGATTTATTTGGGCATAAGCTTTCGTGGGTAAAAACCTCACTTCTTCAGATGCATAGAGTGAAAGTTACAGATGCAGGCATTATATACTGACACATGGAGAGCAGGGAGTTACTTCGCAAGTGGAGAACCAGTGTTGACAGAGCCAATTCAATCAAGGTGGATGTAGTCCACTCCCAATAATAGATGAGGAGGTGTCAATTCCAGGAGAGGAAAAGCTGCTTCTGTAATGAGCCAGCCACTCCCAGTCCCCATTCAAGCCCAGATTAATGGTGTTAAATTTGCAAATGAATTTTAGTTCTGCTGTTTCTCTTTGAAGTCTGTTTCTGAAGTTTTTTTGTTCAAGGATAGTGACTTAAATCTGTAATAGAATGACCAGGGAGATTGAAGTGTTCACTTACTGGCTTATGTATGTTACCATTCCTGATGTCCGATTTGTGTCCATTTATTCTTTTGCAGAAGGACTGTCCGGTTTGGCCAATGTACATGGCAGAGGGGCATTGCTGGCATATGAGAAGTGACTACACTCTTGCTCTCAAACCTCAGCTGAGGGGAAAAGCCACATACAGAGCTCTGAGAAGCAGCATTACAAAGTCCTATGATGAAGACAGCACAAAGGCTACTATGCAAGCTGTCTTAAGTCTCATGTACATCTCCAAAATGTACATGAATGTTTGCTAGTTCATAACAATAGCAATACACTGTCCAAATGAATTGGGCTGCCTCTGAGCGGTAACAGACCGACTCCTGGTCTCACCTGCATATAGCTCAGAAGTGGGGAACTTGTGGATAGGTTTGGTTCCATACAGACAGTGTCCCATATGTTTTGCAATTCCACAGCCATGGCATTTGTGTGGAACTGTTTTCCACAAGCTTTTCTCCTCAACCACAAGGACTAGAAAAAGGAGGCTACTTACCGGTAACTGGGGGTTCTTCGAGATGTGTGGTCCCTGTCTGAATTCCAAATGGGAATGCGCACTCATGCCATGCGCTGCAGCCAGAACCATTTTGTATTGCAACAATGTCCGCTGACCTGCACGTGCATCGTGCATTGTCCGCGTGCTTGCATCCAAGGCTATAAGAGGCCATGCGGGTCGATGGTGCTCCAGTATCCCTTACCACCAACAATGTAGTCCATAGCAGAGGGGATGGAGGGCAGGTATTAGCATCCAAATAGGGACCACACACCTCAAAGCACCTCCAGTTACAGGTAAGTAACCTCCTCTTCTTTGAACAATGGTTCTATATGGTTTCCAAATGTGGGTGATTAGCGAGCTGTGCACAGCATGGAGGTGGGTGCGAGGACCTGCGAGAAGTCATAGGGTATGTCTACACTAAAAACTTAAGTTGACCTATATTAGGTCAATTTACAGCCAGTGCAGTAATTACTGTGGTGGCTGATGTCCACACTACCCTCCTTGGGTCAGTGGTACACATCCTCACCAGGAGCACTTCCACCAACCTAAGACGGGTAGTGCAGTGTGAGGAGCTGAGAGACCAGCTTCAGCTCCCTGCAGGGAGCCCAGCTGCCCCACATGCTCCTGGGCTCCCGATGGGCTGCTCCCTCCCCTCGCCTCCCCGTTCCCCACCAGGAATGGGGGAAGCCACCTGGGCTTCTTGCGCCTGAGGAGTGGGGTCCAGCTGCCCTGGCTTCTCTCCCCACTCTTCTCCCCTGCCTGCTCCCTGCCTGGAGCTGGGAAGCCTTGTCAATTTCACAGCTCCAGCATGGAGCCAGAAGTTGACAAGACAGCCAATGTTCAGGGGGAAGAGGGGGATAACCCTCCCCACTAGGAGCAGGTCCAGCCCAGGCCCCCTCTTTCAGCTTAGAGTGGAGTCCAGCCACCTGGACTTCTCCCCCTGCACTCCCCACTGGGAGCAGGGTCCAGCAGCCCAGGCTTCTCAGCCCTGCTCTGAGCAGGGGCCAGCTGCCCAGCTCCCCAGGGGAGCAGAGAACAGCTGGGCTTTAGTTGCCTGCTCCACTGGAGTCATGAAATGGACAGCCAATGTAAGTAACAGTGTCTACACAGACACTGCATCACCCTAACTACACCAACATAAGCCCTACACCTCTCATGGAGATGGAGTTATGTAATAGGGCACATACATCCGCAGGACAAGTCTGTAGTCTAGACGCTGATATAATTAGGTCGACTTAAGCTGCCTTACGTCGACCTAACTGTGTAGTGTAGATCAGGCCATTGTCTATAAAAGTGTGGCCGGCGGCCACATCCACAGCCGCTCTGGGGCAATGGCATAGTGAGCGGTACAGGTGTGGATGGGGCGCCATGTGGCTACCCGGCAAATGTCCTGCCATGGCACATCCGCAAGGAAGGTGGACATGGCAGCGTGTGCCTGCGTGGAGTGAGCCATGACTCCAGGGGGTAGGGGTACACGAGAGACAGGAGCATTCAGAAATGCAACAGGCAATCCATTTAGAGATGCGCTGGGAGGAGAGGGCCTGGCCCTTGCAATGTTTGGCAGTGATGACTAGGAAGGCACAGGTGCATTGGAAATAAAAGGCTAGTGCCTGGCAGATGTCAAGCGACTGTAATGTTCTGGTCCTGTGGAGGGCATGAGGATTGGGTATAAGATGGGAAGGTGGATGCTTTGGTTGAGGTGGAATGCGGAGGGCACCTTGGGGAGGAATTTGGGGCATAGGCGCAAGGAGATTGTCTTTGTGGAAGATGGCAGGGGGAAGGGTCAGCCATCGTGGCTGCCAATTCACTAGTGTGCCTCACTGAGGTGATAGCCAACAAGCTCCTTCACGGAGCTGGGCGAGAGAGCAGGTTGCGAGGGGTTCAAAGGGTGGTTTAGTAAGGGCAGAGAGAGCCATATTCAGGTCCCAAGAGGGGCTAGGTTTGAGCACTGGTGGGAAGGCGTTGAGCAAACCTTTGAGGAAACGAGTGGCAGTTGCATGAGTGAAGAGGGAAGAAGGCACAGTGCCCCCACAGTGAACCCATATGGGGGGGGCGCGAGACCCGACAGTTTGAGAAGGTGGTCCAGGAGGTTAGGAATGGACATGGAGTCCAGTGGGTAATGGTGGCAGCGTGCCCAGGTCATGAAGCGCTTCCATTTTGCCTCACAGCAGGTGCTGGTGGATGGCCTCCTGCTGTGCATGAGGATGTCTCATATGGGGGGGGGGGTGGAGCACACCCGGTCTATGTGCAAGCTCCATCCAAATACCAAGCCGTGAGGTGGAGTGGGGTGGGGGTGTTGGAGTCATCCTTGTGCCTGCATGAGGTGATACAGGTGGGTGCGGAGGTGGACGGGGGGGCAGGGGGGCGGGCGAGTGGAGAGGTCTGTGAACCAATATTGGCGAGGCCAAAAGGAGGCTATCAGTATGACTATAGCCCGGTCCCAGCAAATTTTGTGCAGGTCTTGTAGGAGGAGGGGAATGGGTGGAAAGGCATATAGTGTTTGTCTTTGGTCCACGGCAGGAGAAGGGCATTGCTCTGTGAATCCATTCCCAGTGTTCCCCTGGAACAATAAGGGGGAGTTTGTGGTTCTTGCTGGTCGTGAAGAGGTCCCAGCAGGGGTTTCCCCACCCAGGGCCGGATTTCCAAATAGGCACAGTAGGCATGTGCCTAGGGGCACCGGCGTTCTAGGGTCACCTAAAAGTGGGTTAAAAGTTTCATTTTTTACAGACAACACAAAAGATGTAGGCAGGGGGCACAGAAGATGCTGTATGTAGGGGGCACGTAAGGTGTAAATCTGGCCCTGGCCCCACCAGTGGAAAAATGGAGTGTAGTGTGGGATTGTGCAGTTCCCACTCATTGTTGATGCGGAAGGACATGTTGAGTGTGTCTGCAAGGGAGTTGCTGGCACCCAGAAGATATGTGGCCTGGAGCAGGACATCATGCATGATGCATTAATTCCAGAGCTGGATGGCCTCTGCACAAAGAGAGGGAGACCTGGCCCTGCCTTGCTTGGTGATACAGACAACTGCTGCCATGGTGAGAAGAACATGTCTGGATGTGTGCGCCCCTGCTGGGATGGTGGTGGAAGATGGGGCATGGAGAAGAAAGTGAAGAGTTGGGGGGAGGGGGAAGAGAGGGGAGGCAGAGAAATCTCAGAAATTAAGGGAGAGAGGAAAAGTACAGAACTGGTGGAAGGGAAAAGAACAGTAAAGACAACCTGCATGGGGAGATGAGGCATGGCAGAGTGAAGGCAGTGGAACAGAGCCCAGTGGCTGGAAGGGGAAGCTTATTTTAAGTTTTCACATAGAAACAGGGACCGATATGCTGTGCCTTGGGCAAGCCCAGAGGTGGCTGGAACAGGATAGCTGAATTGCTGGAGCATCCCCTAGTTGCTCTCAGGTCTATCAGAGCCCAGACAGCAGAAGGCACCCCTGGGCAGAGCCAAGAACTGCCAAGCATCACCTCAGCACCCTCCAAGGGAAGGGGCAGTCTCAGGTCATGGGTAAGTACATGGCAAGGAGCTGAGACCAGGGTAGCTATGGAGGGTGAGCAGGAACTTGGTGCAATCCACAATGAGGGACAGCTGAACCAGTGCAGCTGCAATGCCTGGGTCTCCCATCCACACTAGGACTCTAACGGTGCAGAGGAAGGGTTTTCAAGACTGGCTCTAAATGGTGCAATCACATTGGTGCAAGGAGCACTTCCACATGCAAGCACAGGACCAGAACCAGGGGGAAGCAATGCCAAAAAGCATCTAATGTACATGGGCCCAACAGCAAAACAGACACTGAACAAGTGGCAGAAAACATGCACCAAGATGTACATGAGAGTGGGAAAGTAGTGAAAGAAGGGACAGGCCAGGGGAGTAGCAGATGGCAGGCCACAAGTTAGAGAGTGACACCAACCAATGTAACACAAGCAGGCTAAATGTTCTCAGCCCACATGTAGCTGAGAACACAGAAAATGTTTGAGCTGCTCCCTTCCCTCCCACCCCCATGTCCCCTCAGCTTGCCTGATTGGTTACAGATCTCTGCCTCAGGGGTGTCAGGACCAATGAGGTGACAGGCTGTGGCAGAAGAGGATGCCTGGGGCACAAACAGAATGTTTCAGAGAACAGTCTGTTACTCCTACAGAATGGGAGATGCACAAACCTTAAAGGCAACACAGACTTTCCTGGCAACTAACTTCTCCATGGCAGTCAGCATGACCGGATAGCGGATTTCTTTCCCCTCACTGTCCCGTTCAACCTTCCCATCCAGAGCAGGGGACTTCCGGGCTTCCGCATGGGCATAATCCGGCCCAACTGTGTACACCTGGGTAGAGACAGAGGTGAGCTAGGTGGCCTGCATCACCGGATTATCTAGCCAGGTTCCAAAAAGTTACCACTGAGCAGACAGACAAACTAACTGGAACCCACCAGGACACACCTGGGCTGCAGACATATGGAGAAGTGGAAGAGGGTTTGGTGCCACACGCTCTCCTCATTCATGTCTGATGCAGACAAGCATTAAATCCTCACCCTGATCAGACAGTGCTGTCAGTGACTCATATCTGGAGGGAACACTCCAAAGAGTTCTCATGCAGGACTACTAAGGCCACAGCTGCCCAAGTTCTGGCCAAGGAGGCAGCCATCCCTCACTTTCACTCCAGCCTTCTTCTCACCTTGACATCAGTGCCATCTGTAGGCATGAACTCCTCGTAAATGTATGAGCCCGTTTTCCGTACACTGCTTTCAGGGGAGTAAACACTGCTCCGGCTACCGATCTGAAAGCAAAAGGTGAAGAGAACCTCAGAGGAGGTAAAAAGGGAGCTGTTCAATGTGAGCTAAAATATGAGCATGCAGGATCCAATGCTGCAGAAAAAAAAAAGAGTGAGGAACCACACAGGCCAGGCACCCTAACAGCACTTATTAGTCGGTCAGTCTGCTTGATGGTGGAGAAGTCTCTCTCTCACATGAACACATAGCAAGCCACCTAGCAACACACAGGGGAAAGAACTTTCCCTTCAAACCCTCCTCTTTCACGATAAAGTGTTCCACTGTTTGGACTCTGCCTAACAAAGAGCTAAATGGGAAGTTTAAATAAAATCAAATTCAGCCACACAAGAGCTTGGCAATGTAAGCAATAGCACTTCCTCCCTTGGGAGCAACCTAATCCAAAAGGCTGAGCAAAGAGGGATGGAATGGGACCCTTGAAATTGGGTATGAATCACAGAAATGCAAGGGTGTAAGGGACTTCAAGAGGTCATCTAATCCAGCCTGCAGCACTGAGGCAGGGCCAAGTAAACCTAGACAATCCCTGACAGGAGGTTGTGTAACCTGTGATGGTGCTTCCACAACCTCCTTTGGAAGCCTGCTCCACAGCTTAGCTAGCCGAATAGTTGGAAAGCTTTTCCGAATATCTAACCTAAATCTCCCTTATGCAGATTAGGCCCATTAGTTCTTGTCCTAACTTCAGTGGACAGGGAGAACACTTGATCACCATCTTCTTTATAATAGCCCTTAACATATTAGGAAATAGAGGTGGGACCTGATAACAGTCTTCTTTTCTCAAAGTAAACATGCCCATTTTTTTTAGCCTTTCCTCATAGGTCATGTTTTCTGACCCCGTTATTTTTGTTACTCTCCATCTTTCCTAAGGTGTGGGACCCAGAACTGGACCAGGTACTCAACTGAGACCTCACAGTGCCAAGTAGAGCAGGACAATTACTTCCTGTATCTTACATATGACACTTCTGTTAATACATTCTAGAATATTAGCCTTTTTCACAACTGCACCACATTGCTGACTCTCATTCAATTTGTGATTCACTATAACCCCAAAAACAACAAGGAGTCTGGTGGCACCTTAAAGACCAACAGATTTATTTGGGCATAAACTTTTGTGGGCATCTGAAGAAGTGAGTTTTTTACCCACAAAAGCTTATGCCCAAATAAATCTGTTGGTCTTTAAGGTGCCACCAGACTCCTTGTTGTTTTTGTGGATACAGACTAACACAGCTACCCCCTGATACTATAACCCCAAATCCTCTTCAGCAGTACTACCCTGTTTCCCCGAAAATAAGACAGTGTCTTATATTAATTTTTGCTCCCAAAGATGCGCTAGGTCTTATTTTCAGGGGATGTCTTATTTTTCAGAAATGAAAAATTCCTTATTATCGGTGGATGCCTTATTATCGGGGAGGTCTTATTATCGGGGGGATGCCTTATATTACAACGAGAGGCAAAACTGTAAGTAGGCCTTATTTTCGGAGGATGTCTTATTTTCGGGGAAACAGGGTACCACCTAGGCAGTTATTCCCCATGTTGTAGTTGTGCATTGGATTTTTCCTTCCTAAGTGCAGTACTTTGTACTTACCTTTACTGAATTTCATTTTCTTGATTTCAGATCAGTTCTCCAATTGTCTAAGTCGTTTTGAAATCTAATCTTGTCCTACAAAGTGCTTGCAGCCTCTCCCAGGTTGGGGTCATCCACAAATTTTTAAATCTTACTCTCCACTCCATTATTCAAGTCATTAATGAAAATAATAGCCCCCACATATTGTCATTATGGAGGTGCTAGTATTAACTCCATAATTCATGCTAAGTCAGAAGTTTTCAATTTAATGGAAACTTTAAACATTTACTTTTTAAAAATCTTATTGATATGATAAAAACCAAATCCACAGAATGTAAATTCTGATGCTATTTAAATTTCCTGGTGGTTTGAGAAAAAAAAAATGACTCAATACAGAGAGAGCAAGAGCTCAAAAAAAATCACCTTTTTTGGCATTTTCATGTCTCACTTTTTTGTACCTCTTTCTGCAAGAAACCTACAGCACTCCAGCCACATTGCTGCTCTTAATGCACAGATTGCGCAAAATACCAGCTATACAATCGTCGCACTTGTCTATAGAGCATTTTATAACTTTTTATCCATAACTGAAAGTTTGTGCACTGTGCCAAACCTGCCAATTTGACAGCAAATCTGTCATACGTGAACACCACCACTCACTTGAGGGCAAAAAAAGGAGACCAAGAGTTCAAACCTAAACTCATCTATCTGCTGTTTAAATTCCCATGCAGTTCACTACCCATATCATTGACGAAGACAATAAACCCCCAATTTAGATGGCAGTCAGGGAAATGCAAAAACAAAAAATTGTTAATGCAAAACTTTAGCAGTGCCCTCAACATTGCTAAGGCAGAATAACTTCCCTACTGCATGGAATGTGGGAATCAGATGTGGTGATCTATTGATATAACTTGATATAGAAGTAAATGAGTTAAAGTGCAAGTTTGATATGCTGGTGTCCGCATTTGTGTTGTGTGTCTACAGAAGAAGTGAAAGCCATATGGAGTGCTGGAGCGTACTGTTGACAGCACTGTAGGCAATATAAAAGTGGAAAGGAATGCACAAGTCTTTCCCCTTAACTTATTTCCATGTTGTGAAGGTTTTGGGTGGGTGTAGCATATTCTAATGCAACCTTAACTTTCACTAAATAGTCTTTGTTTGACAATTTAGTATTTGTATTGTGCTAGGCATATTCAAAATCTGGAGGAAAAGCTGGTCCCCACCCTAAAGAATGCACAAGCTAAACAAAAACAGACAAAGCATGGGGGAAGGGATAAAAACAGGTAAGTAAAGCCTTGAGAGTGACAGCAGACATGGAGAGCAGAGTGCACCAGGGTGAGATGCAGTATTCATAGAGGGGTTGGTGATGTGCAGGGTAGGAAACCTTTAGATGTGCCTCCAGAAGTCCTAGCACCGCCACATGAGTGAGCAGAGCTCCAGCATGGCTCCACCAGCACTCAGCTGTTACTCTGTAGTGTGGACACTCTCCCTCATGATAGGTTAACCTCCAAGGAAGTCTTTCAAGGGTAGACTACTGGAGTTAATTCTGTAGCGTAGATACACCCAGCATGAAATTTGGGTGCTAAGGCATCTGAATGAAAACTGCATTAGCTGGTACTATCCATTACTTCTAGTGATCATGTGGATGAGATGAGTACTTGAGCAACCTTCATTTGAAATCTACTAGGCTTTTTTTGGGCTGTTCTATTAGCGTGTGTGGTGTGATTGAGCACATAAGCCAGGCACTGCTGCTGGAACAGTTTCTTCAGCAATTCCTGACTCACTGTGATTTAACTACATGTTCTTACCATGGCATTAACAGATGTTTGCATTTAACAACAAGCAACAAAATCTCAGTCAGCCTGAAACCAGATTCCCCCTCCAATAGGCCCCACAAGCCTTTCCCAGACCCAAGGACTCTCCTTCCAGTGGTGCATCTCTGGCCTCGAGGCACATGGGCGTTCTAGCTATCTGCCGACAGGCATGCTTTGAAGTGTCTGCCCCACAGCCAATGGCCAGTGGCAACTGGAGTTCCCCTCACCTTCCGGAAGAGCCTCTGGCTGCCCCCACCTGCCGAAGTTGGGTAGTAAATATAAACATTGTGATCCTCCGCACTGACTGGCTTCTCTACAAACGGCTTTGGGAAAACGGCTCCATTCACCTCCACTTGGTCCTCTCCCTCCACTAGGTTGCACTCTGCAGACAAAACACAGCAGGAGCAGGTCAGGAAAGGGGGGAAGCCTGCTTCAGGGGACCCAGCTCACCATTCCCCCCCACGTCCAGGTCAGCAGTATAAACTGCGAATCAGGTCTGTTCTGGCTTGCAACCAAGGTCTGATCTTTAACAGCAAGTCTCTTTTAGCACCATCCTTGGAAGTACTCCTTTGGTGGAGTCAGCTCTGATCACAGCCACGCTGCCTGGGCATTTGGGGTGTGCTGCATAGGATACTTGGGAATAGCATCAGGCTGGCCCTCTGAGGCCTTAGTAACCAAGGGCAGACAGGGGAGCCAGGCATGCCAGCTTGTTTACAAATTGAGGTTGAGAAACATCAGCATCCCTGTGTACCCGAGCTCTATTCCCAGACTCTTCTGAGGCCAAGCCACCTAAAGCAGAGCTCTCTGGGGAGATGAACTTGGCATCTGCCACTCCACTGCCCCCTGGGTACACTCACCGTCCGGCTTGTCAGGGTCTCGATTGAGCACAGCGTAGCGGGGCAAGTCTATGCCCTCCTCCTGCAAGATCCGGTATACTTCTCGCCTGCAAGGGACAGGGCAAGAAGTCAGCAGCAGCCAACACAATAGGTGGAAAGGTCCTGGCTGTGACCTCGACATAAAACTTGAAGAGATTTATCACTAAGTCGAGTGAATGCAACAAGATCTATGTTTGAGGTTCAGCGTGGACGGGACTAGAAGCCAGGTCTGCAGGATGGCCGACACCTTCATGCCACCACCCAGCAGCCATGGTAGGACCACAGGCATCACCATATAGACAGACACCACAGGAAGTAACACCTTGAAAGCCCAGACCAACAGATTTCCTTGTGGTCCCTTATTGGTCCAGCCGCCCACTGAAGCCCAAGAGGAATTCCAGGAATGCCTATGCAGCAAGGTGGACTCCCTTGCCAGCAGTAGCAATGGACCTGCCTCTCTGCTTGCTCTTGGATTCCTGACCCCAGCTCTGACCCCTGGTTCCTGACTGTTGGTGCTATTCCTGGCCTCTAACAGCCACTACTCTAACCACTAAGCATGCCACATTGTGTGAACACTGTGCCTGACTGCCCAAGCCCCAGTCATGACACTAAGGGAGGCAAAGCACCCGCATGCACCTGCCCAGAGATGTCTGCCTCCCATCCCTGATTGGGATGCCTGTGAACAGCAAAGCACCGCCCACCCTGAACTAGGATGCCTATGTCATGGATCCACAGGACTAGTGCTATGGCTCCCGGTCTCTTGGAGGAATGCCTTCAGTGTGCCAGATCTCCTAGGGGTCTCTCTCTTCCTCCAGGGTAAGCCACACAGCTTCCCCGCCTCCTTAGACTGGACCTCTAGCCCCCACTTCCCACCATAAGCACCATTCAACAAGTCCAACTCCGACTCCTGATGGAGACTTGTACACTCTTACGGAATTAATGCACCTCGCCCAGTGTTTGTAGTGACACTCACAACTTTGTGAAAACAGTCGGGAGGCCTTAGGGTAGTATAGAGAACTGAAGGTTAAAGCACAGTCCATTCTGGTCAGCACAAGCCCAGCCATGCTGCAGTGAACCCCTTGGTTCAAACTCTGTCTGTCTTGCCGTTTGACCTCCTGCATCAGACCAGGTGAGAGCCCTGACTCCTTCTAGCTGCCAGCTCTTATCCCCCACTTCATACCTATCCTCTCCTTCGATCTCAAGCTGGGGATTGTTGTTCAGCTTCCCTAGGTAGAGGTGGGGAAATCCATATCCCTCTGGGTCATTGCTTGCTAGATGTCAATGTCCTGGCAACTGGATTTGTCACTGGCTTCTCAGATGCTCCACTGATATGGAGACTAAGGCCCAGACAGCTGGGCAACACCCATACCTATGTCGCTCAGCCTGCCCTGAGAGCGAACAGTCCTTTTCCATCCCACTGGGTAACAATGTAGCATATAGTGGAAACTGAGGCACAAACAGAACTCAAAAATATTACAAAAGATTCCCACTTTGTCACAGCCTAGTGGTAGCTGGGTGCCCATCATACTCACCTGCACCCACCCAAACTGGACACCTAGGGACAGCAGAACATCACCTTCGACCCCCTCCAGCACTGGACAGCAACAACTAAGCGTGGTAGAGACTGTACCACAAGAAACCTCCACCCTGGTCAGGGACACCTAACAACAGCCGAGTCCTCACACCCACAGGTCCCAAATGGGGAAGCTATGGTTTTCACACCAATAGCTACCTTCTTCGCATCTGCCAATCAGAGCTTGAGGGCATGCCATCCACACAACTCCAGGGCAGTGTTTCAGGCATGCAAATCTGGAGGGAAGGGCTGGGTGTGACACTCTAGCCCTAACATCCAAGGCCAAAGTTTTCAAACCTTGCTGCCTAGCTCTGACTCCTAATATATTTAGATATACGACTCCTGTATATTTAGATATACAGCCTGAATTCATTAGGAGCTGGGCACCCACAAATTCACTGGTGTTCCTGGGAGCTGCAAGTGCTCAGACCCCCTGGAGGCCTGGCACTTAGGAGCCTACCCTTTTGGCACTTAGCAGCAAGGGCAGGTGAGATTCTGGAGAAGGGAGGGGAACAGCCAACATTTTGTAGCTGTCACTCCCTGCCTCCCTACACCAGGATCTGACTGTCCTCACTAATCACTCCAATCTCTCATTCTGTGAGCTCACTCCCTTGTCGTACTTCACCCTATCCCTCCCACACACTGTACTAACCAGGAAAGCTCAAAATACACCTGCTTCCATCAAAGTAAGTCCATTTTTTCCCCTTACATCGGGGATCAGCAACCTTTGGCATGCAGTTCGCCAGGATAAGCACCCTGGATGGCCAGGCAGGTTTGTTTACCTGCCGCATCCGCAGGTAGGGCAGTGGGAAGCGGCGGCCAACACATCCCTCGGCCCACGCTGTTTCCCACAGCCCCCATTGGCCAGGAGCGGCGAACCGCGTCCAGTGGGAGCCGCCATCGGCCAAACCTGCGGACGCCGCAGGTAAACAAACCGTCCCGGCCTGCCAGGGGGCTTACCCTGGCGAGCCACGTGCCAAAGGTTGCCGATCCCTGCCTTACATCATCCCACCTGGAAGTTGTGATGAGATCATGTCCCAGAAACCTGCTAAATAGAGGCAACCAAGGCCCCTCCGTCCCTTAGACCCACTAGCACATGGAAGGTGAAGCAGCAGCAGCATTTGTACACCACTCTGAGGGAGATCAGGAGTCAGTCAGGCAGTTCACCCACAGGGGAAGGAAGGAGATTCTCCGGGCACCGAACTCCTACCTGTCCTGGATGTAATACTGCATATCAAGGTCATTAATCAGAAACGGATTGCACAACTTGGCATAAGCAACTGCCTTATCCAGAGGGAATCCTGAAAAACAGCAGAAGGTGCTATTAATGCAAGTTCCCCACTGTCAGGCCTGTGGGGCAGGGGCTGCCACAAACCTTTACCTTTAGAGTGGAAGGAAATGAGGCAGTCACAAGAAGGCCAGTTCTCCACTGGCTCGTTCAGAATGACATCTTCTCCCATGATCACCACTGTGATGTACTCAAACTTGCACAGACGTTCCAGGATCTGGGTCATGGGCTTTGACTTGGACTTTTTGGTCATGGCACAGATTCCAACCACAATCTGCCGTTCTGGAGGCTGAGGGGAGAAGCAGGCAGCTTAATACTGAGCCAGCTTGCTCAATGAGCTCAAATTGCAAATGGCATATAGAGGCAGCAATTGTGAACAGACATGGGGCTTTCCCCCAACCCACTTCATTTTCTCTTTAGATCCCATTCGAGACAAAGGACTCAGCAGGTGGAAACCATTAAAAGCATCTTAAAACACCGGATTCGCCAACACACGGAAGAGTCTCCCTCCTATCTTTGAGCACCTACACTAGCATCAGAGTCACTCTCTAAACCACTGCAAGCTTATAAAAGGAGAGATCTAATATGTGGTTCTAACATCTCCTCTTTGCATATACATGCGAAAAGTGATGTGGACACATACCCATTGGTGACACAAGCACAACACAGCCAAGCAAACACAGACCATGGACAAACACGAGGACTTGCACATGCTCCCTTCCACAGAGCATTCATTCCGCAGTTAGGAATTGCCATCTTTAAAAGCAATTTTACCACAAAGTTCATGGGCTGAATCTGCAGAAGTGCATGCAAAAATGCTCAGAATTATTTTTTTTATTCTTAAAAACAGTGAGTAACTTCCTCACCTACTCCTCTCCAGTAACGCCAAAAGAACTCAAGGAAATTTGCTCAAACACCACCCCCTCTTTTTTGTTTTGTTTTTTTTAAGTCCCCTAACCTGCCTCCAGCAGTCACAGCCAGTGCAGTTGCTAGAATGACTGTTTCTAAATAGCTCGGCCCTTGTTGTGCCAACGTTTCTACCCGATGAGGCATGGCAGTATGCTTTCAGAAGGACTGGAGCAGAGTTGATGAGGCCAGGCTCCTGCAGGGAACTGCTTTGCCAACGGAGTCAAGGAAAGAGTAGGGACTAATTGGAACTTTCAGAGGCCAGCATTTACACATGGGCTTGGCTACTCCCACTACCACTGGCCACAAGGGTAAAAACCATTAAGAGTCAGAGGAGTTCTACTGGTCTCTTAATAAAGAGCTTAGACCCAGGAGTGAGAATCCTGGGCAAATGGGATCTTCAGAGAGACCATCTTATTAGTTTAGAAGGATTTTGACAATAAGCTAAATGCCCCAGAAGAAGAGATAGACTCATAGAATCGCAGGGCTGGAAGTGACCTGGAGAGGTCATCTAGTCCAGTCCCCTGCACATTCATGGCAGGACTAAGGATTATCTAGACTATCCCTGACAGGTGTTCATCTAAACTGCTCTTTAAAATCTCCAATGATGTAGATTCTACAACTTCCCTAGGCAATTTATTCCAGTGCTTAACCACTCTGACAGTTAGGAAGTTTTTCCTAATGTCCAAACTAAACCTCCCTTGCTTCAATTTAAGCCCATTGCTTCTTGTCCTGTCTTCAGGGGTTAAGGAGAACAATTTTTCTCCCTCCTCTTTGTAATGGTCATTGACTCATACCAACATGTTTAAGGAAATATTTACACTAGGAAATGCTCTGCAACCTCCATCTAGGATCTTATGTGCCCCAGGAAAATATGGAGCAGTGACCTGAACACTACAATCCAGGACAATATGGCAAGGGGAGGGACCAGGGGATTCAAATCCGTCATGCCCCCAAACACCACCTTATTAAACATTAAATCAGATATCAAGAAAACATCTTGGACACGCCCCTCCAGCAGCAA
The DNA here is from genome assembly GCF_011386835.1 of Chrysemys picta bellii. Lineage (NCBI taxonomy): Eukaryota > Metazoa > Chordata > Testudines > Emydidae > Chrysemys > Chrysemys picta. The sequence continues at coordinate 538,538 of NC_088800.1, forward strand.
GAGACAGAGGAATCACTAGGGAGCTACTTCATCATTTTCACATAAGAAAACATTCTGCTTATTCCCATCCAGTCCACCACCACCACACTTCATGTGAACACAGCTCCCATTTCTATTTATGGTACAAGACTTGTCTGCATTAACCCTCAGAGGCTCAGCCATATCACACACCTGAGGCCAAAGGGTCAGAACCCATAAAGCTACAGATGGAAGCCCTGCAAAGCCCCCAGAGGGCCCCTGGCCAGCGCCACACAGAAAACAGTCACTTCAGTGCCGTCTGTCTGCATTACTCATGGTGAATTCCTTTAAGTAACTAAGAATGATAAAGGGGTAATAGAGCTCCAAAGGAAGGAAAAGGTACAGTAGTGCCTCTGAATTAATCCCGCTTACAAAGGGGGTTAGAAGAGAGGCCAGTAAGGGGGGTTGCGAATAGAGGCAAAAGGAAGCAGTCACAAGCAGAAGGAGATTATTCTTTTCTGCAGCCTGTACTATCAGGCTGCAGATGATCTGTGATCCAATACAAGGGTGAAGCTACCAGGCCCACCCTGCTGCTACCACCATTTAAAGAACCTGAAAGAGAAAACCTTAGAATTTGCCCGAGTATTGGGTGCTGAGAACAGTGGAGCAATCGTGCTGTATTTGGTGTTGGGTAAGGCTAAGATTTTTGTTACAGATATTTTAGTAAAGGTTGTGGACAGGTCACGGGCAATAAAGAAAAATTCATGGAAGCCTGTAATCTGTTCATAACTTTTACTAAAAATATCTGACAAAATGGGGGGCTCGGCTCTGGGTCCCCCCTCCCACCTTGGGCAGCTCAGAGCTCTGGGGGGCCCCACCGCAAGTGGCCTGTAGCTCCAGGGTTCCCCTGCCATGGCCAGAAGCTGCGGGGGGGCCCTGCAGCTCCCAGCCCCCGGGGGCTGAAGTCACGGATTCCATGGGTTCCATGATCTCCATAAGAAAATTGTAGCCTTAGCGATGGGGATCTAGAACATTACATTTCCATACTACTATGCACACTGCCTGGTCTGTATGGCCTGCAGGTTGTGACAGCGGGGCACCTCTAAAGTAACCACACATGTAAAAACTAAGCAACCAAGGAGAAAGCTGGACATGGGACACACACAAGCACTCCACTCCATAGCACCAGGACCTACTTACCGACTCTGACTCCTCATCGTCCTCAAAGAAATCGATCTCGTCTGTCTTCATGTTTGATCCCAGAAAGTCTGTCTCATCATCTCTGGTACCAACAAAAAACCTGGGAGTGGAGCTCTCGCCCTCATGGGAGGTCGTCAGGGACGACATTACAGCCTGGGTGGCCGACCATCCCGCTCTGGAATCATCATGTACAAACCAGGATAAAAAAGAACCCACAATGGGGAGCAAGCCAGGGCTGATGCTATTGAAAAGAGCCTAAGGTGGGTGGGGCAGGACTAGTGCTGTATGAATGAACCCAGGAATGTAATGGCAGTACTAGTGGAAGGTGCCTGGGTCTGGAGGAAGAAGACTTTAGACTGGGTGGGGACAGAAGCCAGTGATATTGGAAGGCACCCTGAGAGGGGGCGGGGGGAGCACAGCATACAGTGCCATTTCAAACAGGCACCTCCAGTGTGCAATTAATCCATCTGCACTAGCTGGGAGGGTAATGGGGTCATTGCTAAAATTAATTAGTTGGATGTGATGAGACTTAGCCCTTACAATGCTGTACGTTCCAGACTGCTGGCTACATCAGTCTTCCACCCTCGAGGACACCTGCTGATACTCAAGAGGGTGGGGGGAGCTAAGGAGAGAATGAAGACTGCTTCCCAATCCCCAAGCTTCAATCCCTTCACTGGTCAGTAAGGCCTGCAAAAAAAAAAAAAAAAGGACAAATCACACGGGGCACTTAAGTTAGCACGATGGGGGTAGCAGCATTTCGAGACACTTCAAGGAGAATGGGAAGCAATATTTAGAGCACGTGACTGGAAATCAGGATTTCCTGTGATCTAAATCTGGCTCTGGTTCATAGCATGATCATAAGTAGGTCACTTAGGGCTCAATTGTCAAAAAAATAGGCACCCCTTTGTATACACTCCCCGTGCAGGCAGTTTTTCCACACAGAGTTTAAATGCAAATTTTTTTAAAAGTTCAATTAAAAATAGCTTTAAATCCAACATACCTGTTCTTTAAATAATCATTATTTTCATCCATTCAGCCTGGCTACAATCTTTAAACTACTTTAAAGCAGTGGTCCATGGCGCCACAAGCCTTCCGCACGAATTAAATGGGCCGTGGCCAGGAAACAACTCAACTACTCTCCACTTCTGCAGACTCCTATCTGGGAGACCCAGGGTTCGTCTACACTGAGAAATCACATCAACCAAAATCAATTTAATTAATTCAGTGCAGCCTTCCTGCATGGAGACTCAAATCAGTAGAAGAGTGCTTTATACCCATATAGTTTAATTTGGTTTGTTAAAATTTGCAGTGGAAGCAAATGGGTGATAGAGGAAATGGACCCGTACTTGAAGAGGTTTCTCTTACTCAGGAGAGTTACTATTGGCTCAGACATTCAGCTCTCAAGAGATGAAACCATAACTTTACCAGGCCAAGACGTGTGGAATTATTAAAGCTGCTGGAAGATAGGTACAGTTGAGTATAAGCAGTAGGTATTCTTTAGAATTATAAAGTGATGACAGAGAGGGACAGGTAGACAGAATGCAAAGGCCCAAGAATTTAACCTAGTAGGACTCCATAAAGGAAGGATGTTGATGCACAGGAACTATAATTATGGAGACAGAGGGGAGAGAGGCAGGAACAGAAGCACAACAGAAAGCCGGGTTCAAGAGAAGAGAGTGGGCCACCACATCAAATGCTGCACTAAGGTGGTCTCGAGGTCCCTTCCAGTCCTAGAATCTATGAATCTATGAATCTATAAGGTCAAGGGGAACAATGAGTGAGAAGAGCAAGAAGCAGCCAGCAGCAGCAGCAAGTTGGCTCTCCTCTATTGCTATGCTATGGCCAGACAAAACCCCAGAGAGTGTACCACCATGCGGTTATATGCAGCCGCCTCTGTCTCCAGGCCTCCATGTCACCTCACCCCACTCCCAACCCCTAAAACTCTCATCACTGCATTAACACCACCAGCACAGCTCCACCAATGGTAGCTACAGTAGCAGCACCAGCAGAGCCCAGGCAGCCACTAGCTGTTTTACCACCATGTCACCTAGACCTAGTAGTATTGGCAACAAACTGATGATACCCTGTGGATATTAGCACTCCCTCTGATACTCCACTAGTGACAATGAAGCAGTGGGAAATGTCAGAGAGAGAGAGAGACTTTTAAGGGAATGCACTGCACTTAATTTAGATAAAATTTACATCATCATGATCTACACACTGTGATAATTTCATCCACGAGTCTGCAAAGGCAACTGGGCACCCATTACACAGACACCAACATCAGCCCCATGGAAAGTTTCTATCAGATACCCTCTCCCAGAAAATGAAGGTCTGAAACTGTGTAATGGATAAATCCTTGGCTTCAAGATCTTTTTCTCTAGCAGAGGTGGAACCTTGGCACACCATATGCAATTGCTTTTGTATTATATAGACATTGCCAAGGCTTTGTCTGCATGGGTCTTCTCGATCATAAAATCTCCAGGACAGGAATGGTCTCTGTTTGGGGCCACACACCCTGATTACAGCATTCCTATCTTGGTGTTTATATAGCCCTCATTACCACAGCATCTAAAGCATCTCAGTCACTGGAAGACTTGATCTTCACAACCGCCCTGTAACACAGGGCAGAGCAAGTGACTTATCCAGAGTCACACAGGACATCTGACTGAGCTGGGAATTGAATCCAGGTCTCTCGACTCCCAGGGTAGTGCCTTATCCACACTAGGCCATTCTTCATTTCCTTTAAGCACTAACATAATATAAATGCTTAATAATAAAATATTAGTTGAATGGGCATTCCCACAAAAGGAAGCATTGATAATTAGCTCATTGATAAGGACCCCATTTACAGGTTATGGTTCTAAGCCGCTCTCCCCATGAAAGATCACCTGCATGCCCTAGCATGAGACACAATCCAACTGAGCAAAGGCAGCAGATGCATTTGTGCCCTCTTGACTCGATATTTTTGTTTGGTACAAGAGTGTCACTCTAACCAAAGACAGTTTAAGGCATAGATTATAGGCCTAAAACCCCAGCTCCTGAAGTCACATGATGACTTCAGCAGCTCAGCTTTCATCTAAAAACAAGTTCCTAGCCCCCACGATTGTGAAGACAAACCTAAAAAAGGTGAAATGAGTAGCAGATGCAGTGATGTCTGCTGGAATCTGCAGAGTCTATATTCGCTCAGGAGGGGAACTGCTCCAGGCTCCTCAATGGGGTAGTGAGCTCCATGACCCAAAGCTTTGGAGTCCCCACCAACACCACTCCAGCAGAGAACTGTGTGGCCTTGTCTAGACTAGGATTTAAGAGTGTAATGTTACCCAACATGTTAATATCACACATTTAAATCCTAGTCTAGAGAAGGTCCATGTGGAAGGGGAAGGAGGAGTGGCTGGACACACTGCTCGCTTCAGACAGAGACGCCCTCACTGCTGGGGTAAACACCATCCCTAGTTACCATTCCTTCCTCTCTGCCAAGGCAGGAGAAGGACCCCTGCTGCCACTGCTGTTCCTCTCAACAGGAGTGGAACTCCACTGTTGTTCCCGGGGAGCTAAAGGGGCCCCAAACTGCTTCGCCCTGCCACTCAAAGTAGAGGGAAGGACCCCTTCCTTCACCACAGCCATACTGTGTAGGAGGCAGGCCATGGCATTGGGAAAGGCTCAGTCTCTAACCTTACTGATCTTCTCAACAAAGAAGATAGCACACAGCGCTCCAAAAAGGACATAGCTTCAGGGTGAAGACTCTGGACACACCCGACTTCTCAAAACCTGTCAGGGAAGGTCATTGTTACTTACAAAATAAATGCAAAGTATTTCTCCTTCAGCTTCAAACCACCACCCAGGTTTGCCTGAACCTTGGTTAGGCACACTGTTCTGCCACTCTGTGATGCACTCCAACCTCATATCACGACACACCCACTCCAAATCACAGAACACTAAGCAAGTCCACAAATGGAAATTTGAACGGGGGCTCTCTCCACACAAACCCCTCACAAGTCTTATCCCACTCAAAGATTAGTCTACACCAACAAAGATTTGAACAGGAAAATTTAAGAGGGCCTACAGATTGAAGAGGATGGGCTCAAGTTACCATATGTTCTGGACTGTCCACTAGTGTCAACCTTTGCAGTAAGAGGCCAATTCGCCTACTATTTTAAGTTATCCTCATGAGGGTCAAATAAAGACCTAACAGAGAGATTCCAGTGTAGCAGGACTGGAGCAGTTTGCAGTGTTGGGGCACAGCAGAAGTTGTCATGCATTTAATGGAATTTCAAACCTCTGTTAAACGTGTGTATTATTAATTTGTTTTCATGCTTGAGAGACTTTGACAGCAGAGGAAGCCCATTATAGCAGTCTTTGGCACTGACACCCTTCAAAAGCAGGCCAGTCCACAGGTGAATGACGGCTATTTCAGAGGAGAGCCCTGAAAGACTAGTGTGGAGATCAGCTCTCTCCGCCCCCAACTTCTCAAAGAACTCCAAAGGACTTTGGCAGCAACCCAGGCAGTGTCCTCCTATAAAGCCGTGAGCCTGGCCCCAAGCTCGGTGAGCACCTCCTGGCTCCCCAAACCAGCCAGAGCTCCGTGGTTGCAGAGGCAGCGATCAGGGGCCAAAGCCAGCAGCGTTTGCCCGGGAAAGGAGAGAAGGGAGCAGAGGTGGCCAGATGCCAGCACTAAGGGGCACAGCCAGTGGGGACCAGGGTGACCCCGCTCCCCCAGCCTCTGACGGAGGTGGTTGACAACTCCGACCTACATCCCGGGGCCGGTCCCTAGTGTCTGCGAGCGAGCTGGGGGCCCAGAGTCACTGCACCCCCACCCCAGACATGGCCCCTCAGCCCCACCAAAACTGCACCCTCGCTCCACACGCGGCAGCATTGGCCCGGGACCGACCCCTCTCCCCCACCCGGCTGCACTGAACTGGGACTGACCCCCTCCTCACCCCGCCCGGGCCCACCACCCTGGGACCAGCCACCACCTCACCGCGCCCCCTGGGGCCCCGGGCCCGCCCCATACACCCGTCCCGGGCCCGACCCCCCCCCTCAACCCGCCCTGGGATCGACCCCCCGTCCCATCCGCCCGCCCGCCCCCTCCGACCTGGGACCAACCGACCCCCCCCCCACCCGGTCCCGTCAGCCCGGCCGTCCCGGGACCGCCCCCACCTCCCCCGTGTCCCGTCAGCCCGGCCGTCCCGGGACCGACCCCACCTCCCCCGTGTCCCGTCAGCCCGGCCCCGCCGTCCCGGGACCGCCCCGTCCCCTGGGGCCCCGGGCCCGCCCCATACACCCGTCCCGGGCCCGACCCCACCTCAACCCGCCCTGGGACCGAACCCCCATCCCATCCGCCCGCCCGCCCCCTCCGACCTGGGACCAACCGACCCCCCTCCCCGTCACGTCCGCCCGGCCCCGCGACCAACCCCCCGCCCCGTCCCGTCCGGCTGCTCCGGGACCGACCCCCCGTCCCGTCAGCCCGGCCCCGCCGTCCCGGGACCGACCGACCGACCCCCCTCCCCGTCCCGTCCGCCCGGCCCCAGGACCGACCCCGCTCCGTTACTGGTTTAAATCGCGGAGCGCAGCCATTTCCGCGCACTCACCTGCCACCCTCCGGGCGCAACCTAACCCGCCAACCATTACTACCCAATCGCAGCGTGTTTACTGTCACATACAGCCAATGAGCAGCGGCGGGGGCGGGGCATGAAGGAGGGTTAGGCTGGTTGGCCCGCAGAACCGTGGCGGCCGGCCCGAGTAGTGCAGGGAGGGAGCTGTGGGGAGACCTCCCGCGCCGCCTCCGCCCCCCGCCCCTCCTCTCAGACCCCCCCGCCGCCCTGGAGAGGGGGCGCCCCCCCCCCCGCCGCCCTGGAGAGGGGGCGCCTCCGCCCCCCGCCCCTCCCCTCAGACCCCCCCGCCGCCCTGGAGAGGGGGCGCCTCCGCCCCTCCCCTCAGACCCCCCCGCCGCCCTGGAGAGGGGGCGCCTCCGCCCCCCGCCCCTCCCCTCAGACCCCCCCCGCCGCCCTGGAGAGGGGGCGCCTCCGCCCCCCGCCCCTCCCCTCAGACCCCCCCCCCGCCGCCCTGGAGAGGGGGCGCCTCAGACACCCCCCCCCACCCATCCCTCAGCTGGAGAGGGGACCAGCTCCTGGGTGGACAGGAGAAAATGTCCAGTAGAGAGATGAGGGTCCAAAACACTGTACCCCTGACTGGGGAAAACTTGACCCCTAATGTTGAACTGTTCTCCTATGGCACCTATCTTAAAAGTGTGGTCCTGAGATGTTAGAGTATCTTAGTATGCTGCAGCGTATACACAACAGTACTGAAATAAACTCCTACCAATTGAGGGGCTGCACACAGAAAGCCACCTTTCCCAGATGTAAAGCTAAATGTGACCAGAAGTGACAAGCCTTCTGTCTCCAAATAGCTGATGCTAGTCACAAGGTCTCTAGCAACAGGCTGATATCTAACAATAAAAACAAGCACTGACATCATGTGATTGATAACATTAGTATACATTTATTCTAAAAAAGAAAAATATATACTTGCATTAAAATAACGTTTGTCTTGTGTGTGAACATTTTGTAGCTGCTACTGTCTTTATCTTAACAAATTTATTACAAGGGCAAAGTTTGTCATACCAAACTTAATATTATTTTCCTGATGTAAAACCATACATTCTTTTCTGTTGATTGCAAATATATATGTGTGTGTGTGTTTTAAAGTTGCAGTCATATGAAGCTATCCAGGAAGTGTGCTTTCCCTTGTTTAGCCAGGCTAGCAGAGCCTATTTTTTGTGTGGTGCTCACTGGCTCTCATTCCCTCCTCCCCGAATGAGAGAGGGTTGTAGGTTCACTATACTTCTGCGACCCTTCTCAAGACTACTTTCTACCACTAGAGGGCTGAGTGAATTGAGCCATAAATCTTGTTTTTTATGCCTAGATACATCATAGAAACATAGGACTGGAAGGGACATTGAGAGGTCATCTAGTCCAGTCCCCTGCACTCATGGCAGGACTAAGTATTATCTAGATCATTCCTGACAGATGTTTTTCTAACTTGCTCTTAAAATCTTCCATGAGGGAGATTCCACAATTCCGTAGGCAATTTATTCCAGTGCTTAACCACCCTGACAGTTAGGAAGTTTTTCCTAATCTCCAGTCTAAACCTCCCTTGCTGCAATTTAAGCCCATTGCTTCTTGTCCTATCCTCAGAGGTTAAGGAGAACAATTTTTCTCCCTCCTCCTTGTAACAACCTTTTGTATACTTGAAAAATGTTGTCATGTCCCCTCTCAGTCTCCTCTTTTCCAGACTAAACAACCCCAATTTTTTCAATCTTCCCTCAAAAGTCATATTTTCTAGACGTTTAATAATTTTTGTTGCTCTTCTCTGGACTTTCTCCAATTTGTCCACATCTTTAGTGAAATGTGGCACTCAGAACTGAACACAATACTCCAGTTGAGGCCTAATCAGTGCAGAGGAGAGCGGAAGAATTACTTCCCGTGTCTTACTTACAACACTCCTGCTAATATATCCCGGAATGATCTTTGCTTTTTTTGCAACAGTGTTACACTGTTGATTCATATTGAGCTTATGGTCCACTATGACCCCCAGATCTCTTTCTGCAGTACTCCTTCCTAGGCAGTCATTTCCCATTTTGTATGTGTGCAACTGATTGTTCCTTCCTACGTGGAGTACTTTCCATTTGTCCTTATTGAATTTCATCCTATTTACTTCAGACCATTTCTCCAGCTTGTCCAGATCATTTTGAATTTTAATCCTATCCTCCAAAGCACTTGCAACCCCTCCCAGCTTGGTATCATCCGCAAACTTTATACGTGTACTCTGTATGCCATTATCTAAATCATTGATGAAGATATTGAACAGAACTGGATCCAGAACTTATCCCTGTAGAACCCCACTCGTTATGCCCTTCCAGCATGACTGTGAACCACTAATAACTACTCTCTGGGATTGGTTTTCCAACCAGTTTTGGACGCACCTTATAGTAGCTCCATCTAGGTTGCATTTCCCTAGTTTGTTTATGAGAAGGTCATGCGAGACGGTATCAAAAGCAGGAGCGGCTCCAGGCACCAGCGCAGCAAGCACGTGCCTGGGGCGGCAAGCCGCGGGGGGCAGCCTGCCGGTCGCTGTGAGGGCGGCAGTCAGGCTGCGTTCGGCGGCATGCCTGCGGGAGGTCTGCTGGTCCCGCGCTTTCGGCGGCAACTCGGCGGTGGGGACGCTGAAGGTGCGGCACTGGCGGACCTCCCGCAGGCATGCCGCCAAATCTCCGTGACCAGTGGACCACCCGCAGGCGTGCCGCCAAAAGCCACCTGACTGCAGTGCTTGGGGCGGCAAAAAACATAGAGCCGCCCCTGATCAAAAGCTTTACTGAAGTCAAGATATACCACTTCTAACGCTTCCCCCCATCCACAAGGCTTGTTACCCTGTCAAAAAAGCTATCAGTTTGGTTTGACATGATTTGTTCTTGACAAATCCATGCTGACTGTTAGTTATCACCTTATTATCTTCTAGATGTTTGCAAATTGATAGCTTCATTATTTGCTCCATTATCTTTCCAGGTACAGAAGTTAAACTGACTGGTTTGTAATTCCCTGGGTTGTCCTTATTTCACTTTTTATAGATTGGCACTATAGTTGCCCTTTTCCAATCTTCTGGAATCTCTCCCGTCTTTCATGACTTTTCAAAGATAATCGCTAATGGCTCCAATATCTCCTCAGTCAGCTTCTTGAGTATTCTAGGATGCATTTCATCCGACCCTGGTGACTTGAAGACATCTAACTTGTTTAAGTGATTTTTAACTTGTTCTTTTCCTATTTTAGCCTCTGATACTACCTCATTTTCACTGACATTCACTATGTTAGACGTCCAATCGCCACCAACCTTGGTGAAAACAGAAACAAAGAAGTCATTAAGTACCTCTGCCATTTCCACATTTTCTGTTACTATTTTTCCCACTGCATTGAGTAACGGGCCTGTCCTTGGTCTTTCTCTTTCTTCCTCAGTGATGCTCACAATATAAACAAATAAATATTGTGTGGCTTCCACACATCATACCCAGGCAAAATCATTTTAGCTTTACAAGAGGGGACAGCACAGAGCAAATTAAAAGTTGCTTTACAGGAGCACTTTTGAAATCATGAAGAATTCTGGCTTACTAAAGATTTGTCAATACGTTGCCCTGCTGACTGTAAGCAGGGAGGTTCTGTACGCTCAGAACTCAGAAGGCAGTCACTGCCTCAAATAGCAACACATCTCGGGACTTCTAAGCCTTCAATATGCCCCATCTCTTCATTTTAGGGTTTTTAGAGTATGTGCATTTGAGTCTTGTATTTAAGGTGGAGCAAAGTTTGGGAAAAGAAAGAGTCTTTGGACATGTTTGATTGTTAGAGTTGCATAGAAATCCTCCATCTGCAGTGAAAACAGGTAATTAAATTTCTGACTAAGCAGACCAAGGTCTACATTCAGCTAGATAACTTACACCCAAGAGTCATAATAGAGTTGATGGAAGAAATCTCTGGCCCATTTATGTGAATTTTTAATTCAGGGAATACTGAGGAATTCCAGGAGGCTGGAAGATTGGCCATTTTGTGCCAATATTCAACAAGGACAAGCAGGATGACTTAGGTTGCCAGTTAGAATGCCATCAGTCTCAGGCAAAATAATTGAAACATTTATACAGGATTCAATCAATAAAGGAAAACAAGGCTTGTCAAATCAACATAATTTCATTCTTTGATCAGATTACAAATTTGGGTGACAAAGCTAACTATGTTGACATATATATTTAGGCTTTGGTAAGGCATTTGACTTAGTATCACACAACATTCTGTCAAAAACTTACACAATACAATATCAATAAAGCACATGTAAAATGGATTAACAACTGGCTGACAGATCTCAATAAATTACTTGTCAATGGGAGATCATCATTGAATGGGGTGTTTCAAGTGGAGTTCTGTGAGGATCCATTTTAGGTTTTGTGGTATTCAACATTTTTATCAATGCTCTGGAAATAAATATAAAATCATTGCTGAAAAAATGTGTGGATACCACAAAGTTTGGTGGATTGGTAAACAACAATGGGGACAGGATAGTCATACAGAGCAAACTTGGATTGCTTGGTAAGCTGCTCCTGTTCAAATCAAATGTGTTTTAATACAGCCAAAGGTAATGTCATACAGAGGTACAGAGAATGCCTACCATACCTACAGAATGGGGGACTGTATCCTGGAAAGCAGTGTCTCTGAGAAGGATTTAGGGGTCATAATGGACGAGCAGCTGAACATGAGCTCCCAATGTGATGCAGTGGCAAAAACAGATCATGCAATCCTTGGCTATACATCCAAGGGACAGGGAGATAGTGAATAGGAGTAGGGAGTTGATTGTACCTCTATATGGTATTGGTGAGACCAATACTGGAACACTGCATCCAGTTCTGGTGTGCACACTTTTAAAGGGATATTAAAAATTGGAGAAGGTGCAGAGAAGAGCCACAAAAATATTTGGGGGCTGGAAAAAAATGCTTTACAATGAGTAACTGAAGGAACTTGGTCTGCTTGGTTTATCAAAAAGAAGATTGAGAAGTGATTTGTTTAGGGTATATGAGTATCTTCACAGGGAGAAAACACCAGCTCTTAAAGGTCTCTTTCACCTAGTGGAGAAAGGCATAGCAAGAACCTATGGGTGGAAGCTGAAGCCAGACAAATTACAATTAGGTATACCTAATTTTCAACAGTGATGGTGTTTAACTTTTGAAACAAGATCCCAGTGAAAGTTGTGGATTCTTTATCTCTTGATGTGCTCACCTTGAGACAGGCTGCCTTTCTTCTTGTAACTCTCCAGCTATGCATGGCATAACAATTCCTATGTGCAATAGTCTGCACTGCACTGCACTGACTACATACACAAACTCTCTCTCTATGCTGTCTGCACAGGGGTGAAAGTAACTGAGGACACTTACCGGTACGGGGCCAGGGCAGCTCTGGCCCTTGGAAGGGGCGGGGCCTTGGGAAGGGGCGGGGCTAGGAGGTCAGCATCCAGGCCGCCTGGCCCATGCCCCCCGGGGCTCCCGTGTTGATTTAAAGGGCCCGGGGCTCTGGACACCGCTGCTGCTGTAGCAGCGTCCGGAGCCCAGGGCCCTTTTAAATCGCTGGCCCCAGGGCAGCTGCTCCCTTTGCCACCCCCCTGCCTGTCGGTGGCTGGGGGGGCAAAAGGGGCAGGAACGTTAAAGCGCTGCAGGGTCCTTTGCCGCGGCAGCGCTTTAACAGTTGCTGCCCCATCCCCCCCATCGGCGGCCCTGCCGGTGGGGACCTACAGCCGACGGGGGGAAGGAGCAGCGACGTTAAAGTGCTGCCGCAGCAAAGGAGCATCTTTTAAAGTACTGCCGCAGCAGTGCTTTAACGTTGCTGCCCCTTCCCCCCTCCCCCCATTGGCGGCCCTGTTGGTACGAACCCTACCAGCAGGGCAGCCGACAGGGGAGGCGAAAGGGGTAGGGACATTGGGCTGGGTATGAGCCGGTGCAGGTTCTTACCGGTCTGCAGTACTGGCCCGTACCGGCTCACTTTCACACCGTGTCTGCATACCGTATCTACTCTAAGGCGATGGTTCTCAAACTTATTTGCTTGGGCCCCCCTTCTTTGTGTCTGCAGTTGTTTACATGCCGTCCCCTCCCCGTCCCCCTTCCTCTCCCCCTCCACCTTCCTCTCCCCTTCCCCCTTCCCACCCACCAAATACATATACCGCCAGCCAGCTCTGAAGGCAGAGCAGAGAGCAGCGGCTGCTGACCAGGCACCCAGCTCCGAAGGCAGAGCCACACCAGCAGCAACACAGAAGTAAGGGAGACAAGGTGGAAAGTTATATTTGTCATCACTTTTCACAGCAGACTTAGTGTCTCATTGCCACCCTTACTTCTGCGCTGCTGCCACCCCAGGGCTGCCAGCCATAGCCTCACCGTCTCCCGGTGAGGGATTGATGGGGTGTCATAAACATACAGTTAAGGGTAGCTTAAAATCCCTCCTTACCTGTAAAGGGTTAAGAAGCTCAGATAGCCTGGTCGGCATCTGACTAAAAGGACCAATAAGGGGAGAAGATAATTTCAAATCTGTGGGGGAAGGTTTTTGTTTTTTGTGTTCCTTTGTTCTCTCGGAGTCAGCAAGGAGCCAGGGCAGGGAAAATACATCTCCCTAAGCCATATCTGAACTAAGCATCTAATATTGCAGAAATAGTAAGTAATAGTAAGGAAATGCGTTAGATTATCTTTTGTTGAAGCTTGTGAATTTTCCCTGTACTAAGAGGGAGGTTTATCCCTGTAAAGTTATCTTCCATCCTGATTTTACCGAAGTGATTCTTTTATCTTTTTTTAAATAAATTCTTCTTTTAAGAACCTGATTAATTTTTCATTGTTCTTAAGATCCAAGGGTTTGGGTCTGTGTTCACCTGTACCAATTGGTGTGGATATTATTCTCAAGCCTTCCCCAGGAAAGGGGGTGTAGGGCCTGGGGGAATATTTGGGGGAATAGGACTCCAAGTGGTCCTTTCCCTGATTCTTTGTCTAGATCACTTGGTGGTGGCAGCATACTATTCAAGGATAAGGTGGAATTTGTGCCTTGGGAAAGTTTTTAACCTAAGCTGGTAAAAATAAGCTTAGGGGGTCTGTCATGTGGGTCCCCACATCTGTACCCCAGAGCTCACAGTGCCGAAGGAACCCTGGCACGGGGGAAGGGAGGAGGAGAGCCCTCGCCTACGGCAGCGGGGCACTGGTTGTCAGCCCCAGAGCAGCGGGCCTCCAGCTGTCCCCACCTCCTGGGTGTGCACAGTCCTTCTGCAGGAGCCCAGCCACCGGGGGCTGACAGCCAGAGTTCTTCCAAAAAAAAATGGGGCACACAGCTTGCACCTCCCTGGACACATTCCCGTTCCTCCCTTGGGAGGCCCACCCCATAGTTTGGCCCACTGTTCTAAGGCACTATAAAGCTCACCTTGACCTCAGAGGGGTAGGATCGGGCACAAAAGGAACACTACTTGTTCTATAATTTCTGGTTGTAAAATGCTGACAATAAGCTTCAGAAATAAGTTAACATTAATTTTTGATGTATTTGACAATAACGCCACCAAGAGAGTAGTTATGGCTCATGATTGGTATCCATACCATACAATATTGCCCTGGTCTGCCAAGTTTGTCTCAGAATTAGTTATACTAAGCAATTGTCGATGTTAGTATTTTCCAGGTGACTCTGGAAATACAACTCACCTAATAAAACTGAGTTAATATGACAGAATCTGGGTTTCTATTAACAAATGTAATACAGTTGGCAACATCTTTATTAACTGATAAATAGTGTTCATGATCCTTTCAATATGCATAAAATACTCCAAATAAAGAGACCTACCACAGGGCTCAGAGACAACCACTGCCCCAGAGAGCTCACAGCCAAGGGTTTAGACAATATGCAACTAGGACCGGCTCCACGCACCAGCAAAGCAAGCATGTGCTTGGGATGGCACAATTCTAGAGGCGGCATTCTGGCCATTCTTTTTTTTTTTTGCTTGGGCAGTCTTGGAGCTTGGGGCGGCAAAAAACCTAGAGCCGGCCCTGTAAGCAACAGGTGAGGTAACAGACCCAGTGGGAGGAGGGAGGACAAGATAACAGTACAGAGAAGGGCATTAGCGGAAGTTTAGTAGTCAGAGGCAGTCACCAAACTAACTAGTAAATCCAGATTTTCTCTCTCCTTCATGCTGAGCTTCTCATTAAGGCCAAGCCAAGTTGGCAGCATTCAGCTCCTGCCACGCACTTGCACTTGGTGCCAAAGGTCATTGTAACTACGTGACAGCAACCACCTACATACACCTGCCAACAGGTAAACATGGCTCAGACACACCTTAGAGCAGCGGTTTATCAAGAAATGCAAATAGAAGAACCTAGGCAGAGAGAACCAAGGTCCCTGGAACAGAGCAAAGACAGAGACGGTTCTGTCTCAGTGCTGACTTTAATTAATTACAGTAACTAATGCCACTCATATCCTGAAGTTCTGCTCTGTCTTACCCCCATTGTGCATTTTCAATCCAGTAAGAGAGAGAGGATGTTATTTCTGAAAGGCATGTCACAGATTGGGACCACAGAGAGGAAGAAGGGAACTATGATACTTGCAGCTCAGGTCTCAGGGGAGAAGGGTATGGGGCTTACAGTGACAGAGGGGTAGGTGTGACCCCCTATGAAGCGGGGGGAGAGCCAGACAGTAGGGTATGTGTGTAGCAGAGAGAGAGAGAGCAAGCAGAGGACAACTCAGGAGAGATAAGAGTGTTGCAATATTACTCAGCCTACTGATAAAGTAGCTCCATAAGAGGAATTAATTATTTTGCTTATCACACAAAGATAACTGGACAAGTAAGAGGGAGTGTTATGAACCAGGTGGCTCCCACCTTTTGTGTAAGAGACAGAGGTGACATTTGAAATAAAGAATGAATTCCATTATCCAACTGGCCAGCAGCACAGCACACCGTACAAACCGCCACGGGGGTTGGAAAAGAGATGCAGGAGGCTGAGCATGGGAGGTAGAGGCTCCATTCAAAAGCTTACACGGCACTTGCAATCTGAAAAGGAAAGCCACATATGAACTGCAGAGGAAAAGACAAGCACACATTTTGTTAATTATTATTTGATGACAATGGCACCTAGAGGTCCCAGTCACCATCAGGAGAACCTGCTGTGCTGAATACTGCACAAATACAGTGGAAGCGAGTCCCTGCCCCAGAGGGCTCCCAGTCTTGTTGGCTGTTTCATACCTATTTTCCCCTAGTCCCAGCCTTGTGACAAGACACGGCTAAGTCCTGGCTCCCTCTTGAGAGCAAATCACCCAGAAAAGGGTGGGAAGGGGTAGGAAAGGTGTGAGACCATGGTGAGACCTGCACTGCCTGTGAAGGGGGCCAGTGCTCTGGGGAGAAACGTATGCCATTCTAATGGGTGTGCAGTGTGTGCACTCTCCATGCACGCTAACCAGCCCCAGGAGAGAGTGAGCCTCCTGAAACACAGCCTCCCCAGGTTCCCATAAGAGCAGCCATCTCCGCTCTGCCCTCTACATGGATTCACAGACTCCAAGACGCGAAGGGGCCATTGTGATCATATAGGCTGACCTCCCATATAGCACAGGCCAGAGACCTGCCCCAAAATAATTCCCTTGGAACCAGATCATAGATTTAAAACAAAAAAATCCAATTTTGATTTTAAAATAGTCAGTAATGTGAGTCCACCACAACCCTTGGGAAATTGTTCCAATTGTTAATTACCCAACCGGTTAAACGTTTACACCTTTTTCCCCCTGTGAATTTGCTTTGTGCAAATTGCAAAATGAACAGTATCAGGAAAAATCTGCCTCCCACCCCTGCAGCCTCCTTTCCCAAGTAGCCAGGGCCGAGGTCTCCCATCTTCTTTCTTCCTCCACTCTTTCCACTCATCACCTTGACCCCGCCTCCCTCATTTCCGAGGCTCCGCAGTGATGCTGTGCCCTTCAGGGAGAATGGCCCCACTGCTAGCAACTGGGTGGGGAGCACAAAGAAGACAGTTGCTGTTGCTGCAGGGGTTGGAACTGCTGCACAGCTGCAGAAAGAGACTTGGTGCCTGGCACAGCTTGGAGTATGGGGCACAAATCTGGTTGTAAGCTCCCTGATCCATGAACCACCAAGAGCTGACCTGGTCCTGAGGAGCACCGTAGAACAGCCTCAGGGCTCTACAATGTGGGAGCAGAGGGGCATTTTAAGGAATGGTGTCCCTAGCCTCTGTTTGTCAGAGGGTGGAGATGGATGGCAGGAGAGAGATCACTTGATCATTGCCTGTTCTGTTCATTCCCTCTGAGGCACCTGGCATTGGCCACTGTCGGCAGACAGGATACTGGGCTAGATGGACCTTTGGTCTGACCCAGTCTGGCCGTTCTTATAAGCATCCTCTCCCCATGGCTCACTGCAGTGCAGTGCAGTCCGTCATGGGGGGGAGGGGGATAAGGCATGTGAGCTCTCCCTGGAGCTCTGCAGTGGCAGCACATTCAGAGGGCAAATGTCATTGCATTAAGTTACCTGTATTGCTGAGTGCCTCCATTTTTTGTGTGTGCAAACCAAGACACACAGAGCCCATCGTTTAGAAGTGCCAAGGCCCCCCAACATTTTGGCAGGTCAATAAGCAGCGATAGACTCAGAAACAGAGAAAATTGCCAGGGCAACTGCATGGCTGGAAGCAATGGGAGCCCTGCCTCTGGGAAAACTTCACAGCTGCTTATGATGCTGCCGCCAATGGAGCCCAGAAAAGGTAAGGGAAATGACGGCCTAGGAAGGAGTCCTGCAGAAAGGGATCTGGGGGTCAGAGTGGATCACAAGCTAAATATGAGTCAACAGTGTGTCACTGTTGCAAAAAAAGCGAACGTCATTCTGGGATGTATTAGCAGGAGTGATATAAGCAAGACACGAGAGGTAATTCTTCCGCTCTACTCTGTGCTGATTAGGCCTCAGCCTGTTCTGGGCACCGCATTTCAGGAAAGATGTGGACAAATTGGGGAAAGTCCAGAGAAGAGCAACAAAAATGGTGAAAGGTCTAGAAAACATGACCTGTGAGAGAAGATTGAAACCTGGGTTTGTTTAGTCTGAAGAAGAGAAGACTGAGAGGGGACAGGCTATGTTTTCAAGTGCATTTCTTCTCCTTCACCTTTTTTTTTTAACCTCTAGGGATAGGACAAGAAGCAATGGGTTTAAATTGCAGCAAGGGCGGGTTAGGCCGGAGATTAGGAAAATCTCCCTGTCAGAGTGGTTAAGCACCGGAGTAAATTGCCCAGGGAGGTTGGGGAGCTCCCTCACTGGAGATTTTGAAGAGCAGGTTAGAGGAACAGCTGTCAGGGATGGGCTAGACAATACTTAGCCCTGCAGGAGTGCAGGGGTCGGGAATGGATGGCCTCTCTAGGTCCGCTCGGGACCCTGGTGCAAGGGGAGGGTCAGCCTGGCACCCTGGCAGGGCTTGCCCAGGGCGTGGCTGCAAAGCCGGTTTCTAGGTGTGTTTTATTAGCTCAGCTCTGCGTTTGGACTTTGCTCCGGCCCCGCCTTCCGCACCTACCCGGCGCCCCCGGGGCACAGACTCCGCCAGCCCTGGCGCTGCTCCCGGGGACAGCTTGGCCCTGGCTCGGCGCCCCCAGTGCGCAAAGCAGGAGCAGCAGCGGCAGGACCGAGTCCGGGAGCTCCCCGCCGGGCGGGCCGGGGGGGGGATGGCGCGGGCCAGGGGGCTTGCCCCGTGTCGCCCCCGCCCCGACCATCCCCGCAGCCCCGGGCCCGTCTCGCCCGGTCGCTCTCAGCTCCCGAGCCCGGCTCGCCGGCCAGCCCTGCTGCGCTGTCCACAGCTCCGGTGCTGACCCAGGCGCCTGCACCAGGGAAGCGCCGCAAAGCGCCGAGCCCCAAGGCGGCCCCCGGCCCTGCCCCGAGAGACCGGGACGGCAAACATCCCGGGGCTGCACGGCGGGGTGGTGCGGGGGGAGGCGCACGGCTCCTGTCCTAAGCACCGGGAGAGCAACACTGGGGGGGGGGGGGGACGGGACTAGAGGGGGAAGGTAACAAAACGGGGGGCAGGGGGAGCAGGGAGGGGCTGTGGCGGGAGCAGGGGCAGCAGGGGAGCGGGAAGGGGCTGTGGCGGGAGCAGGGGCAGCAGGGGAGCGGGAAGGGGCTGTGGCGGGGAGTAGGGGCCGGGGCAGCAGGGGGAGCGAACGTGGAGGGCCGGGGCCCCAGGGGGCGGGGGGCAGGGGCAGTAGGGGGAGCGGGAAGGGTCTGTAGCGTGGGGCAGGGGCTGTGGCGAGGGGCTGTGGCGGGGGGGCAGGGGGAGCGGGGAGGGGCTGTGGCAGGGGCAGCAGGGGGAGCGAGGAGGGGCTGTGGCGGGGGGCAGGGGAAGCGGGGAGGGGCTGTGGCGGTGGGGCAGGGGGAGCGGGGAAGGGCTGTGGTGGGGGGCAGGGGGCGGGGAGGGGCTGTGGCAGGGGGAGCGGGGAGGGGCTGTGGCAGGGGCAGCAGGGGGAGCGGGGAGGGGCTGTGGCGGGGGGCAGGGGGGCGGGGAGGGGCTGTGGCAGGGGCAGCAGGGGGGGCGGGGAGGGGCTGTGGCGGGGGGACAGGGGAAGCGGGGAGGGGCTGTGGCGGGGGGGAGGGGCAGCAGGGGGAGCGGGGAGGGGCTGTGGCGGTGGGCAGGGGCAGCAGGGGGAGCGGGGAGGGATTGTGGCGGGGGGACAGGGGAAGCGGGGAGGGGCTGTGGCGGTGGGGCAGGGGGAGCGGGGAAGGGCTGTGGCGCGGGGGAGGGGCAAGGGCAGCAGGGGGAGCGAGCGGGGAGGACCGGGGCCCCAGGGGGCGGGGGGCAGGCTGCCTGTTGCAGGCTGGGGCGGCCACACTGGCATGTTGCGGTCCTGAGCTCACTGCGGCTCGCTGTAATCTCCTCTCCTGCCCGCCCCCACCCCCTGTGCGGTTCCTATTCCCATCACATCCTGCCCCCTCCCCGTCTCTCTCCCACTCTCCGCGCCTGGCTCCAGCGCTCCCCGGCCGCCTCTCCGAGCTCCTAGCGCCCCGCTCCAGCGGCATGGCTGGCTCGTTCGCCCGCGTCCTGTGCGCTCGCAAGTCCGCCGGCCTCCTGGCCGTGGTGGGAGCCGGGTCTCTGGCCACTGGATTCCTGCTCACCCGGGACGCGGTCAGCGCTGGCGAGAGGCAGCGGCGCCGCTACCCGCCAAGGTACCGGGCGGGGCTCGCTGCTCGGCCGGGACCCTCCCTGGGCTTCATGCAAAAGCTGGAGGGGGCTTCGCTCTCCCGGGGTGGGGAGGGGGCGCCCTTGGAGCCAGGGGGACGCGCCCTGGGGTGGGTGCGGGGGGCGCAGCCGCTTTGGGGGCCGGGCGGGCTGCGCGGCTCTCCGCCCGTGGAGAGGAGCCCAGCCCGGACCGCCCCGGCGGAGAGTCGGCCCCAGCTGGCCGGGCTCCCTGCAGCGCAGGCTGCGGCTGGCGCCCCGAGCCATCACGTAGCTGCTGCAGAGCTCGGGCTGCGCCTCCCCCGGCGGCTGCGGCGGAGAGGGACCAATGCCTGCCCCGGGCCACTCGGGGAATGGCCCCAGCGCGCCGGTAGCTCCGCTGCGTCTCCCTCTGGGCAGGGTCGGAGCCGTCCTGGCTCCCTGCCGGGAAAGCTCCGGGCCCGGGATGCTCAGGCGGAGCATGTGGGGCCGGGGAGCACCCCCTGATCCGGATTGACGCGCCTGGAACCCGGGCGCTGAGCCCTGCCCGCACAATGCGGCGCTTCGTCCCGCCGCGGAGCCGCGCTTCGCCCAAGCGGCCCGGGCAGCGCAGGCGGGAGCGCACCTGGAGCCGGACGGGACGGGACGGATCTCCTCCCCCGGCACCTGCGGGGGCTGGCTGGGTAAGCCGCCCGGCTCAGGGCCTGGCCCTGCCCTCGCCTGCCCAGCGCCCAGGGACCGGGCGGGTGGCTGCGGCCCTGCGCCAGAGGCAGGGTCTGGCGGGGCGCCGAGGACGCTCCGGGGAGGCTGGATAGCCATGCGGGCTGCCTTGGCGGGTGAGCTCCTGGAGCGCTAGAAGGGGGCTGGAGTCCTGGCGGGCTGCAGGGGCGGGAACCGTTTGTACAGTGGGGAGCTGAGAGCCATTGAACCAAACTGTAACCCCGTGGGATGGAAACACTGCAAGCCAGGGGTGCGGCAGCCCCCAGCACCCTCGTTCCAGCACCCATGGGTGCTAGTGATTGGGGCAGTGGATCAGCCTGGGACCCCTGCCCTTCCTGACACACCAAGGTCTGTGGGTTACATTGTATCTTGAGGGGAGGAGGGGGCGGGACGAGGGACACCCACATCCTGGTCCTGTGACCTTGGAGCTAAGAGCACCTCCTGCCTCAGCAAGGTCTGTCCAACCCTGGGGCGGGCTGGGCCGGGCCTGGCGCCAGGCTCTGAAGAAGCTGTAGTTCCTGCACAGGTGAGCTTTACCCTTGGGGAAGGAAGTGCCACAGGCTGGGAGCGGGAGGTGGCAGGCAGCCTTCAACCCTCTGAGGGTTAGAGTAGGTGATCCTTGGGTCTCTTCTAACCTTCTGGTTCTAGGCTTTGAAAGGCATAGGCCCTGAGACCCCATGGGAAAGGCCCCATAGCTGGACAGAGCAGCCATGAGTTATCCACATGACTCACTCCTAGGGTGACCAGATGCCCCGACGTTAGGGGCTGACTTATTTAGGCAACTATACCCCCATCTCCCCAAAACAGTGTCCTGCTTATCCACACTTGCTATCTGGTCACCCTGATCATCCTATGCCTGGCACATGCACTCCTGGCCCTGCTTGTCTTCCCAAGAGCCCTCATCCCACCCTCACCCCTGCCCTCGGTGACTGTACTAGCCTAGATTGGACCAAGTGCCCCCACCCAATCTCTGCCCACTACCACCTCCAGCATGGCAGAGCTGTGTTTGGGGCCACTGGGAAAGACATGGGTGAGGGGCTCGTGCTAATGTAGGGGGACGAAGGCAATGGAATGCTGCTTGCTGAGTCAAGAGCACAAGAACCAATCTCAGGACAGGCTGTAGGAACCAGGGCACAAACTCCAAACTGGTGGTGATTAGATTGCACCAGCTAATGACCCCTGAGGTCCTGTGACAGCCTGAACGTGGAGCCACGGAAAGTCCCCCTGGGTGCTCTGAGCTATCTTGCCACCCAGGTGAGCCTGCCTTGGTGTGAGGGTCCATCTATCACAAAGGATCACAGCAATATTTTGGTTACCCCAGTCCCAAAGGACCAGTCCCTTACTCAGGTCAGTTGCACCTTAGATCTCACACCAAAGACGGCACTTGTAGCCAATCCCATACAGATTTACTCAATAGGAAAAGGAAATCAGAGCATTCTTTACAAAGTTAAAGCCAGCAAACAGACAAATGAGTTAGTCTCAGTTTCAAGAGGCAATAGAAGCTCTATAACCAGCCAGCTCTATTTGTCCCTTAGGGCTGACCCAGCCTAAGTGGATGGGGATCTCTTGCTTTTGCCTCAAGGCAACCCCCCCCCCACACACACACACACAGAGTCCAAGCAACAGGGATAATCAGTTCCTTCTTTTTAGGGGTTGTATTCTCCTCTTCCCACATGCTTTCAGCTGCAAAGCTCAGTTGATGGGAGGAGTCTCTTGCTTGATGCATTTTCACCGGGAGGAGGCAGAACCACGACAAAAGTCTTTTGTGCTCTTGTTGAAGGTACATAGGCAGCTTCCAGCTGTAACATCCCACAAGCGTCCATCTGGTATCGCTCGACCTTTCCTGTTGGGAAGGTTGTAACACCTTCTGTTGAAGCTCAGCCCTTCACCCTAATTAATGTCTCTCTGCTCCCTGGGGATTGACACACAGAGGCCCCAACAATATAAGAACTTATTGGACATTGTGTTTTGCCATACGACTTTTCCAGCAGCTGTCTGGATAGGCAGAGTCCCCCATTACTGCCAGGGCTTGTGTTTGGGATATTTCTGTTATGTGTTCTAGAAATGCCTCATCCACCTCCTCTTCCTGATATGAGCATGCACAGTACACCCCTGCCATGATGTCACCCTTATTTAACCCCTTTTTACTCAACTGGTCTACCTCCCACCTCTTTCTGGATCCCAGAAAGAGTGTATATGCTTGATGACAATGCAACACCTACTCCCTTTTTACCCGCCTGTCCTTCCTGAACATGCTATATCCCTTTATACCAATCTTCCAGTCATGAGACACATCCCACCAAGTCTCTGTGATGCTAATTACATCATAAGCTAAATGATGTACTAATACTTCCAGTTCCCCCCATATTCCTTGCATTTGCATATAGACACCTAAGAAGTTGAGCAGATTCCCTTACTGATTTCTTTCTTGATGCTCCTATTGTAATTTTCCATACCCCCCCCCCAACCCAACATTCAACCCTCTCTTACAGTCATTTTTTTACAGGCTTTTGTCATCTGTCCCCTTTGAACCTAGTGTACAGCCCTCCTCACTAACTTGCTAGTTGGTGCCTCTTGGTCTGCTGAGAAGAGATGGGGTGCACCTGATCTTCCTCCCGGAACAGCATCCCATTGTCAAGGAAGTCAAAGCTGTCCCATCAACACTATCTGCATAGCCAAGCATTCATCTCCAGGATGTGCCTTTCCCTGCCTGGGCCCTTACCCTCAACTGGAAGCACGGACATGAACACAGCCTGTGTCCCTGACCCCTTCGCCCTGGCTCCCAGAGCGCTGTAGTCACTGCTGATCTGCTCAGGGTATGTCCAGTTGGAAGACCCAGACTTGCAGTGTGGCTGTGCGGCAAGGCTTATGAGCATTCCTGTGATACTTTTGGAACTGTTAAATACTAGGCACTCTGCAACGAGAGGCACCTTCTCAGAGTGTCTTCTGAAGGATGCTCCTTGCTGGCTGAATATGTGCGTCTTTATCTGTCAAAGAAAGGACAAACTCCTGCACCTGTTAGGGCACAAAAGTAACTGACCTCTGTAGGCTACAATCACCCGGCTTTGGATAATATTCAGAGGTTTCATGTTGGCTATTTCAGACCAAAGGGTTAAAGTGGCATTATGCAAAGCCACTTCTTCATTTGAAAGCATTTTGTCAGGCTCACTCACCAGAAAAAAAGTCATCCAAATGTCTTGTAGATAAAGTTCTTGCTTCAGATTATAGTGGCTTGGCTAGCACCAGCTAGTGTTATTGTGCTGCATAGAACCGTGGTGGACTTGCCTTGTCCATGCTGTGCATGGACTGAAATTGCAGAACCCTATATAGCATTTCTTATCTTGCCTGTAATAGTGTGTAGTTTCCACCCCTAAGGGAAGTAGGGCTTTATATCTTTGTGGGCGCTTGGACATGATCCTTCTTGTTGTACATAAGATCATTGTCTCTCTTCAATCAGCTCAGAAAATGCAATATCACAAGTTGACTATTGTAGTAGTGTAACTGGATGGTTTTGCTTTATGATTAGTTTTACTAAAGTAGGAAGAAAGTCATGGTGAGTGATTTGATTGCTAACGATGCAGTTTGTCTTCCCCAGATATTCTGAGCAACATGCCACCATCTCCTCTCAGATTGTTCTCTCAAATGTTTCTATTTTAGGAAGTTTGCCCTTGTGGGTTTCTCTCAGGCAAGCATTGCAACAGGACTAGTTGCTGGAGGACGTGCTTGCTCTGGTGGCTATAGAAGCAGGTGAACAGGCTGCTCTCTGACCAGCTTCAGAATGTTGTCTTTCTGGGTTCAATACAACTCTGACATGTGTCAAATTCAACTTCCTTGTGTATTTCTGAAAACACCCCCATGATAGAGCATTGGTGGCACATCATCTAAACTAGAAAACTTATCCAGCAGCCGCCAATAGAATTAACTTCTCCTGCTTTTTGCTGCTGGCATCACCAAATTCTGTCTAGCACTGGTAGCTTTTGACAGTTTTGCCTTCTTTTCATTTTCTTGACAGATAACACATATTCAAAGTTTGTGACGAGGTTCTCTCTTTGATGTAAGCTTGAAGGGGCTTGTATCCTCCATGTCTTCATATACTATAACTTCCCTATTGAGGTAGAAGTCCCAGAGTATATTGTTAGCATTACCACACCATTTTCATTTTGTACAATATACAGCTCTAAATTGGCACAAATCTGTATGTTAGTATCCAACTTGCCATTTTTGTTTAGTGAGCACTTTGATCCAAGTGCAATATGCAGCTGTGAATTGTCATCTCCAACACTAATACTGACTTGTGCATAAAAGTATCACTGCATTAAAAAGCCAGTTTCTAGAACATTTCAAAGGCTGTATTGCATGCATAGGCAATTACAAACTAAAACCTTTTGCCAGGCAGACTAGATGCTACTTTGTATGGAGCAAAGCTTACAGCTGGAGAAGATTACATTGGAGAAGTTCATGTATATTTATATCTACTCACTATGCAGTACAAACTAAGACCATGCAATCTACTGCTTCTGGTTCACAATATTCAGTGTGACACTGATCTAAACAGAACATTTCAGTTGAAAAATATAGAAAACTATTGTAATCACTCGTGAGATCCTTTGACAATTACGAATGTGATGTGAAAATATTTCATGTTAGTATATTGCAAAATGTTTATATTCACCACTTTTGCCACATGCTAAACAGCTTAATTTCTGGAAAAAAACTTGCCGATGGAAAACCGATACAGATCTTTTGATACATTGTTCGGTAGCATTGACCACAAACCCCATATTAAGGTTTTGAAACTGAACAGTCATAATGGCAGTCAGTCACAGTCATGTTGCAGTGTCTCTGTAACTGTGCAAAAAATGACTTTCATTTCAGGTACCGTTGTTTCACCACGCCTACAGGCTTATGTCACTACTTGATAGCTCCACATCATACCTCATCGAAACATACATAACAGCAGCTTTCCAATGATCTATGATGTGGGGGGGGTACATGAAACTCCAACAATAAGCTCCTTTGTTGAGAATTGCCCCATACCTATTGGCTTGGCCTTGCCTTGAACAGCACCCCAAAGGCTCAGAGACCACAAACCAAAGCACAAGAACCCAATCTGTATTATGGCTGAAAAGGAGATTTAACACAATCTCCTGATTTGGGGGACTGAGTCAAGAGTTTTTGGATGTTTGGGGCAGGCAATCCTGTAAAGGTCAAATAGGGGGGTCCCCCGGTATTCAGCAGCCAGTAACTGGAGAGCCAAATGCCATGATGCTTCCTCCCAGGAGATGACAGTATCAGTCCGTGACCCGCTTTGTACAGGAGTGCGACCTGTCAGTGACGTGCCGATAGGACACGATGAACAGGTGCCAGCGGGGTGCTCAGGAGGAGAACTTGGCACACTCCCTGCGTTTTGTAGGACCAATCAAAGCTTGTGCCCTGCAGATGGTTTCCTTCAGCAGCTCTTTACAAGAGGAGCCCTTAACACCTTACAGGCAGCTGCATTCTGCTGGATTGTCCGGCCCCGGCGGGAGCTGCTCAGCCAGCTCTGGAAACACTGAAAGGGCCGGGGGCTCCCGCCTCTCCTCCCGGGGAATCTGCCCAGCTAGAATTCACAATGTCACGGGGAAGAGGCTGTGGATGCATGTCTGGGACCAGCAGCGTGTGTCCGTGACAAGGCATCTCAGGTTGGACATGGGGAAATAGCTCGCTCGTGGCAGAGGGCAAACACCAGTGCGAGGAACGCTGGACCAGCCAGGCTATGCTGCAGGGTGGGGCAAGCTCTCCTTGGAGCTGAGGTGGTCTGGACCAGTTTGACTCCTGCGAGCCCCTGCAGCTTGAGGCAGTATGGGAAGGAAAGCGCGCTCTGCCCGGAGCAGACTGGATTTAGTCCCCCTGTGGAGCAGTCAGCCCGTGGCCAGTGGTGTCTGCTCACAGCAGTCAGCAGAAGCTGGATTCAGAGAAGCTGCAGGGCCTTGCCCAGCCAGAGGGCCCACTGTTCCCATGTAGGCGAGAGAGGCAGACACATTCCTGGGGCCCCACAATGGAGGCGGCTGCACTCACAGAGCTGTGCATTGTATGGCATGCCAAGCAGGGGAGGCAGCAACAGAAGGGGACTGTGACTGCTACAAATACCCCATGCCCCGAGGGCAGTGCCTGTGCTGAAATAGAGGCTGCTGCTCCTACCCCAGCGGGCCAACATCTGCTGAGCTCTGGCCCCCCAGCCCCTAGCTCCCACCCAGCTTCCCTGCAACAGCCTGAAGAGGCAGCCCTCGCGGGCTAGAACACACTGTTTGCAAAGGGGCTCACCGGTCACCTCTGTGTGTCTTTTCCTAGGAATGGGAATGCTCTGGGTACCTCTGTCACCCTCTGACTGTAGGATCAGAGCACCTACAATGCGGGCTGGGGACAGGTCATGCTCTCCAGGACAGAGGCTGGCCCCGTGACCCGCGGCAGCTGCTGTCTAGCACTGAAAGACTCATTCCAAGCCATTCGCCCTTTTGTCTGAGCTAACAGGTGCCCGTCTCAGATTGCCCATTAGCAGGAGGAAGGGTTCAGCTCACAGAGGCTGTGACCAGGTGCCCTCCCTGCCAAGCTGCCGGTGAACACAGGAAAAGCACAAAGCTTCTCTAAGCCGAGAATGAGGTCAGGAGAAGAACTCTTGTTAAGCCGATTAGAGGCAAACGTCTCCCTAATGCAATAAACTGCACCATTGGAAGCAGTTCCTGAGAGCTGCAGATTGGGGTCACTGACTCCGTCTCTGTCCTTCTGAGCATCCCTTCCTTCTTGCCCAGACACCAGCAGCCAAAGTAGCCCCAACAAAGGAGCCAGGGGTGCAGGGACCCCAGGGGCGGGGGCTCACAGATCTATCCCTATTAGGAACCATCCATGTGCTTGACCCTGTACAAAACACACAGGGTGTGGGGCCAGATTTTCAAAAGCCATGGATAGCTAAAGATGCAGACGGGGGCTAGTGGGCTTGTTGAGAGCAGGCTGGACATCTAATTCTGTTGATTGGAAGAGAAGAAAATATGGATCTGAGAAATAAACCAGAACGGAAGCTCCTGAATTCTTAAAGCCCTCAGAAAACCTGGGCTGGGGTCTTCATCTCAGAGCAGCCCCAGCACCATCCTTGCCCATTCTCCTCCCTCCTGCCTGCAACCCCCCACTAGCGCAGCCTGGGCTCCTCTTTTCTTGCCACATGGCTAGTGAGCAGAAAGACATTTATTCTCAGTGCTGGGTGGGACAGGGGAACACAGCCTCTGCCCAGAGGGGCGTACACAGGGGCAGGCAAGGGAGGAGATGGCTGTGTTTGTGCCTGGTGGAAGTGACTTGGGAATAAGGGCTGAGCAGAGAGGGGAGGAATCCGGCATCTCAGTACAGGGAGGCAGTTCCTGGCAGAGGGCAGTGTGGGGCAGGGGGGTAGAGGCAAGATTCACTGCGGAGTGAAGGAGAGAGTCAGGTGGAGCAAGGCCAGAGGAGGCAGCAATGGGAGTGCAGCTGGAAGGAGGCGAGAGGAAGCCAGTGCCTTGCATGGGTCCAGAGAAGGAGATCCTTGGCATTCACATATGGGAAGCCACTAGCCTGCTACTTCAACTAGGCTCCCATTAGTCTGCAGAGGCCAGTAGCGATCTTGGCCAAGGTGGTATTCCCTCCACTGAGGCCTCCTCTCCATTGGGGGGGAGGACGTGGAAAGCCGAGAGGGAGCAGATCCTAGTGCCCTGATGCACGAGCAGGACACACCGAAATCCAGAGAGGCCAGTGCCCCAGCCCAGAGGGTTAAACATTCCCTATGTTCTGTTCTCCCCACAGCGCTGAATATCCAGATCTCCGGAAACACAACAACTGCATGGCAAGTAACCTGACCCCAGCCATCTACGCCCAGCTCTGCGATAAAACCACCCCCAACAGCTGGACCCTGGACCAGTGCATCCAGACAGGTGTGGACAACCCTGGGCACCCCTTCATTAAGACTGTGGGCATGGTAGCAGGTGACGAAGAATCCTATGAGGTGAGCAGCTGCCAGAGCAACTCTAAAGTGTAGCATAATAATTTCAGCAGCACAAACCCCCCACCTCAGCCAGACTGCATCTCACCCCCCAGCACCCACGAGCCCTGCGCCATCACTCACAGCTTGAGCATGCGTCTCCTTGGCCTCACCACACTGCGACCTCTTACCATCAGACATTTACCTGATGGAGAATAGCATCTGCAGGGACATGGGCTGCTAGCCCTCCTGCTTTAAGGGCTCAGGGGTCACCAGCTGGGGTCAGGATGACCTGCCCTCCCCCAGAAAAGCACTGCACAAGCGGGTGCATTACGGGACATCTGTTCCTTCCCGACACACCCAGCACTGGGCACGCTAAGAGCTGCACCTCTGACCCGCCGTGGCTCAAGAGAGGGTGCGGGGATGCCAGCCCATTGACGAGGAGTCCAGTAGTGAGCTAGACGGGCCATTGGCTGCTCCTTCAAGTGGTTCCTGGTTTATTAGAATCTGGGGAACTTGTTCTAAACTAGAGGCATGTCCGGCTTGTTGAACATTAACTTGTACCAACTACTTATGCTGGCCAAAGGGCAGGCCAGAGGTATTCACACGTGCTCCTTCCCTGCCCTTCATTCTAACCCCATAACCTCCCGCACCGCCCCAGTCACCACATGGGACTTCTCCCCCCACCCCCCAGTCACCACACAGGGCTTCCCTTCATTCTAACCCCATAACGCCCCCCCCAGACACCACACAGGGTTCCCTACACTCTGACCCCATGAAGGAGAGTGGGGTCACCGAGTGCACCCCCTGGTGGCTGGGTGTGGCACAGCTGTTCTGGTTCCTTGAGCGGCTCTAATCCTATGGTGGATCACAAACTGAATGTGAGTCACCAATCTGATGCGGTTTGAAAATAGCTAATATCATTCTGGGGTGTATTAACAGGAGTGTCATATGTAAGACATGGGGGGTAACTGTTCCGCTCGGGTGAGGCCCCAGCTGGAGCACTGTGTCCACTTCTGGGCACCACATTTTAAGAAAGATGTGGACAAATAGGAGAGACTCCAGAGGAGAGCAACAAAAATGATAAATGACCTTGGAGTCATTGTGGATCATTCTCTGAAAATGTTCACTCAATGTGCAGCGGCAGTCAAAAAAGCAAACAGAATGTTGGGACTCATTAAGAAAGGGATAGACAGTAAGACAGAAAATATCATATTGCCTCTATATAAATCCATGGTACGCCCACATCTTGAATACTGCGTGCAGATGTGGTCACCCCATCTCAAAAAAGATATATTGGAATTGGAAAAGGTTCAGAAAAGGCCAACAAAAATTATTAGGGGAATAGAACGGCTTCTGTATGAGGAGAAAGACTGAGACTTTTCAGCTTGGAAAAGAGACGACTAACGGGGGATATGATAGCAGTCTATAAAATCATGACTGGTGTGGAGAAAGTAAATAAGGAGGTGTTATTCACTCCTTCTCATAACACAAGAACTAGCGGCCACCAAATGAAATTAATAGGCAGCGGGTTTAAAAGAAACAAGAGGAAGTATTTCTTCACACAATGCACAGTCAACCTGTGGAACTCCTTGCCGGAGGATGTTGTGAAGGCCAAGACAGGGTTCAAAAAAGAACTAGATAAGTTCACGGAAGTTCATCAATGGCTATTAGCCAGGATGGGCAGGGATGGTGTCCCTGGCCTCTGTTTGCCAGAAGCTGGGACTGGGCGACAGGGGATGGATCACTTTGATAATTGCCTTGTTCTGTTCATTCCCTCTGGGGCACCTGGCATTGGCCACTGTCAGAAGACAGGATTCTGGGCTAGATGGACCTTTGGTCTGACCCAATATGGCCGTTCTTATGACCTGTGAGGAAAGGTTAAGAAAACTGGGCATGTTTAGACTTGAGAAAAGAAGACTGAGGGGGAACTTGATCACAGTTTTCAATTATGTGAAGTGCTGTTATACAGAGGACGGCGATCAATGGTTCTGCATGTCCACCAAAGGTAGGACAAGAAGTGATGGGCTTAATCTGCAGCCAGGGAGATTTAGGTTAAATATTAGGAAAAATTTTCTAACTTTGAGGGTGTTTAAATTCTGGAACAGGCTTCCAGAGGTTGGAAGGAAGGTTGTGGAATCTCCATCACTGGAGGTTTTTAAGAGCAGGTTGGACAAACCCCTGTCAGGGTTGGCCTAGGTTTACTTGGTCCTGCCTCACCACAGGGGGCTGCACATGATGACTTCTTGAAGTGCCTTCAGCCCTTCATTTCTATCATTCTATTATTCTAACCCCATTGCCCCCCCTACTTTAAGGGATGTCCTTACACTCTAACCCCATAACCCCCCATCACTGCACAGGCCCCCATATTGTAAACACATACCCTCCCCATCACTGTATGGGAGTGCCCTACACTCTAACCCCATAAACCCCCCCGCCACTGCGCAGGGCCCCTGCACTCTAACCCCATAACCCCCCATTGGCGGGGGTTGCAGCACTGGCAGGGTGGGAGGGTGCATTGGGGCTCCGGAGGTTGCAGTGTTTTGGCTGCCCAGTGGGGAGGAGGGAACAAGGCTTGGTTTGGGACATTGCTGGGGGTGGCTGGGTTGACCAGTGTTTTGCTGCCACATCCTCATTTCCGTCCCAGGTGGAGTCTTTGCTGCACCATTTCTGAACTCCCCTGGGTTCCTGGCCTGCCTGTGCCCTGTGCATTAGCCCTGTCACTCCCACTGAGCAGTTCCTTCTTGTCCCTGCTCTGCGATCCCGGTCTCCCCTGGCCTCTCCCTGGGAAGAGGCTGCAGCTGGGCTGCAATGCCTGTGAGGCCCTCGTGCCCGTTGGGTGGAGGGAAGGTCGGCATTACGAGATGCACTGGACACTGCATGGAAGATGCCCTAGGGAGCACCCAGGCTGCAGGACAGCACTGCAGGGACAGGACATCTCCCCTTTCCCTGTGCTGCTGGGCTGGGCACAGAATGGGGAGCAGGCCCTGTCCTCCAGCAGGCAGATGGCCCCCTGCTCCCCATTACTCCTCTCTAATCTCTGCCTTGTTGCCATTCCAGGTGTTCGCGGACCTGTTTGACCCTGTGATTCAGGAAAGACACAATGGTTACAACCCACGGACCATGAAACACCCCACGGACTTGGATGCCAGTAAGGTGCGTAACACCCTGAGGTCACACGGTGTGGCCTTCAGAGCATCCCAGTGCCAGGGGCCAGGGCTCAGGCAATGAGTCCAGCTGGCCTGACCATGGCAGTGTCCCCAACTGCCTTATGTCCTAACCTGTATCTAATAGAGTTGTGTCCGGTGTCACTGGAAAACCAATAACACGCTGAGCAACAATAGTCTTGTGTGGAGCATAGTACCATAAACGCCCAAGGCCTGTGCAAATGGCAAGGAAGTCTGGCACTAGGATATGGTTCAACCAGACAGGCCTAGGCAGTGGGTAAACAGGTGTTTGCCAGTTCAGTAGTTCCCTGGGCCAGCAAAGAGAGGGGCAAAGAGCCCCCAGTGATCGTTCACTGCAGACGACAAAGGAATTGAGCTTTGTGGGAGCCCCTCCCCCGGGGCAGGCAGCCTCTTGCTGGAAGGATGTGTGGTCTGAGTCACTACGATGTTTTATTTGCTTGTAGCCATTTCTGATTGTAGCCCTTACACTGGGACTCACCTACAGCCCATCTTCTCGTGACTAAATACACGTTTTACTTGGCGTCTAGGCCAGCCCCGTGCTGTGCTTGGCTTGACCTGCTCATTAGCATCAGTTAAAGCAACAAGCCGCTGTGCTTTTGTCTCGTTAACAGACCAACAGATCTTACTACTCCTCTGAACGTTCCAGGAGAGGGCTGGACGCTTCAGGGCAGACGGTTTGGGGGAAATTCGGGACTGGGGTGTGGTGGGGTCACTTGGTGAACAGTCACCGAGGCTGGTGGAGACCGGAGTGTGGCTGGGGTGTAACAAACCAGCTGCTGGAGGGAGGGTTGCTGAGCCGGCTGTGCGGGCTTGTCTGCTGGCTGGGAGCTAGAGCAGCAGAGCATTTTACGGGGTTACAGGACAAGCGGTGAGACAACCTCTCACTGGTCTGAGTTGTATCCCAAGCTGTCGTTTCGTATTTGCACCCGGTTTGTTGTGTGGACTGAAGTTTTACACTCTAAGCACTGGTAAAACCATGTAAGTGATTCTCAAGTGCTCAGACTGGGAGCAGTCAAAGAAAGGTTACAGGTTTATGATGTCTAGTTTGGGCATGAGAACTATAGAACAAAGGATGTTTACAATGGATGCTGGTGAAACAGTTGCGTAGCTGGAGCTGGCTATGTTAGGAAAGGAGCAAAAAGCCCTAACAAGAGATGCTGAGAGAGCAGCACGAGACTAGAGAAATGGGAATCAGAACAAAGGGAGGGAGAGTGTGAATACCAACAATGGAGCCAATGCACAGCAGCAGCTGTGCACCAGTGAGCCCTGGAGCCACCGACAAAGGAGCACTGGCGAAAGAGGAGGCGAGACTGCACCACCTGGACCTAGGGGAAGCCGTGGACAGAGCTCACAGGTGCTCTCTCCCCCCAAGGAGCACCCAGCTGTGAGGTTCCTAAGGGCCCAACGTTCACGAGCAGCCACTCGGGGCAGCTTGACACGTTTTTAATAGAACGGAAGTTACACAAGCATTGAA
This sequence comes from Chrysemys picta bellii, assembly GCF_011386835.1. Lineage (NCBI taxonomy): Eukaryota > Metazoa > Chordata > Testudines > Emydidae > Chrysemys > Chrysemys picta. Next base: position 571,780 of record NC_088800.1, read on the forward strand.
CTATGGGGAACTGAAAGCGGCCGCCCTGCCAAGCTCTCGGTGGCTCCTGAGGTGAGGGGAACATTTAGAAACCTCAGCATGAAGGACAAACTGAGTCCTGGAGACGGTGTGTATAAGCCATGTGGTTTGATGAAAACTGGGGCAAGGCGAAGGAGGCAGAGTGCTGTGAACAGCTATTTGATCTTTTTGCACAGGAGCAATGTTCTGAAGAAGTCAAACAAGCTCTTTGGGATACGTCCCTGGCCTGTCCCCAAAACAGCAGCTCCGGCTGATTCCTACGTACAAGCCAGTGCAGCCAATAAGCGCAAGCCACAGAGGGAAGGGCAGAAGCCCTGTGTTAAGTGAGGGGGGACATTTTGTCCCTGGGAAGAGAAAGGGTGGTTGGGAGCCCAGGCACTCACCTCCGCAGACTCGCTCCCCTGCTAGAAACCACCATCACGGACCCCCTCTTCAGGAGAACGGTCCAAGAAGGTGCTACTAGGAATAATGGCCCTAAAGTAAGAGAAGGGTAGCCCAAGCCCTGCCCAACCCAGATCACTGCAGCTGTCATTAACACAGAGAAGCCTCCGGGGCCCCTCGTTAATTTTGTGAGGCCTGACCCAGAGAAAGTGGCTGTGGAATTTATGAATGTTGCCAAGGTGGATGGCAAAGAACACATAGGAGGAGGGACCCAGTGCCCAGATTTCTCTGGCCAGGGAAAGCATGGTCAGAGACTGGCATGTTACCTGGCCGGGAGGTAGAACGCCTGGCATTGGGCAGATATAAAATTCCTGTACCTCTGGCTAAGTGGGAAGGTTGAGACGCTAACTTACAAGTTGGGGTATTGGGCTGCATTCCTACAGAAATGCTGCTGGAAAATGACAGCTTACCCGTGACTCAGGCTGTTAACGTCAGACCTTGTGGTGAAATGGAAGAGAGTTCTGGGACCCCGAAGGGCATGGGGAAGACCCAGACTGCTGTGGGGAGGGAAGACACTTCCAGCTCTGGCTAGCAGAAGAAAGCAGTGTGCTTTGGGGTGTGGGAGGGGCCATGGAGCAGAGGAAAGTTGTTCACGTTCAGAGCTGGGAGTTAGTGCCTATGACTGAGGACATGGTCCCACTTGTCAGCTGCCAAAGTTTGCAGATGAGCAGAGGGCAGATTCTGCTGCAGAGTGCAGGAGCTGTCCTGGAGGGGACCCCACCGAGGGGAAAGTTGGACAGGGAAGCTCCTGTAGGGAAAGCCAAAAGCCCTGGGAAACCTTACAAGCACCTAGTTGTGCAGCCCAGCCCTGTGGGCAGTTAATGGTGCTAACCCATAACTGCCCTTTTGCCGGTCTGGGTTGCACCCCAAAATGTGACATACCGGCACAATCAGAGCCCAGTACCCCTGACACCAGGGAGGACACTGCTCTAACCCCCAGCTGGGCAGAATGGGAAACATCGAGGGCAAAACTCCTGGCTCCACCCACTTATTAGGCCCCACTTACTCACCCTGAGGCATGAGTGTTTTGGCAAAAATAATCAGCAGCCCAACACTTGTTTCAGGCAGGCACTGGCTGCAGACTCTGGTGCAGCCCCGGTGTGTGGGGGGGGAGAACACATTGTAACCCCCACATCTCACCATCCAGGGGTCTTTTCAGACAAGGACTGACCCAGCTTCTACCAGCCAGGATCGGCTCCCCCCCGCCCACCTTCTGCCCCTTGCTGATGCCCTCGCTCCCATCGTGGGGGTCTCACCTCCCACCACCCCTGCTTCCACCCGCAGATTAAGTCCGGCTACTTCGACGAGCGCTACGTGCTCTCCTCGCGCGTCCGGACGGGGCGCAGTATCCGCGGGCTCAGCCTGCCCCCTGCCTGCTCCCGCGCCGAGAGGAGGGAGGTGGAGAAGGTGACTGTGGATGCCCTGAGCGGCCTGACAGGAGACCTGGCCGGCCGGTACTATCGCCTCAGTGAGATGACGGAGAAGGAGCAGCAGCAGCTCATTGATGTGAGCAACCCCGCGGGGCCCAGGGCTGCCAGGGAGTGATGGGGGGACGGACACATCAGGGCCATCCTAGGGCGGTGGGGCAGGGCCAGGGCCAGCCATGGGGCTGCCAGGGGGTGATGGGGGGACGGACACATCAGGGCCATCCTAGGGCGGTGGGGCAGGGCCAGGGCCAGCCATGGGGCTGCCAGGGAGTGATGGGGGGACGGACACATCAGGGCCATCCTAGGGCGGTGGGGCAGGGCCAGGGCCAGCCATGGGGCTGCCAGGGAGTGATGGGGGGACGGACACATCAGGGCCATCCTAGGGCGGTGGGGCAGGGCCAGGGCCAGCCATGGGGCTGCCAGGGAGTGATGGGGGGACGGACACATCAGGGCCATCCTAGGGCGGTGGGGCAGGGCCAGGGCCAGCCATGGGGCTGCCAGGGAGTGATGGGGGGACGGACACATCAGGGCCATCCTTGGGCGGTGGGGCAGGGCCAGGGCCAGCCATGGGGCTGCCAGGGGGTGATGGGGGGACGGACACATCAGGGCCATCCTAGGGCAGTGGGGCAGGGCCAGGGCCAGCCATGGGGCTGCCAGGGGCAGGGGAAGGGTACGACACTGATGGGCCAAAACTGGCAGGCGCCCTGGAGAAAGTAACCCAGAAATGCTAGCTCAGCTTCTGCCCTTTTCTTCTCCCTGCCACTGCCCCCATCCCCCCCCCCGCCACCTGCCCTTCATGCTCCTCCCTCTGCTGCCCCGGCCAGGTTCCCTGTCCTGCATGGCAGAGGGTATCAGTGCCCTGCTCCCGGACGGGGCGCAGGCTTGGGCACGGCTGCTGCTCCACAGCGGGCTGGCTGCAGAGGGGAATAACACAGCCATGCTGCTTAGTCCCAAGGGCCACGGACCCCGCAGCCCAGCACCTCCTGCAGCACTTCCCACTCCGTCTCCCTGTGATTGGCCTCATGGGTGCTGCCAGCCTCTGGGCCTGGGGCAATTCCGGGCAGATCCAGCCATAGCCTCTTGGGGCTGCAGAGCAGTTCCCGCCCCGGAGCGGACCCTAATGAAGGGGGTCCTTAGGGACAGCCACTGCTGAGCTTGCTGGGAGTTGGCCCTGCCCCTGTTCCCAGCTCCCAGAGCGCAGCTTGCAGGCCTCAAAGGCAGCTAGGTCTGCCCTGCGTTGGGGGAGCTGACCAGAAGGTGCCCAGGGGAGGGCAGAGCCCAGAGCTCGGGGTCTGGGCAGGGTATCCCCTGGGAACAGTATCTTGCTCATGCCCCATCTCCTTCCGCAGGATCACTTCCTCTTTGACAAGCCCGTCTCCCCCTTACTGACGGCATCAGGAATGGCCCGGGACTGGCCCGACGCCCGAGGAATCTGGTATGGAGCCACCTGGACAGCGGATGGCATGGAGCCGGTGGGGCACGGCTTCAGGCCCTGCCCCTTAGCCAGTTGCCACGCACACACAGGGCAGCACAATACCCACAACGACACCTCCTATTACCCCCCCACACTAGGAGCTCTTGTTCCGCTGACCGTTCACCCTGACCCCCCCTCCTCAGAGCCCCAGCTTCCCCGGACAGGCCCCCAGCCTGGGAGCATGGCCTAGAGTCATTCCTGGGGGGTTACGTTTACACTTGGCAGGAGGCAAATGCATATAAACTCACGCCCCACACCCGCCTCATACGCCTGTTGCCCCCACCCCTTATAACCAGGCCCCGGCAAGGCACCTGCTTTTCCAAGAGAAACCATTTGTGGCTTGTTTGCGCTGTGGGGGCCAAACCCTGGCTCTCCCCAGACCCCTTGGCCCAGGGATTCTCACAACCAATTTTTTGGTGGCCTCAAGGTGCGGCCACCAACTCTTGCTGGTGGCCGCTGGGACAAACCTGTCTCTGTGCCTTCCCCCGCAACCCTTCAGTGAGAGCCCCTGGCCCTGGGGAAGGTGGGGGAACTCACCGGTCACTTGCGGCGTCCCAGGCTCCCAGTGCCCTGGGTAGGTTGGAGTGGGGGAGCTGCCAGGGGGGAGCCCCAGCAACCGAACACCACAGCCACCTCCATGGAGAAGAGTCACCTCCGGTGCTGCACACACTGGCCCCTCGTGTCTCCAGAGGCTCTGCCCAGAACCCCTGGGGAGGCTGTATGGTGCAGGGCGCCGACCCCTGCTGGCACTGCCAGCACAACCCCCAAGGTGGCCATCTCACCGCCCTCGGGAACAGCTAGTCAGGAGCAAGAGCTGGGTGCTGCCGGGAGGGGCCGCAGCTTTGCCCCCCCATTTCTGCCCATGCTGGTGGCTGTTTGAAACACGCTGCCTTAGGGTGTGTCCCCACTGCACTTACACAGCGTGGCTGGCCTGTGCCCACTGGCTGGGGGTGTGGGACTGTTTAACTGCAGTGTCGCTGTCAGGGCTTTGGCCTGGCTGCTGGGACCTGGCTGGCTCTGTTCCAGCAGGGGCAGGATCAGTGCTCTCCTCCCAGACGGCGGTGCCACCTGCAAGCCAGAGCTGGCCCAAGAGGTTCCCACCTTGAGTCTGTCACAGGGGCTGACCCCTGCTGGGCACCCCCTCCCTGTGGGCTGCCCTGCATCTACCCGGCCCAGCTGTGGCTCCAGGTGCTGACGAGCTGTGCTCTCCCCCAGGCACAATAATGAGAAGACCTTCCTGATCTGGATTAACGAGGAGGATCACACCCGCCTCATCTCCATGGAGAAGGGCGGCAACATGAAGCGGGTCTTTGAGAGGTTCTGCAAGGGCCTGAAGGAGGTGAGCGCAAGGCTGCCCCGGCCTGGCCCGGCCCTTCCGGTGCCGTCAGCCGCCCCGGCCCGGCCCTCCCGGTTTGCCCAGTGGAATGGCCCCCTCAGGGGTAGGCTCAGGCCACAACACCCAGTTTCAGTGGCTCACACCAGGGGCTGCCGGGCCCTGTGCCCCAAAGCTGGGAGAGCTGGCCGCGAGGCTGATCTGTGGTTGTTCCTTGGGTTCCAGGTGGAGAGACTAATCCAGGAGCGAGGCTGGGAGTTCATGTGGAATGAGAGGCTGGGCTACATCCTGACGTGTCCGTCCAACCTGGGCACCGGGCTGCGTGCCGGGGTCCACATCAAACTGCCGCTGCTGAGCAAGGTACCACTGTAGCTGTGGCTGCTTGGAGCAGCGCTGAGCCTGCGGGGCAGGTCAGACCTCACAAAGCCAGGAGAACAGCCATTGAGGGCCCCAGGATTTGGGGCTCCTATCAGAGTTAGGGGACAGGTACAGCCAGCTGCTTGGTGTGAAGAGCAGTGCATGCTGGGAGCTGCACTCAGCTCCATCTGACACAGATCGGAGGTGGCCCTTGGCCCAGCCACAGACCAGATCACGTCCCATCTCTGGGAACAATCCCTATGGCAGGTCTTCCAGCTTCAGTTCCCTGCGCTCTCCTCAAAGCTGGGCTCCCCATTCTCATTGGCTGGGCTCCCCTGTCCCACACTCAGGCCTGGCTCCAGAGGCCCTGCCCTGCCCTCTTGGACTGCCTCAGCAGGGACTCAGTCTCCCCCACAAGGCGCTGACCCAACACCTCTCTGCGTTTCCAGGACACCCGATTCGCCAAGATCCTGGAGAACCTGCGGCTGCAGAAGCGCGGGACGGGCGGGGTGGACACGGCCACCACCGGCACCACCTTTGACATCTCCAATCTGGATCGCTTGGGAAAATCTGAGGTACCTGCCTGGGTCGGTGTTCTGGCCAAGCCTGGCAGGGGAAGGCACTGCGAGCGTGGCAGTGCAGAACGCCAGCGCTCACCTGTCTGCCTGCTGCATGTGCACTGCATGGGTCATGGAGGGGCAAACTGCAGCCCAGCCAGCTGAGGGAAGCCAGGGGCTCCTGGTGCACGGATGGAGCCAAGAGGAGGGTTGTGAAGGGAGGAGAGTGCTGTGCTGCTGTCTGGCACCAGGGGTCTAGGCTGAGCTGTGGGTGCCACCTGGCATTACCACAGCCACGGCTGCCCCGTGCTCATGGGTGTGCAGGGCCTGCTGTGCCCAGGTAGCAGCATCACTGCATGTCCAGCACCATGCAGGAGCCAGGCCCTGCCCAGGGAGGGCTCAGCCATGGGGCAGGGAGGGCTACCAGGGAAGCCCTGTGTGGGCACAGAGAGCTACTGGCTGCAGCCGTGGCCCCTGGGCTGCGGGAGGAGGCGAGGCCTGACTCGGGCTCTGTGCTCCTGCCTTAGGTGGAGCTGGTGCAGCTGGTGATAGATGGAGTGAACTACCTGATCGACTGTGAGCGGCGGCTGGAGAAGGGCCAGGAAATCCGCATCCCCTCGCCCGTGCCTCAGTTCCGGCACTAAACGTGAGCCCTGCTTGGATGGGCCTCAGCTCCGGAGCCCCCCAGCCCCTCCCTGTAGTCTGACCGGTCCTACTGGCTGTTGTGTTACCCACAATGCACTGTACCAGCCTCCATAAACCTCTGCTGCTGTTAGCCTGGCTCTGGCTGGTTCTTAGCCCCCAGCACCCACTGGGGGCTCCCGTCTCAGCGGCCCAGGACCCATGGCTGGGGAAGCCCTGAGCCCATTCCTGACCCTGCCTAGGGAGAGGGCTCCAGGCCAGGCCCCCTGCAGCTGCCCTCACCCCCCAGGGTCACTCAGGTGGGGGCTTCAGGCGAAGGGGGCCAAGAGAGAAGAGGCTCCAAAGGGACTGCTGGGCCCAGTGCCCACAGTGGAGCTCCAGGCACCGCCGCCTCCCCGCCCAGGCAGCAGTGGTGGTGCCCGTGGCAGGACCAGCGAGCAAGCTGGCAGCAGGCTGAAAGGTTTATTACAAACACAGGCCCCAGCGGCTCTCACCCAAAGCTGTACATCAGACAGAGCAGTGCCAGGGCGCTGGGGCCAGGATGGCACCGGGCGTCATTCCTGCCTGCAGGAGGAAAAGGAACGTTACTGCGCAGCTGCCTCCTCCCAGAGCCCCGGGCATTGTGCTGCCAGAGCCCCAACACCACTGCACAAGTCCTTAGGCTGTGGTCATGGAAATGCCCGGCCTGCCCATGCGTGCACGCCCGGCCCCCCGGCACACGCAGACACGACTGCACGCCCGGCCCCCCCCCGGCACACGCAGACACGACTGCACGCCCGGCCCCCCCCGGCACACGCAGACACGACTGCACGCCCCCCCCCCCCGGCACACGCAGACACGACTGCACGCCCGGCCCCCCCCCCGGCACACGCAGACACGACTGCACGCCCGGCCCCCCAGGCACACGCAGACACGACTGCACGCCCGGCCCCCCCCCGGCACACGCAGACACGACTGCACGCCCGGCCCCCCCCCGGCACACGCAGACACGACTGCACGCCCGGCCCCCCAGGCACACGCAGACACGACCACACATATGGGGGCTGATGCCAGGTTCTGTGGGCCCGGGGGCTCCAGAGTTGACTCTTCAGCGATGAGAGGCTGGGCCCAATCCTGTGGCAAGGGGTGAATCCCAGGGCAATGCCCCGGCCCTGCAATCACGGAATACACAGGGCAGAGCCGGTGTGTCCTGCCGCCCAGCCCCAGCAGGTGGTGCCCGGCTGTCACAGGGTGGTGGAGAGCTCGCCAGAGGGGGGGCAGCAGTAGCATGTGGGGCTCGGCCGGGAACATGCAAGAGAAGCTGTTGGGGGCAGGGTGTGCGAGGAGCTGAACTCTCACCCCTGCCATCCTGGGCGACCTCCTCCTCGTACTGGGCACTGACCACTGCTTGGCTCTGCTCGGCGCTGAGCAGCGCGCGCTGCTGGGGGGTCACGGCTGAGGCCTGGGCGCTGGTGAAGCCCAGCAGCTGGGCTGGGCTGAAAACCACCTGCGGGGGGGCAGCAGCATCACAGCACCGAACAGCTGAGCCAGCAGAGCTGCCACAGAGCGAACCCCACAGCCCCCTGGCTCTGCTCACGGGGGGTCCCAGCCCCCTGCTCCCCTGAGCTCGGCCCACCCCGCTCCCCTGAGCTCGGCCCACGCGGGGTCCCAGCCCCCTGCTCCCCTGAGCTCGGCCCACGGGGGGTCCCAGCCCCCTGCTCCCCTGAGCTCAGCCCACGGGGGGATCCCAACTCCTTGTCCCCCCCAAATTCTGCCCACAGGGGGGATCCCAGCCCCCTGTCCCCCCCGAGCTCGGCCCACGGGGAGGGGGATCCCAGCCCCCTGCTCCCCCCGAGCTCGGCCCACGGGGAGGGGGATTCCAGCCCCCTGTCCCCCAAACCCTGCCCATGGCAGAGATCCCAGCCCCCACCTCCTTGGACTCGACCCCTTTGTCCCCAGTCAGAATTCGATTTGTGGTTCGTTACACTGGAGCTAGGGCCCCACCACATGCCAGTGCAGGAAGACGGGGTTTTGTGGGCACAAGCAGGGCTGCAACTCACGGTGAATTTGGGTGCTGGGATCCCCGCGATGGCCAGCGGGGTCAGTGCCCGGATTTGCTCGGGGATGAGCGAGGACAGGACGATGTCCTGGAGCCCAGCTGGGGAGGGACACAGAGCAGGGCTGGTTACCACCCCGCGCTCTTCCCCTGCTCTCTCCCGCCCAGCTGGCCAGCCCCGGAGGGAACCGTGCACCAGAGACTGGCTCGGGCAGGACTGGGCTAGGTGGGCCCCACGGTCTGGTCCAGTGTGGTGGTGGTGATCAGGGCTGCACAGAGGTTTTGGGGGCCCAGGGCAAAACCTGAAACTGAGCTTCCCCTGCCTCAAACCCACCACCCCTGAGGGGAGCCCTGGAAAGCGTGTTGGGAGGTGGGTCTGAAAGGGGGCCTGGCCTGCACTCACTTGCCGAGGCAGCTCCTGTCCTGTGGGGCTGGGCCCAGCACCCCCCCCCCCCGCAGGTGTTGCGACACGGGGCAGACGTTCGCAGCACCACTCGTGATTGGCCTGGCCACCCGTCCATCATGACGAGAGCGGGGCCACCAGGCCAAACCTCAATGATGCTGCATCCCTGTGCACCAGGTCATAATGTCACCAGGTTTGGGGGCCCTGTCAAACAGGGGACCCAGGGCAAATGTCCCCTCCCCACCCGCACCCAGGGAAGCCCTCACGGGGGCACTGACATAGCTGGGATCAGCCTTCTGCTCTGGCAGCTGGAGCTGGATAAAGTCAGGCTGGGAATAAGGCCTAAATATTTCCCAGTGCATCATTAATCACTGGCACCATTGCCCAAGGGCCGGGGAGAGTCTCTCCCCCAGCACAGCTCCCCCCTCCCCCTGGCCAGGCTCACATCCTGATTGGGGGTTTCTGCTCTAGGGTCACTGTGGGGCTGGGCTCTGGCATGTGCTAGGCAGGGGGTTGGACTAGATGGGCACAATGGTCCCCTCTGGCCTTGGGATCTGGGACTCCTGAGGGGAGCGGAGTTCTACTGAGCTGGATGGACCCAGGGGCCTGGTCCAACGTGGTGGGGGACGTACAAGGCTGGATGGGCCGTGGGTCTGAACTGATGCAGGGGGTTCAGGGGTTCCAGGCTGGATGGGCCATGGGTCTGAACTGATGCAGGGGGTTCAGGGGCTCCAGGCCGGATGGGGCCGTGGGTCTGAGCTGATGCAGGGGCCCAGGGGTTCCAGGCTGGATGGGGCCGTGGGACTGAGCTGATGCAGGGGCCCAGGGGTTCCAGGCTGGATGGGCCGTGGGTCAGAGCATTCCAGGCTGGATGGGCTGTGGGTCTGGTCTGTCATGCACCTCCTACACACAGGGGACGCTAGGAGTTGCAGGACACTGGCCAGGCGGTTCAGAGCAGAAGGCCCATGGCCAAACTCTCCTCGGCTACCCAGTTACCCCCCAGTCCCTGCCTCCCACCACCTTCCCCAGGGTCCCGCTGCCCCGCTCCACCCGGCCCCCCTCACCTGCCAGTGTTCCGATCTCAGTGAAGATTTCAGGGCCCCAGCTGCTAACGGGGCCGAACGCCAAGCGGGATGTCAGCAGCTCAGCCAGTGTCTCCAGTTGCCTCTCAGAGCAGCCAAGCCTCAGGGAGCCCACGAACGGGGCAGCCTGGCTGTGGGAGAAGGGAGCACAGCCCACGTCAGACCCATCCCCCAGAGTCACAGCCGCCACCCCCAACACCGATGGCACCCAGACACCACCCCACAAGTGCCCCTCAGGGCCGACACTGCTCCCCTGGACCAGCATACACATTTCACGCCCCACTGCTGGGCAACTCCCAATTGCCTCTCGCTCTCTGGCTGCTGGACTCAGAGCGGCATTAACACCTGTAAACTGGGATTCTCTGAACCCCAGCTCCCAAAGGCCCCCCCCCATACTCCCTCCCCGTGGCTGCACCCCCAGTCCCAGACCTGAACTCCCGGCTGTTCAGTAACCGCATCTCATCGGCACGGAGACCGCACAGGAGGTGCCCGAGGGCAGCCAGCTCTGGGAGTGCCAGGCCCTGCACACTCATCCCACTCTGGCGCAGAAAGCTGGAGACCACGGCTCGCATCTGGGGGGAGAGCGGCCCCCGTCAGCGTAGCCCAGGGAAGCCCCCTCACCCCAGCCAGACCCGGTGACGAAGTGGGAATGTTCTTGATGTGGTCTTTGAATGCTGAGTGGGGAGTATTGACCTGGGAAGGTTGCAGGGGAGTTTTGCTGGGGCTGCCTGCACTGGGGAAAGGAGGAGACCGGAGCACGTAACCTGAGAACCCAGCAGGGGGGTTGGAGGCCAGGTGACACCTCTGCCCCAGGGAACTGGACAAAGGACACAAAGGCTGGGGGAGGAGCCGGGAAAAGGCCAGAAAGGGGGGGCCTGAAGGGCCTGTTCAGGTTTGGAGCTGGCTGGAAAATGGAGAGGGGTGCCCCGATGGGGCTTGGGCTTCCTGACGGGGCTGGGGCCTCCCTGGGCCCCCAGATGGACCTAACTAAAGGGGGGGCTGTTGTCTGTACCAGCAAGACCTGTTTTGGACTGCGTTCCTGTCGTCGAAATAAACCTTCTGTTTTACTGGCTGGCTGAGAGTCCTGGTGAATCGCAGGAAGGGGGGTGCAGGGCCTGGTGTCCCCCACACTCCGTGACAGACCCACATTCAGCAGGCAGCAGGGCTGGGCCCCAGCCCAATCCCCATGAGCCGGGGCTGGGAGGCGGGCCCAGGGGCTTTTGGGGCACAGGAGGGTTGGGCTCCTTGCCATGGCCCAGGGGCACTGAATGAGGCCTTACCTGTCTTGCTGTCCAGCCTTCCAGGACCCCCAGGACAGAGAGGGCCCCCCAGTTGGAGAGCTCCAGCTCGTGCAGCTCCTGCTCGCTCAGCTGGGTGGCCAGTAGGCCCAGCTGCAGGACATGAACCGGCTGCAGGGGCTGGGCAGTTCCAAACAGCTGCACGGCACGAAGGACAGGACATTGCAAAAATGGTGCCTCCCCAGCATGGCTCCCCCCTCCCCCCGATGGGCACGCCTCCCCCCAGCACAACTTCCCCCCTCCCCCTGTGAGCACACACTCCCCCTCCCCCTGTGATCACACCTCCCCCAGCGTGGCTCCCCCCTCCCGAATCATGGCTCCCACCCCATGAGCATGGCTCCCCCTCCCACTGATGGGCACAGCTCCTCCCACCCCCTGTGATCACCCCCCCACCCCCACCCCCGAAGCACGGTTCCCCACAGCACACCATCCCAGGCTCTCCTATGCCCCAGCTCTTAAACCTCCCCCGGAGGAGCCCTTCAGTGTCCCAGACCCTGCGGGGTCCCGCCCATCCTTCAGGGCAGGGCATGAGCCCCCCCACCTCCGAGCCTGAGCCTCTGGGCCGCAGCCCTGCAGCGTCTCCCCAGGAGATCTGCCCTGCCAGTCCAGCTGAGCCTGCTGGGCCGGGCTGTGCTCTGTGGGCGAGCGATGCCCGGCAGCACCCCGCCGGCAGGCAGCCTTGTCCAGCCAGAGCAGGTGTGTTAGTCCCTGCGCACGGCCTGGGAAGGCCTTCGGGCAGCACAGAGCCACCAGGGTTCAGCCATTATCCAGTCTGGCCAAGCCAGGCTCCCCGAGCCAGGCTGCTCCTGGTTCCCCTCTCCCTCCTTGCCCCGTTGTTTCAGTCCCAAGGCAGCTCCTGTGTCTCCCCAGAGGCTGGTTCTGATCCCAGCCCCGGCAGGTCTCTGTCCATGGCCAGAGTCCTGCAGAGCTCACATTGCTAGTGGCGAAACAACCCTGGGGCTTCCCATTGTCCCTCCAGATCCTCTGTAACGGCCCATGGAGAGCCGGGGCAGCCCATCGGGGCCCTGCACAGGAATATCCGCCCCCAGCAGACACCTTCTTCTCATACAAAGCGAATGGGGGAACCCGGGAGCGGCTCACAGGCCTAAGCAATTGCTTAGTGGGTTACGCCCAGCGCTGGCTCTGCACTCATCTCACCCCAGACAGCTAGACTGACCCCGACCGCTCACGTCCTGCTTCAAGAGCAGCTTTTTAACCCTTTGCTCTGTATCTAGCAATGCAAAGCACAGAGGGAAACTGAGGCACACACAGGAATCATAAAAATATTTGACACAGCCCCCCAGCAAGAGCAGCTCCCCCCACAAGCACAGCACTGAGCACTGCTGGCTGCCCCACTGAGTGAGCCTGGATCCCCCTCCCCCACTTGAGGAGTACAGCTCTCCCCACCCTCTTCCCTGTCTCAGTGAGCTTAGAACCCGCCCATCTCCCATTCCATGCCCCACTCACACCCTTCGGTGGGTACCAATGCCATCTGGGACCTAGCCACGCCAGCTCTGCCTGCCCCTGGCCCCAGCAGCTTCAGCCGGGGCTCTAGCCACACCAGTTCCCCATGGCTGCACGCCCTCTCCAGCTCACCGGCTTGTCTCTCACCTGCTTGGCTTTGCCCAGAGCGGCGCGGAGCTGCTCGGGCGAGAGTGCAGGGTCCTGACTGATGAGATCCAGGCAGCCCTCGAAGTGGGAGGGGGCCATGCTGGAGATCTGTGCCACGCTCCAGGCCGCAGGGTAGGTGGCTCGCATGTCAGCGCAGCTGGGAACAGGGTCTGCCAAGAACAGAGCGTGAGCGACCCCGGCCAGGGAGGTGTCACCGATAGGGTGACCAAATAGCAAGTGTGAAAAATCGGGACGGGGTGGGGGGTAATAAGTGCCCGTATAAAAAAAAGCCCCCAAAATCGGGACTGTCCCTATAAAATCGGGACATCTGGTCACCCTAGTCACCGAGCTCTGCCCTGCCCACCCCATCCCCCAGAGACACTGCAGGGCAGGGGAGCTTGTGTGTCTGGCATTGGTGGAGCCTGCCCCTGGGTGGGGAGGACACACGGAGATGGCACTGCGCTGAGGTAAGATGGGAGCCTGCCCCGAAGGGGAAGGACACAGGGAGATGGCATCCCCTGGGGTGGGCTGCCCGGGGGACGGGAAAGGTGATGGTGCTGTGCTGGGGGAGGGGGTGATGGGCCGAGCACCGGCAGTGCAGGTGGGGCAGTGTGACCCGCCGTCTCACCTTGTGCCCCCACTGGGCTGCTTCTCACCAGCCAGGCCACCAGTGCCTCCTTCCGGCTCCTCACCCGTCCCTGGGCACCAGGGGGTTGGCACAGCCGGCCTGGCTCGCTCTGCTCCCACTCCCGCTGGCTCTGCAGCAGCTGCTCCAGGGTGTCTCTGCTCCGTACCTCCTGGGAGACACAAGAGTGAGCAGGGCTGAGCATGGAGCTTGCCGCCAGCACCCACCTGAACAAGGCCTGGTTAGTGTGGGGCACCCGGGGGGCACAGGACGTGTAGGTGAAGGGGAGGGTGGGACATGGCACGGCATGGGGGGGCGGGGCACAGCACAGCTGGCACGAGGGGCAAGGGGTGGGAGGAATGGAGGGACGGGTGGACAGGGCGACGGAGCGGAGGGGCGGGGCAGGGCGGAGGGATGGGGCAAGGCAAGGCGATGGGTGGAGGGATGCTGGAGGAACGGAGGGACACGCAGAGGGACAAGGGGTGGGAGGAATGGAGGGACGGGTGGACAGGGCGACGGAGCAGAGGGGCGGGGCAAGGCGAGGCAATGGGCGGAGGGATGCTGGAGGAACGGAGGGACAAGGGGTGGGAGGAATGGAGGGACGGGTGGACAGGGCGGAGGGACGGGACGCGGCCGGCGTGGGGACCCTGGTCTCACCCTCGGGATGAGCCGGACGCTCTCCACCGGTAGCAGGAACACCAGGCGTCCCAGCTGCTGCACGTCCAGGAGGCTCCAGCACTGCGGCGGGCTGCGAGGGAAAAGCAGGGTGAGGCAGGAAGAGGCAGCGAGTGGCACCAAAGCCGGCTGCGCAGGGCTGGGGCCCGCCTTACCCTAGCACCCGCTCCGTCAGCAGCAACCTCCCCAGCTCCTCAGCAAACCCCTCCGCCAGGCAGGCCCCTTGCAGCTCCTCCAGGCGCAGCAGCAGGCTCTCGGGCTGGACGTGGGCAGCAGCCTCCTGGCCCAGGAACCCCAGCAGCGGGCCCAGAAGGTCCAGCACCTCGCCTGGGATCTCGGTCTCGGCCGGCGCTCGCTGGCAGGAGAGGGAGCGGAGTGGGTGAGGCCCAGCCCTGCCCTCCCTGCAGCTGCCCGCCACGAACCCCTCCCCTCCTTACCAGGAGGCGCAGGGCCCTGTGGGCCAGGGCAGCCCGGCGGTGGGGCGGCAGCATCAGCAGGCTCTGGGGGTGGCTGCTCACATAGTCCAGAATCAGCCTGACCGAGTCGTTGGGCAGTTTGTCCACAAGCTTCGCCCTGAAAGAGTCAGAGACGCCTCAGCGCGGCTGGCAGGGCCTGGGAGGGGGCAGGGGCAGGGGGGCAGGGCCCATGACGCACCAGGGCAGAGCCGGGCGAGGGAAAGGGCCAAGGATACAGCAGGGCAAGGCAGGACTCAGGTTGGGATGGGGTGGGACCTAGGATAGAGTGGGGCAGAGCCAGGCAAGGGGTGGAGGGTAGGGGCCAGGACACAGAAGTGCAGGGTCCAGGGTGGGGTGGGGCAGGGCCCAGCAGCACCCAGGAAATGCACCCACAGGTCTGGGGCAAGAGTCCTGTGGGGACTGCTCCCTATGGGCTCTGGGGCTGCACTGGCTGAGCTGGCGGCTGGGGGAAGCCGGCTCCCGGCTGTGCCTAGCCTTTGCCCTCGGGCCCTCAGCACCAGGAAGGCGAGGGGTATGGCGCCCAGGGCCAGTGAGCTGTCTCCTCCCTCTGGAGACAGGAGCCGCCAGCATGGTGCCGTCTAACCTCAGGGGTACCTGGGGGGCAGCTTTCCTGAAGTCCTTCTGGCCAGGTCACTGCCAATCATGCCCTCCCAGGTTTGCCCCCTGGGTTCGCTGGACTTCTCACGAGGGCGGGGGGGGGAGGAGACGTGTCTCTGGTGTGGGGGCTCCTCCTGCTGCTTCAGGAGCCACTCCAGCCCTTCCCATCTCAGGGCGTCCCCCTTGCTGACTGTAGCCTCCCCCTTTTAAAGTCCTCTGCCCTGCCACGCCCGACTAGCAGGGCCAAGGGTGGGGCTACCTTAGCACAGAGCCTCCAGGCCCCGCCCCTCAGTGGGGTCTGTCACATTCCTCTTCTCGGCCCCCACCAGGCTGCTGCGAAGGGACCCGGCCTCCCGGACCTAACCAGAGTCCAGCCCCCAGGGTCTGGGGTGCCCAGGCAGAGCCACTGTCAAGCCCTTCTGAGCGCTGGGACTCGCATTCTTGGCTCTGATGTCGGGTTACCAGATGGCAGCTCTGTGACGGAGCAGGGAGCGGAGCAGGGAGCGGGCGGATTTGACCTGGGAATGTTGCAGGGAAGTTACATTGGAGATGGGGACTTCCCTTGAAGGAAGGTACCTGAGCTGTAACCTGAGCCAGGAGGGGGGTGGGAGAAGTGACACCTTCTGGACAAAGGAGAGGAGGAGCAGGGGGGAGGGGGGAGAGAGCTCCTGGAGGAGGTTTTGGTTTCAGTCTTGGGCTGGATGGTGCAACACAGGGAACCTCAAGCTGGGGTCTAAGCTCCCTAACCCCCCCCAGAAGGACTTGATTGAGGGGTTCTGGTTGTACCTACACGCTCTACTTGGGACTGTGTTCCTGTTGTCTAATAACCCTTCTGTGTTACTGGCTGAGAGTCCTAGTGAATCGCAGGAAGGGGGGTGCAGGGCCCTGACTTTCCCCACTCCGTGACAAACTGAAAAAATGGGACGGGGGTGGGAGGTAATAGGTGCCAAAAAACAGGACTGTCCCTTTAAAAACAGGACATCTGGTCACCCTACTCCAGGGGTTCTCAAACTGGGGGTCAGGACCTCTCAGGGGGTCACAAGGTCATTACATGGGGGGTTGCGAGCTGTCAACCTCCACCCCAAACCCCACTTGCCTCCAGCATTTATAATGGAGTTAAATATATTAAACAGTGTGTTTAATTTATTGGGGGGGGGGTTGCACTCAGAGGCTTGCGATGTGAAAGGGGTCGCCAGTACAAAAGTTTGAGACCTATTGCCCTACTCTGATGGCTCAGACTCAGTGGCCCTAGGGGCGAGCTCCCCCCTGGGAACCGAGCACCAAGAGCAGAGATGTGTTGGGCTCTATGTCCGTGTGTGTCTGTGCTCAGACTGCCGGGAGCTCCCCGGTCCTCACCAGGCCACCCTCTGGGGCGACCTCAGGCAGGGGTCTGCAGCCAGCACTGCACCCGTGGGAGCAGGCACCTGGTCAGACCGCTGGTCTGCACCCCAGAGTCTGCCTGGGGACTCCAAGATTGGGGCAGTGGTGGACCCTGCAGGTTCGGACTCCCCAGCTCACAGCAGTGTGGTGGTAGCCAATCAGCTCTGTGACGCCAAGCAGGGATCCCAGTGCAGGTATCCATGTATGGCTGACGAGGGTACTGGTGAGAGCAGGGAGGGGTATCCAGGTCAGGTGTGGGGGGGGGGGTACCCAGGTGGGAGGGGAAGGGGACCCACGACCGGCTCAGCGCTGGAGTGACACAGCCCGCTCTCCCTGCCCCACGGCAGCAGTGCGTTGGCAGGACAACCTACGGTAAATCCATGAGGAACCTTGGTCCCAGCCACACCAGCTCCTCCCCGGAGAGTCCCGGCCGGCTGCGGATTTCCTCCCAGACACACCGCCTCTGAGGACACAAAGTGAGGCCAGGCAAAGGGGAGACACAGCCTCGCCTGGACCCGGCCAGGGGTCCACCACGCATGGCTCAGAGCGGGGCTGGGGGTGCCAGGACAGTGCAGGGGGCACCCATACGTCCAGGCCAGAGTCACAGCGAGCGACTCGTTCCTTACCAGACTCCCAGGCAGGCGGCTGGGACATGCATAGAGAACCCGGAGAACCCCCAGGAAATCCGCCCTCCGACTGAACTGCTGCAGGCTGGCACAGCCCATGCCAGCCGCCAGAGTCCCCAGTGCCCTGCCAAGGGGACAGCGTTAGACAGCACCACGTCCTCCACCCCACTCGAGCAGAGCCAGCCCCAGCGGGGCCAGACGCTTGGGCTAGGCCCTGCCACGGTGTCTCACCGAATCGTTTCCTGGCTCACGTTGGTGACCGCTTCAACCTTCCTCCAGAGGAACTGGGCCTGTGGAGAAGCAGGGAGGGGAGGAGTCAGCCAGGCACAGCAGCCCAAAGCCCTCCGCCCGGGAGCTCGGTTTCTCCCTCCCAACCTGGCGACAGCGTGTTACCTGCTGCTGGGACCAGGGTAACTCCCAGAACCGGCCGCTCTGCCCCAGCAGAGTCGCTGCGTCCAGGTGCAGGAGTTTGAGGGGCACAAAGGGCAAGAGGCAGTCTGGCCAGATGCTCCGGGCCTGCTGCTCACGGCTGAGCCGCTGCGAGGGAGACAGAGCCTGTGACACAGGAGAACACGGCCCCATGGGCCTGGCGGGCAGAGCGAGAGCCAGGTCCTGCAGCATAGGAAGCTGGGCTCGGCACTGCTGTCCGTGCAACCCCCTCGATACCCCCCAGGTCCTGCCCACTCTGCACCTCCAGTGCCTCGACCTCTGCCCCCCAGCCCAACGTCCCCAGACCCTCAGCGTCCGCTCCAGCCCCCGGCCCGCCCGGTACCTGCAGCAGGGCTGCCTTCTGCGGGGCCGAGAGCAGAGGCAGAGCGGTGGCCAGGCATTCGCAGGCCTGGACCAGGGTGGGAGTGGGAATGGCCTGGAGGGACTCGGGCCCAAGGCCTGGCAGCAGGGGGCACAGGCTGCTCACCACACCCTCCGTCACCTGCCAGGCAAACAGAGGAGGAGATTCGGAGAGGGGAGGGGCGAGGCTGGGGGGGGCCCATCCCAGAGCCAGGAGAGGGTGGGCCCAAGGGGGCAAAGGGGTTGTGCCCACAGCAGGGAGGGCTGGGGGGGCATAGGAGGCTGTGCCCAGAGCAGGGAGGGCTGGGGGCCTGAGAGGGGCAGTGGGGGGGGCCTAGGGGTGGAAGGCCACTACCAAAGCAGAGGGAAATTTTTAACAGGGCATGAGAGAGAGGAGCACCACATCTCGGGCTACAGACACTGGGCCTGCTCCCACCCTGCAGAGCACTGCAGGGGAGTCGGGGTGGCTGGTCTGGGAAGAGCCCACACTCACATTCTCGGTCCGGACAGCCTGCGTGAGCAGCACAGACGCCTGGAAGAGAAGGTGACACTGTGAAGAGCTGGGAGCCGGCACCCTAGCATGGGGCTGCGGGCCAGGCCAGGGGCAGCTTGCAGGGGCATCAGGGTCTGTATGTGGCTGCCCAGGCTGCATCATTGGGTGGCTTGGCAGGGCCATTGGCACGTGGGAATTTTCTGTAATACTGTCTTGAATCCGATATGTGCCTCAGTTTCCCCTGTATTTTACATGGCTACAGGGGGCTGTCTGCTCTCAGGGCAGGCTGGGAGACAGGGTATGAATGTCACCTCGCTGGCTGAGCCCCACCTCGTCTCCAAGGAAACCCAATCGCCAGGTCACTGGCATGGACCCCGAGGCAGCTGGAGTTCCCCGCAAAGCGCCTGCTCAGGCCCGAAGGCCGGGGAAGGCGTGAGGACAGGAGCTGGCTGCTGGAGGGAGTCGGGGCTCTCACTGGGGACCTGACGAAGGAACTCGGACCGAGCGCTTGTCTCTGCTTCCAACACTCCAGTCGTCCAGCTGTGCCCCTGCAGCGCTTCGGGGCAGACACTGCTGAGCCGATGGGGGGGTGGGGGGGAGGTTCTCCCTCGGCTAGGAATCCACCTCCCCAGAGGCACTGTCTACACTGGGACCCAGGTCAGCTCGACTTTTCACACCCTTGACTGATGCAGTTAAACCAACGTGATTTTCTAGCACAGGCCAGGCCTGAGAGAGACAGACCGAGCCTGAATTGGGCTTCACGGCAGCGGGGCTGGTGAAGTGCTCTGGGCTGACCAGCATGGACCTTCATTTCTCTGCTGCCCGAAAGCCTCCCTAGGCATGTCCAGGTGACTATAAACCTGCCTGTTTTCACAGCGTGTGTCCCTGCAGCCGCTGGGCGAGGTGCTTAGTCCCTGCAGAGTGGGCGAGTCTCTGCCAGGCTGTCGCAGTTGGACTCGCTGGGCAGAGCTCCCGCTGTGAAGCAGGAGGGCTGGAGCCCCAGAGGTTCAGCCTCTGGAGGCAGGGAGGCTGCACGGCCGACCCTGAAGGACGAGTGTGCCCCTTTGGGGTGTAGCACCGATCCTGTGGCTCTGCCCGAGCATGCAGCTCCCTGATCTTTGCCAGGGTGGGGATTGACGTCCAGCTGCCCGTGGGCAGAGTGGCCTGTACAAGGCAGTGTGTGCCCTGCACACAGTGAGCTCCCGGGATGCCCTGGGCCATGGAGCACCTTGGCAAGTCCACGAAGGCTCCAGGTGGCTGGGCTGGGCTGGTCACCCTCCTTCTCCACCCAGGGCCTCCAGCACCCAGCAGTGTGTCCCAGACGTGCCTGCCTCACCACATCCCTGCCACATGGTGTGGCCTGCTGCCCAAGTGTGGCTCCAGATATGAGAGACCGCAGGGGGCGCTAGGGCTCAGGGAGGGCGAGCAGGTTGGGTACTCACCTGGGCAGGTGTCAGGTGTGCAGCCTGCAGCTCTGGAAGGAGAGCCCTGACCTGCGTGGCTGACAGGCGCTGCAGGAACCTCACCCCCAGCTCCGGAACGATGCCTCGCCAGGCACGCAGCTCCTGCGGCCCGACAGCAGCCAGGCCAGCAGAGCGCAACAAATCCGCCAGCGCATAGGCGACCTGCAAGCAGGAGGGGAGAGCAGGGCCAGGCTGGGCTTTCCCCAGGGAGAAGGGAGGTTCCCGCTGGGCAGGGGCTGGAGCCATGGGATCAGCTGGAGGAAGGGGGGGGGGGAATATTCCCAAGACAGCCTTGGCCCTGCATTCCCACAGGCTGCGTCTACCCAGGAGCTGCTGCACCCACTCCCCACACAGCTGCACCTGGCACCCAGCATTGTGATGGGCCAGACACCCCCTGCAAGCAGAGCCAGCTCGGCCAGTGGCTCACCTGTCAGCCACGTTCCCCTGCAGCTCAGAGTAAGAGCCAACCAACACGGGCCCTGGCCCCTCTCCCGTCACCCCAGCAGCCCCCCGAGCCAAGCCCTGCACTCTACGGCCCCCCGGCAGCATGATATGCAGAGCCCGGCTCTGGCCCTGAGGACTTCTCTGCCTCGCCACTCAGCACTGGCTCTGCCCTGAGGCTGGCTTCCAAGGGGCTTTTGTTCCCTCCTGGAGGGAGGCCAGGCCTGGGCCTATGTCCCACTGGCCCCCCCAGCTCAGGGCAGGACAGCCGTGTTGCTAGCGCGCACACAGGAGCCCCCACAGCGGCTCGGCTCACCCGTCCGTGCTGGCTCAGCACTCCGTTGGCAGCACACGCCAGCAAGCTCTGCTCCACCGGCCCCAAGGGGTCGCGCAGCGGGGCCAGGACCTGCAGCTCTTCAGGGCTCAGATAGCAAGCAAGGGCCCCCAGCCTGGAGAAAGAAGAAAAGTCCCTTAATGGGGGGCAGGAGCCTGGGCCCCACAGAGTTAGCCTGCCCCAAGGAATGGCACCACCCTGACCCCCCACGGGCCCTGCAGCCACGACACAAACCCCCCCTCCCATGGGCCCTGCAGCCATGACACAACCTCCCCCCCCCACGGGCCCTGCAGCCACGACACAACCCCCCCTCCCACGGGCCCTGCAGCCACAACACAACCCCCCCCCCCGGGCCCTGCAGCTAAGACAACCCCCTAAACCCTCCGCGGGCTCCTCTCACCTGTGCACCTGCTCCTCACCAGCGCCACGGCTCACATTTATCAAGCTGTGTGCCACATGGCGCCCCTGGGCCAGCCCCAGCCGGACCTCCTGCCAACCGTCTGCCAGCCCCTGGATCTGTGCCGCAGAGACAGGTCTAGTGCACTCGAGGGGCAACACCAGCAAATCCTCTGCAACACTCAGCTCCCAGGGGTGTGGGGGGATCCCAGCCCTTGGGGGTGCAGGGCCTGGAGGGGGGTTCCTGGGAAGTGGGGGGTCCCAGCCCTTGGGGGTGCAGGGCCTGGAGGGCAGGCTCCTGGGAAGTGGGGGGTCCCAGCCCTTGGGGGTGCAGGGCCTGGAGGGGGGCTCCTGGGAAGTGGGGGGGGTCCCAGCCCTTGGGGGTGCAGGGCCTGGAGGGGAGGCTCCTGGGAAGTGTGGGGGGTCCCAGCCCATGGGGTGCAGGGTCTGGAGGGGAGGCTCCTGGGAAGTGGGGGGTCCCAGCCCTTGGGGGTGCAGGGCCTGGAGGGGAGGCCCCTGAGGCCTGGGGATGAGGGAACACCGGGACTGAGCTTGGGAGCTAGGGAATGATGCAGAGATGGCCCCGTGCGACAGAGCCACCGGCCCCAGGACAGAACGGACATGGGATCAGCCCCCCATGAGCGGTGACTGCCATGGGGCCGTAGCCCTGACAGCGCTGGGCCCTCTGGCTGGCTGGCGCTGCATCCCCACCTGCTGAGGCGTGAGCTGCACAAAGCGGCGAAGCGGTAGGTGAGGCAGCAGCGGCTGGATGGTGCGGAGGAAGCCTGGGCGCCACGTGGGCACGTCCCCAAGGAGCTGAGCCTGCAGCAGCAGCTTGGCAAAGGCGCTTTTCTGCACCAGCTTCATGTGGGTGCTGTGACGCCGCAGAGCAGCTAAGCTGGAGGGGGCGGCACGTTAGAGCGGGCATGGCCTAGAGAGCCCCACTGAGCTCCGCCTGCCCGGCGCCAAGCTGGCTCGGCTCTCCTGCCCCAGTACCCGCTCCTCAGCCCTGGGGCACCCCCATGCTGGACTGGACAGCACGGCCTCTGCAAGGCAGGCCCTGGGAGAGCTGGGGGTCAGAGCAGGGGCTGTGTGACCCGGTGCAGGGGGCTCAGATCTGGGGCTGTGTGACCAGGTGCAGGGGGCTCAGATCTGGGGGCTGATCTGGTGGATGTGTGAGGGGACCAGGGCACATTACAGGTCATGCGGGGCACTGGGGAGCCGGTTATGGGGCACGCGGGGCTCAGTGTGGGAGTGGCATTACCAGGTGTAAGGGGCTCAGAGTGGGGGGGCAGTTTGAGGTGAGGCAGGGCTAGGGCTGAGGCAGGGGGTGTTACGGGGGCACGTTCCAGGGCCTCACTCACACGCTCTCATTGGCTAGCAGGGCAGGCGGGACTCTCATGATGTCGGACACGGCCATGAACGGCATGAACTGCGACAGGTCAACAAAGAGCTGCGGAGTGAGCTGAGGGAACCGGCCCATCAGCCGCGAGGCAAGAGACTGCAGCGCTTGCCCATCCGACATGGGAACCTGTGGGAGCAGCGGGTTAGGGCTCCCCGCACGGTGGCAGGACCCCAGCCCTTGGGGGCCAGCTGCCCCCATGTCCACGCGAGGAGAGCCCCTAATGCGGGCCAGTGGCCACAATGCATCCTCATCGCTAAGGCACCAGCGACCCCCCGCCAGCGACCTGCCCCCTCCCGCTGGTGCATGCTGCCCACCTGCAGCCGGGGCCAGGAGCGGTGCAGCAGGGACAGGAAGCGCTGCACTGCCTCGCTCTCCGCCGACAGCAGCAGCTGCTGGAAATTGTCCTGTGGCATCTGCAGGTATTCCTGTGGGGAAGGACAGCGCGTCACGGCGGGGCCCACGGAGCTGCGCGGCCAGGGCAGGGCCCACGGAGCTGCGCGGCCAGGGCAGGGCCCAGCTAGGCTGGAGTCCCCATCAAACACGAGAGCGGGTGCCAGGGCAGGGTGCATGGGCTGCGGGAAGGTGGACGTGTCTTACTGGAGTACGGGGCACCCGCCCCCCCCCGGGGGCACCTATGGAATCTGGGGGTGCAGGGAGGGAGTGGGAACAGCCCCCAGGCCCTGCTGAGCGGGGTCAGTACCTGCACAAGGACTTCCAGCGCCGGGGCACCCTCTTCTCTTTGGATCAGATCCCAGAGCACAGGCTGCCAGAGAGAGCAGGAGAGCTCTCAGCAAGGGACCCTCCGCTGGCCCATCCCCCCGCACCCCTGGACCCCCAGCACGCCTGCGGCTACCCTCCGATTCCCTGGGAAGGGGAATAAGCTGCGTTTGCCACTGGGGTGCTGTTGCCAGGGCCAGAGGCGGGACTTCTCCAGAGGTCTGGGCTCTTTCCCTCTGTCACTCTCCTGGCCCCAGGACAGTCCTGGATTCCAGCAGACCAACAGGAGCTCTTATTCCAGAGATGGGTCATCTGGGCCCCTGGCTGTGCAGGGCCTGACCCTTCCCCACAGCGCAGAAGCCACTGGGCTGCCTGGTGCGAACGGGGCAGGGGAACGCCAGGGTAGCAGCTGGGACTGTGCTCCAGGCAGTGGGCCACCGTGAAACCAGCAAAAAACTGTGTTCACCAAAGGCCCCCGGGTCCGGTGCTGCCCGACGGTGCCTAGCCTGATGGGACCCAGAATCTCCGGGGAGGTCTGTAGGGCTATGCAATTGCTCAGCTAGCTGTTAAATTCCCCATTAAGCCCCCCATGGTCGCTGCTGGGGAGCAGCACAAACAGGGCAGCTCACAGCCAGAGCTGAACAGGGGCTTGCGGACAGCCCTCGCCCCAGGGGACGACTAGGTCAGCTCTCTCAGGGGGTCTGTGGAGCCACAGAGCTCCCCAAGTGGCTCTAGGCAGACGGGCCACTCCCTCCCCACAGGGCATGGAACCGAGTTAGGGTGACCAGACAGCAAGTGTGAAAAATCGGGACGGGGGTGGGGGTAATAGGAGCCTATATAAGAAAAACTCCCCAAAATCGGAACTGTCCCTCTCAAATCAGGACATCGGGTCACCCTAAACCTAGTCCCCGGGCTCCCAGGAACGACCCCTAGGAAGGAGTGCTTGTCGCTGCAGCACGCTGGCCCTGCTGGCTCCGGTGCTGGACGGTGCACTGTGCTAGCCGAGTGGCCAGCCCTTCTCCTGGGGCTTCAAGCGGGTTCTGGGCTCAGCAGCGATTCACAGAGACCTCGGTTTGCAGCTGCTCAAAGCGCTTGGTCTCCTGCTCTCCCGGCAGGTCTGCCTTCCATGCCAGACACCGCTGCCCTCGACATGCCCGAGGACACACACCTGTCCTGCACATGGCATCTGCCTTGGGTGGTTCTGCCACAACTCCTGCACTTTGGCAGGGGTTAGACTAGATGGGCTGCTGGTCCCTGGGGGTCTAGGATTTGTACTGGAGGGGAGTATGGGCTAGGGAGGGGGCAGTGGGCTAGGACTCCGGAGACTGCAGGTTTGTTCCCGCCACTGCTGGGCTGCAAGCCCTCGTGCGCCTGGTGTCGGGCCCCGTGAGAAGCTCAGCTTTCATTGTGAACCAAGCACGTGGCTGCAGAGCGAGCCTTGAAAACAAGCCCCAGAATAGCCGGCGGCCGAGCAGCAGACAAAATTCATTCTCTTGTCAAATCTCGTGAAGTTTAGGGCCTGACTCAGGGTTTCCGGCCTCCCAGGGCTGATGACACGGTGTCTGTGCAGCATCCCGTGCTGGGGGCCTGCTCTCCCTTGGGGGGTTGTGGTCGTCATACAGAGCTGATGACAAGGGCAGTTTGGGATCTGTCTGGCACGGAGCGCTGGCCCCATGGCACATGCGCACACAAGTGGCTGTGTCAGGGTTTGCAGCCATGAGCGATCCCACACCTCGGGGGTGCACACAGGGTTGGAGCTTAGCCCCAGCATGGCTCGTGCAGCGAAGCCCGGGGCTGAGGCGGGCGGGGAGCAGGGGCAGGAGCCTGCTCACTCGCGCAGAGGCCGGGACGGCACCACTCACACTGAAGCAGCTCAGCAGCTCTTTCTTGACGGAGGCGTCACGCTCCTGCCTCAGGTACTGGCGCACGGCCTGCAGGATGCTCCGCGAGGAGTTCCCCGTCAGCGAGGCCCAGAAGGAGCCGTTGTCCAGGAGGCTGGAGAGCAGGATGGCCTCGCTCAGCTGGTCCCTGGCTGCCTGCCCCACCTCGTCCAGCTCGGAGGAGGGCAGGGTGAAGTCCAGCAGCCGCAGGAGATAGTTCATGCTGAAGATCCAGCGGGACGTCTCCTCCTCGCAGGGCGTGAGCTGGGACACCAGCCCCAGCAGGTAGGACGCAGGGTCCCGGCAGAGCCGAGAGGCGTCCCCGTGAGAGGAAATAGGCAGGATGTCCAGGAGGCGCTGCAGGAAGCACTGCCCATTCTGCAGGGAGTCCAGGCAGTGATCCATGAGCCAGGGGTGGGAAGACACCAAAGACCGGAGGAGGGAGGAATTCTCACACACCAGCTCCTGGAAGCTAGCGGGGTTCACCCCCCGGCACTGCTCCATCAGGCTAGCGTTCCTGAGCGCCTGGAGGCTCCAGGCCTGGAAATTGCAGGGATCAGAGTTCCCGAGCAGCGAGGAGTTCAGGGTCTTTGTCTGGAGCTGGCGGCCGTGGCAGAGTCTGGAGATCCAGGCGCTGCCATCCGCCTGCAGGCTCTCATTGGTGCACAGCCACTGAGTCCAGAGAGCCTGGTTTTCCAGAAAGCAGCTCCAGAAATCCCCCTGGGTCCAGGGGGCCCCGGGCAGCCCCTCCGGACAGCTGGCACCTTTGGGGGGCAGGGAGAGGTTGGCACACAACTGCTCCATCAGAGGCTGGTTGGGACTGGGCAGCTGCAGCAGGGAGGCATTGCTGCAGACCGTGGTGTTGAACTGGCCAGGGAAGTACTCCCTGCATGTCCTCACCCACATGGAGTCCCCGCTGGCGGAGGAGAAATACCAGCCGGAGCTGGAGCATGCGGCCCCCAGGTCTGAAGGAGGCTGGCTGGAGCTGTCTGAGCCATTGAATAGGCTGCAGTAAAGATACACAGTGAAGTTGGAGATGCCGGGCAGGCCTGGGATAGTGTCATTGCAGGCAGACTCCAGAACCTCGGCTGAGGGCCAGGGCGCACCCCAGGTGTCTCCAGATGCCCTCTTTGTGGCTTGGGGGGGCTTGCGGGCAGGCTGCATGCAGCTCAGGATTGGCGGAGGAGATGGGAAGGTCCTAGACCTGAACCCCAGCGTCCGGGCATTCCAGCTGATGTTGTGCCTGATGCCCCTGTTAGCAGCAGACAGAGGAGCTGGTCCATCACCCTCTCCCTGGAGCCCATCTGCATGGGCTGGGGAAATCCCGCATGCTCGCCCTCGCCCCAAACCCTCTGGCCTTGCAATCCACACTCCACAGGCCAGGGCCCAGGGACACACTCTCCCGTCTCAGTCCTTCCACCACATCCCCCACACTCAGGCCCTGCCTCACCGCATACCCCTCAGCCACCCACCTCCTCGCCCTCGGCATAAACTGCCCCCACCCCCAGCGGGGGATCCTCCTCCTCTGTGCATCACTCAGCGTTCGCCTGGCCCCTCTCACATGGAGTCCCACAACTTCCCCACCTGACCCCAGTCCCTCCGGGCCAGGAGAGCCCCCTCCTGTCCCAACGCAAGGCCATGGGGGGGGGGGGGTGTCAGCACCTGTGGGGGAACCAGCTCCATACACAGCCTGATTGTTAGGGGGTGTCACAGCCACGGCTGCCATGTGCCCTGCGATATCCCAGCCCTGCAACTAGCACAGCTCCCTCTTGCCTTTGCAGCCCCCGTCCATAGGGAAGGAAAGGAATGTCTCTTCCTGTCCTCCCCGCAAGAGGCCAGGGATGCAACCACAGAGCTCATGGGCCCAAAGTGGACCCAGCAGCTAGCACTCCTCTGCCCCAGCCCAGCCAGGCCCCCCTCCGAGAGCTCCTCCAGCAACTCTCCCCGGGCCGACGAGCAGTCGGCTCTGGAGCTAGGGCAGGGCCAGAGGAAGGTTACGGCCGAGGCGTCTTTGCTGAAATCCCGGGAGTCCCTGAGCCCAGGACTGGGGTGACCCTGCGTGGAGCCCGGCATGAGCAGGGGCTTTCCATCTAGAAGTTCTGGGAGCCCATGGGTCTGACTGCTGGCCACGCGCCGGCCCGCGCCCATGACTCACCACAGCAGGAGCTGCTGCAGGGTCCCTGAAAAAGGAGAAGGGAAGGAGTGAGTGAGCATCTGGAGTCAGGCCGTGCAGCCCGGGCCTGGGGCCTCAGTGCCCCACGAGTCCTGGGAAGGAACGACTCACCTACAGTGCACTTCCCCTCTCGATCCGACTGAGGGACGCCGAGGGCCACCGAGACCTCGTCCACCAGCAGACCCGTCACACGTGATACCTTCCTCCGGAAGCTGGTGTAGAGCGATCGGCCCATCCTCCGCAGGAGACGCTGCTTGGCCTCCTCCAGGGCCCCCCAGAGTGTGTCTGCAGAGCCCCCCTCAGAGTCCAGCCCTGGCTGCCTGGGCCGGGGGATCTGCAGGAGGCTGCCGGCATTGGGGTCCAGCTCTCGGATGGCCCCGGGCAGCACGTGGAAGGGTTTCAAGTGTTCAGGAGCCAGGACGGGGCCTGCAGGCTGCAGACGGACCCTTGGCTTCCAGCTGGTGCCCGCAAAGAGCTTGAGCAGCTGCGACATCCAGTCTGTGCTGGAGCTGCAGTTCCCACGGCCTGTCAGGGGGCAGTCGGTGCCCTGCAAGCCAGGGCCGCCCTGGCCCAGCACCCCAGTGAGCAGCGCCTGGGCCAGAGCCTCCTCCAGGCTGCTAAGCCGCGCCCAGTCCTGCTGCAGGAAGAGGAGCAGGGTCTGGTCTCTGCGGAAGAGGCTCACCAGGCTGTGGGTGAGGCTCAAGAGCATGTCCCAGTCACGGCTGCCCCTCAGCGAGATCAGGACATCCCGCAGCTGCAGAGCAGGGCTCGGGGAGGGCTGAGAGAGGAGGTGCTGCAGCAGGCTCCCCCAGGGCGTGCCCTCGAGCTCCTCCAGCTTCTGCTGCTCGAGGTGCATGGAGATGTTGTACAGAAAGCCAGAAATCTGGCTCCTGCTACCGCGGTTCTGCCACAGGGCCCGGAGGGGGGAATTCCCGACTGCAGGCAGGATCCCCAGGGACTCCAGCCCCACCAGCATGCTCCTCACCAGAGACTTCACGTCCTCCTGCCGCCTCAGGCCTGCTGGGAAGCTGGACAGGACAGAGCCACCAGACCGCCGCCCGCCCTCCAACATC